>NC_064412.1:9102500-9818000 GCF_023375975.1 Astyanax mexicanus
TTCCCTGCAGAATTTCTATTTTTCCAAACTCTGGGTTAGACATGTAAGCAACTGCATTATGTAACTTTGGTGAAGCACACAGAAAAAAAAAACACCTGTGAGAACCATGTATCACTGTAACTCAAATGATATCTGGTAATCATAAATTATTTGCTTCAATTTTTATCTACTTTCGTCAATCCACATGAATGTTTGAACTGATCTATAGAAACACAACAAATTAATAGATGTTACAACTGATAGTTGGATGAATGATAAGCAGATGATGTGCGCCTCTCAATAAAGCACTAACATGAGAGCCCCATATAAAGACTGTTTCTTTGTTTTCAAGATGCTCTCTGACAGAATTTGTGGAATTCTGAAGATTTATTATCCAATAAGTTCAGTTCATTGATCAATTTGTCCTTTTTAATTACACACTCCAGTGCTTGAAGTCCTTGGGTGCCGACGCACATCGATGTGTGGTGTCATTGGCGGTGTATGTACCCTTACTGAAAACAATGCTCTAGAATTTTTGGACTATGCACAGCATTGTGTGGTGTGCCAGTTTGCTGTGTAAAACTGCATAACCCAAGGCATGTTTGTGTAAAATCTTGTAATTCAACTAAAATACCTCAGTCAGCATGCTTCTTTCACTACAGACACAAGTTCTGTATCTCTCAGCTTGTCAACAAATGCATGTGTAAAGCATGTCTTTCAATGCCGGCTCAAAGCTAAAATTCATCTAATTCATCTTCCCAATTGTTTGGGAAGCCCAGGAGCAAGAAAATTCCAATTCTCACACTGCTTTAAATTTCTCTGACAGCCCTGTTGCTGCCCTTGTTAACAAATGGGGAATGGTTCCAGCATGACTATAGTCATAGGTGAAGCAAAGGCCAGGCAGTTGTATGTAAGCTTAATGACTCGTGGCAGAACACTGCATGTGCATGCATTTTCATACTGACACTAATGAAAAACCTATATACCCTTGGAGACTCAGAGAAAAGACAGAAATAGTGGAAAGAGGAAAGAGAGAAAGAGAAAGAGAGAGAGAGAGAGAGAGAGAGAGAGAGAGTCATTAAGAGCCTGTCACTACAAGGCAGTCTCCGGTTGCTGTGTCAGTTCCTCTATCTCACTGCAGATCTATAGAGGCCTACTCTATCTCACTTTCTCTCTCTCTCTCTCTCTCTCTCTCTCTCTCTCTCACAAACACACAAACACAGACACACACATACACACAAAGACACCTCTACCCCTCTACAGACACCTCTTCTCACACACACCAGCATCTACACCAACTGAACTTAACTAACACACCAAGCACCCTAATCTATTTAGACGTCACACAAGGTCAGGCCAGTTTTGGACACTAATGGATTTTGCCAGTGCAGCACAGAGACACTGTTGTATTGTGGTGTTCTGGGTGCTGGGCTTACATCATTCTCAAGTGAAGCCAATCTCTGTGTTTGTGTGTGTGTGCTCTACCTATTACCAAGATGTTGTGATATTCCTTATGTTTAGTATTTTGCACTGAGAATGACGCCAAAGGATTGATCTGTGATATTTTTAATAGCATTAGCACTGATATTTATTTGTAAAAATATCACCACTAAAAAAAGGTCACACACTATAATATTTTTTGGAACTCCTTTGATTGCAGCACACATTCACTGTGGCATTGTTTCGATAAGCTTCTGCAATGTCATAAGATTTATTTCAATCCAGCGTTGCATTAATTTTTCACCAAGATCTTGCAGCATTGATGATGGTAGAGTCTGATCACTGCACAAAGCAGCTCTTCTCCATCCAGCACATCCCAAAGATTCTCAATGAGGTTAAGGTCTGGACTCTGTGGTGAACTCTCTCAATCCATGTGTGAAAATGATGATCTCATGCTCCCTGAACCCTGAACTCTTTCACAATTCCAGCCCCATGAATCCTGGCATCATGGGCGTGGTAGTGGGGGGGAAAGTGGACCTGACTACCCAGGGCCCGAGTAGGGAGAGGGGCCCATGAAAATCCTGATTTTTTTTTCGCTCACTTTCCTTTGTTTACTGGCATGGATAGGGGCCCATTAACATAGAGGGTGTACAGGGCCCAGAATTTGCTGCTACGCCCCTGCCTGGCATTGTCATCTTGGAATAAAAAATTCATAGATGGAATAACCTGGTCTATATTCAGTATATTCAGGTAGTCAGCTGACCTCATTCTTTCAGCACATACTGTTGCTGAACCTAAACCTGCTGCTGACCAACTGCAGCATCAACACCACATCATTTACTTACTTAAATCCAGGTGTTTTTGGTCAGGCAGTGTATGAAAGAATAATGACCACAGAGTATATCCTCCAGCTACCCTCTGTGTATGTGCGTGTGTGTGTGTGTACTTCACAGGTATAAAGGCTCCACAACTCAAGGACAAAAAAAGCAGACCGACCCACTGACCCACCCACTCCATCATCCGCACGCCACAAAAGTGTAAGTTTAATGGCCCATGTCTTGGGAAACACAATCGCAGTATCGTCCCAGTCTATACAGTCCACAATTGGTCCACAAAGTCGCAAGAACAGGGTATTTTAAGTTTGCAGTTTTTTGATTTCACAACCATGTTATTAGTAAATGGATCCACATATTCAGCTTACAGCAGTTTAGCTTCACCCATTTTGTTTGAACGCTGCACCATACTTTCAGTGGAGAGGGCCTGATATACAGTAGATTATGAACAGGGTGAGTATAAACATACAAAATGAGTAGTATTATACGCTCAGGTAGCGGGAAGAGGAGAGTATTACTTGAAATACAGAGCTAAGAAACAACACAAGTAGCACTTTTCCACTTTTCTGACGTGGAACCGGCACTGTTCTAGTTCCTAAACCTAATTTTGAACCATTCGCCACGTTTCCTCCAACAACCAGGAACATTTGTTCATTCATTAGTGTGAATCATATTGACATCTGTGGGCAAGTCGGTTCATCGCCACTGTGCAGCGCCCTCTGTTGATGACGCATGATGTGATTTTTTGATGGTTCCACTAAAATTTGTGGAAACACCGGCTGGTTCTTATAAGCCCAATCAGAACTGGTTCAAGAACCAGAGTTATTTTAACATATAACTTACATCCACCACCTTCCAGAGAAAAGGAGCTGCGTCTATGGTTGATTATGCTATAGAGTTACAGTAACTTATTTATGTAACTAATTTATCTGCTCTTACCATTTTGTGGATGGTATAATCTTAGTGCATGTAGGTTAGCTCCAACAGACAACAGAAACAAAAAAAATGGAAGTTGCAGACAAGTTTAGCCTGTGTCTGTGCTAACGGACTGCTATCTGCAAGGGGTGGGGCCTGTGCTGTAGCATTGTGAGGACACTGTGATGAAAGATCAAGAAATCTGATGCTAAAGCCAGGAAAACAAAAGCTTGGAGGTTGGCAGGATAGTGCAGTGCTCCAATCTAGCCCAAGTCCAATCTATACTGGCCATGTCCCAGACCCAGTCCAAACTATTCGCATATGGTGCAGAAAACTGCAACAACAGCTTAGTTCAGTATTAATTCACATTTTATTCACATTTATTATTTTGTATTATTTTATTTTATTTTTTTCAATGATATGGTTTTAGTATTAATCTGTATTTTATTAATGGTATTAGCTTTTTTTCTACCTTACATTTGTTCATTGCATTTTAGCATTTATTTAGCTCCAAATACTGGCCTTTTGTTTGTTTATTATTGTTCGTTGTTGGGTTATTGATTATTTTGTTTTTCTGTTTTTAAACTTTAATCTGTACTTTATTCATTTTGCTAATCTTTTTTTTTTGCTTCATCTGTTTGTTTTGTTAATGTCACCAGTGTTTTCCTTACCTCTTTGTGTATGTGCACTTGTGTGTGATATCATACCCATGGCATACAGTTTAGGTGGGCATATATAAATATATGCACCCTCATAGAGCTATAAGGAATATTTCAGTCTGAAATGTATTTTAAATGATGCACAATAGAGAACAACCAATCAAAACTGACTTAATTTACATATTACAGTCTTAAGGAAACCAGTCATCCAGTTTATTTATGAGGTTGAGAAATGGTCATAGAAAATGTTATTTGAATTTTCTAGTAGAATAATGCAGACAAATGTTATGCAGCAGTTTCAGGCACATGTTCGGTCCATTCTCACACTCACTGAATATTGTCTGCAAGGCAGTGGTGCTGCTGTGATATCACTGTAAAATGTGCATCACAAGCACTGATGCTGAAGCCTCTTTTGTAAAAATAAGAGCCAGGAAAACAAAAGCTTGATGGGTAAACCTGATCTATAATGTGAATATCCCAGTCCAAATACTTCATGGTTTAAATTTGACATTTTTGTGATGTCATAACACTTTCATTTACATACAGTGGTATAAACGTTTTGGCACCCCTGATCATTTTCATGATTTTCCTTCTCTGAAGAGTGGCAATATGGGAGCCTTAAAACAACTCTTAAATGACCAGAAAACAAAGAGTGGTTTAGGGGAAAGATACAAAAAGCTATCTTAGAAATTTCATCTGAGGAACATATTGAGGAAATAGAAGACCACACGCCACAAACAGAGTCACTTGAGGTATGCTAAAGTACATTTGGACAAGCCAGCTTCATTTTGGAATAAGGTTCTGATGAAAGTGATGAAACTAAAATTGAGTTATATGGAGGGAGGTATGCATGGCAGAAAAAAGAACACAGCATTCCAATACAAGCACTTAAAACTCCCCACAGTAAAATTTGGTGGTGGTTCCATCATGCTGTAGGGCTGTGTGGTCAGTGCAGGTACTGGGAATATTGTTAAAGTGGAGGGGTTTCATGGATTCAGCAGATTCTTGAGAACAATGTTCAAGAATCAGTGACAAATCTTTTCATACCACTATATGCCCACCTATACATTTCAGCCTACAGCCGTTTAGCTTTAGATGGTCAGGTCTCCTTCATAAATACAATAATAAAATAAAAGAGCCAGGAAAACAAAAGCTTGGAGGGTAGCAGGATAAAGCAGTGGTCAGCACACCTGATCTATACTGTGCACGTCCCTATTCAAACAGCAACATCTCGTATCTGTTTTTCATCAGGATATTCATCAGGCTCCCTTTATTATTGTTTAAAAATAAGTTCAATTTAGCTTTTAATTAGCTCCTATTGTAAGCCTTTCTATTAATCTCTGTTATTTCATCTTGTACTAATCATTATTCAATTAATGTTTAATGTCTTCAAATGAATCTGCATTTAATTTTTTTTTTATCTTTTAGTAATTAATCTAATTTTGTTGTTGGGTTTTTGCTTCTTTTTGTTTTTCTAGTTATGAATTTTAATCTGTACTTTATTCATTATGTTAATTTCTCTTTTTTTCTTTTTCTGTTTGTTTTGTTTGTCATTTTACTTGTGTTTTGCTCATCTGTTTGTGCATAAACAGCACTCTGAGCTGCATTTTAAATATATGAAAGGTAAATAAAGCTTATTACTATGATTTTTACAGACATGCCCCTCTTGTTCCCTCTTATACAGTATATTCAAGCTACAGCAGTTCTGCTCTGCTTACTCTTGCTGAGTTATAATGCAGGATTCAGCCTGGATTGATTTGCCACAATACAAGCCATTTAGAGCCTTAATTGTGGCTGACAGGACAGCCAATCACAGTCTTAAATGCACAATAACAAAAACATCCAATAGTTAAATTGTAGGTCTCTAGAATAATAATGCACAGTGAATTATTACTAGTTTCTTACAGGTTTCTGAAATAAGACAAATATTTAAAAAAGGATATGGGCCCTTTTTAATGCCCAGTCAGGTATAATATTTTTGGCACTGCACATGTTTCTACTGACGTCATACCAGGGCTGGACAATATGGCACAAATCTGTATTATGTTATATATATATAAAAAAAAAAATATTTCAGTGAATACAATTTTCCATATCAATATAAACAGTTTAAAACCCTTGGTGAATGTAATCATGCAATGTGTTAAAAATATTATTTTACCATATCTGAAGACATTTCACAGTATTTATCATATTTTGACATTTTGACAAAAAATGTATCAGTAGTGGCGGATTTGCTATTCAGATGGTCTTTCATGCACAATACAGTGACCCCTATTTAGTTTTTGCTGCACATCATTCAATAATAAAAAAGAAAGGATTTGTTTTATGCTTTGTAATAAAATGTACAGTTGGGTCAGAGTTCTTTAAGTACTGATGATATCCTTGATATCCTTATTGTCGATACGATAAGAAAATGTATCATGATACAATAAAATAATGCTATATTGTCCAGCTCTATATACAATATAACAGACTTCAACCTGCTGGATTTCTATATTATTTGTGTTTTAAGCATACACTCTCAGAAAAAAATATTTAAATCTGGGGTGTTATCCCTCCTATCACTAGGGTTGTTAACCCTTCTATCACTAGGGTTGTTACCCCTCCTATCACTAGGGTGGATATACCTCCTATCACTAGGGTGGATATACCTCCTATCACTAGGGTGGTACTCCTCTTATCACTAGTGTGGTTACCCCTCCTATCACTAGGGTTGTTACCCCTGCTATCACTAGGGTTGTTAACCCTTCTATCACTAGGGTTGTTACCCCTCCTATCACTAGTGTTGTTAACCCTTCTATCACTAGGGTTGTTACCCCTCCTATCACTAGGGTTGTTACCCCTCCTATCACTAGGGTTGTTAACCCTTCCATCACTAGGGTTGCTATCCCTCCTATCACTAGGGTTGTTAACCCTTCTATCACTAGGGTTGTTACCCCTCCTATCACTAGGGTGGATATACCTCCTATCACTAGGGTGGATATACCTCCTATCACTAGGGTGGTACTCCTCTTATCACTAGTGTGGTTACCCCTCCTATCACTAGGGTTGTTACCCCTCCTATCACTAAGGTTGTTAACCCTTCTATCACTAGGGTTGTTACCCTTCCTATCACTAGGGTTGTTAACCCTTCTATCACTAGTGTGGTTACCCCTCCTATCACTAGGGTTGTTAACCCTTCTATCACTAGGGTTGTTACCCCTCCTATCACTAGGGTGGATATACCTCCTATCACTAGGGTGGATATACCTCCTATCACTAGGGTGGTACTCCTCTTATCACTAGTGTGGTTACCCCTCCTATCACTAGGGTTGTTACCCCTCCTATCACTAGGGTGGTTACCCCTCCTATCACTAGGGCGGATATACCTCCTATCACTAGGGTGGATATACCTCCTATCACTAGGGTGGTACTCCTCTTATCACTAGTGTGGTTACCCCTCCTATCACTAGGGTTGTTACCCCTCCTATCACTAGGGTGGTTACCCCTCCTATCACTAGGGTGGTTACCCCTCCTATCACTAGGGTTGTTACCCCTTCTATCATCAGGGTGGTTACCGCTCCTATTACTAGGGTGGTTACCCCTCCTATCACCAGGGTTGTTACCCCTTCTATCACTAGGGTGGTTACCCCTTCTATCAACAGGGTAGTTACCGCTCCTATCACTAGGGTGGTTACCGCCCCAATCACTAGGGTGGTTACCCCTCCTATCACTAGGGTTGTTACCCCTTCTATCACTAGGGTGGTTACCCCTTCTATCACCAGGGTGTTTACCGCTCCTATCACTAGGGTGGTTACCCCTCCTATCACCAGGGTGGTTACCCTCCTGTCACCGGGGTGGTTACCCCTCCTATCACTAGGGTGGTACTCCTTCTGTCACTGGGGTGGTTACCACTCCTATCACTAGGGTGGTTACCCTCCTATAACCGGGGTGGTTACCCCTTCTATCACTAGGGTGGTACCCCTTCTGTCACTAGGGTTGTTACCCCTTTCTATCACTGGGGTGGTACCCACAAGGCTATGCGTTCAGTACCTTTAGTTAAGAAACACATATATACTTAAATACGCTTGTAACTGTTTTTCTTTTCAATTGTATGGTACACACTTGGGTCTGAGAGATGATGTTGCCCATTTGATTTGAACATTTGTACAGTCTGTACTGTTCTGAACAAAAATGTACCTGTTCAGTACCTTTTATCTGACAGTGTATGACAACAAAGTGCACTATTTCACTCTGACCTGACACAGCAAATTGCTCAGAAATCCTGGCAGTAAAACGTGAATCTGTCCTGCTGTGTAAGACTGGCCAATCAGTGCCAAACAATCTGATCCAATTGCTTTTTTTTTCTTCACACTCTTTGTGGCATCTTCTCGCTCTGCGTTTGCTTGGGTAAGACACAGCTGACTTAACACATCATCAGCCCATCATTATAGCTATAGATGATGATATTTGATGACTGAGATAAGTGCATTTTCAAACCTTTAAAGTCATTAAAATAAACACTCTGCTGTAACATGAGCCCATAATGCTTTGGTTGGTTCTAATATGTAAGAAATGGTAAGATTAGACTCTGAGTTCCTACTGAATGCAGCTGTTTTTATTAAACGACTTATAGCTGGTTATTGATTGCAGGCAACTTCTTAGGGAAGAGATAAGAGTAAGAGGGGAGTGCCAAGAGCCTGATAGCCTCTCTGCGTCAATGTATGCATGCATTCTTAATGAAATCCGCTTATAAAACCATAAAACCCTTTAAAAGTCAGCAAATACTTAAGAATCCGCCACTTACCCCCAAGATAACAGTGTCATTTTCTTGGAAAACGGGCAGGAATTTGTCTCCTCGCACAATTTCGGATTGATTCAAGGGACGAAACCGGCACAGCACCTTAATGTTGCATTCTGCGCCTGGATCAGCCATTGCGCTGCGCTGCGTTGCGCTACGATTTGGGAAAAGTAGCTCAACTGCGTGAACGCGGGCGAGCCTCGGCGTGGAGAGCGCTCGCAGACGCTCAATTCAAAGCAGACTCGACGCAGGAGTTGCTTGGATGTGATGAAGATGCGCAGTTTAGGAGTCTTCCAGCATCCAGCCCAAACAGAACACCTCCTCTCTGTGCGCAAACTCGTTATAGGCTACCTGCGTTTAGCGCTAATTACAACGCGGTGGCTTGCACTCCTGAACGATCTGCAGCTCTGCCTGCTATTCCAGTCTGAAGATCAGTGCGTGTGAGGTGAGTGAGAGGTGTGTGATGCTGCAGCAGTCCGGACGCACGCGCTCGGCCCAGCTCCACGCTGACTGGCCTTTATCTGCGAGAGGCGGAGCCTGTGCCCTGGCGTCGTGACGACGCGATGATGCTCGCATCAGGACCACTACTCTGATGCTCTGAAGCCTCTTACATGAAAGCAAAAGAAGCGAGGAAAACAAAAGCGTAGCGCGTGGCAGAAAAGAGCAGTGGTCAGCAAACCTGGTCTTGGAGATGCTCCAAATGATCCAGCCCTAATTCCCAAGGTATAGAAAATGAAAATTTGAGCTGAAGCACTGCAGGAAAGAAGGGAAAGGAAAGCAGACTCTACAGTTTAAAGGAGAAATACTGTATGAAATTGACTTGGGATGTAGTGAAACAGAAAAAACGAGTATGGACATTTGTCAAATAGCTTACATTCTTTCACCTCCAGCATTCCCAAATACAGCGCTTCTAGCCGATGCTCCCAACAGGCTTACCATGCTTACAATTGCTAATTGTACACCATTAAAAAGCTCAAAGTAGCTCCACACTTAATCTGTAGGATTCTGAGGGTCCTGACATTTAAAATGAGGCACTGAGAACTTTGATTGTGCACAGGTAGTCTATTAAACTGTATTAAGTCACAAGAAGTCGACTGACAAGCACCAACTAATAGGTAGGATAGGGGAACAGATTGCAAAATTTATTCAGTGCTAAAACATGAATATTGGAGCTACTTTGAGCTGGTAATGTGTAAAATTAGCAATTTCTTTGCATGGGCCATGCTATGCCCCTATCACTCACATTGTAAGCCTGTTGGCAGCATTGGCTAAAGGTGGGCTATTCAACAAAAGTTTGTACTCACTATTATGTTTTACAACACCCCAAGTCTATTTCACACCAGAGTTATCCTTTAAATACAACTTCACTCCACTATGTTTGCACCTCTAATACGTGTGCCCAGTTGTGCTGGGCCAGTTAACAATATCAATACTGTTTTATTTATTGTTACTACTATATATAAAACTATAGAGGCTGATTAGGACAGAACAACATTGTCAAACAAATTGTCCATTTCTGTAATACTAAAGATGTTAATTTATATTTTGTGGTTTTATAGCTAGGGATTTTTATAACCAGAAGAAAATGAACCATATAGCTTAACTGTCCCCTTTCACTTTATGCCCTAATCACCTTTGATTTACCCTACATAATAACACACCGAAAAGGAGTTGTTGCTAAATAACACAAAAAAGTCCAATCTCTGATTGTGAATATTATTTGTAATATTGTATAGTAAAACAACATTAAAACATTATTTGACAATTGAAGAACTAACCATAGTGTTCCGTCCATAGCGTCTCAGTTTCTTGTACACACTTTTGACCAACACCAGCAGATGACCTGTCTCTCCAAACCATCAATGACCATCAGTAACTTTTGCATTTAATTTGGAAATCAAGGAACCAGAATCTGACAGGAGCGTGGAGAGAAACACAGTCCAAGCTGCTTGGATCAATGATGGTTTGGAGAGACATGTCTCTGCTGGTGTTGGTCCACTGTGTTTTATCAAGTTGAAAGTCAGTGCAGTGTTTTCCTGAAAAATCTTACAGCACTTTATGCTTCCTTCTGCTGACAACTTATGAAGATGCGGATTTCATTTTTCAGCAGGACTTGATACACTGCCCACACTGCCAGTACCAAAAATTACCAAATTGGTTACATAAAATATTATTAACATTTTCTAAGACACTGATTCAAATAAATAAACGCTTAAAATAGATCACTCTGTGTGTAGTACATCTATATAATATGAGTCTGGTTAAACTGGGCAGTGTTAGTGTGAGTGGCCTGGTGAAACTGGGAAAGTGGGCAGTGTGTAGAACTGGTCTGGTTAAACTGGGTAGTGTTAGTGTGAGTGGCCTGGTTAAACTGGTAAAGTGGGCAGTGTGTGTGTGTGTGTAGAACTGGTCTGGTTAAACTGGGCAGTGTTATTGTGAGTGGCCTAGTTAAACTGGGAAAGTGGTGTTAGTGTGAGTGGCCTGGTTAAACTGGGAAAGTGGGCAGTGTGTAGAACTGGTCTGGTTAAACTGGGCAGTGTTAGTGTGAGTGGCCTGGTTAAACTGGGCAATGTTAGTGTGAGTGGCCTGGTTAAACTGGGAAAGTGGTGTTAGTGTGAGTGGTCTGGTTAAACTGGGAAGTGCCTGTACTGAGGTGGGTTTTGGCTGCAGTTCACGCGAGACTGCTGCGGGTTTATCGCTTCTGTCAGCAGCAGGTCGCTGACTCAGTTCTCTCCCTATCTGCATCAATAAACGCCCTTTTTAAACCTGGACATTATTTACAGGAATATCTGAGTTTTTCACTGGCGGCTCTGGTTTCTCTTCTTGGTTGCGATGGCAGATCCGAAATACGCCAATTTACCAGGCATTGTAAGTGTCTATAATTTAATACCAGCACAGTGTTAGCATCGGGCTAACGGTGTCTTGTTCCGTTTAGCGTTAGCAGCTAAGTGGCTAAAGGGACTGTTAACCAGCCGCATTCGTATTATTAATTTTGATAGACTTATTGCGGGTGTGGATATTTTTGGGGCACATGGCTGCAGCAGTTATGGGCGATATTTCACAGCTTTGTGTTTCTAAAAAGTGAAGTTAGCTAGAAAAGAGCGTCTGGTAGCTAGCCTAGCTTAGCTGGCTAGTTGACTAACATATCTAGCTAGCGTTTGCTAGCTGTCCATTATTACTCCGCCCTGAAAAGCCGGTTGAAGACAATGCAGCCTCAGCTAGTTATCTTTTGTAGCTAAATAGGTGAATATAGCTATTTTTTGTGCACAAAATCCTATTGAAAATCACCGGGAAGTGTTTGGTTTAGATTTGAGCTAGGTTAGCTTAGCTTAACTAACCAGAATGCTATTGTTTTGGCAGGGCTGTAAACGCATTTTAGCTTCAGTCAAGCAGCTTATTAGCTTGCTAGCTAACTGGCTTCTTCATTATTGCCATAAAACAAACAACGAAACAAATCTCTATAGCTATTTACTTCTAAATTTATTACTAAAAACAGCAGGATTTTTAAGTAAAGCTTCTCAGTCCTGCAGTTGCCCTGTTGGCAGTGTTGTGGAAGCGGCTGTCTAAAGGGCGGCGGCCAGGCAGGTCACCAACTTCAACAGGACAGATAACTACAGTAGCTAGCTAACTTAACTATATATTAAAACATTAAATATAGGTTAGCTAACAAAAATAAAGCATCCTGTCAATAAGGCCAATTGTCCAATGGTTTTCAGTTTGATGATTATGAAGGATGATGGATCCTTTTTGTGATGATTTGATTGCATTCAGCCTGGAGAGCATTGATACTAATATTTGCTCATATTAATATTAATATTTCATACAATAAAGTTTATTGTATGCCGGAAAAGAACTAAGCAATGCTGTCCATGCTACTTTAAAATGTATTAATTTAAGCTAATTTCGTTTTGTTTTTGTTAGTTTCAATATATCTATTGTTATTGTTGTTTAACCTGTTAATTAAAAAAAGAGGGTTTAAAGCTGTGACTAGTCAATGTAAGAACCAGTTAGCTATCTTAATAACTGTGAAAACAAATTGCTCAGATGAAACATTCCATTGTTTGCATACAGTACACCAACTTTAACAGTACAGATACACTAGCTAACTAACCATATGTAAAATAAATAATATATTATGATGGATTGCATTCAGCCAGGAGAGCATTGATTAGTGACATTGGAGGAGTATGCTCTCTCCAGATTATGTAATTATTTTTGGATCATACGGAAAAAAAAAACTAACTACGGATGCTCAATATTTTTTTTTAGTTTCATTGTCATTTGCATCAGAGAATGTGACCAATATTTCCAGACTATATTAGATGAAGTGTTTATTGTATACCTGAAAAGAATTAAGTGATTCTGGCCATGCTACTTTAAAATGAGTTGATTTAAGCTATTTATTTATTTTTAAATTTCAATAGATCTATTGTTATTGTTATTTACCTTGTTAGTTAAAAAAAAGAGGGGTTACAGCTGTAACCCGTCTATATAAGAATCAGTTAGCTATTTAAATAAATGTGAAGACATAAATGTGAAAACAAATTGCTCAGATGAAACATTTTATTTAATTGTTTGTATACAGTGGGTTGGATGATAAAAGGTATATAAATGGTATACTGGGGTGTTTAATCTTTCTGTAACTTTATAATGTGTTCTAACGGGTAAATCGGCATCAGCCCATAATTCCTCCAATTTAATCAATCATTAGTTCAATTTAACAAATCATTTTCTCTATTTAACAGTTAAATCAACCGCTTCAGTATTTCTTTCTCAATGTAATAAATAGTTCCTTCAGTCTTAAGGTCTCTAAATATAATTTTTTTCCAACCTTGGTACTTCAGAGGCTCTGCACAAACAAATTAAATGGAGGTAATTCACTTTTGATAACCCAGATCTGCATATCCACATCCCAATGCTGGTGGTTTTGTATAATTCTATTTAAGGGCATGGTGACCTTGGCCTCATGTGGATGTACTCTAGAGTGTCCAAACGACAAAAGAGATCATACAAACAAGATGTACATTATGTTGTGTGCGCAATTTTAAGACTTTTTACGTTGCCTTCTCACCTTATCAGCTAAATTCACTAATTAGGGGGGTTATTTTTATGCTTTTGGATGTACATTATATCTTATGTGTTTCAGAATATTATTTGTTTGTTCTGGCAATTAGATTGCTTTTCATAACATTCGGCCTTATTGTGTTTTTAGAATTAAAGAATTAATAGGATTGTTTAATCTCTCCATAGGCCTTCAACGAGCCTGATGTGTATGAGACCAGCGAGTTGCCTGAGGATGACCAAGCACAGTTTGAGTCGGTAAGTGATCAACACAGGGCTTGATTTGATGTTTCATATGTGTTTATTGAAGGTGTGATTATGCCTGACACACAGTTAACCTAATAAGAACTTTCCCTCCTCATCACAACACCCCACCCACCCACTCTCCCTGTTCTGATCCACCCTGGACTCTAGTTTGTGCAAGTAAGAGGTCCTCCTTTTCTGACGAAGTGACTGCATGGGTTTTAATCTTAATTTTAATCTCTTTTTTTTTCTTCAATCGGGGAAGATCAGTCATAGAACTGTGGACTTTTATTTCTTTCTGATTTGAAATTATGTGCTTGATTTTAGTTCTTCTTCTGTGCCTCTAATGGTGCTTTTCTGCCGGACAGTGCAGTACAGTATGGTTACTGTTTCCTAATACAAAAGTCTCTTTACCGCAATACAACTGCGAGTAGGGCACTGTGGAAGCCATGTGGCGGTCATGTGATTTCTTTTGCGACACAGTATTGTGTTAACAGAAAACAGTTCAGTATAATAACATCAATACATATCTGATTTATCTCTACTCAACATTTGTTTTATGTACAGCAAAGTGTCACGTTGCTGTACTGCCCATACATCTCAATCCTGTCATGCTGTGACACTGTCTATACTAGTGTCAGTTTTTTTTTGTTTAACATATATGTGAATAAAAATACTTCTAAAATCTAGATTGCTGATTGGCTTGCACAAGTATCTCTATAATGGCAACTTGAAGACTAACTTCTTAATTTATCCATTCATCATTAAATCTGATACAACAAAAAGAACAACCAACAACTATTTTTAACATTTTGACAATTTTAAAATGTGTAATTCAACCAAAAAGGAGATGTGGGGTACTTCTACAAGGTAAACCATAAATGTGTTTACTTCTTTAGCTTTATTTAAATCACTTCGTAATATTAAATTGTATGTAGTCATGATTGAATAACTTGAAACATGAATAGCAAAGAACGATATTAACAGATGACATAGCATTGTACTCTTAATTGCAGTTTAGATTAATAAACCACTCAAACCAATCAGTTAAACGTTAAACATATATTTTTAATGGAATGCAATAAAGTGTGTTTTATGATACAGGTGGATAATATGCAATGAGTAATGAGGCTATACCACAGAGATGACTGCAGCATGACTTGGTCCTGTAGAAGCAGTAATATACACAAACATACAAAGATCTTATTTGGTTAGAGTTGAAGCCAATTAATTGAACAATAAATATAGTTAATAAATCAGTATTAAAACAATACATTTATGCACTTTATGTCCTCTATATGTTTCTAAACAGTACTATCTTAAAATTAATGTCAACAGGTTCAGGCAGTTACGGTTACTACTTGTTTGGTTGAAATTAGCTAAATTTGAAATGGGTTTCTGGCTTGATTGTGAATTTGTAACCATGCTGTTCTGCACTGCACTGTCCAAAAAAATAATGGCTGTAGTGTTTTAGCTAGATGCATACATAATTATATGCACGTGTAGACTCTGTTACTAGAGGACAACCCATTCATCATCCAAGCTTTGATTGATTTCATTATAAATGCTTGTAGAGATGTAGAGATGCTCTTCTTGGCATTAGACATCATCTCTTTATAGGTCTAGACACTACATCATGTGTTCAGTGACATACAGACTGCTTTTTGTGAGTGCAAGTATAAAAAAAGGAAACAAACCAACAAATGTAAGATTGTAAAAGGTGTGTGTGTGTGTGTGTGTGTGTGTGTGTGTGTGTGTGTGTGTGTGTGTGTGTGTGAGTGTGAGGATACTGTATGTTTATGCTCCTTTACTAACTGCCTTGTGTCTTCAGTGCAAGACCCATATGTGTAGCACCTGCTGTTTCTCTGATCTGAAGGGGACAGTGCTTCAGCCCTTTCATCCTTCTCTTTCAGGCTCAGAGACAGAGTCTCCCGCATGCACAGCTGTTTAAGTCTGTGACTAGCATCCAGTCTGCTGTTGCCTAGCCTCCATCTAACAATACATGAGGTTCCACGGCTCTCTTGCTAACCTTGCCCGGCTTCAACTTGCTGTGTTCTCTGGGACCTGTGTTTAGGGATTTCTCTGAGCTTTGCATACCTGAGGAGTGTTTTATAGGTTTCTCAGTAAGTTGGATGTCTTAACGATGGGGTCATAAATTTTTAAGTCAGAACAGTTATTGTAGGGGTGCACATATTGGAAAAATCTGACATTTCTTTCTGCAATATTTCTTTATATTTTTAACAATCCAACATAAAATAACGATAATACTAATGCACTCTAAGCTAAATAAACATTATTGGGCAGCTATGTCCTAGAAAAAGAGAACATTGGAAATTTTCCTTTTGTATCAAACAGCAAAAAAACATATTATTTAACATATTAAATTTAAATAGTCTAATGTGTCTTTAACATCCTGCAATGTGACTATTCTGCGTACACACATTGTGATTATGATAATGTACCGTATTTTTCGTACCTAAATTTCTTTCATTTTTTCAAAAATCATCAGTGCCTTTTACAATCTGGTGTGCCTTATGTATGTATGTATGTATGTATGTATGTAGGTTGTAAGGAGTAAGGAGTTTCAGTTTAGTTCTACAGCACAGAGGTGGGAGCAGTATTAGCATTAGCCACTAGCCACGCTAAGTGCTAGCTTTTTCGGTGTTCAGAGGTGAGTATATCAGACTGTAGCCTACAGGCTGTTTATCGTGTTAAAACAAGCTACGTGAGATGAAATGCTAGCTGATAGCGCCCTGGCTTACGGGTACACTCAGTGTAGTTCCTCAGTGTAGCACTGTTGCACGGCATTTACTTGTGCTAACAGTGGCTAGTGCTAGCAGTTAGCCGCTAATGCTAATGGTGCTGCACCCAGCTTAGTGGAAATCTGGAAATCTAAGCTTACTGTAAATAAACAGAAGTGCTTTATTCACCCAAATAAAGAGTTTTTAAGCAGAGAAATCTGTCAAGATTAACACCCAGTGGCGAGACCTGCTGAATTAGAAGAAAAACATGGCTACACCCTTAGTTCCTTACTAGTGTCGCATAATTCACCTTATAATTCGATGAACCTTATGTTTGAAAATAGAAAAGAAAATAGACGTTCATTGATAATGCGCCTTATAATCCGGTGCACCTTATAGTGCGGAAAATACAGTGTTGTACAGCCCTAGTTCATCCTAATGTTTGGCAAAATTCTCTTTATGCTTTGGTTGCTGTTAATAAAATATGTGCTCAGAGCAACATAGCCTCTGAGAATGTTCCAGGCTCTGTAAACAAGAGTAAAAAAAAAAACTAACAAGCTCACATTAAACTAATCAACACAAGGATACTTAGCTGCTTGTCAATAATTTAGTATATTCACAGCACATTAGCAAAGAAGCCTTAGAATATATTTTTAGTCGAGAGTTCTGATCATCTGTTCAGCAGCTAGAAATAAAGAGAGAAAATAACATCAGTATCTGATGGACACACTGCCAGACAAACGAAAAGAAATTGAAACGAAAATCAGAGCAAAAACAAGAGGGATTACTGCTGTGGCTTTCAAGTGCTGGAGAGGCAAATGCTAAGGCAGTTGAAGGGCATGAAGAGTGGCATTCTTCTATATCTGCTGGACAGGGTGTTTTGGAGATAAGACTTTGAAGGGAGCTCTTAAGGACTATACTGTGTTTTTATGGCTCTCGAGTTTTCAACAGCTAGGTAGGGCTGCACCAATCATCTACACGTTTGCCGATGTGCAGAAGCTGCATTGCAGATATACACTCAACAAACATTTTAGTAGAATCCCTATTATAATACTGGCTAGAGCATATTTTGCTCTCAAAAAGCCTCAGTTCCACAAGATCTTGGAGACATTCATTTGAGATTCTGTTGCATGTTAATGTGACATATAATTCAGTACACAATTCCTTCTGATTTTCCAGCTGCTCGTATGCTTTGAATCTCCTACCACATCCCAAAGGTGCTCTGCTAGTAGAACCTTAAACTCTTGTCAAGGTTGTGACACCAGTTTGAGACTTGGGCAACAATAATACTAGGGTATGATTCAGGTTGACTGTAAGCAAGATGGCTGTATTGAGATTGTATAAATACAAATTTAGGAAAATTGTCATAGTATAGAAAACACACCTTTCATATTTATAAAGACAGTTCTGGGATCTAACAACAAAGTACAACACAGCCATCTGGTGTGCAAGGTTTAAAAACTCAAAATGATCCACTGTTTGACACCAACTTTTACATGTAAACTGATAATTAAAGATCTATACTATGATCGGGAGGGCGCAGGTTCGAACCCCTGCTCAGGCAGCTTTGCCATCAAACCTCCGGCGCTCAGAGGGAGAAAATTTGGGCCTGCTGGGTGGGTAAGTGGTGCTCTCTCCCGAAAAGAAGCAGTAGCTGACTTCACATGTATCGGAAAAAAAATAATACTGTGTTGGAAAACATTGTTGGAAAACAGTGTTGCGTTTCCCACAGCATTACGCCACCTCCACTAGCCTGAGCTGTTGGGTTGGGTTGGGTTCATGATTTTAGGCAGCTGGTACCAAACCTGAGCCTGCCTTTTGTGGGATTCAGCAGACCAACTTATGCTCTTTATTCTTTGTTGAGCACAGCCTGTGCCCACTGCAGTCTCAGCTTTCTGTTCTTGGCTGAATCAAGTAAAACCCTCTGTGGTCTAATGCTGTTGCAGCCTAGCTTTCTCAAAGTTCAGCTTACACCAAATATACAGGAGGATTCTTTTTTTAATCATACTGTGGAGTAACCTCAATTTCAAAACTCAACATTTCAGGAGATAACTTATAGATACACTCAAGAGCCTGTCTGGCACAAACAATCATGCCTCGCTTTAAAGTCACTGAGATGCAAACATTACTTGAAGCTGCTGGCCTGTGTCTGCATGAGTGCATGCATTGCACTGCTGCCATGTGATTGGCTGGTTAATGATATAATTTATAAGAATACCTATAATATAAATCTATTATGTCTAGATTCCATGTAACTGAAACTTTATTGTAATGTATTGTATTTGTATTTATGTAAGAGTGGAGTGAGGCCTGGTTGCTGTATACATGATAATGATAAAAATTGTGATTTTCATATAGTTGTGCATCTCTACACTTTGCTTAACAGTGGGGTCATAGATTTGGACAAACTTTAGCCCAAGCTAAGTCTTAATTATGACTGACGGGAGATGTTTGGGATGTTCCTATAGGATGACCCTCTTCTTTGGCTTAAGTTGTCCAGCTTATTGAGAAATCTTGCTTTGTGAAACATCTCCATGAGCCTAGACCTGGAGTAAAATGCTTTTTTGTTTTTTATAATTTATTGTTGTTTTATTTGATCTAACACAACTGATCCAATTAATAGGCTAATTAACAAGCCATTCTCCAGGTAAAGTAGTTTTGTTGGATGATAACACATGCAGGGCAGTGATACTCCAGGACCAGTGATAGGAAACACTGCTATAATATAATCTCAAACATTGATTCTGTGGTGTGAGAAGCTACTGGAACTATTGCCTGGAAATTTGCTCTGTGGGGGTGGGGAAAGGGAGAAAGGCCACACGATGAATAGATGAATACTTAACAACAGTGATGCTTAAAACAAGCAGCCCTCTCTTTCTCTCCGCCACCAGCTCCTGTTGTGCATGTCTTGTGATAACCACATTAATATCTATCTATCTCTCTCTTTCTCTCCCTTCTTATCCTTCTCCCCCTTCTACCTTTCCCTGTATGTCTTTTCTCCCTTCTTTTTCTCTTATTATTTTCTTCTCTAACTGTCTTTGGAAACCCAAGGAGCTGGTAAGAGCCTGAGTGATTCCCCCTAACATCTAACCACTCCTCACAGCCTAATCAAAATGATCAAAATCAGCCCTCATGTCTGTCTCAGAATGTCTGTTTACAAGTGTTTGGTTTTTGCTTTCAGTGCATCTTCATATCATTATTGTAATGTTTGCCGGCTTGTTGTGAAGCTGTTTGCCACCCACATTTCAAAACTTCCTCATTTTACCAGTTCATTGCTAATCTTGGCATAAGTCATATAGTATACAGTTGTTTCAGCATCTGTAGTCTGTGGTAGTGGAGCCTAAAGGATATTTAGCCCTTCTCCTGTAATTGACAGTAAACTAAAGATGGCACTTATCAGTTAGCAGGTATCAGTATTCGATCAATCTCAGCAGAACATGCTGATTTGGATGTTTTAAAGGGGGGATTCTATTTTTTAAAGATCAAAATAACAGACACAAAATGTAATGAATGAAAATCATAAAATTGGTGCTGTCATGAACTTCAGTTTAAATAATTATTTTCCTGAATACAAATAAATCATATAATGTCCATACATTTCGTTTTGTTACAGTTGTCTAGTTTTTATGTCTATTTTCAAGTTTAAGAAATTGAAGTTGATTTCTCTTACTGAACTGAAATTATTAAGTAAAATACATAGAGAACAGGCAGCTCCTTCAAGTCTTCTATAGGAGTCTCCAAAGCCCTCAAAGTCTCTTATTTTTCAAACTTATTTAACTGAAGGGAAAAAGGGTTTCATATCACCTACCCTTGTGGCCTGTATACAGGCGAAAATGTAGAAGTTTAAAATAAGAAAAAAAAGATTGTTTTGTAGACAATTCTTTCAGTTATGTATTAATTATGAACTAATTGTCAACCAAAATATGTTGCTGCAGCACAGTAACAAAGACTCAGACTTTAAGATTCAGGCCTGAAACATCCTAAACTATCCATGGTTTATAGGTTGCTGAAGGGATGTGCGAGGTCACAGGACACTGCAGATCCTATTTAACCACTAGAAGGCAATAAGTAGTACTGAAGGAAGTTCTGAACTAACTCTTATCTCTGGTAGGGAAAGCACAGTAAAGACTTTTGACTCCACTAACCAGATATCCCTCTTGGGAGTACATAACAGCTTTAACACAGCATAACACAGAGCTTTAATCCATGCATTTTAAAGTGGCACAGCCAATGTCGGTTAGTTGTAATAGTTCGGCCAGTGTTGCATGGTGTTTTTTGACATATAAAAATACATCAGCAAGTTTCAGTTTGAAAAAAATGGCCATATCGGCCACCCCCAAAAAAAGAAGCAATTATTGGCCAATACTGATATAATTACAATTGTAAATGTGGTTTATTCCAAAAAGTAAAGTACATTTCATCCTGAGATATAGTGCACAGAACATAATAGAAGCACTGCACCATGATGTTTTACAAGGTTTCCATGAAAAGGCTGATTCACTCACTTTTTCGGTCTAGTACCGAAAAAAAGGAAAAACTTTTTGGTATATTGCCATCTTTAGTGGCTTCAACCCCAAACACCTGTGCAGTCAGCGTCTTCATCTAGCACATAATTCATTTCCCCCTGAACCCTAAATTTGCTTGTTTGTGTGTGATTTGTTCCAGTGCCTGTCCGTACCGGGGTATATGAAACTGGATTAATAAAGCAACACTATGCAAGAATTAGATTTAGTATTAGATAGAGTGTAATTTACTTTTAATTCACTTAAATCAATTAAATCAATAAGCAGCATTAATTGATTCTATTGAGAGATCCAGCCTCACTCAGCTCTGTAGCTCAAGCTACTATACATTATTTGATGCAGAAGAATAAATCAGTCTCAGTCTTAACAAAGTAACTGCTTTTACATTTAGGTTTGGTAGCTTTTCTCAGCTCAGCTTTCAGCAGTAGTAAACTAAACACTTCATCAATTGATGTTTCCAAATATCCAGTTTTGTATTCCCACAGGTCTTTTTGTCACAGTGTATATATGAGAGTGAGAATGGGACTGATTGAATGATTGGGAAAGGAAAGTTAAAATCAACTGTAAATCAGCTGTATATTGAAATTTCAGAGATTTTATGATCAGATCATTTGAGACCAGCATTATAATCAAGGTTTTCTTTTCTTTTTCTGTAAATCAGTATTCTTAAGGCTTAAGCTACACAGTTGTCCTCATTACCATAATACTACATTACACCACTCTACCTGAAATTCAGTGTGGCTTAAAACACTGCATGCTCAAATTGTTCTAAAAAGTGCTTGTGTTGTGTTAGTGTGTGTGTGTGTGTGTGTGTCATGTACCTTTGGGCTGTTTTTTACATCTGGAATAAATTTTATGGAATTAAAATGTGTTATTTGGTATTAGTCCCATCAACATGAGATGGACAGGTTGGCTTGATGTAAATATAGTAGGGATGCACCGATGTGCAAATTCTGGGCCGACGCTCATATCTGATATGACACTTGTATATATCTGCCGACGCCAATGCTGATATACACATTTATAACTTGCATAGAGACTAGGAACTTTATAATTACTAGATTTTAAAGTAAAGTAACTTATTAAAGTAACTATTTACTAAAAAAAATAAAAACTAGCTCAAATCAATAAGTTTTAGCGCAGCCATTGTTGGCCAATTGTAGTAGTGTGACCAGCGTTTCTTGGTCCTTTTCTGGCATACAATAAATACATCAGCAATTATCTGTTTGAAATATTGTCTGTATCGGCCGATGCTGATGATTCTAAAAAAGCAATTATCGGAAAATACGTACGTAATTCTATTACGATATTATTGTGCATCCCAAAAATATAAAGTCTTTATTTCAGTCTAGATTTAGTACGGAGACAATCTCAAACGGTGCCTCTTGATCTGTTTTTGCTTAAATAAAAGTTGGATGTAGTTCATTGTAAACACATTTAGGTGGTTCTCGGCACTGAAAAAGCGTAAGCACGTGCCAATTCAGTTCCTGGTGTAAAAAGAGCCTTTGGGTTTTTTGCGCTGTGTAACGACTCCTAACACATTTTTCCATCTCTGTATGTTCCCGCTTGCTTCATTAATAGGAAGAGCTGTGTAGTGACAGCGTGGAACGTATTGTGGTCAACCCCAATGCCGCTTATGACAAGTTCAAAGACAAGCGTGTCGGCACTAAGGGTCTCGGTAAGTAAAACACGGCTGGTTGTCCACATCTAATTTGTAATGTGAACTGCTGCATCTTAATGATTATGTTTTCTGTGTTGATCTCATTACTGTAACCTGTCTGACCTTAGATTTCTCGGAACGCATCAGCAAGACTCGTAGAGTGGGCTACGAGTCCGGAGATTATGAGCTGGTAAGTTCTCCTTTCAGTGTTTACTGTTAGGCTTATGACAACTGACCTCAGTTAGTCTCTAGCTTGTCCTCTCATCCTCTCTCTCTCTCTCTCTCTCTCTCTCTCTAGCTTGCAGAGAGCTGTGGGGTGAAGGAAACACCTCAGCAAAAGTACCAGCGAATCCTTAACGAGATTCAGGAGCTCACACAGGAGGTGGAACACATTCAGGTTGGGCTTCAGCATCCAGAAACACACAAAACTACATTTTCACATAATTTGCTTATTTTGCCCTCCTACTGTAGCTCTAGTGCTTAGATGCTTCATTACCTGAATCAACTGTGTTGTATTAGGGTTGGAGATGACCTCGGATTTTACAGATTCACTTATTTTCAGGGAGAAATAGCTGTGATGAGGAATTTTTCCCTTACTCTGAAATAGTCTAGATTTTGGAGAACAGTACTGGATATGCTGTCAAATCATATCATGTCAAGTCAAGTGATTTTATTGTTAATGCTACAAATATAAAGTACATACAGAGGATTGAAATTACATTGCTCTCCTTCCCAAAGTTACAAGTACAGCAAAATAAGATCATAAATATATAAGAATGAGAGACTCAAAATGTACAACTTACAAGATCACAGATATAGACATACGTGAGACGAGAGACACAAGACAATACTGCAATAGTGATGGGTGGGATTTAAGAGGGAATGACAATACCATTCAAATATAGGTATAAAGCTTAAGGCTGGTAAAGTAAATGAGTGCCCTCAGCTCTTTAAATGTCACAGTTGTAGGGGGCATTATAGTGGGTATTACAGTGCAGTATCAGCAGTAGTGCAGGTATAGAGTGTGTGAGTGTAGAAGGCCTGTTATAGTTGCTTAAAGAGCCCCCTAAGCATGGAAAACTGAATTTCCCTTACTTACTGAAATAAAGAAATGTGTAGTGTTTTTGTGGTTTTGTAGTGCTAACGTTTCCAAATGTACCTTTCACTCTAAAGCTGCAGAAATGCTTTTAAAATGTCTGTATTATTGATGCCACAAAACAAAATATTATTTAAATATATCTATCTATTCGGCCACCACAGTTTAGCTCCACTCATTTGTACTGTACTGTATTTCGGCTGTGGTGGTTGGTAAACGGTTGTATAACAATTAATTGTGACTGCATTTGAAACATTTTCACAGACCCGGATTAAGCCTGGTGGAGATTTTTTGTTGTTGTTGAAAGAAAATATAGGTAAATGTCTGTGGATTTAAAGAACAAACAAGAAGTGCATTAATCAGTGGCTGTGTTTGAAAAAATAGGGCAAAGCTTCCCGAATAACTCTTTTCCCAGATGTATATTAGTGAGAATTCGTCTCTTAAAATGTATATGTTTGCAGGTAAGCACTAAGGAGAGCAGTGCTGAGGAGCGCCTCACTCCTGTGGTTCTGGCCCAGCGGGCTGCTGAGCTCAAACAGCAGCTAGTCTCAGCCCACCTGGACTCGCTGCTGGGACCAAATGCCCACATCAACCTGGCTGACCCAGATGGAGCACTTGCCAAGTGAGTGTCCGGGGGTGGGGGTGTACAGTGTCTTGCTCATAGATTTTTATGGTGATCTTTTATGAAGGTTTTTATGGAGCTCTAGGTATGGTGTCATAGCTCTAGTTGATGAAAGGACAAAGTGGTCTCGGATCACTATAAAAGAAATTCCTACTGTTGATAAAAACAAGTAGGGAGTGTTCTTAAATGGCTGAGGGCTAGTAAAGGAAACAAGTATTAAAAATAGGGCAAAAACAATGAGGCGTTATTTAATGCGCTGATTCAGTTTATTACTGCTAATCAGGTTCAGCTGGGGCTTTTTCTCTATTATTATTCATGCTTTTTTGAATCACATTTGTGTGTTTGTGTTAGGCGGTTGATGACTCAGCTGGAGGTGGCACGGGGGATGCGTAGTGGTGCAGGGGGAGAGGGGAAGGGATCAGGACCCAAAGGGCCAGATGGAGTTGTGCTGTACGAGCTGCACAGCCGGCCTGAACATGAGCGATTTACTGAATCTGCCAAGGTAAGATACACACTTTTACTACAGTTTGGGACAATGCTGACTTCTGTTGTGTGCGTGTGCGTACGTGTGCATGAGTGAATGGATGTACAGACGACAAGATAAATAGATAGGTGGGTGGGTAGATAAATAGATGATTGAAAAAACTGGATGGATGGTTGGGTGGATGGTTGGGTGGATGGTTGGGTGGATGGTTGGGTGGATGGGTGGGTGGATGGGTGGGTGGATGGGTGGGTGGATGGGTGGGTGGATGGGTGGGTGGGTAGGAGAATGAATAGATGCAGGGATGGAAGGTTGGTTAGGTGAGTGAATAAATGGATGGAAATATAGAGGGGTGGGTGTGTGGATGTAGAGATGGGTGATTAGGTGGGTGGATAAATAGATGAATAGATGGATAAATGGATATAGATTCATGGATGGATGGATGGAAAGAAAGATAGATAGATGGGTGTGTGGGTGGATAAAGAGATGGATGGATGGGTGGTAAGGTGGGTGGATAAATAGATACAGAGATGGGTGGTTAGGTGGGTGGATATAAATAGCTGAATGGATATCTAAATAGATAGATAAATGGATGGATGGATAAATAGATAGATACATGGATGGATGGATGGAAAGTGTTTTTTAACTGCTCTGATCTAATAATAATAATAATAATAATAATAGATTTATTTGTCCTGGTAAACTGGACAATACTGTACTAAAACAATGTCAGAATCTCTTTTAAAAAATATGTAGGTTTCTTAAGACATTTATGTTCTTAAGACACATTGGTGAATAAGGAGCAGTTATTTAAATCATTAGTTATCATATTGGTCAAATCAAAATAAATTGATGATGTTTTTTTAAACCCATATTGTTTTATGTTGATATGATCTGAATATCATTTTGCAACCCTGTTAGCATATTCTAAGTTTAGTATCTATTTCAATGTTGAGTAGATTTTTTTGTTAAGTGATGTTATTTCTGTCATTAATCTTCCTCTTTTCTGAGCAGATTGCTGAGTTGGAGAGGCGGTTGGCGGACTTGGAGACTGCTGTAGGCTCGGGCTCAGATAAGCAGGTGCATTAACTTACTCGTCACACACATTCTCTTTATTCTCAGTCCGCTCTCAAGCTGAGTGCCATCGCTCTGATGATTATTTACTCATTAGTTTGGGTCACGTCTGGCCCATTATCAGAAATCTGTTTACTGCATTTTGAAAGGATGACTAAGCAA
Source organism: Astyanax mexicanus (assembly GCF_023375975.1). Lineage (NCBI taxonomy): Eukaryota > Metazoa > Chordata > Actinopteri > Characiformes > Acestrorhamphidae > Astyanax > Astyanax mexicanus. The sequence continues at coordinate 9,128,773 of NC_064412.1, forward strand.
GGTTTAAATTGAGCACAAAGTATTTCTCAGTAAACTGCAGTTGTATTTTCTGTATCTGGCAGGGTCCTCTCAGTGCTGGACTTCAGGGCGCAAACCTAATGGTGAGTAAAATTACTAGTGCTACAGAACCTGTGATCTGTAACTGCTCTGTTTGTCTCCTATTATTTTGATGTTTCATTATTTCTGTTTCTGCTTCTTTTACCAATTTTGGACTTTTTTTCCCCCTCCCTATTCTCTCTCTTCACATAGGAGACTATGGAGCTACTGGAGGCTCGAGTCAGTGCTCTGGACGCAGCCACTTTGGACCAGGTTGAAGCCAGACTGCAGGTAATCATGACTACTCAGAGTGATATACCTTAAAGAGGGCAATTTGCCAATCCTTCGTAAAAGCTTTTGCAATTTAACCTTGTCTACAGAAAGCATGAAACCGCTGTGAGGATCTGCAAAGAGTTACTGTGCTATTGATTGATATTGATCTGAGGTGCTTCATCTACAGAGCAGTGTGCTGCTCTGCTCAGTAAAGCATTGTGTAATCAGGACTTAGATATCAGGCTGGTGAATAAATCCAGGATTTCTTTCCTACACATGTTCCTGTATATAAAGCTGAGTGGTCAAATGTACATGTCAAAATTGAATCAATCTGTTTTGGTTCATCTAAATGTGCCGCTTGAATTGTCAAGTGATTTTGTGCTTCTGTTTCAGAGCGTTTTGGGGAAAATGAATGAAATTGCAAAGCACAAGGCTGCAATCGAAGATGCTGAAACACAAAACAAGGTGAGTTCACTTGTTCAGTCAGTAGATTTTCTCCAATAGCTTTACTTGCGTCTCAATTTCAGGATAATCTGAAACAAATCAAAATTTGTAGGCTTTTTTGTAGTGATTAACCTGCATCAAGTGTTATCATATTTTTTGCACCATAAGGAGCACTTAATTTTACCTTTCATTTTCTCAAAAATCATCAGTGTATGAAGTTTATCAGTCAACTGCTAGCGGTTAGCCGAAATTTGGGAATCCATCGCTCGTTTGACTTTAAAAGAAAGTTTTTTTTTTTTTTTTTAAAGTTTTGTTTACTTAGCTTAGCTAAACCTAATTTAGTTAGCTACCCCCCACCACCGAGCGGCAAGACCTTTTGAAGTAGATGCTCCTTATAGTGTCTCTGAAAATGTCCCTTTAATCCAGTGCACATTATGTATTAAAATAGACAAAAAAAATAAACGTTCATTGATAGTGCGCCTTATAATGCAACAAATATGGGAATTTAAATATACAGATTCACTGTGGACTACAGAATATTCCACACTGGTGTTTTTTACAGATTGTGGCTTTAACTAACTGTTCTTAACTAAGGCATAGTTAGTCACCTAAGCAGTAAATAAAGTATGTTATAGTGTTTTTCATTTTCCTGCTTATGCAAGGTTAGTATGAGCAATTCCTGTATTTAGACTGCTGTTTTTATGCCATTTGTTTTTAAATCGTCTCGACCAATTATCTGTACTGCCTATTAATAGATTCTCCTTGTGTTCTTAATCTTGCTGTACCATCTATTTGTTAGTGTTAGCCCACTACACTACACAGTTGGTCTCTCTTCTGACCACATGTAAAATTTATGTCGCCAATAAGAATTCTAATAGTTGAGAGCCAATTCACACAAAACATTGATTATATTGTCATGAAATTGTGTATGTATTATTTAATGTTTGGGTGGGTTACTTCACTTAGTCATAATATAACAAGCTTAATTTTTAGACTATAAGGCACATTTAATCCTTTAATTTTCCCAAATTTGCCTTAATCCAGTATAATCCAGTGCACCTTATGTATGAATTCTACCAGTCAGGTATTAAGGAGCAGTTAAGCCACTCTGCTAAAGTACAGTGTTATAATGGTGAGTTTTCAGTTAAGTTTCTCCAGCACTAAGGCTGGGTGCAGCAGCATTAGCATTAGCTGCTAAAAGCAGCGCTAGCTCTTTCGCCATTCGGAGTCGAGTATATTGGACTGAACTCTGCGTGTGTGCCATCATTTATGTCCAGCTTAGATAAAATATTGAAATCTAAGATTGTTGTAAAAAACAGAAGTGCTTTACTCACTCAAATAATGACAGAGGTTTTCAAGAGAGAAAACTGTGTAGAATAACATCCAGCGCTCGTTTGACTTTTTTTTTTTTTTTTTTTTTTTTTAAGAATTATTTAGGTGCTTGCCCCAGCTTTTCAATTAGAAGGGAAACACAGCGACACCCTTGCTCACTTCTATGTGGGCATTCTTACTAGTGTAGTTTAATGTGCCTTATAATCTGGTGCATCTTATGTATAATAAAAAAAAAATAGACCAGAAAATAGAAGTTCATCAATAGTGCGCCTTATAATACGGTGTGCCTTACAGTCTGAAAAATATGTAAAAGAGTGGAAGTGGTGAGATTGGGAAGCTGATGGAGTGTAGCAAAACAATTTATTATAATGAGTTTTGTAATGGCATAGATGGATTTATGTAAATTTTGATATTTGTCACTGTAGCTCCATCACTGATCCCTTTCAAGACCTGTATCATTTGTGTCTTATTCAGGTGTCACAGCTGTATGACATGGTGCAGAAATGGGATGCCATGGCAACCTCCCTCCCTCAGGTGGTCCAGAGACTGATAGCTGTTAAGGAGTTGCACGAGCAAGGTATACATCCTTCCTCTTTCTCAGGGGTTTCCCTAATCACTGGTTTGGAGATTATCATAATGCATTTTTCTATCATGATATAATGTAAATGAAAATCAAATTGAGGCATTTTAAATGTAAAATTTACAGATTAAATATTTTTCACCATTGCACAGCAGTGCAACAGGATTTAACAGCCACATTTGACCCAATCATGGCAGTGATCACTCACTGCCAGGGTTTAGGGCTGCACAGTGTATTGTTTTGGCACTACCAATAGTCAATAATCACGGCACAGGATGTACAAAGTCATGTTAAAAAAAGTAAAGCATAAATGTTATTCTACAGGTTTCTTGATTCAAGGGGAAACTGATGGTTCACTGTTTTCATTTTCCATGACATGACAATCTTCAAACAAGACACACCATGTTTGTGTGTCTTGTTTGATTATTGACCACTGATCTTCAGTGATGTCTGAAGAAATCTGCTGAAAATCTGCTTGCTTCTCTAAACCTTAAGACGGTCACACTCCATACGGAGTCACCCTCTAAAAATTTCTAACTACTGTTTTTAATGGAGATGCTGGACCCCAGGACTCACTGTGGTATTTTTAATTATTAATTTAAGTAAAACCAAAACAATAGCACAACAGTTCATAATACATAACTTTAAAATAAAATAAATTTCCATAAAGTGTAAAAAAAAAAAAAGAAAAACATATTACATTTGGAATTGGTAGGCTACGGTCACATCTTACTCACAAGAATCTTCCATGTGGAGAACTTGATCAACAAATTGAACTTTATTAGATAATACATAATCCATCTTGCTTTATGTTATAGGAGAACTCCAGTGTGAAATGGACTTTGGGTTTAATAAAAAAACATGTTAACCCCCATCATTTTGAAATACAATGCTTTTAACTGATGCTCCCAACAGGCTTACAATGCTAGCAAATAGGAGTTTAGCATTGCTCAACTCCTATTTGAATTTCATTGGTTCCTGACATTTAAAACAAGACACTGAGGAGTTTAAAAGTGTACGTATTAGGGGTGTGACAAAACACTAATATCACGACACAAGACACGATACTGGGTTCACAAGAACGAGACGAAACAAGATTTAAAAATACAATTTTAAAGAAAACATCAAAAATGAAAAATGGAAAAACTAGAGTTTTTTTTGACAAAATCATATAATGCACATGTAACAGACTAGTTTCTCTCACACATTGATTCTATAAGAAATAGTAATAAGAATAAAAATAAAAAATAAAACTTTTCTAGGTCTTATATAGAGCAAACAATAAGTGCAAACTACAACCAGTCATATTAAGCCTATGGTTTGTGTTTTTTTCTCCTAAATCTCTTGTAATTTAATTATGCATAACCATAACCAGTCATATTAAGACTATGCTTGAAGTGCAAACAGAGACAGAACATTTTTTAAATACAGTACAGAGTAAAGGGATTAGTACAACTGCCTATGAAACAGTCATGTGTAGGATTTACTTACAGTATTTACAAATGGTTTGTATCTTGTTGGTACACTCGCAAATATAAAGCATGCTCTTGCTCCCTAAAGTAGAGTCCACATAAGTTTGGGCATTATCTCCAAAGCTATATGACTCAACACATCTGATAAAAATGGCTACAGCTCATATTACACATCAGCCTCTGCCAGAAGCGTCCGAATTTTTGCTAAAATATGTATTTTTGCTGCCAAACTATAAATGTAAACTTCTTCAATAATGGTTTTCCTCCCTGTGTGACATGATGATGTACTTCTGGAGTCGCATTTCTGGAGTTATAGGGAGAGAGCAAGCGAGCAAGAGCACCATGGGTGTTTTTAATGAGATGTGTGAGCAATAGGAAAGGGTTTTTTTCTTCTTTTTTTTAAGCAAGTTGCGTTGAAACATCTTTTGACTGTTTAACTCGTGGGAATGCATTCAGTATAGCAGGAGATCAGTAAGATGAACGTTTGTGGAGTTGAATAAAATCTCACTTTGAAGGCGAGTGTGTGGGCAGTGATAGGCAGGCGCTTCTATTTACAGTCTTGAGTCTTGTGGAGCAGTGTAAATATGTTCTCATGATAGGGGTCTCTAAAGCATGCAAGTTAAGCTTTACCGTGGGAGGAGTCCATCACTTATACTCATTACTTTATCTGAATATATACTGTAAAAAATATGGCTATCAGGACCGAGATATAAAGTGTGTATTTATTCAAATCAGTTGGCCACCCTCCAGCTACAGCTGTCTGCCTCTGAGCAGATCCTCACTTCCATTACTGATTACACTGATGTTCACATGGACTATTACTCTTTAAATTGCTGCTGCTGTTTTCTTTGTCATTACTTTTATTCTTATTAGCAGTGTTACTGCCAAGCATATTTATAGTAACAGCTTAACAAAAGTCTTATGAGATGTTAAAGGTGGCACACTGGCTCTGAGAGATCAAGCAGACTAAAGCTGGAGGTGCAATTACATGTCTTTTAGCCCAATTTTAACCCAGATTTCTAGCTGTGGAGGGCCTGTGCTAGTTGGCTCTAGTCTGCACACTCTGGTACAGTCGAAGCTGACAGTCTAAGTCTTTTGCCTATATTAGCAGAACAAAAGTGACACTATAAAACTGTGTAACCATAGACATTACATAGTGCCAGATGCATTTTACTAAAGTATCCGTTTAGCTACAACAAAAATCACACAAAGCAGGAAAAGTCATGGAATTTCAAAATAGCAATTTCCAGGCCTGGATAAGTTTTGAAAAAATAAAAATACAAAGAAAGTTTTGGAAACTTGCAATCTACAAATCTTTGTGTTTTTTGATTTATCGACGGAGAAAAGCTATTTTGAGCTAACAAATACATCAGCACAGTTTTATTCAAATTTTCCATTCCATCGTATAAATGGGTGTTTTTTACCTCCAGCTCTGTGTGTATATAACATGCTGACCACGCCTCCGAATCCACCGCTTTACCCAACAGCGTTTTTTTTTTTGTTTCTGCACATGCGTGGTGGCAGGTGTGATCAGAAAATCTGGTGGCGGTGTGGATCATGCGCAGTTGTGTAGTTTGTGCTCTATATTGGTTTAGATTCAGTAAACAGTCGTATAGTGTAAAATATATCCAATCTGTTAATAATCTGCTCCCACTTTGAAAGTCGTGTAGTGCATACAAGGCTTTAGGTGCTCTCACTGTGATCTAAGAATCACTGCTTCAAATCCTTGACCACGTTGCTTGCCATCAGCAGCTGGAGTCTGAGAGAGCACAATTGGCCCTGTTCTCTCAGGACTGGATAAGTTTTTTTGTGTGTGACCTGTTTCATCCAGTGTTCCCTTTCAGTGATGATGTAGAGGAGGAGGCATGTGCTAGTCTTTACCCTCCGAGTGTTGAGGGGCATTACTGATGATTAAGGGAGTTAATATGAACAGAATTGAGTAATTAGCCTTAAAAATTGGCAAGAAAGTTGTGGTAAAAGTAGAAATCAAATAAAAAAACCCATGCACTTTTGTCTTGAGTGAAAAGTTAAATATTTAATTATAAATTTCTTTATTAGTTTTATGTAATTTGTTGCCCTTACTATCTCTTACAGCCATGCAGTTTGGACAGCTGCTGACCCATCTGGATACCACCCAGCAGATGATCAACAACTCGCTGAAGGATAACAGCACATTGCTCACACAGGTACTTGCTTGTTTTCTTGTCTTTGTATTTAGTGACGAGTTATTCCGTCGCCTGCAGCAAGATCTTTTCTGATCCTCTGTGATGTATTTACTCTCTCTTTCCCTCTTAATCTCCGCGTGCAGGTGCAGCAAACGATGAAGGAGAACCTGGTCTCAGTGGAAGAGAACTTCGCTGCACTCGAACAAAGGATGAAGAAAGTCTCAAAATAGGATTTTTTCCTCAAGTAGAGAAAGAGATGGAGGGATGTGCAAAAAGGTTGTTTCCTTGTTTTAAATCTTGTGCTTTTTCTCCTCGTAAGCCTTTTCTTTCACAACGCTGAATGTTGGAAATAAAGTTGGAAATGGTGTAGTTGAAGGTTGAGAGCAAATGCGCCCCCAACACTACAGAGACCTAGTACTTTTTTGCACCTCCTTGTTTTTTATTTTGGCTCTTTCTCAAGAGGAGGTGGTTAGCAACATATCTCAACCACTTGCCTAAATTCCACTCCCGACTCCTGATGGAGTTTTAGAAGAATCAATTCCAGAGGTTTTTTTTTCTTTCTGAAATTCATGGAAACTCATTTTTAACTAGGCTTAAATAACTGAAATAGATCAGACTGTGGTAATTCAACGTCCTTAAGTAGGAAGCATCTACGTATTTAAATGTTAGTTCACTTTTCTATGAACGAGTTTCTTGGAGAGTCCATGAAAGAAATGCACATAAGAGCCACTGCCTTTGGCCACCGTCTACAGGAAGATGTTTCCTTATTGAACAACGCTGTATATAAATATATAAATATGCCTGTATACTTTGAACTGTTATCACACTCGGTTGCTTGTAACTGTTATTGTATTATGATGATGATAATGGATCTCCACAGGTTATACTCAAGCTTTTGACACACAGTATGCATACAAACTTACAATTGTCTTTCTCCAGACGTGAGAATAAATTTAACATGCTTTGAGGAAATGTGCACTGATTGTTTATTCAATCACTCACTCAGGACCAAGAGATGTACTCAGAATTTGGTAAACGTTTTAATTTGTTAAATAAAAAGTCAACTCCCATAAAAAAAAAAAAGAAATGCTACTGCTCACAACTTACAAAGTATTCTCTTTACAAATCAAACGTAAATATGGGAAAGGAAAGGAGTTTTTCTGAGGAAGAAATACTTTACAAATTGATCATTTTTTTCCTAAAAAAGTGTACAAAATAAAATACTAAAACTGTACATATTTACATAAAATTCATTAGTAAAATTGCATAATCATCCTCATTATTACTTTAAACCATTACTTAAATATTCTTGTGCCTGCGTTGATGAAGTGGCAGCCGGGTTTCAGGCTTAACGGAGCGCTAGAGGTACGGCTCTGTCCATCCGTGCAGAATCCGCCACTGATCACAGTATCAGACCCCAACCCCGCAACTTACACACACACACACACACACACACACACACACACACACACACACAGTACATACTTTACTCCCATACACACGTGCACACGCACAAACACACACAACCCCCAGCTGTGTGTAGGGACTGAAATTCTACTCATGAGGTTGTTTGACTTGTTTTTTTTTCTTGTAGCTTTTTGTCCTTTGAAAAGTGTGAGGTTCTTAAGATTATCACAAAAGCAATGAAAAGCCAGTTATTATTTATATCTCCTTTTGGTCAAAGTTTAGATGGAACCCTAACCTACTCCATCCAGCATGATGGCTAATAGGAAGGAAGCTATAGTGCAGTAACAGTGATTGGCAGATAGAGGGTGGTGTAGGACCATAATAAATTGAGACAAACATGATGAAAACAAACTTCAAGCATCCAATTTCCATTTTCTGCCGTGAAAAATGTATGAAATGTGTACAAGCGCACACACACCACACATTCACACATACCAGATACGCACGCACACAATACACCGCACTAAAGTTTAGCTGGAGTGAATCTGAGTGTAGTAGTGTTCACAAGCCAGTTCCAGAACTAATACTGTTCACATCACTGTCACTACAGATGCGGAACTAGAAGGCAGAGGTCAGAGAGAGAATGGTAACAGAGCGACGGAGAGCAGGAGGAGAATGGAAGTGAGGTAACAGGGCTTCTGGAGAGACAGACACTGTTCTGCAGGTCCTCACAGTGCGGCGCAGTCGCCCCTGACGCGCCCTTGTGGTGTTGCCATAGTGACAGTGCTGGTGTTGGCGGGTAAAGTACAGTAGGATAAGGGCTCTGGTTGGAACGTCTATCTGACTACGCGCCGCCGCTTCCCTCTCGCAGCTCTCGCCGGCCTCGGCAGTGCTATCTGTGTCACACAAAACAAACAGGATTAGAAATGAATTACCACACACCTGCTGTTGTCTTCCACAAACATCCCCTGAAGTCAGAATCATTTGTGATGCATCCTGTTTACATGCACACGACTAAACATAAACGCTCGAGCTGATGAGCTCTTCCCGCCGGGTCTATCTATTTATTATAGGCACATTCTCTGAAGAGATACAGATCATCAGAGTCAGAGAGGAAACCTTGTATACTATAGCAGTGCTGAGCATCACAGTATTTTTCAAGATTCTGATGGTTTTACAGTATTTTTATTTTATTTTATTATATATTTTTTTTGCACTACTGGGCTTTAATATAGGTTTGTGACTCTACTGTTAGCAGTACATATAATGTAAAATACTACGTCTTTAAATGAAGGTTTTGATTAATATTGGGTTTAATTTGTCCCACAAAATTACACAACATATGAGGGAATTAGACTTCTTTAGCTTAAATGTAAAACAGACCTTAAAAAGAGATACACCAACACCTTTAATACAGCTTGCTTCACAAAACTAAATATTTTAAATAGTTTCATAAACACTATCAACAAACCTCAAATACTCAATGTTTTAGTATTAAAGAGATATAGTTATTAGAAGCTCTACTGTACAAGTTAAGCACAAGTTTAATACCAATTTACAGTATGTTATTATTGAATCATTAAGAGGCATTACAGTATTCAAATCAACCACAGTTAACAAATACATTCAGTACAGTGTGTATAATTATAATCCTTTAAGCTGCAGTATTAATATATTTACAGGGATGTAGTTACTGCTCTTAAAGTTTATTTTAACCTAGTATCCAGAGTTTTATCTCTCGCTAAATAAATGACTAAGGACCGATTCGGGGAGCTGTGTCCCGACCCAAGCTCAATACTTTTTTTTTTTTCAATGAACTATATCTCACCTTTTGAAATAATGTGAATCTAGCAGTAGTTATTTAAATTTTAATCACATATTCATAGAAACAGACTTCCACTAAAAGCAAAATAAAAAATAAATAAAAAAAGTTGTATTCTTGTTACAGAATGATACTTTAATATGTTGCTTACTAATAAATATATATATATATATATATATATATATATATATATATATATATATATATATATATATATATATATATATATATATATATATGTAATTTGACAAATTACTTTTCTATGGTTAAATATATTAATGTTCACTATACACACACACACGCAAGTAAAGTCCACAAACTGCATTTTATTTAGGTTTAATCACAGTCAGTATAAAAATTGTAAACTGTGTTAAAAAAGGATATTTATCAATATTTATGCAAGCTGAGCATAGATTTCAGTAGACCAGTTTTTACTGTTTACTACATCATTCCATACGTGTCCCTTAATTGTTTTTGTGTCTTTAATATTAATCTGCAATGTAGAAAATAAATTAAACTAAGAATGAAAATGTGTGCCCAAACTTTATATTGACTGGTACTGTACACAGTGTCAGAGTTTTTCAGCTGCAGCTTACCGTAGCTGCAGGCTCTTCTATGATGCTGTCAATTTCTACTGGAATCTCCGTTCCTCTCTGCAGCCTAACACAAAGAGACACAAGATATTAAATATTAAAGAATGGAAACAATAAACAGTGATTTATTTTCCTCATTTATAATCATACTCACGTTTGCTTTCTCTTTCTCCCTCTTCTGGCGCCTGTACGTATTTCTGTAGCCTGCGCCAAAGAAAGATAAGGTTCATGTTGACTTAATCAGAAGGTCTTTCAGAGTAACACTGACTGGTTAACTAGTAATTAAGTATTCAGTTTGAATATATCTATTAATCATGTCTGTAATCAACTCATTATTGGATTGGTATAATCACTGAATTAGCAAATTAATATAAATATTGACAATGTATAAAAGTAAAACCAGCAAAGACCTAAGCAGAAAATGATTTAGCTTCTGGGATTTTCTCAGAATTTAATAGTTTTCTACTGTTGTTTAAAGGGGAAATTTGGTGTGAAAGGATTACGGCTGTAGTGAATTATCATAATATCATAACATCATAACGAGTACAAACTTTCGTCGAATAGCCCACCTCCATTATCCCCATGCATTTCAAAATACAGCGCTTTTACCTGATGCTCCCAATAGTGGCATAGTATTACCCATGCAAAGAAATTAGTATTTAACAAGCTCAAAGTAGCTTCACTTTATTGGTAGAAATCTGAGGGCTCTGATAACAGGTTGCAAAATATTAATTTAATAATATTGCATAATATTCTTGCATTTCCACTGAATTCATTTTGCAATCTGTCCCCTATCCTATTTGTAAACTATATGTCCACAATGCAAGTTCTCAGTGCCTTGGTTTTAAATATTAAGGCTATTAGAATTCTACCAATGAAGCAATGAGCTACTTTGAGCTTGTTATTGGTGAAAGTAATGCTATGCCCCCATCACTAGCATTGTAAGCCTGTTTAGCTGAAACATCAGCTAAAAGTGCTGTACTTTGGAATGCTTAGGGAGAACGGAGGTGGGCTATTAGACAAAAAGTTTGTACTCATTATCATGTTTCACTACAACCCAAGTCCATTTCACACCAGATTTCTCCTTTGAATACTAAAAAACACAAAGTTCTGCTGTTTGCGATATCTTAATGTACTGTGTCTAATAAAGCAGTGGAACACATCTCAGTAATAATAAACACCATATGGTGCCTCATTATGAGAGGAATTGTGTAAAATGTGTTATCATTTCAACAAGAAACTTAAAGTTTAAACTGTGGAGCAGAGAAGCAGATCAAGGAAAATACATTTGTCCTCAACATTATGGATATTACATTATAGTACATAAACCACAGAACACAAAACAGAGAACATCCTTTCATTTGATAGCACAGTATGTTTCACTTTTCATTCATTTTCTCTTTTAAATGATAAATTACTAATCAATGGGTCTATCAGTGACCAGCTTTAAATTTGATCGTCTGTAATGACCTTTGATCTATATAAATAAATAAATAATGGTTATTAAAAACACACTTACTAAGGACTAATGACAAGGAGAACATTTTTTACACTACTGTCTTAACGATTCAACAACAACAAAAAATCTAAAGCCCTGTCGGTTCAACAGAATACAACAAGATTTTTAATTTCTTTTATGAAGAGAAAGTCTAAATCTATTTTCAAACGGATACACTATAACTAAATAATTCAGGCACCTATGTTTCAGGACTCTATACTAGGGCTGCACGATATTGCAAATGTTCTTTTTTTAAAGATATATATTGTGATACTAAACAATGCAGGGCTGATGACGTCACCAGCCCCGCCCCCACCTGCACGCTCTCTCACCTCCGGACCGATCATGAGCTGAGACAGCACCAAGCACTCGAAACCAGAGGAAAACAGCAATACAGCCCTTTAACCAGGCATTTAAATTTGTTTTTTTTAAAGGGGATTAAAAGTATGAATTCAGCTGTAACTGGAAATATTTGCACAAAACTGTGCTGGACTAAGGTGCAGAGCTTTCGACAACTGCGTTTACAAGCACGTGCCCAACCATGTGGACAGAGGCCATGCAGTTACCCTGTGTTTACTCCTGCACCACCCCGCCCCCCTTTCACTATCGCACTATTCCTCACGCTTCTCAGGCAGCAGCAGCCTGTTACTCACACAGACACAGAGACAGCGCTGTGTATCTTCTTACAGTGTCAAAAATCAAAACATTGCAACATGACGTGTTTGATTTAATTGCCTTAAGTGACATTGCACGGCCTGTGATTATTGCATGTCCAATGTGAATATTGCGCATGCGCACATCGCGATGACTATGCTTAAACAATATATCGTGCAGCCTCTTATTTATACCTAAAATAAGAAATGAATTAGAACCAACAACCCCAAAGCACTTTGCCTGTGGTCAGTTCCCAACACAAATACTCACCCTGCCCTGCTCCGTGTCTGCGTTACCCATGGTCTGATCCATCGTGTCACTGGTCCCCCTCTCCCTGGGGCTTAAGTAGCCCTGTGGCTGCCTTTCTACTTCATCATCCTCTTCATCATCCTCGTCCTCATCATCCCCCGCCCCGACCCCTGAGCCGATTCCATTGCTGTAGACGCAGAGTTTGGAAGAGCCGTCGGTCTTGGCTTCCTCCATGAAGGTGAGGTGTAGGGGTGCGTCTGCGGGGCAGGCGTCTGCTCCTGCAGGTTTGCTGGGCGGTGGGGTGGAGGGGTCCTCTGTGAGTTTTGGTGTTCCCCGGGCCGGAGACTGGGCCGCCTCCATGCTGAGCCGGGACAGGTCAGGGTTGTGTACTGAGCATGCTCGGCGAGGGCTGAGGGAGGGCGGGCCGCTGGGCTGCTGCAGGAGGGGTGGGAGTTCGGGATACGAGAGTGGGGTGGAGTCAGTTCCTCCCTCAGAGCCACGCCCACTGACCTGCAGAAAGGAAGTGTAGATGGTGTCCATGAAGGAACCGTAAGGATCCAACAGACCGGATTCGGTCACCCCTGCTGACTCCTCCCTCTGCTGAGCGGGTGTTTGAACATGTCCAGGATTGAGCAGGGAGTCCTGGGACAACTGAGAGGGAGGAATGTCCTCCTGCGTCTGATTCGTCTCATGTAGAGCCAGTGGTTTCTCCCCCATGAGTGCTGGAGCCATTGACAGCTGGAACATGAAAGTAAATGACATTTTATTAATTGCAAAAATCGACAAACATGCTCACACACCTTCCTGACTAGGACAGCAACAAATTATTATTTGGGTAGTCAACTAATCTAACGATTATTTGTGCAATTAGTCGATTAGTCATGACCTCCATATCTCTGCTTCCTGTGGTACAGCTCATGTTCCTAGCTTCCTCTATCGCATCAAAATGATATAACACGGAATTTAAATGCCGTGTAAATGCTTAGAAGTGCTATTTGACATTTAGTAAAATATGTAAGTTGAGTGTGATGTAAGTGACAGGTGTATTGTAATGAAGTAGAAGTACTTCACTACTGTATCTAAGTTCTAAAATGCAGTATCTGTATCTACTGGAGTATTATTTATTTCCTACTTCCACTTTTACTTTACTACATATTTTGGATGAGTTTAATACTTTAACAATGTAGCACATAAAAAAAATGTATCAGAGTAACTCAATACAATTATAAAAATGTTGTAAACATTTCAAACCCACATTATCACTAAAGTCAGAGCGGTAGATGTTCTGCACTGTCAGTGGGTTTGATGAAGATCCTCATCATTAAGTGAATCAAGAGATTAAGCTGATCTTATAAGATCACACTGCTCCTGTTCTGCTTTCTTTCACTCTGAGAACTTTCCACACCTTTCTGTAATAACTACACTAATATCACAGTACTGTACTTTTACTTATTCACTACTACATTTTACAAGAAACTACTTGCAATATCTAAATACAAAAATGTAGAGCACTTGTACATTTACTCAAGTCTAGACCTCTAGTACTTTATAAATGTCTGGTGATTGAGCAGCCCATTGTGGTTGTGTCCCCAGGATTTTTGTTCAGTTCAGCTACAAATTAAAGATCAGTCGACACTGAAAGTTGGAGTCAACATTTTGTTTAAATCAACATAGTTAATCAGGTTGAATAAATGCTGCAGCCCTAATCATGACAGAAACATGATACTGATATGGTGCAATGTTTTGTCCAAGAAGTCAATGAGATCTTCATTATGCACTATATTATGGTTTCCTCAAATCTGCCTTAAAAACATACAAATTAAGCCACACACACTATTTGCATTAGAGGCAATATATGTTGTTTAACAAAGATAATGGTGTCATAATGTTTCTGTTGTGTTTGAGGAATGTTCTGTATGCTGTGGGAAGAATAATCAGCAGGCGGATTTGATGAACCAGAAGGATTAACAGCGATTTTTGTGTCACATCCAAAGAATATCCTACGCTAAACATTTAAATCCAGAGTATAGTGAGACTGTATCCACCAGTGAACGGCACAAGACACGCAAAACAGTAATTTTCAAAATACTAGCTTTTACTACATATGTACTTGTATTTGGTCAGCAGACATCGCCAAAGAAGCAGATTTTAGGAAAGTCTTTAAAATAGTACATTTCTGAAGGTATAATTTCTCAGTTCATTTGTCAATGGTTTGCTATTTACTTTATCCCTGTGTCATATAAAGCACAGAGTCAGTGACTGTAAATGAGGGGCAATGTTCACAGAGTAAATATAACATTTTGAACATGTTAAGTGGTTTACCTGCAGACAGGTGAGTGGGTTGAGGCCAGCCTGGTTCTGTGGCAGTGGCATGCCCAGAGAGGGAGCCTGGGGCAGCAGTAAATGCCCTGCTCCAAGTAAACTGTGCAGACTGTTAATATTCCCCAGAGCAGTCAGATCACCTGCACACAGAAACAAAACAACAAGCAGGTTAACACAGTGATATTTACCAAAAACACAATTAGCATCAACTACTGTGCTAGTCCCCTTGATTAGTGTGACAGTGAGGAAAATTTAAATTGTGTTATTTTGTTGTTCTGAGATATGTTGTTTTTTTATAGGTCAGTGATCTAAAATGTTACAATAATAATGATGCAAACTATGCATCAATTATTGGAGTAGAATAAATAGTATTAGACAGATACTATACTGTTACTGCACTGATACTGTACTGTCATGTAAAATATGAACAGTATAATATTTCTTTGCATTAAGAAGCAAAAATGCTTTTAAAAATGTAATTTGACATCGCACTAAATATTGCACATGTACATCACAATATCAATATCCCCCCTCCCTAGTGAATATCCATATCACAAAGGTAGAAGTGCAAACATGGCAACTTTTTATTTATCTAGTAAAGTAAAACGTTCATTATGCTTTTTATTTTTGATGACTGCCTTATTACAAAAATATATTACAATATAAATAATTAAAGACAAAACTAGGATTAGAAAGTTTCATAGGTAATTTGCCCTGATCCGAAAGAGTCCCATCATCACCGCTGAAATGAGTGGCATTTTAAAAATAACCCAAATCAAACAGTAACTTATTATGCAACCAATTATGCTAATGACTGTCCTTCATGCTGTATAAGTATCCTTGTTCAAACTAGGCCTTCTATAGTCCTTACACACGATGAATCTTAATGTGACATTTAATAATCTCTTAATTTCAAGAACCCTGTTTTAATACAAAAAAAATATTAGTATACAGTACAGAAACCCGACACAGTGAAGCTGAAATTCACTGAAATCAAGGTCATGTCAAAGCTGAACAACATGGGCAAAAAAGACAACTCCATTCCACTTGGTTTTATAGAACTGTTAAAAACAGAGTTGCTGTTAAAATTACAGTACAAGACTCCTGAATCTTGAGATACTGAATCTTCCAGTCATTTGTGCCTATTAGAAATTAGTCCCACAATTAGTTCTGGGAACAGAACTGCTCCAATAGACATAAGAAAAACTGATACCGTGAGGTGCTAAAAAGAGAGAGATTGAGAACATTCATAGATGACAGCCCAATGAGAAACTTGAGAATAACTTTTATAAGCTCTTTCTCATGGACTCTTCATCAGCAGTTCTAAAGGCTTAGCATCAGCATCATACAAATAATACAGAATCTTAGCAGTATGTGCTACTTAAGAGTTACTCACCAAGGACCCCGGGAGGGAGTAGTGGAGGCAGAAATGGAGGTGGCGTCTGGGTGTTGGTCTTCTCCTGCTCGGTCAGTGAGTCACACACCTCCTGCCCAGAGACAGGCAACAGAGGGGTACAGGACATAGAGGTAGAGACCAAAGCAGGGCTGGAAAGACTCCCCTATACAGCACAGAGATCACAGAGATCAACTTTAGCACACAGCACTTCACCTACAAAACCTTACAGAACCTGAAAAGATAACATAGATACCTACAGCATGCAGACATACATGCAACACTGTGTATGGAGATGTGTGTGTGTCTGTGTGTCTATAAGTGTGCATGTACGTACACAGGGCATGCAATCAGCAGTAGTGCACGCATAAGTGTACCTGAGTGTGAGGCGGGGGGGATGGTGTGTGGTTGGGAAGGGTTTCTGCCTGGGCGAGAGCTGCAGCCAGCAAGGTGGGGTTGAGGGACAGGAAGGCAGGAGGAAGGGGAGGAGTAAGCTGGGCGGAGAGCAGAAGTGACTGGCCGTCTGCGGGGGGAGCTAGAGCCTGCAGAGCTTCTAGGAGCCCTGGCCCCATCAGCACAGAGTCCAGCAGAGGAGCAGGGGTCTTCTCTAGAGACACTCCCTCCCCAAATACCTGCTGCGGGGGTGGAAGCTCCAGATTGAGTCCGGGTAATGGCAGTATGGCAGCAGGGTTCTGCCCAAGGAGCAACGACGCCATGAGCAGAGCCTGCAGCCCGGGGTTCTTCTCACCAACCTCAAGCCCTGGAGCTGGAGCCGGTGGATTGAGAAGACTTATGAGGTTCAAGGGGAACTCCCCCTGAGCTCCGAGAGTGGAAGGCAGAATGTTGAGTGGGGCAGGAGCCTGGCTGAGGAGGTTGTTTGTCGGTGGCGGCGGCTGGGTGACATTTCCTGTGGTAGGTGGCTGACCGCCTGTCCAGAGTCCCAGAGGCAGAGAGCCTAAGAAAGGGGGAAGAAGGGAGGGCAAACCGGCAGTAGAGGAGAGCAGCTGGAGCAGCTGTTCTTGCGTCATGAATGGGAAAGACTCGGCCAACTGCAGGGCGTTTGTGGGGTCAGTTGGAGAGCCAGGGAGATCAGCTGAGGGAGCAGTAGGGGCAGGGGGATGGGGAAGGCTAGGGTCTGGATCACAGCCTGTAAGCAGTCTAGTCTCCAAGTTTTGAGGTTCCTCTGGTAGTACAGGACCTGCAGGGGAGATACATTCAGTCAGTTCACTCTTTTAAACCTCAGGAACTCAATTCAATAATTAATTCAGTAATTGCGATTAAGAACTATTATTATTAAGAACCTTAATAACAGAAATTAATTATTTGGTTACTGCTATGTAATCTATTAAATTTCTACTACGAGAGTGAGACGGCCCTAAGTGTGGGCCAACTTCTTGAAAGGAGTAAACGTAGAGTCTACTGCATAGCTTGCACAAATGGCCTATACTATTGTAAGCATCCTCAGTTTATACTGTGAAGGCATGCAGGTGTGGATGGGAACATGAGGCTCAGCAGCCAATCACAGCTGTTGCTATCCACGTTGTGCGACATTTAGTTACATTTCTGGGGAGGTGCACATCAAGCTAAGGCGCAGGGGCACACGACTAAGACATGTAGTGTATGAAGTAATACACGTAGGCTATGACAGAGTTATGTGACATGTATTTTTACGAGTTCAGGCTAAGCTCTAGATGCAAACCAAGTAATATAAAACATATCAATTTTTGTTCACACTTACCCTCATTCTCTATAGGGTGGTTGTGGCTAGACTGGTTTGGCTGGTTTGTCTGGTAAATGTTGTGATCTGAGTCCATCTCCCCTGGTTTGGACGCACAGCTTTTCTCTGGGTGGGTGGGAGAACGCAGGCAGCTGGCTGAGTTAGGCTGGCTCATCACTCCAGGGGTCTGGCTGTTAACGGAAGTCTCGGCTCCTGCGCTTTTGCCTAGGTGTGGCTGGCTCAAGTTTAGAACACCAGTGTTTGGTGTTGTTTTGAGGTTTACTGCAGCTCCGTCTGTGTCTTCACTCATCAGAGGAATGGGATGAGAAGTTGGCAGCTGAGCAAGATGATCCAGAGAGGGCACCAAGTTATGGTGCTGAGATTGCTGCTGCATGTGGACATGGCTGTCATAGTTGGGTGTTTGGGAGGTGATGGGATTGGGTGATGAAGGAGGCAACGCTATAGACTGTCTGCTTGGCACAGCAGGTGTCGTGGTACTGTTGGACTGGCTGGCATTCTGGGCACTCTGCATGCTGAGGAGCTGCAGCAGGGCGGACAGAGGCTGGGAAGAAGCAGAGGGAGATGAGAGAGGAAGGGGGTTAGCAAGTACAGTCTTTTTTCCCTCCTCCCATTCTGGTTGCCTCACAACACTGTTGGAAGAGGCCGGAGGAGCACCAGAAAGCCGGGAGTTTATGAGGTGGTTCTCTGAGAGAGGGAGGGGAGGAGGAGAACTACAAGAGGAGGATGAAGAGGGGGAAGGGACAAGCAGGGAAGAAGCAGTTTGATCTCCTGTGGTCCGATTCATCTGCGATTCTTTTAGCATGCTAAGCACAGTAGGCGAGCGACGCTGGCGTTTGCGGCGTAACGTTTTCTCCGTCAGCGTGTGCGGGGTCATGGAAATGGAAGAAGAGTGAGGAAGCAAGAAGGCTGTCAAAGACTGAGCTCGGCCTGCAGGAGCATGAAGGCTACTGTTTAAAGTGCTAATCAATACCTTTGACTGCTGGTCCTTGTCCAGAACGGGGAGTGCGGCCGTTGCTTCAGCAGCACCGGACTGGTTCTGGCTTTTCTGGCTGGCCAGCTGGGCTTTGGCGGCTGCTGACAGAAGGCTGCTGGCTGGGAACGAGCTGCTGATGTGCTGCTGCTGCTGGCTCTTCTGCTGGCAGAGGATCTGACCCAGAGGGAGACCCAGCAAACCTGGGGCCCCTGACCCATTCCTCCTGTCGCAGTGGCTGCTATGGGCCAACTGTGGATTCTGCGGTGCGTGAAGGTTGCTTTGGTTGCTGAGTGCATTATGATGCTGGGTGGAGTTGATGTTGGTGTTTGTGCTGCACTCTTTGTACTGCTGGAAAACGCCTTCTTGGCGAAGGCATGGGCTAGCATGGGGCAGAAGAAGTTTGGGTGAAGAAGGATGGCTGGAGTGCAGAGGAGACTGGGGTGGTTTAACCCCCTGAGCATGACAGAGAACAGAACCTGGAGCTCCCTCAGAAAGAGAGGAGGTGGAGGAATGACGAGACCTTTGATGTGGGGAGAATGAGTCCCGAGCACGAGAAGGGGATGAAGAGACCGAAAGAGGAGAAGGAGATTTCACAATTGTTCCCTGCAGATGGGACTGCCCTGCCCTGCTAAATACAGGTGATGACGATGAAGGGGGAGAAGAAAAGGAGATGGGTAGATCCTGCTGGTACGCAGGCGTATGTGTGTCGAATTTCATAGTGCTGGGAGAAGGGGGCTTGTGAGGTGCTCGTTGGAGGATGGCTTGGGAAATGGCAGGATGGGGGCTCCACTGCTGCTTCCCATAAGCAGCTATGCTGAGCCCTGGTGACTGAGCATGCGGCCTCTTTAATGGTGAGCTCTGATCTGAAGTCAGTACAGAGGTAGGCTGAGAGACAGATCCATTCTGTAGGAGAGAAACAGGGGAGGGCACAGGAAAGCTGCTACTGCTGCTGGGTCTGGGCTGGTTCAGTCTCGGCTGGGTCAGGTAAGTGCAGTGACCCATGTCTCCACGAGCCACTATGGACCCTCTCGGCTCCCTGCCATCCACTGAGCACACGACAACACTCCCTAAAAAACACACAATCACAAATGATTTCATAAATCAATGAATAAGCACTCGTCTGGGTCCTAGAGCACTGGACGTGTACATTCTATGTAGGGATGAAGCGATTCTTTGAGTAATTTTAAAAACCCAGATTGCAAAAAACGTTTGTATACCAGTGTCTGAGGTGAGCTCTTTACCGTCTCTGAGTTTCCCTGGGGCTGTTTATACACCAGCTCAGAGCCTGATATCAATGCATGGGCTTTTAAATAACTTTGAATCACTGATTCATATTTGCATTCGATTCGACATAACATAAATAAAATAATTTGTAAGCTCGTCAATCAACAACTTCTAAGACACTGCGTTACATCAATCACTAGCAAAGCTTACGACCAATGTACACAAAAAAAAAACAGTTGCTGGGCAAAAAAGGCCAAGTACACTATTTTTAGCAGTATTGTGTGAAATGTACGTTCAGTACTGAAGAATGAGGACTGGCATACCTGTACCATGAGCCGGTAATGGAATTTGGGAGCTCTGCATGCTCCGGCACAAAGCAGCCATAGCGACCACTTTCCTGCGATGGTTGCAGAGTTTCGTCATGTCCTCTTCTATTTTCCCCGACTGATGACTTGGAGCCTGAACCACTGCAGCAGGGTCAAAGTTGAAAACCTATTGAGAAAGAAAGAGAGTTACACATACAGACCACAATATAATACTGCAATTAAATTTATTTTAAAAGATTTAACAGCTATATTTTATCATTTTTAACACATTGAAGCTCTACACTTTTTTAAAATAACACTGTGCTTCTTAAAAACTGACCAAAACTACTTCATGATTAAATACGTGAAGAAATTAAGATTGAATTTAATCATTAAGACTGTCCATCTACAGTAGTGTTTTGACAAGCTGATTTAGACATAAACTAGTAAGAATTTGATGACTACAGGAGAGTAACACATACCACAAGTTCTACATGTACAACAGTCTGAGGACATATACAATAACAATCTGTGCTTGGCGTCAATAAATCTGAATAAATTGAGGGTCCATCAGTTAACAGCTTGATGCTTCATCCATACTTTGGGAGTGTTGCTTTTCCAGCTTTATTTAGGATAACTTGGCATACACTCTTAAGAAACGTTTAGTAACTTGATACATTAATAAACACAGAAAACCCTACATTTATAATTGACTTATCAGTCATCCTTTTAGTCCCACAGGGCTTTATTTTAGGGTTTATGAAACAACTTCTTGTTTGTTTGTTTGATGTGTCAGTAATTGAAGTTATGAAAGTGAAAAACTGTGGGAAGAAGTGTCAGCTTGTCCACATGGTTCAACAGGTTTGACAATTGGTTAGTTAGGTTACCAGGTGAAAGTCATTTATACATGCAGCAATTGTAGACAGTGCTGCACACACAATATGAACAAGGTATGTTTTTTTTTTAACTTGGCTGAAGCACAAGACTGTTTAAAAAAAAAAAAACTGGGATCTTACCTTATGAAGGACAAGTGGGCATTCCAGTCCGCACTTACATGTGCTGTCCGTCAGCAGATACACCCTCACCTCCTCCACAGAGCACAGGACTGTACCACTTGGGCTAAAAGATGGAAAGCAATGAAATTAAAATAAAGCCACCAATACTGCAGTTCAGGACTATTGAGAGTTCTCTAACAGAAGGCTGGGTAAATATGCAGACTTTGTGTTAGTGGGCACCCTGGTGTTATGCAAAACACTTTGTTGATGCTGTACTAAAAACTGTCCTTCTATTTTTGGCAGTACATGATTATTCCATGAATAATTTAATGGAAATTATTTCCACACACATCTGTTTGCCGATTCACATGCTCTCTGAAGGATGCCACAGAAGAACTTGAAAGAAAGGGCAAAACGAGTGCAAAATTACCTGACGTAAGCGACAGCCCCATCCTCCACTTTTCTCTGCCAGCCAACAGGGACCTGAGCGGTGAGCGTTGGACCACCATCTTTTTCTCCTGCTGCATTCTCACTGCCCCCCGTCATTTTCGGCTACCTCGCATCCAGCTCCTGCAGATCCACACATTTAGCTTATAAATCCTTCAGATATGAGTAAAACATTAATGTTCAGCAGTTAAGCAGATGTCAAATAATCACTCCAGAGAAGGAAGTGAGTAAATTATGTTTTGCACAAAACTTAAAAGTGAGCGGTGTCACTTTAAGCAATTCATCACTACAGAGGAAATATGACTCAATATAAGGCGATATATTGTGAGATGTTATATCACATTTCAGGAAACCTGATGTAACATTAAACACACAGGATAATTTGCATTATATCTGAATAAACAGAACAGAGGGATCTGAACACATAGAACAACACTACTCTCTAGCTGTAAGAACTAAAGACCACCAACAACAAATCTTTACATGAAAACTATCAATTAAAAATTTATACTGTGTTTTTGATAAGTTATACAGTTTAGCAAGAAAACAATCACAATACCATTGTCTTAGGATCAACTCAACTGAATTTTGATGATACCTTAATATATTAGAAAGGTCTCATGCTGATAACATTAAAATTGCGATAGCAGCCAAATTAATTAACTTGAAACTGATAACCTAGTGTTTTATCTAAATTTCACATGTCACTGAACTTCAAATACTTATTCCTCAACCCATTTCAGCCTGCACTGAACTCAAACATGCCT
Source organism: Astyanax mexicanus (assembly GCF_023375975.1). Classification (NCBI taxonomy): domain Eukaryota; kingdom Metazoa; phylum Chordata; class Actinopteri; order Characiformes; family Acestrorhamphidae; genus Astyanax; species Astyanax mexicanus. Next base: position 9,151,462 of record NC_064412.1, read on the forward strand.
AACTCATGAAGGCAACACACAAATGCTTGTGTCTGGAAGCTCAAGCAAAATCAATCAATGCCAAACTGTCAGACTGGAGCACTGCATTCCAGCCTTAAAGGGGAGCCTACCCATTTTTAAAATAAATATCCATTTTAACAATTTGAAAATAAAAATGTTCAGCATATGTACTCCTCTCTCCATATTGCTACTGTGGAGCAAAAACCTAGTTATGGACCAGGTTTAGCAACTCTGCTAGATCATACCTTCAACATGAACAAGTAAACCATGCAACAGCGCAGTTTATTTTCTACAGTACCTTTTCATCTTTATACAGCCTGAGTCAGCACAGTCAATGAAATCCACCCCTGTGAGGACATCTCAGATAGCGTTACCAGAGCTAAAAACAACTGAACACAAATCCAGCCAAACAGACAATTCCTCTCTTCTTTTCTGCGTTCAGGATCTTCTGTCTTGTCTTGAAGAGGCAATCTGAAACAAAGAGAATGATATTTTTACCAGCATGTAACAGTGTATTAATACTTCACAGTAGTTCATTTCACATAAAAGATGCTTTACTAAACAACGTGGAGGAATTTTTTGGAAAAGGCTGAGCTACAACAGGATTAGTTTAAAGAAATGTTCTTCAGAAATTCTTCCAAAAATTTCTTCTTACTCCAAAAATACCATAGTATATCCACAAAGAAGGAACACCAAATTCGGGGGTCATATAAAACAGTGCTTGGATTGATTAATTAGGAAAGCAGCTTGCCATAGTAATTCCTGCAGAAATAATCACGTTTTACATAAACTTATACACAACGTACTGAAAAGTACTGAAAATACACTGGATCAGTAGGAAAAAAAGAAAATTTGCTGTAGGAAAGTGTAAGTAAATCCTGTGTGCCGTCATTCTAAGGATTGCCTTCTTTTACAAAAGAAACACAGGGAAGAGCGTGAGAAGAAGTGTGGCTAAGCAAAGGTGTGAAAGGTGTCACAGAATTTCCTGTTTGGACGACAGGCAGGAGACAGTGTCTCCATTTGCTGCAGTCCAAATTCTAAAGCAAACTAAAGCAAAAGTTAAAAACAACTGCAGTTACATGGCAGAGTGCAAAAGTGTAGAAAAATACCAGGAGACTATCAGTCGGCATATCCTGGTACCTGCCCTAAAACCAGTGGCATACCCTCAATTCCCGGCAGCTGCTATACTTCACACCTTCAATCTACAGTACTGTGTATTTCTGTGGCAACCTAATGCATCACCACTTGGATATATAACGGGACGGATTCAGATTTACTGTTATTACCACTTTATTGACACAAACTTTGACACGAACCACTTTATTGTCGAACAAAAGCCCCAAGTATCTCAATTTTACCTGTTCTTTTTTATGACATAACCTGAAAGTTGTTTTTTAGATGATCAATGGACAGACAGAAATGCTTTAAAATGACTTATTTAAAGTTAAGAAGGCCTCTCATGTAAAAATATTTTTTTGATATCAACGATCAGTACACCAATAGATAATAATGGACATATGTGCTGTTACGTTGATCTTACACCATTTACCCCCTTGTGAGTTTTGGTTCCCCTTAAGGTTTTGACAAGTTTGTTCATGCCATTGTTGTGTTTGGCTTGTCGAATAATGGTCACTATTTATTGTTTTGTTTATTTTTATCTGTTTCTTATTAACTATAAAGCTGACAAGGTGCAAAAACAATAATTTGTAAAAACATTTTACACATTATTATTATTATTATTATTATTATTATTATTAAGATAAGTACCCAGACCTAGCACCAGTTTTCAATTTCACAATGTATCAATGTCACAACAGTTATACAAATCCACTTTAAAGTGATAGTTTGTATGGTTTTGGTAACAATGTATAATTGCACTAAGCATGCTAAAAAGTATTTTTAAAACGTGTTTTTGGAGCTTGTCAGCTCTCTTCAGTTGGAATTCCGCATCTCTTTGGCTAAATGAAAAGTGATTTAGCAGATAAAGACTGTTTGAGAGTTCGCTGTTCTGATATTTCAATGTTTGCAGTAGCTCTAGTATCAGCACCATTAGCAGCATCATGGTTATGACATGTCACAGGTCCTTTAAAAGATATAGTGTAAAGTTCCTTACGGCATCCTTTCCTACTTAACTTGTTAAGTTCCTAAGTGACATCATATATTAAACATTCTGGGATGATCACTACAGGAGAGTGAAAATGTGTTTTAGTTTATATGACCATGTTTACAGAATGTAGGTGTGCTGGGTTAGACCCTGAGAAAAAAGAAAATAGGGTACTTTTGGCTTTTACTAATCTGGCCCAACAGTTTTTAACAATTCAAATGCCTCAAACAAATGTTCCATAGAGCTAGTTCAGATGCGATGGCATTAAATGTCATAAGTTAAAACATTTGTCATGTTAAAACAGGATTTTAACCATAAAATAAACTGTCATGTTCTCAGATTAAGAACAAAAATTCAAATTAGAGTTTGGCATCAATATTAAGAAACGTATCTGGACCTTTATGGAATAGCTACGTTTAACGTCTTAAAAACTCAAGCTACAATATGTTTGCAAAAGCACATTTCATCAACTGTTTAAATGTTTAAACGTCTAAAGTCTAAAGTCTGAAAGATACTTTATTTTGAAATATATGGATCTAAAAACAGTGCAATGTCATAATAAGATAAAGTACATCAGCAGCTTGTAATAAAGCAGTTTAATACTAGAAATTAGAAATTTTGACGTCTTGAAAAAAGTCAGTGTCTGATACAGTCTAATATGTCTCTTAACAGCACATTTCTGCAACTTAGCTCACTCTTTTAGCTAGTTAAAGTTGTAGAAAACCAAACAGAGAAGAGAAAACAGCAGTTTAACATTAGAAATATTGTTGACGTCCTGAAAAGTCAGGCTTTAATACATTATGTCTATTAGCAACACAACACAGCAACTAATCTCACTTTTTTAGCTAGCTAAACTTGTGGAAAACAAAAGAGAGAGGAGAAAAGGTCCAAATAAATGTCCAAGCTCAAAACTGTATACCATGACATGAGAGGAAATCAACTAGCTAGCTTCAGAGAGCACGTTAATAAATGAAGAACCTGGACAAAAACAAACACAGCACTCCCTTCAGTGGAAGGGTTAGCTTAGCTAAGCTAACTTAACGATACTTTAGAAGTGCAGATAGCTAGTTAGCTTAGCTAAGCTAGCTAAATTGCAACTTAAATCCTGGTGTGAATAACGTTAGCTAGCTAACGAATGTGCATTTTGGGAATTTGCCTTTGTACAAAGTGCTAAAAGAATTAAGGAGATAAAAGAGCGGATCAGTCAGTTTAAAACGGTGCGCTAACGTTAGATACCAAAGCTTAGTTAGCTAAGGTAACGAACGCTAGCTAGGCTAAACTAGCGCCTCCATAACAAGTAGCTAGCTATCTAGCCAACCAGCCTATCTGCTATTTAGCTAGCTAAAGCTAGCTATAATGCTAATTGGCTAAAGATGAAATGCTAAAGAGGAATTAAAAGTCTGCACAGAGTTTTAAGCGTGAAGTGAGGCAAGGAAAAGAGTTAAATAAATAGCTAACTAGTCATTAACAAAATGTGTGAGTTGCACAGCCCGCTAAGTTATCTAGCCTGTCTACGTTAGCAGGGCAGGCTAACCACACACATAGCTAACTGTTAGTTAGCTAGGTTAGCTAACGCTACCTTCTTCTCTGTGTTTATGAAGTTTCCTGCTCTCCTTTTCCGCCGCAGAGCTCCGGACTCGCAGAGCTCAGGAGCCTTTCTGACAGACTTTTCCCCGCAACTGCCTCCGTTTGTTTGCCTGTATTCCAAGTCCTCCCCGTCGGACGATTTTTCACCACTTTCCCCCCTCCTTTCCCTCGGTTCCCTCTGTCCGTCCTGCCCAAAAAACAAAGAGCAATAACGCTAGCTGGGTTTTATTGCGCCCGCTGCATTGTCGCCCCGAAATGATCTTAATTTCGAGCGGATCTCCGTCGTCGGCCGCGCAGACCGCCGCGATTCTTTAATCCAGCGCTTAGAACGCATCCATTCGCCCGCGGAGCCGCTGGAGACGCGCCGGACTCGGATCGCGGTTCTGTGATGCCCCGTTTCAATTAATCCCCACTTCAAGTTCCTATTTTTTCCTTTAGGATTCCGTGCCAAAAAAAATCATGGAGTTTCCTCTCGGACCTGCGCACTGGCGCCCCTCGGCCCAGGGAATTCCGTACCCACAATGCACTCTGGAGTGGAGTGATGGGAAGCTGAGAAGCTTGGCCCGGCCCGATTCTCAGGTTGATTCACGAACCGATTCCGTAAAAGTGTCTGACTCAATTCAGGGAATCGGACAGTGCGATTGTTTAGATCCTAGCTAACTAATTCAGTTCACGTTTCTCGTCATTAAACACACACACTTATGTGGGGTGTGGAATATAACAAATGCTCATATTCTAAAGTAGTGAATTTCATGACATCTCGATTTCCTGCTAAAACTTTATACCTTTAAAAAGAAAAAAATAATATAATATATAAAAAATATATAATGTATTATTAGTAAAATCATATACAGTTACATATCACTGCTGTCCAATAAATTTCATGCATTTCCAAAACAGCAACTTTACAGATGACAGATAAAACGTTCTTTACTTGCAATAATTTATTTTAGGTCATTTTGGATCATTTCTATTGGTCCATTCATCTAACAATTTTGGCACAGTGTAATGGACGGTTTGTCTGTTCAAATTATGTAATAAACTAAAAATTGTCAAAAATGAAGATACATCCCAGATAGCAAAAAGGATCTGGCCTGGATCCGGCACAATTCAAACCGGATCTGGCCCAGTGTCCTTTTGCACAGTGGGATATTTTTCATTGGACAGCAAAGATATACAGTATACTTAGTTTCCTGTTGTCAGCAGGACCCTTTTATTTTCGTGAGGAATTTTGATGTTTCTGTAATATTTAAGTATGTAATGTAATTTTATTTGTTGGTGATTTACAACTGGAGAAAATAAAAATATACATTTAGTGGTATAGTGCAGTGATTCTCAACTGGTCGCAGACAGCTTGAAAAAAATAAATACTTAAATTAAAAAATATTACTTTGCATGCATTTGGGTGTTTACATTTTTAAAGGCTATTTTTCAAAAATACATTGGTTTGTTTTTTATATTCTATAAAAGTAGGTTGTGACTTAATGACTATGAGAAAATGTGGGTCCCGGGCTAAGAACAGTTGAGAACCCCTGCTATAGTGCATCCAGATAATACAGAAATTCTAATAATTCCAAAGGTTTTTATTCAATACTTTTTTTCTGTATTTTCTAGTTCTCTATCTCTCACTCTTTCTCTGAAAAACAGGAAAACAATGTTTTAGGAAGTAATACATGAATACTTTTCTACCCAGTTACTAATAGTAACTACAGTTATAGTAAAAATGAAAATCTCTTATTACCATTACCAGGTTTTATTACAATCACAACAAACAATGTAGATATACATGTGAATTTATTTCCACGTGTTTGTCACATATTTTGTTTTTATTATATAACGTGTGTTCATATATTGTATATTGTTTTGTATGAAAACCCAAACATCTTTTATTAAACAAATCAACCATATAACAACAATTCAGCTTAAAATAGTATCAGGGTAAGGGGGTGTTGTTCCAATTACTAAAAGTCTGAGAAAATATTCAGGGTGGATCTAAGAAACATTGTTCTGATTGCTGTCAAAGTTCATAAGGACTGTATTATCCACAGTATAAAGATAACAGATTAGAGATTAGAGTTGGGAAATCATTCTAACATTCACAGTGTATTTTCTACAGGGTGGGGTAAACACTTATACAACACTGTGTAAAAGCCTACTAGCAGGGTGTTTTTCTTGTAATGAACACTAAGTAATATTTAATACATTTTCATTAATACACTAAAAAAATCCTTTATAATTACATTACATTTTTATTTAAAACCTTCAGACTCAATGATGGCACTGACACAAAACTAAAATATAATTTAAAAATTGAATATTTAATTGTGCATCCAAATGTAAACTAGAAATGTAGATCATTCAGAAGGGTTACTACAATTAAATTTTTATAAACTTTTTTTACTTCAATCCCCTGGTGGTCTCTCCCTCTTTCTCTCCCTCTTTCTCCGAAAAACAGAGAATTATTTTCTAAGCAGTTAAATAGATAATAATAATAGAGAAAAAAGTAACGTGTAATACGTATGTTAAAGCTGAACAAATCTATTCTGTGATCAGGAGAATAGATTTGTCATACATGGTTAAATAACTCAATCACGGCTGTTATTATTTGGATTCAAGGTTACGACATAATTAAATGTTTCTTTTTCTTAAAAATGTATAGACTGTAAATCATAGACTGTTGTAATACAATGGTAAAGTCAGGGACAGTGATATATTGTTCAAAAATATGCAAAAACACGTCTTCTCATTTAGAAGTATTTAATTCTCTTTAGTAACACAGATGCTGTGATGTATCGTAGAGAAGTGTATTGCGATATATTGAGTATCACAGAATCAAAGTATTGTGATATCATAGTTATCGTGGAGATACCCTGTGATTCCCACTTCTAGTGTAAAGTAAAAAAAAAAACAGAAATGTCTGGTAATGTTGTTGCTATGTTTGTTAAAAGATCACAGGTTTCAGTTCTGATTTTCTCTGTGGACTCCAGATAATGTATAGATTTGTTCAGTTCCAGCAGCAGCTCACCTGAATAACCTTTATCAAGGTTTTGGGTCAATATCAGTATGCCTGGTATTATATCACATGCCTTTTGTGTTGCAGCATAGATGTTTCAATTTTATACAAACACTATGTACTAATATGTTTTCCAAAATTTACTCTGAAGTTACACATTTTACACATATAAACTAATGTTAACCGTTATTTTAAAGTACTTTTTCTATATATTTTATACAGTTTTTTTATGTAGGGGAATGAATATTTATACCATGTCTGCAGTGCTGCCTGGATAAGTTAAATTATTCTTTTAAGTGGTTAAACAACATAATTGCAACATTTTGGAGATACATGTTTTTCATTAGACAGTGATATAATGATAAGCTGTCCACCCTGTTATGGTATAAAATCACATTAATTAAAATACATTTAGAAAATCAAAATGTACAGTACCAGTCAAAAATGTGGACATACCCATGTAATGTTTTTCTTAATATTCTTGTTTTTCTTCATTTTTATTATTTTTAACTTTGTAGATTAAAACTGAGTACATCAAAACTGTGAAGGAACAAATATCATCACTGTTCAATTAAAAACAAGTAATCTAAAAAGTAGATTTTTAGATTACTACATAATTTCAACAGACCAACTTTCCCTTACACTGTGTCAAAATTTCTTAATAAATGGACCAATAGAATTTCTCCAAAATGACCTGAAATAAACATTTTTTACATTCACTTCAACTGAAAGGTAAGAAGGTTTTATCTCTCCCCTTTAAAGTTTTGGAGATACTTGTTTTTCATTGGACAGCAACGTTATGCATATGGCTTGCCATGGCAGGGTGGATTCATGCCTGAAAGGAGATAAAAAGTGAAAATTAAAGTGATTCAGCTAGAAAATATGATTCCTATGTAGTAAAGTGTTAGAAAGTTATTTTGTATTCTTATTCTGATAATGACCATATTCCTTACTTATATTTATCATATTGTTTGTGTTCCATTGTTTGTTTACTATTACTAATACTACTATAAATAGCTATAAAACATTCTCAGATGTCTTAAACATTTGCACAGTATAGTATAGTATACATTTAAGTCATACAAACATTCATATGAAAAAGTTTGAGCACCCCTGGTCGAATGAGCTGTTTTGTTTCATGAAAATAAGAAGACAGATGTCCACATGTTTTAAAGCAATATTATTGTCTAATTATTTAATTTAAGATGCAGAGAAAATAGTAAAGCATAGCCTCTATTCAATACAAATTATTTTTTTATTTAATTTGTTTGTTGACTGGTTCACCAATGTTAAAATCTCCTAAACCCTCAGTCGATCAGATCATTTGATTCTGCCACTTTAGGATAATGATCTATGTCAGGAGTGTGACTTAAGCTAATTTATTGTTCCCAATCAAAATAAAATGATTTAGACCATTGTAATAGCTTTCCAAGACTAGTCACCTTCACTGAACTAATCTCTACCATTCAGGGCTTGTCCTCAACTGATAAGTGATGAAATTTCTACTATAATATAGAGTTTATTTCTAATTAATAATGGCTATAGGCTATGAATATTGCATAATTGTTTAGACTAGCAAGTTTTATCTGCAGTTTTTGTCTAGTCAGTCCATAAAGTCCATACAACTAGTTAGAAATCTTTTACAATGTATTTCTGTTAAGATATTGAAATGTTAACAGTTTTCTGCCTGTTAATCAATATTGTCTAAATGTTTAATTAGGATAGTTTCTGGCTAATTCTACCGCTTGACTGTATGATAAATAAACCTCTTAAATCTTTAAAAACTTAAAAAAAAAGTGAGCATACCCATAGAAGAACCACTTTTGGTTGTATAAGTAACCATGTTTGTAATAGAGATGTGTGAGTGTAATAGAGATGATCAGATTTTAATCAATAAAAAACATTTACATCAACTGAATATTGTTTGGATATGCTATAGGTTCTTTAAATTCACATTACCTTTACAAACATGGTTCTTAATGGTCCTTATAAGTGTGTGTTATGTTTTATTTTTCCCAGATTTTTTAAAATTCAGACTGTAAAATGTATAGCAACATATTTTTTGGTTTGGATTTTTTTTGTTGTTTTGTTTTTTGGAGTCGCTTATTTTTATTAATAAAAAATGACTAAACATGTAATTCGACAAAAGGATGTAAACATGTTTAAACCCAACTGTAAACAGATAAATAGATGCAGTGCTGTATGTTCACAGTGCTACGTAAACATGGCAAACAGTCAATTATGTTAACTGATGATGTGCCAGTGTTTCAGTGTTATGATGAGGGAGGCATTCAGACAGACATAAAGCAGTGTGTGTGTGTGTGTGTGTGTGTGTGTTTGTGTGTGTTTGTCTATTCACAGTCAGATGAGTGATGATGCAGGTGCGACCAGTTTCACAGCACGAGGGTGGAAACTGTTCTTTAGACTGAGTCTGGTGGTTCAGGGTCTGACGCTTCAGTACCGTAACGCTTCCCAGATGGTGGAGTGTGATGGAGACGGGAATGCAACAATTTTGCTGATCCAACAGCAAGCAATACCAACTCCAACACTTCCAAAAGCTTTCCGAAACACACCAATGAGCAGATTTATCATGCTTTCTACAGGGAAAACCAGAAAAACCAGACATTAAAACAGATATTTAAAAACCATTGTGGTAAATGTTAATAAAACTGACTGTTTAGTGAAACAACCAGACATAAAGATATTCTGCTATAGTCTATGCACTGCGTCTCATCTGGAGGTGTGTGTGTGTCTGTGTGTGTATCTATGTCTGAGTGTGTGTAGCAGAGAGAGCGGCTGGAAGGAAAAGTAGATCCAATTGTACACATTTAAACCAATCAGTCATAACATTAAAACCACTTGCTATAATAACAGTATTTCCCCCTTGTGTCAATAAAGCAGTTTTGACCCTTAAAAGCATGGACTCGCCAATACACACCCAGCATTAACCTTTTCAGCTATTAGTGCTGCAGTAACTCTGCTGTCGGATGAGACCAGACGGACTAACTTCTCCCTTTGCGTTCTTTATAGGTACAGCTCTAGAAAAAATAAGAGACCACTTCAGTTTCAGAATCAGTTTCTCTGATTTTACTATTTATAGGTACACGTTTGAGTAAAATGAACATTGCTGTTTTATTCTAGAAACTACAGACAACATTTCTCCCAAATTCCGAATAAAAATATTGTCATTTACAGCATTTATGTGCAGAAAATGCAGAGAAAACAAGTTCATATTCATAAAGTTTAAAGAGTTCATAAATCAGTATTTGTTGGACATCCTGGTTTTTAATCACAGTTTTCATGCATCTTGACATGTCCTCCACCAGTCTTACACACTGCTTTTGGATAACTTTATGCATTTAGTCCTGGTGCAAAACTTCAAGCAGTTCAGTTTGGTTTGATGGCTTGTGATCATCCATCTTCTTCTTGATTATATTCCAGAGGTTTTTAATTTGATAAAATCAAAGAAACTCATCATTTTGAAGTGGTCTCTTATTTTTTTCCAGAGCTGTATAACAACCTTGGAAGCCCATGATCCTGTCATCTCTTCACTTCACCTGCCCTGGTTCTGAATATGCTCTGATCCAAGAGTGTGGTCATCAAAAATTGGCTCTTGTTAATATGACTTTAATTCTTTCCAGAAACCTTGAATAAAATAAAATTTTGCTGTTTTGTCTTCATTTTTTATGTAATGTGATTTTGTGTCCGAATGTGTGTAAGAAGCACCTGACATAAATGCTTTATAATGTTTTCAAATAAAATCTTTTTACATTGACTTCTTTTGAAGAAAGTTTTTTTTTCTCCTGTAAAGTTTCCATTTTTGGGATTTTTTTGGGATATGATTCTTTTTTTTTTTTTTTTACACCAAAATACATCTTTTTCATCACCAAAAAAGAAACAAAACAACATTGAAACAAATACAGAACAGATTATCAGAACACTGTGCTTTTTGGTTGTCAATCTTTCAAAAAACAGAAATCACAGCCCAATTTCCCCAGCTTAATCACTTTATATTTACAATTTTATTTAATGTTATGCATGTCTCCACCCTGTGATGGCATGCTGCAAGCAATTTTAGTGGAAATTGGCATCTGATAAAAACGTGCTTGATCTTAAGTTGCAGAATTGAATAGCTGAATTTTTCATGGTATCTTTGTTCCATTTAAAGCCTACATTTTGATTTCAAAAATATGTATTATAATTACCACAACACTGTGGACAGCTTAAGCTTTACTTCAGCTAAGAGTGAAATTAATATCACTTTCACTTTTTTACTGTTTACTACATAATTCTATATTACATAAATAAAGAAAACTCTTTATTTTTATATAAACTCTTTAAGAAGAGGTGTGTCCAAACTTTTGACTGGTATTGTATATATGTTACATTCATGCTTAAAGAAGACATGTTAATTATTAGCATTAATCAATATTTATTATGATTTTATAATCGACTCACCAGTCCTGTGTGCGTATGAGTGTGTATGAGTGTGAGTGTATGAGTGTGAGTGTATGAGTGTGTGTGTATGAGTGTGAGTGTATGAGTGTGTGTGTATGGTCTTATCAAGGGGGCATTTCATGTTAAGGTTTTAACACAGTTGTGTAAAGTTGTTTTTGACTCAGTTTCGGACATTAACAATGCATGGATGCTACAAAAAAATCCATTTATTGAACCAGTTCAAAAGAACGACTCCCAGAAGAGTGTAACATCACTGTGGACTGCAGAAGAGCCCGGTGGAAAACACCGGTCACAGCAAGCACACGACATAAGAAACTACACAGGGCTTTAATTTATATAGCTTAACGCCAATGAAGACAATTTATTTACTGTTTAAGTAAAGTCAGAAGCTTATTTAGGCTTTTAGAACCTTTCCAGACTATGTTGATTTTTTCTCATCTATTGACTGGGACTGGGTATACGTTTGTATCCTATAATCTAAGCTTAATTATTCTATAGTTTTATTGACTTATCAGACACCAAAGAAAATGTATGCGTTCCACATTAGGGCAGTTTTCTATATATTAGGCTGAATTAAAAGAGATAAGGACCAGTTTTCCCATTTAAAATAGCCAAAAAAAAATGATTAAAGTGTGTAAATACTTTTGAATGAAGCTATAGCTCAGCAAAAAAAAAGGATGTTTTCCTTTATACAAGAACATAAACTTTATTTGACTTCATGTCCCAATTACCTTAATTCCATTTATGTAAGCAGTAATGTGCCAAAGTTTTAGGCACCTTTATAAATTAAAAAAAAACTTTTCTTACCCTTTCCTGTGCAGAAAGTGTACCTTAAATATTATTAGAAAAAATGCAAAAAAAATAAATCACTGTTACATCATTAAAGCATCCCCAAAGCAGCTCTTCTCGTGGGAGTCTTGTATTATTTAAAAATTTTCATTCAACAGCTGGTTTGGTAAATTAGTGCTTATTAATGATGTTGATTCAGGTGAGCTGGTGATAGAATTAAACAGATCCTCTGGGGCGCGGGCTGGGAACGTCCAGGAGAAGTCTGTAACCAATATTTATACTTCAGATTAGCTCACATAATATCTACTTTATTAGATTCATTATGTTGTTATTATTATGTTACTGTACTTATGTTAATGTTAACCTGTAATTAATCCAGTTTTTACAAGAAGCATTGCTGAAATAGTGTTCTTTTGTGTCTAATACTTCGGCAAAGTACTGTGTGTTTACAATATATACAGTACATGTATATATAAATAAGTATATGTGTGTGTTTCTAAATCACAGGTAACTACTAATATCAGATTCAGGTGTCATATTAATTCCAATGTCTTGGAATTCTGTGTCACTGAGATGTTTTTCTCCAGCCCGCCTGCACCAGCTCTGAGGGAAAGCGGGGGAGAAGGAGGGCGGTGATGCCATTGTATGCAGACATCTGCTAAACCCTAATGAAGCTGTGGGTAAATACCAGCTTTGCCAGGCACGTGCTGTTTATCTGTAATCTGAACAGGTTAGAAAGTATTTAAATTAAACTAAACTAATTAAATTACACTTATAACCTCTCTTTCACACACACACACTCTCTCTCTCTCTCTCTCACACACACACACACACAAAGAGTAAACTGCACTGATTCAGAAAAGGAAAGCAACAAAGAAAAAGGCGGACACAAACAAATCCCCCCGAGCATCCTTACATACAGCCTGAACACCTACAGGGTTTAACCCATTAACGCCCAAATATGTAGACATACATTTCCTTTAGTCCACATGTTCTCTGAGCTCAGCCGAGCATGGATATGAATTCCTCAAATCAATCAACTCATATTAAATAAAACAATACCTGTTATTCCACCTGTACACTTTTTATACACCTACAGGACATTTCTTAAGAAGAGTTATTCACAGAACCATGACAACTCAAAGAACAGCATCAATGTTTAAATGGTTCTGTGTGAGATTCTTACATAAGATGATATTGTGCTTTAAATTTCTATATACAAGTTCAAAGTAAGTCAAAAGTCAAAAAACAAATCTACACTTTTTGTACACTTCTATCTCTATAAAGGGTTTTTCTGTATATCTAACACTGCTATTAAAAAAAGGGTTATTCGGTCCTTCGTAAAAGATGAACTGAACTGCTGTATATGGCTTATTAAAAAAAAACATTTTAAAATGATTCAATATAGAATCAAAAAGTGGTTACACTATTGCACACTAGTGTTACACATCTAACAACCTGTACTACCCATGTTGTGCATTCTTCTGCAATATATAGGACTGCTGTATAGTAGGCTACAGTGACAATCCAAAGAATTGGTTAAATGCTCATTGCAATTTTTGATGAGAGAAAACCTGTTGCATGCATTTTTTTAAGAACATTAAAATATATAGAATATGGTTTTATATAGCACTGTAGCAATGTGGGTTCTGGTATTGTTAAAAGTATTACCCTGTTCCAGTAGAGTACACTAGTGTACTAGAGTACACAATTTTGATAATAGTGTAGTGTACTAATAGTAGTTTACCATTGTGTAGATCTATATAACAGGTATAAAACCTTTTTAGTGCTTTAGACTAAAATAGTATTCTCCTTGTAATTAACCATTTAAGCATTCAGATTTTAGGGTGTGCCAGTCTATAGAACCCAGATTTGCTGCTTAAGAAGGTTAAGAATTTTACCAAAGTCCAGATATAGCTTGAATAAAACTATAAAGACGAATGCAATCAAAAGAATCAAAAGATGCCTTGTGCATGCAGTGTCTGTAACCATCTAAACAACATCCCATCATATTAGATCCATCAGAAGAGCACGTGCGTGTGTTCTGTGTGTGGTACAACTATATGGAACCCAATAGCGAGCTGTGGGACATGGACAGGTGTGTTAGTTAACTCTTAAAACAGCGAAGCGCGTGCTCAAAGTGTTCATTATTTGTGTCCATGCGGTTCTCTCAGCACCTGGTTACTTTATCCTACCGTGTCCTCAAAGTTTGGGGGGAAAACACACACAAACACACGCATGCATACACACATGCTTGCATACACACAGGAGTCGCCCGGAGTGCCCATGCAGAGCGCGCGCAACTTTGGGGAATAAAGGCTTAAGCTGCCAATAGCGTGCGGCGCTCGGAGGTGATAACCATTAGCGGCGGGGAGAGAGCGCGCGGACACACAGCAACAGCCTCCCCACTCGTGACGTGGACGGCGCGTCTGCTCGCGAGCTCCTGGAAACAGTACGTGAGGCTCCCATTCGCTAAAAGCCCGCGCGCGTTCCACTCGCGCTGTTGCTAGGCAATACAGCGCACGCTCCGCGCCGCGCCGCGCATGTCGAGGCGCGAGGCGCTCCAGAAAAACAAACTCTCAGGTCTTTTTTTTTTGTTGTTGTTGGAAGAGTTTCCGCACAGGCTCCTAACGAGATGATCCTTCGGTCACCGCGGCGGCCCACGAGCCTTTTCAGTCACCCTGCAGTGGGGCTCGAGTTCTCACATCCCACCCAGCACGCACGAGCCAGAAAAGGGCGTACAAAGTGCGTTAAAAAACATCAAAAAGAGTGCAAAACCTGTAAAAGAGTGTAAAACCCTGTAAAAAAATAGTCCAAAACCAAATCCAACACAAAACAACAGAGTAGTAAAAAAAGTCCACAAAGCAAAAGTTAGTTAGCTTACAACAATAACATCCAATCCAACCCACTCTATTCACTCTATTTCCCATGGGATAAAAGTGACCCCATTCACTCTTGCTGGAAGGATAACATCTGCCTGCGCGTGACTCAACCTCCTTTATCTTTATGATAGGAAAGATAGATAGTCAACATGTTAGAGAGAGAGAGAGACAGAGAGAGAGGTGTGTCTGGGCATGAAGAGCTCATGCAATCACTGGGTTAAGTTTCAAAGACAAAACCCTCTATGTTGTGTTTCAATCAAGTAGTTAACTAGGGCTGGGCGATATGTGAAAAAAACAAACTATCTTATATTGTCATGATAGAGAAAAAAGATATTTGCACGATATTGCAATATTTTATTAATTGTATTTGGAATGTTTTGACATTGTGACAAAATACACTATACTGTCAAAAATGTCCGCTCACTTGCCTTGCATTTGGTGATATGAGGCTTGAGCTAATAATCTAAGGCGATTGACTTTTTATAAAGTTGGTTCCTCTGTGCACTGCATTTTATATCTCTGTTGATAGAGTGGAGTTGAGACTGAGCTGCTTTTGTTTCCATTCACTTCCACTTTGTTATAATATCACTGACAGTTGACTGTGGAATATACAGTGCTATTTAGTAGTGAGGAAATTACACTACTGGACTTACGCACAGTTGCTACATGGTCTCACTGAGCTCCTGAGAGCGACCCATTCTTTCACTAATGCTTGGTTTTATACACCTTTGGCCATGGAAGTGATAGGAAGCTGATTTCAATGATTTGAATGGGCGAGCATCTACTTTTGGTAATATAGTGTTTTTCAAATACTCTTCCATCCTCTTTATTTATACCCTAAAATTTAGGCTGTTCTAAAAATACATACAGGGACTATACAGTTTTGTAATAAGCAGAAATGTGCAGTGGGTCCTTGTTATTTAAGCATTGACTATATCCACGATACACTAATAATACAAAAAAAAATACGATATGTTGTGTATTATTATAATTAAACACAACGCATTACAATATGATAAAATATGTATTTTTTACTTTGCCCATCCCTAATAGACTATTAATATGATTTAATATGATTAAACACATTGTAAATAATGTGTTATGATAATCTCCTTAACATCTTTTTTTTTCAAGAATATATACAAAAAAAAAAAAAAAACATTCTTAACTTTTAAAAGTGTATTTAATTCATACTGTTCCCAGTAATTTTGGAACATTATACAGTATTGGTTCATTATTCGTGATAATTAGCTAAATACTGTGTGAAGAAAAAATATAATATTTATAATATTAATATTTATAATATAAACTATACTATGAATGATGTCTATTTAACTATTAAACTATTGTTGTGAACATATGAAGCACGAGGTGCCAGGGAATCATTAAGCTAAACGGCACCCCAGCGGAAGGGCGTGGGATGGGGGGTGTGAGGAGAAGGTGGAGAGTGGAGGGGGGTGGTTTTTATTATTTTTGAGGTGATTCCGTGATTCCAGTGGGCAACGCTGAACTAACGCTAAAAGATGAAAGGCAATGCAGTTCGACACTTCACTGCTGTTATTATTATCATCTCACTTTGCCCCCGAAAAAAAAGAAAAAAGAAAAGAAAAGTGCTGGGGGCACAAAAAAGAGAGGAGCAGCGCTGCCCAGATACTCGTAACAACTACGGATATAATGCTCTGTTTTTAAGGGTGTATTGCCAACGCCAGCAAAATGGATACATTTTCTTACGCCCTTATAAGGTATTTTGTCTGGTTTTCCTTTTAATACAAGGCTGTTTAATAAAACATGCTCGGGTTTCTGCTAGTCTTATCTCCGACTAGAAACCGGTTGCCAACGATTGCATCATTCCTTTCATGTGACTCCCTTACGCCCCAAATTCGTCCTGCCCGTCTTAGGACTGCATCACAGCTTTCTGTTCACACAAACTCCTCTCGGAGACACAACCAGCACCGCTTCAGCGCCCGCCCTATCCGCGCTCAGCTCGCGCGCTCATTGGATGTCTCTAAGCAAAAGTGCTGTAAGCATCGCTCGCGATTGGTCCCCGCAGACGCCCGTCCGCCCCGCGCACCGCCGACCTGCGCTAGGTTGCAGCCGAGGCCCCTCCTCCGGGGTTTGGTTGGCGCGGTGGCCGCGTATAAAAGCAGCCGGGAGTTTCCGAAATTCACACTCGGTGACTTCAACTGAACAATGGTTAACATGAGCTATCAGCAACCTCAACAAAAATACATACATACCCCGAGTCCAAGAGAGACCAAAAAACGACATAATAAACGAAAAAGGGTAAGTAGCGATTTTATCATTTGTTATGTATTGTCTTTTCTTCGTTTTAGTTCAACTTTCCTTCTGTTCTTCCTGTTTTCCTGCTTTTCGCTTTGGGAAAACAAGAGAGAGAGCGCTCGTGTTTTGGCTGCGCTCCCGCGGCTGTTTTTGGAGCGCAGTTGCTCCTCCTCGCTTCTCTAAAATCTGACAGGACTGACTTTCTATACTGAGCTATATAATACACACCAATATATATATTTAAAAAAAAAGTACAGATTTGTACTAAAAAAAAAGAGTACAAAGCTTGTCGCTCGGGCTGTACCTTACAGTGAGGCACAACTGAGTATCTCTCAGTGAATGTCTTATTTTGTACCAGTAATGATTATAAACATTATCATCAACTTAATATATGTGTCAAACACATGATCCAACATGTTCTGGCTTTCAAATTAGAAAAAAAGTATAATTAAAATATATATTGTATATTTGTACAGTGATACATAATACTGATTGTATCTTTTGGCTGCTGGTTAAATGGAACAAATCTGTAAGTTACTCCCTGCTGTTAGGAAAGACTTTGTACTTTAGAGGGAACACATTTTAACCTATATGATACCAATATTATACCTTTTTAAGGGGTACAATTATGAAAAGTGTACCTTTTTGTGTAAGACCATCTGTTTTATTTTCCAACAAATAGATATACCTACACAGGAAAGGATTAGCGGCATTTTTATGATTTATTTGTTTACTTTATTTATTATTAGTTATTTTATGTATTGTTAGTTTTTTTCTTCCAAAGTTTGACACGCGTGTCAGCTGTCACTTCGCTAGCTAACTAACCAACCCAACTAACCTACGACTTTTGTAAGTGTTATTAATTAACAATAATAAAAAATAACAATAATATTATTCTACATTATATATATATAAAACTTCGCTATAGCTGTGAAATGTAATACAGATTAAACAAAATAAAGGTTTTGTTTTCATTTTAAAGCTTATTCGATAGAAGGGATTCGATGGGGCTAAACATTAATTAAACAATAATAATAATCAATGTAAAATACAATTTGTAGACAATTAGGATGTTATATAGCTGCCCTTTTATTTTGTCTTGGTTTCTCCTTTTGTTTCCCCGGTCCTGTACTTTGCTTCCATGACGTAATTGGCTGGCTTACAGTTTATTTAACCATTGTCCAGATTGGCTTGGACTCACACACACTCACTCTCACACACTGTTATGCAAGTTTCTCCTCAACTTTTCATTTATTCCGCTCAGACTCGAGGTTATATAGTCTTTATATTCGCTTCAGGTACTATTATTTTTATAGTTCAGTTTCACGTGTGGGCAGCTACCTCTAATCCTCTAATTCAGGAAGTTGTTTTTCTTCTAATGTCCTAATAATAATAATAATAATAATAGTAACCATCATTATGCACTCTTCAAATTTTAAGTGTATTTATTATTATTATTGTGTCAAACATTAGGATGCCACTCCGCTATTCACTAATACTTTCTTCCCCTTCAAAAAAATAATAAAGAATAATGTTTTAATGCTTTTAAAGCAAATCCATCAAAACTACTTACCTCCCAGGCTTCTAATAAGTGTCAGTTCTACTGTTTACTGTTTTCTGTCTTGTGTTGTGAGAGAGGTCAGGCAGTATTGTGAGGATACTGAATTAGAGCACAGCCTTCAGCCCCTATAGGAAGTCAGTCCATTAGCTGATGGGACGGGGCTGTTTAGAAAGCTCTTCGGCTCTGATTTCACACTCCCACAGAGGGCGCCACCGGCCTCCCAACCAGCCTTTTGTTTACATAAAAACCCAATGACCTCAATTTAGCTTTATTATTCTTCAACCAAACAATCAATAAACCTCAGAGTTCCACTCTACTGGACATTTCCAACATGTTTAACTACACTAATACAAATTTCCTTCACTTTTTTCAACACAGGGTGTAAAAAACATTGGTATTTGTTATACAATTGGAGAAATTTGGATTATAATTATTATATTTTCTGAAATGTGAACATTCAGCTATTACATTAAGTGTGTATAAAATGTGTATACATATTAATGCTTTAATTTTCCTTTTTTTTTGTTAATAGAATTTCTGGGACACAATTTTACCATCGTCCCACAATCACACTTGATTAAGAAGAAACGCTTTAAGGTAAGCTGTTCTCTCTCTTGTTTAATTATTTATTTATTTTATTAAATTCAAGTCAGTTTTCTAAGAGAAAAAAAAGGAGTCAAATAGTTCATATTTAAATAATAACTGTTGCATGTGAGGTGTTTTTGTCTTAAAATCTGACTGAATTAGAAATTGTCTGACTGGCTGTAAAGGTGACCTGTAGGTGCCAACGTGAGGTGTTTTTATTTGTCATAAAGTTGATTTAATATAAATGTTACACTAATGTCCAGCTGTATTTTAAGGAGCATGTGCATGCAGCTGTGTGTATAGTATAGAATGCCTACAGTTGGACGGCTGTGCTTTCTGCAGTAACTCCCTCTGGCCACTGAGTGTCCTTGTAGCACTGAACGCCTTAATCTGTCAATCTCGATCTTGGCGACGATGGGTCACTGCAATTTCGATATTCTTCCACCACTCTTTGCTGCTAGTCACACTCAATACCGTACTGTATGTGAGCCTGTTTTTAGTGGAGCTACCGAAGCACCTTGTTTCCCGCTGTGACCTAAAACAGCGGTTGGAGAATTTTTATATTTTTGCTTTCCAAATTTGACAAATTTATTTATTTATTTATTTTTTCGTATCTGGGCCAGGTCTGCTGTGCTGGGTGTGGAAGCATATCGAATCGTGTCTGTGCGTTAGCGGCTGATTGGTGAGGATGACTGCGGAGTGGCTGTACCCCCCTGGCGTGGGGCCGCTGTGTGGTGCAGAGTTGGAGGCGTGGTATGAGGACCTGCAGGATATACTGGGCTCCGACGCAGGTGGGGCCAAGCACACACGTGCCCCGCCCTGCGCCGAGGTCAGTCACGTCAAACGCGCCGTCTTGCCATCTTTCTGCTCTTCTGCCTCCAAATGTTACGCTCTCCCTCCTCCTTTCTTTCCTCCGTAAATGCATTTGACGCTTTTGACGACCTGCTTTTCTCCACTGCCTGCCACTGTTCCCTTTAAGTGGTAATTTGGAGAGGAAACACCTGGGCAGAGATGCCACTTGATGCAGATCAATTTTGCCCAATACTCACTCTTAGAGGGAACAGTGCTGTGGAATGGAATTGCATTTTCATTTGATTTCATCAATTTTTTTTTCTCGGTAAATAACCTCTCGTTCTGTCATCTTGTTTGTTTCTGCAGAAGGAGCCAGAGTTCCTGGACGTTCTGGAGAGCTGCTCCCTCACCTGGCTGACGGAGGGGCAGGTGTGGGGGGAGGGGGTGCAGCGTGTGATGGAGGAGCAGCCGATGCAGCTCCCCGGCCACCCCCCGGCCTCCTGCCTCAGCCCCCCGCCGCAGGAGGAGCGCTGCGGGGCGGCAGAAGCGGGGAGCTCCGGTGGCGGCGGAGACCTGCTGCCACCGGAGTTCTTCGAGCTGTTGAGCGAGGGTGGAGTTGGGCTGGTGGAAACCGGGGCAGTAATGGTGACCGGCGGCTACCACCATCACCACCAGCACCCCCCACACCCCCAACCCGCATCTCCGGCTGCCAGCGAGGAAGACCTGCCCACCGTGCCCGACTCTTCGTCCTGTTCCCCGTCATCTTCGGCCTCACAGTCGCCGTCCCTCAACTGCTCCCCTCCTTCCTCACCTCCTAGCCTCTCCCCACCAGCCTCCGCCTCATCCGCCACCTCCCAGCGCCTGGGCAAGCGGAAGAGGGGAAGCGCCCTGGCCTCTCCTCCTTCGGGGAAGAAGAGCCGGAAGGAACGGGAGCAGGAGAACGAGAGGAAGGTGCAGGAGCTGACTGACCAGAACGAGCGCCTGAAGGCGGAGATCGAGCGGCTAGGAGAAGAGGTGCAGCGGACACGCCGTGCACTCATCGAAAGGCTCGTCAACACCAGGAAGTGACAGGCGGGAGGGCAGGGATGAGGTGGATGGACAGAAAGATTGTAAAGAAGGAAGGAATGAGTGGAAAAAAGTCCAGTAGTTCACATGAAATGCACATTTAGAAAGAAGAAAGAGGAAAAAAGGCATGTGGGCATTGGGGAACAGAGGGATTCACTTTGAGTCTCCCCTACGAACGGATGAGAGAGAGAGAAAGAAAGAAAGAAAGAAAGAGAGAAAGAGTGAGAGACAGAGAGAGTGTAAGAAAGCATGATAAGGAAGTCAGATCTAGCCATAGAAAGATAATCGGACCCCAGATCTGGAGTTAATGCTGTTAGGAGAAGCCTCAATATCAGGCACCTTATTTACAATTTGATACATGGTTTGCTACACAGGTATCTGACAGTGGGTTGATGACCATCTTCCTTTTAAACATTGTAGCTGCAATACGTTGCTTTTGAACACATTGAGAAGAATACTGTAAAAGCAAGCAATAAGACAGAGACAGCCTATAAGATGGTAATAAGACTCCTGGGGTGGGTGGAACCGGCAAGCACTCAGTAGTAAGCTATCAGTTTTAGAAAGCTGTACTATTGTTTGTCTGTTTACCCTTGAAAACGATTTGCAGAAGTGTAAAATGGTTCTAAGTAAGGATTCCAGGTGCATTTCATTGTAATCCATTTACAGATGCAGTTCAACATCTTGTTTCATCATCAATAATTAAAGGGCTTATAAACACAACATTAATATTTTAAAGCCACGCCTAGTTCAGAGATTAACAGCTCAGGAATGTTTTTCAGAGCGAATGCGTTATGAGATTGTTTGTTTGTTTATTTTTATTTTTCTGAAGCTCAGCTCAAGCCAAGGCCTCTAAGCGTGTATGTATGGAAAAAAGGTGAGAAATGTGGTTGGATGTAGCTCTTGTTTGGTTTTCAGTAATTTTCTTAATCTTTCTTCTTTTTTAAAAATAGAATTAGCTACAATGTGCAGTTCACTCCAACCTACATTTATTTTTCTATTATCTGCCTATTTAAATCATTTACCATTATATATATACAAATCATATTTCATACTGTAGCACTATAGTAATGTGTAATAAATAAAATATGCATGCATGACAATATGGCTGTATTTACATAGTTAAACAACTGTTAGAATTTCATTTTGTATTTACTTTATGTATTGGGCACATTTACTAATAAACTTTTGAACAAAATAAACGCGTTTGAATTTTCCCTTTTTATTTCCATTACTGTCTATAAATTGTTGTTTTTAAATACATGTATTACATAAAGTTTATATATATATATATATATATATATATATATATATATATAAAACAAGTAAAAGAGAATGAGTCTGATGAATATATAAATACAAATGCATATATTTTATTGAAATTTAAAAAGACTGAGATCCGTACAGCATTTTATTATTGGCTATGATAAAAGTACTGGGGTGTATGAAGAAAACCAGAAGGGACTGCTTAACTACACATGGTGGTTTCTGTTACAGTCGTGCAGCTGTACAGTGTTTGCACTAAAATAGTCACCACGCCTCTCGGTAAAGACTGGCTACGGCTTCATGTTTCCTCGAGCACACACATTTTTTTTTGTTGGAAATTTCCCTGCACATTGTACCTCCTCCTACACGCCCAAAGGATGGAATCCTCTCTCCCGCTGTTCCTCTCGTCACTTCTTCTTTCCCTTCTGAGGGGAGGGTTCAGGGTTTTTGCCTTCAGCCACAGCGAGCTCCTTCTTCAGCTCGAGGAGTTTGGTGACCTCCGCTGTGATCACAGACTTCTCCGCCTTCTGAGACTTCAGAGCACGCACTTTATCACCCTGAGACACACACACACACACACATTCATTTACAGTGTTTAAAATATATTTGAGCAAAACACCATACGACAACCTCTCTAAAAGCAGCTTCTAAAATTACAGCCATAGACAGAATTTAACCAATTACAATTAAAAATTAAGCATTTGGTTTTAAAGCAGTCAGGTTTTAAACCTCTGGTAATCGATGTGAAATAAATTTATGACAGTGATTTTAAATCACATATCTCGATGCTGCCACACACAAAAACCTTGCAACTCTGTTTTCCATTTTTAAATTTTTAATATAATTGGAAACCAGTAGCCGCCGTTCACATTGTGTCAAAATTTTATGATTAATGGACCGATAGAAATGCTCAAAATAAACAAGTAAGAAGGATTTTTCATTTTACTGTAATCCTGCTGTTCTGGAGATGAATTTTGACACAAATATAAATAAACACACCAAAACAACTCCCAGTAAAATAGAAAAAAAACCCACCAAAAATGGAGACGCACTGTAGATAATTAATTTAGTAAAATATGAGAATTTTCAATAGTGGCCAAGTGGCCAACCACGCCTTTATTACATGGTAGCTTATGGAATATGAAATATGATCAGAAAACTGAAACTGCTGGGAATGTCTATTTATTCCATTTTCTTTCACTTTAAACATTGTGCCTCATGCTGAAAACACTGAAAAGAAAATGTTATGACTATTGACATGTTTAAATTGTGTCTATGTATATGTATATATGTATGTGTGTGTGTGTGTGTGTGTTCTGACCTGTTCAGCCACTGCAGCAGCCAGCTGTTTGGCTCTCTCCGGGTCGGCTGCACTCACACTTGCGTTAACAGTGGGCTCTACAGCAGCAGGCGGTTTGGGCTGTGCTGAGTTCACCATGCTGCTGGGGACCTGATTACAAAAACAACGCATAAACATTATATTATATTATATTAAATAAAATTTTATTATACTGAATTTTTAAACACTTCTTAGCAGAGTTTCATTCTATGGAAAAGTAAACGCTATAAAATAATAAAAGAGTAATGCTCATATCACTCCACACACTCATTCCACACACACTTCAGCCGACAATTCAAACTCAACATTAAAAAAAAAAGTGACTGTGATTGAAAGGACGGTAAATTAACTAAAGTAACTGCTAGAAAATAAGATTTCACAAAAGCAAACAATTAGTAACCCTTAGGGTAAAAAAACAAATCCACAAACATGCATTAATTTTAGTAAACGTTAGTGCTCATGCGGGCTGTGAAATTGCCATTCCTTTCTCTTGTGCCGATTAAAAAAGGCCAATCTGCACAGATGGCAGTTTATTTAAAATCTGAATTTTGGATGAACGTTTTTTTTTTCTTCTGCATGCCCACAGGCAAATTGTATTCCAAGTTGAGAAGAAAAAAATAATAAGGTAACGCTGTGACTGACAGTACTGGGCTTTGATCCCAGCGCTGCTGCGGTCTGAATACAGACGTCGTCGCTAGATCAATTTCACGCTCGGCGCATAAGTGGAGGTGGGAGTGCGGAGACACAAAAGCACAGCAACAGTTGCAGTCAGATCTACCTCTCCTGCAGGGGTCTCGTCCTCTGGCTGAAAAGAGGGCAAGTCAAGTGAAGAGAAATGAGACAGGACAAGGACTACATTACATTAAACAGTGAGCAGGACTTTGGCGGAACAGTGCCGTGGCGCTGCCCCGGGACTCTGGACAGCCCTGGATTACTGACACAGTGTCGTACGTCGTGTGTGTGTTAATGTGTAAATTGTAAAGTGGGTGTTTGATGATTCTTTGCTGTTGCTGTGGGCAGTGAGTTTTGACCAGAGCTGTAAATAATCACCCCGTCTCCCATTTTCAGAAAAAAAAACAACACAAAAAACAGAAGTGTTGCAACAGGTGTGTATGTGGAGCTTGTTGTTCTATCCCGCAATGATGTAACAAGCAGACACCTCACTGCTGTATCATGACTCCTTCACCAACCACTAATCACGGGGCCTTTTTGTTAAATGACACTGAAGAATATTTGCACTTTTCCTCATCATTAGAGATTTTTAAAACACACCTGCTGTCCTCCGAATCTCTTCTTCAGAGCCTCGATCTGCTCAGACTCCAGCTTCTGGAACAACGGACTGACCTGTCAAGAGTAAAATAATAAATTCACATGGAGAAAAATAGAATGTATGACTGCAACATATGACTGCAATGCATTTCATTTATTTTAATTGGTTTATTTTTTTTTTCAACTTATGAATTAAACACCTGGCAATCACATTTAGAACGCAGGGGTTACATGCTTATTACACGATCATTACCGTGCCGATCGGATGGCCAGCTGAGAGCGTGCAGAGGAAACCTCCGTCGGTGCCCAACGTGGCACTGGAGCAGTGAGCTGGAGCCTGCAGCTGGTCACGGATGGTCTGGCTGACCGTGGGCATGTAGGGCTCCAGCATGGCTGATAGGAGACACGCCACATTCACCGACACACCAGTCACCGTGCCCGCACGCTGCCTACAGCGTACACACACACACGTCAAATGGTGCAAATTCAACAATTCTTAAACTAAAGCTTAAATTAAAAAAATATATATTTAGGACAAATATTTAATGATTTACGAATTAATTTATAATTAATTTATTTACTTGATCAACTCCCATGGATTAAAAATATTCTATATGGTCTGTTTTAATCCACAAGAATTAGAATTGTTTGGGTAAAAATGTTCCTAATGACATTGTATAAAACAATAAATCTGTAGTAAATACAATGAAGAAATTAAATGACCTATTTTCTACCCATATCATCAGTGAAAAAGTAAAACAATTTAACTTATTTTAAATTTAAAAAGCTATTTAACTGGTGTATTAAAAATGACTACAAAAATGAATTTTATTTAGGGAGAATGTTCAATAATTTACAATTTAAATTAATAAAAAAAATGTTTTTTTTTTTTTTTTTTTTACTTATTTTTGTATTTGATTTATTACGAGGCGGGTCTGCATTAATTCCTATGCATTAAAAAGCTTGCCGGTCGTGAGACCCGTTTCTTGAATAAAGTGACCCCACACCCCAATCCCACTTGCTGGTCCCACAGGATGGCAGATCACGTTCACTTGCCTGTCGTCGTCTCCTCCTTTGATCTTCTTCCAGGGTTCGTTAACCTGGATATACTGGTTGCCATGGCGAGAGATGTTGAGGATGCACTTTAGGGCATCACGGATCCTGGCAACAACCAATTAGAAACGAGCAGACAGATATTTATGGTAAGCATTATGAAATGTTTAATTCTTGTTTTTATATATATATATATATATATATATATATGTCCCTTCCAGCCAATAACAAAACAAAAATCTATTTATAATAAAGAAAAAGATATTTCTTTTCTTTTTGATATCTGACCTTTGACCTTTTGGGAAACACAATTTGTGTGTATTCATATAGAATGTTCTATATGGTCTATATTTTTTCCAAAATTATAATCTTTTTAGAATTGTTTGGGTAAAATGGTCATAATGACAATGTATAAAATAAATACATTAAATTACCCATTCAACTTAACACTACTGACATTCATTTGTTTATTAGAACTGACCCATGTTTTATCAGTGAATGAGGACAATGAAAGACTTTAAATAAATGATAAATATTAAAGTAGTAAAAGTTATTTAAGAACCATCAGTGAAAAAGTTAAAATTTAACTTAAAAAGTAAAAAGCTATTTAAGGAGGTATTAAGAAAGATTTGCTCGAAATAAACTGATATTAGAATTAATACAAATAATATTTATACAGTAATTTTTCAATTTTGTGTCACTTTGCTTATATTTATATATGTACTACCAACAAAGCTCTCCTCACAGCAGCCCACTATTATTCAACACTTCTGATTGGTTACTGGTTATTCAGTGCTGCTTTAGATTAAATCAGGTGAGCTGCTGCTGCTGCAATGAGATTTGAAGAAATCTCTGCGACGTTTGGGAACACCGAGGAGACATCGGGACGTAACCTTTGCTACTAGAACTTCCTGACAAGAACACACTGTTCTTAATAGTCTCTTACTATTTGTAGTTCATATTAATACATCATATCAGTAAAATAATCAAATCAATTAAAATACAGATTCAATTTGAATTGCATAATTCAATTAAACAGAAGATGAATAAAATACTGTTATTTGTTCCCAATCTTTTGAGGCATTGATCTGAAAACCAAACTCTGTATTATTACTGGCTGCTTGATTATACTGAAGGTATGTTATTAAAATGTTAACATTTTATTATTTATTTTAATTAGATCTTTATAGATATATAATTATTGTTTAGTCATGAAACATTAAAAAAATTAAGAAATTAATAGTTCTCTAATCTGCATTAGAATTTTTTCCTCTGCTATTATATTAAATAATACAAAAATATATAACCCCTAATGAGATGCTGTTTTGTGTTTAATGTGATTCCGAGCATTAACAAATTACAACAAATCAATATTGAATTTTTTTTGTCTGATGACTAAAATTAAAGAAAAAAAAATCATTGGCTAAAGATAAAACCTTCAGTTTAATGAAAAAATGTGTGTTTTCTGACCTGACTTTGTCCAGTAGCTGGATGTACTGCTTAAGCTCCCAGCACACCTGTGCAATGAGACGCTTATCTTCATCCTGCAGCACCATCTCGGGCACACGGCCCTCAAAGAACTTACTGACAAACATCCCTGCCCTGGAAGAGAGAGAGAGAGAACGGGATTCGGTTAAGGAAAGTTTAATACATTAGACAGGTTTCCCAGTCACTTAACAAGGATGCATCCCAGCCAACAGAGAACATTATAAGAATGTTTTTCAACATTTTGAAAAGGTTCCAGGAAGGTTAACCTGTAACAATAAAGAAATAATGTAACAGGAACATTCTGAAAACATGTGACATATCGTTTCCAGCTAGACGAATACTAACACTAAGGAAACATTAAGGGCCCTATCATACACCCTGTGCAAGGTGCGCCGCAATGTTCATCGCTATCTTACACACTGCCAACAGTCTATTTTCATGTGTTGCACCTGTGCCGTTTAATAGCGAAAATGCGTGTGAATATATCTACACTGATGGGTGTGGCAGTCTGGAAGTGAGGTGTGTTTATGTAAATTTCTGCCGTATTGCTATCTTGGCAACGGAAAACACATGTGTTCCACTGACTAATTAGGACCCTGACACTCAACCGTCAAATGTTTACTGCTACCTTGGCAACGCAGGTGCGCTAAGTGCACTCAGCGAGCGTACACGCCCACTTGTTACACACACAAGAACAAATAGAAGTGCACAAACCCAAATTTTACGTCAACATTTAAAAAAAGAATATGAAATAAAATAGCATTGCTGTTCCCGTAAATGAGCAGCTTGCGCACCTTTACAGCGTGAACGAGCAGCGTGGCTCTTAAAGGGAAAGGCAACTGACACGCTGATTGGTTTATTCAACATTACGCCCAAAAGACACCCATGATTAATTAAGAGATGATGATTAATTAGTACAAACTGGTACAATTGAAGCCATGAAAGGCATACTTTTCCCGTCGTTACGATAGAAAAGACACACTGAAACGCCCTAAATCATGATGCGTTGTGCACGGTTGTGCACTGCTCGCCTATAGATAAGATAGAGATAAAAGAAATGAGGGCCCTAAAAGTAACATTCAGTAACATAACTAAATATTAAAACACTGACACAAGTGACGTTGCAGCAACGTTTAAAAACGTTAAATAAAAATATTTTAACACCTAAAAAAATAAAAAAGACAGATTGAACATAACTTAAGATCGCCAACTATAACGTACAGGAAATGTTCTACTAACCAAAAGTTTGTTAGCTGGGTTAAGACTAGCATGTGCAGCTAAAAGTGCAAAAAGACCCTTTTTAAATTGTCACAAACAACACAGGACCACTCATCTGCTTAATGCTTTTAGAAGAGCAGCAATTCTGTTATTTTAGCTAACAGACCACCATTCTGAGAGCATCACCACACAATGGTGGAGAGGGAAGACCATCCATCGTGAGAGATGCAGGGTGAGAGATGAATTACAGTGTTTTGAACTACCAGCTACAGACAGCTTTCCCAGTGAATGTTGAAGATTAAGATATATATGTATATATACAGCACAAGTCAAATTTGGACACACCTCTTCTCATTCAATGCGTTCTTTTTCTTTTTGTGATTTTTTTTTTAACATTGTTAATTTAAATATTGAAAACTATATTAAAGCTATATAGGAACACAGACGCATAATTATTCTATAAATGAAATGTGTTAAACACTCCAGAATATATTTTTCACTTTTAGATTCTTCTAAGCAGCACATTTATCTTTGAGGACAGATCTGCAGACTCTTGGTATTTTAATCTCAGTGTCTTCATGAGGGAGAGTCACCTGGAATAGTATTGTATATTGTATGTGTTCTTTATACCTGTTGATAAAGTTTCCCAGGTTGTTGAGCAGCTCGGAGTTGTTCTTCAGAGCCATATCAGCCCAGGAGAAGGCGGAGTCCTGGCCCTCAGGTCTCAGATACAGCAGGTAGAAACGCCAAACATCAGACGGAATTCCTGTATCTTTAGCCATGTCACCAAACACCCCCACACCTCGGCTCTTAGAGAACTTTGTGTCCTCATAGTTCAGATATTCTGTACAAAAAAATAAATAAATCAATCAATTAAGATATACACACATAAATACACATACACATACTCATAAATTTGTAGAAAGGTACAACATTTACACAATCTGCATATTTATATATATATAATATATATATTTTTGTAATGTATTTCTGTTTCATACAGTTGAACTTTGTTTTATTTAACGTATAGGTAATGATGTGTCTGGTGTGTGTGTGTGTGTGTATACACATCTGTGAAAAGGGGCAGTGAAAAGTAATTACTTTTTTGTTCAGAGTAAGGAATACTATAATTATTAAAATTGTGAATTTTTATATATTGTTTTGTCTATTGCTGCTGTAATTTTTTTTTAAGTTTAGCTGTGTAGCTGCTCTGTACACTGGGTTAATATTTCATGTTGAAGGGACCAGTGAAATAGCTCTTAATTGAATGGACAATTTGTTTGTATTGTAATTTATATGACAATATGCCAATTTAGGGTTATAATCACTGCTTAAAACACTGACCCAACTGTACATTTAATTACAGAGAGTAAAAATTATGTAAATCTGAATTATATGCAGCAAAATGTTAAGTATCTGCTACTCCTGGTGCATATTACAATGAATATTTTGTATAATAAAATTAAGAAACATAGTGTGAAACATACTTCCAGCTACTACTTGAAATAAACTCTTTTTTTATTAACTTTCATTAAATTATAAGCATGTATTGGCCTTCTCTTGTAAATGTATATTTCTACATGTTACATGCTTTGTTTTATAGACAGAGACAATATACAGTCTTTGAATTTGTATTGGGTGTTGCATTTTGTTAAGTAATCTCATCTGAAACAATGTATTTGAGATTAATCATTTACATATACATATATGTACATATATTTTGTACAATCAAATATATTTCAACCCCAAATAAACAAAATAAATAACAATGAACCTGTATATAAAAAGCTTTTTATTTAAATATAATAAAATATCCGAATAAGTCTATTTTGAGGGTCACCTTTGTATAATGATAAATAAATAATTTCAAATAATTAAGCAAATATTTATTGCTTTTATTTTCATTGTCATTCACCACTTTTTCAAACCTCTGTCACAAGAAAGTTAGCCATACTGTTATATGTGTGTTGGTGTATGTGTGTGGGTGTGTGTGTGTGTGTGTGTGTGTGAGAGAGAGAGAGAGAGAGAAGTATTAGAAGTACCAAACACTAGTCAGTACCACTAAAAATCCAGGATTTGAATGCCAGCGGATGTGTGTGTCTGTGTGTGTGAGAGAGAGATTGAACTTGAACTTGGTCCTGGAGGACTAGAACAGAGGAGTAGAACAAAAGGTATTGTTTGCATTTTTGGAAAAGTCTTTTATCTCTTTATCTCTAAATTTGGGTAGCAAATGTTTCATTCTACTGAGTAATAAACTGTATATCAAATTTAATACTTTTCTAAAAAATATGTTATTTTCTTGTTGATGTTTTATTTTGTATATGGAAATAAGTAAAGGTTAAAATCTGTGTGAGAGAGTCACCTGTAGCCACCAGGTTGTTGACGAGTGTGTAGTTATCCTGAGCTCCGAGCAGAGAGCAGGGGAACACCACGCTGTGGAACGGAACGTTGTCCTTCGCCATGAAGTTATACAGCTCCACCTGCAGGACGAGTGCAGGAAAAACTCATTATAGAAACCTGAAATAGCACGGAGGAGCTGAATATGGTCACAGAGGTAAGATAAGGACACCACCTGCTGCGGATTCTTCCACCACTTCTCCCATTCACTGGTGTAGTTGGCTGTTATAGAGAGGTAGCCAATGGGGGCGTCGAACCACACATAAAAGACCTTGGTGGAAAAAAAAAAAAGAAAACAGCTGTAACAACTGTAGAAACGTTCACAATATAAGCCTTACTGCCACATTCCAACTGATTAAATTTATATTTCTAATTTGATATTAATATGTACAGCTATGCTAGTGCATCTCAAAAAATCAAAATATTCTTAAAAATTACTTTATTTTAATTCAGTTAAAATTGTGAAACTTATATACATTTATTACACACAGAGTCATCTATTTTAAGCATGTGTTTCTTTTATTGTTGATAATGGCTCACAGCCAATGAAACCCAAAATTCAGAGTCTTAGAAAATTGGAACATTATTTAAGACCAATTGGTACTTTTGGCAGTGTGGGCAGTGTGCCAAGTCCTGCTGGAAAATAAAATCTGCATCTCCATAAAAGTAGTCAGTAGCAGAGGGAAGCATGAAATGCTGTAATATTTTGTGGGAAAACAAAACTGCACTGACTTTAGACTTGATAATAAAACTCAGTGGATCAACACCAGCAGATGACATGTCTCTCCAAACCATCACTGATCATCAGTAAATTTTGCATTTCATTTGGAAATCAAGGGATCAGAGTCTGGAGGAAGAGTGGAGAGACAGTCCAAGCTGCTTGAGGTCTAGTTTGAAGTTTCTACAATCAGTGATGGTTTGGAGAGACATGTCATCTGCTGGTGTTGATCCACTGAGTTTTATTATCAAGTCTAAAGTCAGTGCAGTGTTTTCCCAGAAAATCTTACAGCACTTCATGCTTCTCTCTGCTGAGATCAACTTTTATGGAGGTTCGGATTTCATTTTCCAGCAGGACTTGGCACACTGCCCACACTGCCAAAAGTACCAATTGGTCTAATATAATTTAAAATATTTTCTGAGACTTGGTTGTAAGCCATAATCATCAATGACAAAATAAATAAACACTTAAAATAGATCACTCTGTGTTTAATACATCTATATAATATATGATTTGCACATTTAGAGTGTAACACATTTACTGAGTGTAATATGTATCCAATCAAGGGCCACATATTTTATAACGGTGGCCCAAAACAACTGGGATTGTGTAATATAATTCCAGTAGTTTAGCAGGTAAAATGTTGCTGTGATGAGCTCATGTCTCCTCCTACCTTGTCACTGTAGTCTGGGTGAGGTACGGGCGTCCCCCACTTCAGATCTCTGGTGATGCAGCGTGGTTTCAGACCATCTCTCAGCCACGAGCGAGTGATGTTCTTGGCATTATTTGTCCAGTCCCCAGAACTTGTGGATTTGTCCAGCCACTGCTCCAGCTCGCTTTCAAGCTAACACACACACACACACACACACACACACACACACACACATAAAGGAACAGAGATAAAGATACACATATTTTCATACAACTTCGCATTCTAACTAAAATAAATCAATGATTCTATTTTTTAACATATATATATATATATATCTGCAATATTTAACAAATATATCTACAATAATATTCCTAGGATATTAAGTGGGTTTCAGCTATAAATAGTATGCATAGATACATCAATAATACTGATTTCAAAACTAACTTCTCAAAACATCAATATCAGTCAAATGTTCAGACACCCTCTCATTCAATATATTTTTTATTTATTTATTTTATTGTATTTTTAGTGTAGATAAATACTGTATACTTGAAAAAAATTAAGAGACACATATGGACTTGCATATTAAAAAAAAATTTGGGGGGAGAAAATCCAAGTATGTTTGTGTAGCACTTTTGATAATAACTATTTTGTAACTAATATGTCATAAAATCACCTTGGTCAAAAACCTAATAAAACTAATGATGATGTAATGCAGGTTCTTAAGCATTAATGTAACAATTTTAGCAATTTTGCTTTTAGGCTGATTATTTGTAATAACTCATCATATTACTGGGGTTTAAGCTGAAACAGTAAAATAATTCATACTTCATTATAAATGTTACTGAGAGCAGTAAATAGAGAACTATACCTTGGGCAGGTCCAGAAACAGATGTTTAGAGGAACGAACGACGGGAGTCTGCTGGCACACCTTACACTGCGGCTCCTGTGAGGAAAGCACAAGAAAAAAATATTGTCAACAGTTTATCATTTTAGCATCGAAAACGCAATGTACACATGTGCAGTGGTTACATTGCAGAATGACCAATGTTTTGTGAAATGTTAGTATACATTTTTCAATACTTTTGAGTGTTTTCTATTTCAATATTGATTATATCTACGAAATACCACTTATTTTACTCCAAGCATTAATGCACAGATTTTTACCCAGTTTTGGATCATTGACCTCTTTTAAAGATGTTAAAGCATCTTTAAGTGCCACTTAAACTTAAAATTAAATATATCTGGTAAAATCATTTAATCAGACCCTCCAACTGAATCTTTCTGAAAAGAACTGAAAAGAAAAGGTAATAACTATCATATGTTAATGCTGCAAACATTAGCGGTTATTTATTTAGCTCAGATTCAATAGATTAAAAGATGCCTTGACAAATATTTGTGACTTGTGTAAAATAATACAGATTACCAAATTATTATTCATCATACGCATATATTATAAGCAAAAAACCCACATGAGTCAAATGCGTAAAATCATATTTGGGAGCTAATAATGCTAATGCTGAAGTTTCAAATACTACTACAATTTTGGAGGTTCTCAAAAGTTTGACCTGGATTCTCTAATACTCCCAAACACGGGTCACAGTCTACCTTCACTATTGGTGATTTCCAGCCTTAATACCCAGGTTAGCTGCCAACATGCTGCTAAATCAGAAGTGAAATGCACGTATATAACTTAAAACTGAAAAAAGAAAAATCAGGAATTACAATTCAACTATTCATATTATAGCATAAGGCTGTGTGTTTGATATAGATCATCAGTGTTACAGCAACCTTGCATCTCAATTTTTATTTTTTTTTATTTTTGGCATACTATTAATCTGGAAGGTGTCAAATTTGTCCAATAAGAATACTCGAAAAATTTGTAAAACGACAGCAACAACATGCAATCTAAAATGCCTTAAATCTAATGTTAAAGAAATGTGTTTATGGTTTATTAGTTTCTGTTTTATAAGTTCAATTCAATTTTCAAATAATGAGTTTAATTATATAATTATCCTGATTATTCCTTTTTATTACCCATTTCTTAATACACATTTTTTGAAATGGCTCTCACCTCTCAATGTACTCTAAATAAAGATTGACTGTGTGATTTTGAGTTCTTGCAGTTCTAAAATCTGTGCCTGTTTAAGCATTTAAAACAATTTAACATGAACAGTTTCTGACTTTTTTACCACAAGAAAACTGAAGAAGGTCTGGGTTCATACCTTGAGCTCCACAGCATTAATGAGACGCCCACATTTGTCGCATTGGTCCCCTCTGGCCTCTGGGTATCTGCAGTGGGGACAGACACCCTCCACAAAGCGGTCAGCCAGGAAACGCTGACAGTTCTCACAGTGTAACTGCTCAACTGTGTCCTCCAGCAGAAAGCCTCGCTCATGCAGACGCCAGAAAATGTTCTGAGAGATTCTGAGAGTGGAAAGAGAGAGAATTGAAAAAAGGAGAGAAAGAGATTAGGATTAACCTCATAAACTCCTCAATAGCTCAACTGACTTATCTATCATTTATTATCATTTATAAGTTACTACATGCATAACCATAATGGAAAATACACCTCAAGCTAGAGAAGTAAATAATAAGTCAGGAGTTTACACTAAAGCTAGAAGGAACTTTCAGGCTGTTTCTGACTGATATACCAGGGTTCATACATGTTCTAATCAAAATCAAAATTCCATGTTTTTTTCATGACTTTTCCATGCCTTCAAGGCAAATTTTATATGACCATACATTGCATTTTTGTTTGTATAGTTTTATCTCTAAATAATTTAATCCCAATTTACACAGCCAATTATCCAACCCACTCATTAGGACTCCCCCTATCACTAGTGATGCCCTAACACACCAGGAGGGTGAAGACTAACACAAGCTTCCTCCGATACATGTGAAGTCAGCCACCGCTTCTTTTCGAGCTGCTGCTGATGCAGCATTGCCGAGTAGCATCACAGCGCACTCAGAGGAAAGCGCAGCGGCTCTGGTACATCAGCTCACAGACGCCCAGTGCTGTAGATATCACCCTAGGAGTGATGTGGGGAGAGAGCGCCATCTACCCACCCGGAGGGAGCAGGGACAATTTTGCTCCCTCTGACACCGGCAGCTTGATGGCAAAGCTGCATGAGTGGGGGTTTGAACCTGCGACCTCCCGCTCAGAGTGGCAGCGCTTTAGACCACTGGACCACTCGGCGCTACACAGTGCATTTTTAAAACATCGGTGCAGACATGGACAATAAAACCAAAAATCAACTAAAACTATTATTAAGTTATAAAGTGATAAGTGATAAAACTCCCTAAAGCTCAATGATTCGAGATGAGCAGTAACTAAATATATTTTAATACTGCAGCATGAAGAATAATTTTAATTCAATTTATTTTTTGACTGGAGAAAGAAGGGAATTGTGGCTGCTTTTCAGAATCAGAATCAGAATTGCCTTTATTGTCACATGGTCACACCAGCGAAATTAGCCATCAACCCATCCAGGACAGGAAGACAGGGTAAGCCGCAGCGTGTGCATGCGCCATTTTAATATCGTAATGCCTTCAATGGCTTGAACTATTAATTAAAATAGTTTTGTAAAGGAAGCTCTGTTAAAATTGTTGGCTTATCTCTTTTTAAGGTCTATGTTTTACATTCTTTACCTGTTTTTCTGCAAATTAAGTCTGATTTCTTCATATATTGTGTAAATTTGTGGGACAAAATAAACCCAATTGTAATCAGAGCCTTCATTTAAAGCCTTAGTGTTTATATTATATGTACTCCTAACAGTAGAGTAAGTCACAGACCTATATAAAAGCCCAGTAATGCAAAAAATATAAAAAATAAAAGAATAAAAATACAGGGATATTTCGTGAAACCGTCAGAATCTTGAAAGATACCGTGATATACATTTTTGGGGTTCACAAAAATGAACAATGCCGGTTCCACATTGTTGGAAAAGCACCAATAGTGTCTCACAGTAATCTAACATACTCAGTCTGTCGCTCGGTTGTGGTGCGGCCAAAGTAATCGAAGCTGATCTGGAACCATTTGTAAATGGCACAGTGGACAGCGTGGTATTTGTCACAGATCTCTTGTGGCGTCAGGCCCTCTTCACGAGCCTTGTTCTCCGTCGCAGTGCCGTACTCATCTGTTCCACACACATACAGCAAGTTCCAGCCTCGCAAACGTCCATATCTGCAGGGGAACAGGAAGCATTGTTAAAAAAAATAACAATCACTTATAAATAAATAAGTGAAGAGAAAGAGAGAGAGAAAGAGTGAGAGAGAGATGGGGAAATGGCTTGCTGAGATTAGTTGGCAAATTCAATTATTATAAAAGTTAATTAATGTTACAGATTAAAGAAAGTGTTATTTACTTAAAAACAAAAGCAATGCATGAAACTCTTTAATATTCATAAGCTGTACACGGTCAGGTCATCATACTGGAGTCAGTACACCACAGGAAGTGCTGGAATAAATATAGCATTTACTGTATTTACTAAATTGTGTCATTAAAGCTGATGTCTAAGTTTTGGGACTAAAGGCCCCTTTCTGGTGAGAATGTGTAATTGCACCGAGCATGCGGAAGAATCATTTTAAACTAGGAGGGTGTGATGCGGTCTCCTTTCAGAGCGGATGAATCCAATCCCAGGTTATGTTCAGTCAGAGAGAGAAAGAAAGCACACTCAGTCAAAAACTGCACTCCTTTGTTTCTTTGTTTTTACTATGAGTGAATGAGCTACTGAGGTCTAAGTTTGCTCTTCTGAAGTCTCCATTGCTCCACCAGCTGCTTGCGTTCAGTAAAACTGAGCCGGATCCTCTTTTATAGGCTGAACGTGTGACGTAAGTACGTAAAGACGCATGATGTGGCCAGAGGAAAAAACATTAAACACAATATTTTGTCTCTTCTCCACTTAAGAATGCTTTCAGTTTAAAAACAAAATAATACAGACTGCCACTTTAAAGAAAAAAATATAGATGAATCTGAATAATGGCAAGACTGTGATTTAGGTCAAATTACTATTTATACAAGATATCTACTTAATATATGTTGCCCTTTGATTAGAACAAATAGAGCAAGAAGCAAAAAGAAGCAAATACAATGAAAGACAGTAAAAGCATCATTAACAAGTAAATACAAACAAACACAGAGAACTAATTGATTTGCAAGAAGCTACTGATGGCAATACTTTGCAAAGTAGAATAAAAATAATTAGGATTGTGTACTGTCAAAAACCTGAAGATTAAACATATATTAAACACAATTCAACATACTGCAATTTATTATTGCGATACAGTGATATTATTAATGTTTTTTCCATTTAATTAGTAGGACTTAAGCTTGTTTAGCTTAATCAGATGAAGTGCAGCAATACTGAGTATGGGATAGTATTTTTGTGGCAGCTTTCAAAATCTGCTGCTAGTACTGGGAATTATTTTTTGTGTTATAGCAACAAAAAAAAAAGTCATATCAAAAAAATTGACAGTTTATATTTCAGGAACTGCTAAATCAGTCAATCAATGAAATTATGGTTAATAATTAATCACATGGTTATTAATTAATCACATAAATTCTAGGTTCAGCACTAAAGCAGAAAAAAATACAGGGTATCATTCAGAGCTTATAACAACAACATACATAACAAATTGGCAATTTCATTCATAAATTTTGAACAAAATCAAAACCAACCACACTGTAACCAAAGTAAGAGAGGAACAAAGTGTAGAAAAGGGAGAAAGGCAGTTTATCCACCAGCTGTTACCTGGCAAATACATCAGCGCTGAGCACACAGCCGATAATGTTTCCCAGGTGAGGCACGTTGTTTACGTAGGGCAGTGCACTCGTCAACAGCACGTTCCTCTTTCCTTCTTCTGGTAAACTGAGGATATACCAAACATTCACAATGTCAAAAACAGGTCCAGTTCATTCATTTATTACTTTATTCACATTTATTTTTGCGTCTGATATTCTTTTCTAAAAAGAGTTTTTCCAGCTTTTGAGTAACTGCCTCTACTCCTGAGGGAAGAATTTCTATTAGATTCTGCTATTAGATACAGCTGTAAGGATCTGATTACATTCAGTGACAAGAGTAAGGTTAGTAATGTCAGCAAGTTAGATGATCTTTTGATACTTAAAAAGTAGCTGGGGCTCCGAGTGGTCCAGTTGTCTAAAGTGCTGCCACAATTATTGAGCTTGCCATCAGCTGCTGGAGCCTTTAAATAGTACAATTGGTCTTGCTCTCTCTGGGTGAGTAGATGGCACTCTTTCCCCTTATCACTCCTAAGGGTGATGTTGATCAGCACAGGGCGTCTGTGTCAGAACCAAGTCGTTGCGCGTTCCTCCTCACTGTGATGCTACTCAGAAATGACGGTAACTCTTGCTCTTCCTTTCCTTGGGTAATACTGATGAGAGCCAGTTTCATCATTACATTTTGATGTTTTTTGTTACTGCACCTGAGAACACTTTCAAAAGTTCTTGATATCTTTCAGATTGACTGACCTTCATTCCTTTGTTATTAATTTCTTTACTTAGTTGAGTAGCTTTTTACATACAATGGATTAGAGTTTTACTGAAATAGAGCTATTCACTGTACACCTGTAACTCTACCTCTTCACTACTTTACAACTGATGCTCTCAAACGCATTAAGAGACAAGAAATCCAAGTAATTAACTCTTGACAAGTTCAGCACAGCTGTTAACTAAAAGCCTGAATTCCAAGTGCCAAGATGAGCAAAACTGTCATCTAAACAAGAAACTTTCGACTGGTACTGTATTATTCTTTTAACAGAAAATCTCTATTCACAATGCTGTTAAGTATAAGATTATGCTTAAGTCTTGTTTAGGAAAGTGCCACATTGGGTGGAAACAACAACAACAATTAAGCTGTAGACTATATTTTACTTTTAATGGAAAATCTCCATTTATTCTACTCCAAATATAATTTAAACATAATTGCTAATAATTTTTCAAATTATGTGTAAAGAGATATCGGTCAACACCCTTATCAATCTGGCAACCAGACAAAATCTTACAGTAAGACTGTAAACTGACAGACTCACGTTGTGTTTGAGTTTACAGGGTGTAGCCTCTACAGGTGGATTACAATCTTACATGGGGTGTTTCTTCTGTGGGGTGGCTGAGCACTGTGGAAGTCCTTTTCTGCAGGCCTGAGCAGCTGCTTCAATCTCCTCCTGAGTCATCACAGGCTCTGATTCTTCCATCTAAAGACAAGAGTGCATTAGCACTTCAGTCCATATTCTAAAGTTAAGTACACCTGCATGCAGAGGTGACTTTTTCAGATGTATAAAAGGTACCTCAGAGGCACTGGGTGGGCTGTCCCTTCGCTGTAGGTGAGGAACTGGCTGCTTTTGAAGGAAACCCTTCAGAGCTTCAAGCCCCTTCCCCTTTAGGACCTTCTGAGCAGCTGACTGACACGCTGGGAGCTCCCTTACATGGTTAAACCAGGCCTGCAGTGACGGTAAGTCACCTGTAACCAAAGAAATTAAAAGGAAGAAATTAGTTAACTTTTAATACAGATCGTACTAAAATATGAAAAGGTTATAAAATCATGATTTTGCCATGACAGCACACATATTGCCAGTGCATCTCAAAACATTTTTATATATAATTATATATATATTATGACAAATACAATTCATATAATTACATTTGCAGAAATGAGCATAAATATATATATTTTAAAACATAAATATAATAGATTAGAGTAAAAAGTCATTGTTCCTCATCTCACCAACTTCAAAAGCTGGGTCAGACAGAACAGGATACAACGCTGCCCCCAGCACAATATCTGCCAATATCTCCTGAAACACAATAGGAACACAAATCAGAAACAGGTTGTCACACATTCCTACTGCCCAGCTGATGTTTGTGCAGTTAATCCATTTTGGACTTGAGTATACAGTACCAGTCAAACGTTTAGACATATAATGGTGGTTAACAACTTTGAGCTTACACAGAGTTGATTAATTATTATTCAAACTGAGATTAACTATTATTTTTTCCAAAGATGAGACTGTAATGTTTACCACCAAATAAGTCATATTGTCATATTGATTGTACACAATAACAGCACCAACAGTTTTAAATATCCTTATTACAGAAATACCTTGAGATATCATGATATTATTTTAGGGCCATATGAGCCACCAGAGTCCAACTTTTTAGCTGTTTGTAGAAAAAAAAAATCATACTGTTCTCATTTCACATTAAATAATATCTACAAGAAACAGATTATATCCGTCCAGTATTACTTATTGTATCTCAATCCTGCTAAAAAACAGCTGATGATAATTTCTGTTAGGGGTGTGCCATATCATATCATATGCAATAATATAGACAAATAAACGGTAATATTCATTTTGTTGCAGTAATGCATTCTTGATGTTATTATTTCTTTTAACTGAATGTTGTCATATTGCCTAGAATATCTTTATGGCAAAAATACCCTGCAATATTGTGATATTATTTTACAGCCATATCATCCACCCCTACCACTAAATGTGGGATACACAGAGAATAGTTGATAGGCTTACATTTCAACAGGGCTGAAGACAGAATACAAACAAAAATGTTGTTTAAAAAAAAAAAAAAAAAAAAAAATGGACAGGAATTTATTGGACAGAAAGACTGATCTGTGAGAACAATCAAGATCAAGACTGGTTTTCAGTCCCGTCAAGTACAACACACAAGTACAAATCCTTCTGTTCTTCTGTTCTACTGACTTTATGTGTTTAGCTTACCTCAGTAAGGAATGATGTGGTCCGTTTGGAGAGGTACTGATCCAGCCAGCCCAGAGGTCCCTTCAGCACAGCAGCAGCCTCGCTGGACTTCCCCTGTAGTGCCTGCTTATGGAGTGCCTGCAGCAGCGCCGGCTAGTACACAAACATAAGCTGTTATTACCCCTAAAGAATTCATATAGAATACTGTACCTCAGGACTTTTAAATGCAATCAGAGCTATTGTGTTCTGGGTAGTTAAAACTGCCATAGAAGTTCATTTAAATATTCTATAATGATTAAATCATACTAAACTAATTTCAGCTGACACTGTTTAGCAAAACAAGGATGAATCTGATATGTAATCATTGTTTAAGTCAAGTACATGTATTAAATACTGACTAATTCATATAGAAAACATTTTCAATAGAGGCAAAACATCTGTATCTATATAGTAGTAGTTTTATATTTTTATGCATCCCTGGGGATAGGGACGTGACCCTACTTAGGGATTAGGTGAACTCCATAGCTTTACAAGAAAACACCCTTCAGTACACCAAAACAAACTCAAAACCGCATTATAGCTTTAGTGTTTTAACTGAAGATACGTAGATCAGTGTGGTTGCTACAGCCTGGTTTAGCAGCTGGGCTAGTCAGTCCCAAAATGGGCACAACTGAGTGGGGGCGTGTCACAATGTGGTGGATTTAGGTAAAAAAAAAAAAAAAAAAACACAAAAAACAGCATAACCAAACATACAAGGGAAAAACATTAATTTATTTTATATTAAATGTGCCTGTATTGTCATTATATTTTAGTAGAACAATGAAATTCTTCTTTTTAAATATCCCTACTTAGAAAGCCAGGGTCACTTGGCCCTTGGTGCACTCACATGCCTCTTTTACCAACATAAAACCATGTGGTGCATTTCCACAAGCAAATATAGGTTCTGGACCAAAAAATAATTGTTCACAGCTGGAACCAAAAAATAGCAGG
The DNA here is from genome assembly GCF_023375975.1 of Astyanax mexicanus. NCBI lineage: Eukaryota > Metazoa > Chordata > Actinopteri > Characiformes > Acestrorhamphidae > Astyanax > Astyanax mexicanus. The sequence continues at coordinate 9,193,695 of NC_064412.1, forward strand.
TTTCTTCCCTCTATTGTGACATATTCTGCGATATATTTTTGGTTCTACAAAAACTGGTGCCAAGAAAACTGGTGTCACTGAAAAGAACAAAGTTTCTCATAAGACCAAAGAGTTTTTCTGGTTAAAAAGACTAAGAGTCACCCGTGCTTTAGGGCCCAACAGTGGCAGTTTAAAAGAATTAGGTTTCAAATAGAGGTGGGCCATATGACAATATTTTATTGTATTGTGAAAACGTGTGTCTCATTGTGTGTAATATGAAGATCAGTGCTTAAAAAACACTAAATGCATGTTTCATTATAGACAGTGTATATAATATCTGAATGGAGAGCATGAACTTAAAACATTTCAATAACCTTTTTTAATTAAATATTTATGTCATAATATTTAAAAAAACTTTGTGTATTGTAAACATGTCTTTAAAAATTATGATATAATACTTTACATCATCTTACATTATCTCCCACTGCTGTGTTTAAGTGTCAAAGGCATTTGTGAGAACTTCTGGCAGCTGGTTTCAACTTTGAGCAGCATGTTAGGGGTAACTGCTGCTTCACCATGCATGCTTCTAATTTCAGAGAAGTCACAAGTAATCTTGGAGGTCTGTTTTTGTCCTTCATGCAGATCATAGATGTGTTTTGGCCCTAATTACATTCCATTCCATTTAGCGGACGCTTTTATCCAAAGTGACTTGACATCAAATAATGATGTAAATTGGCAATAGAGGACATAGACAGGGCTTAAACATTTTAAACAGGGCCTAAAGAAGGCTAAAGGGAAAATAGTGGGATAGAGGATGAAAGGAGGAGGGTGAGCAGGGAATGAGGTTAGAAGTAGTTAGTTTGTTAGAGTTGTTAGGAGAGTAGGTGCACTTTGAAGAGCTCAGTCTTCAGGAGTTTCTTAAAGGTAGCGAGAGATGTATTTTATTTTAATGGTTGGTTTAAAAAGGTTGTACCAAGCAGATTTATACTAATATGCTACTCTTATACTACAGACCTGTAACTGGGCACAGACCTGTTATGAGTAATAACAACATCCTTAACCGCATTATAACTCATCATAATTGTTAGCAGATCCTGACCTGCAATTCTGTTGCTTCCCATTCCAGTAACTGCTTGCTCTCATCAGTGGACTTCCCAGCCATCTCCAACAGTAATCTGTGAAGACATGAACATTTACCTTAATGCTTAACAAAGCTTTCGCTCCTCAGAGTCAGATACCTACAGTGCCAAGTTCAGGATTACGCTAAGAGAGATACTCACTGGCAGATGGCATTAGCACTGAAGAGGTGTTGCCCGCTGGGGAGCAGCAGAACAGGTATGACTGGACGATTTAGGAAGGGCACCACTCTTTCTGAGAATATTCACACACAGACACGCAGACAATTAAGCAAACCACAGGCAAACAGACAATCAGACAATGAAGTCAGCTGAGCTTTCACAATACCCCACTAGCATTCTCATCTACACCTGACCAGCAGCTACAGGAAAGTACAGGAAAGCTTACTTAAATCTGTCCTGATAAAACGGGTACTGAATTAAAGCTTTCTTATATTTAAAAACAGTTTTATTTCCTTGTTCCAATGAAAAACCATATCAATCACTGGTAACCATTCAACTAGAAATATACAACAAACTGAAAAGTAGAGAATGTGGAGAAATGCGGTTATTCATTAAAAGGGCTCACTTCTCACTAACAGTCGTTCACAGCATCAAGCACAGATAAAGCAAAGATAAACACTAAGCCATTATTTTTTAATTCACGGTACAATGATGTCACAAAAACAACATACGTACATACTGTATGTATATCTGACTATTCATGTCACAAGTTATAAAAAGTGTTCAAGTTTCTGAAGGAAGCACAATAATACTGACAAGGTCTATACTGCACAGGTCTCAAAACCAGAACAATCTAGCTCCTTTTATCCATTTAGCAAAGTAATTTTACATCATACAGAGCCTCTCCTACCTCTTATATTGTGCAACGTAACAGTCAAAAGTTTGAACACACCTCTTCTCATTTAGTGTGTTTACTTTCTTTTTATGATTTTCTACATAGTAAATTTAATATTGAATACTATATTAAAGTTATACAGGAACACAGATGGATTTACTTTGTAAACAAAAAGTGTTAAACAGCTTTATTAGCTTTGAGGACAGATCTGCACACTTTTGGTACTTTAATCTTAAAGTCTTCATCACCTAGAATAGTTTTCTTAACAATAACATTAGCCGAACAATAGTTGAAAAATCAATGCCCCTTAATTGTTTAATATTAATCTACAATGTAGAATATAAATTAAATAAATAAATAAAGAATGAACATTGAATGAGAAGGTGTGTCCAAACTTATATGCTGTTCTAAGTGTTTATGAATGCACAGTATTCAGGATGCTGAGGAAACTATTCCAACTCTCCCTCATGAAGACACTGAGAATAATATACTAATAGTGTGCAGATCTGCCCTAAAGTATCTATCTATATCTAAAGTATAAAAACATATTCTGGTTTGTTTAACATTATTTATAGAATCATTCTGAATGTGTTTCTGAATAGTTTTAATATAGTCTTTAATATTACATTTAACTATTGGTACTGTATTACACTAAAAACGATATTATTCATTCATTCATTTCAAAAGTTAGCCAAGTTACGTGGATACAGGACGTAAGAGACACACACACACACACACACACGCGCGCACACACACGCACACGCACACACACACACACACAGATAGATAAAGTGTGTTTAAGAGCAGGTCAGCAGCTCAGTTCTCTCACCCTCGTGGTTCACCAGCTGAACGTCACATTTCAGCCCCGACAGCTCCAGCGCCGCCAGCGCCTTCACACAGTGCGGGTTCCCCTCACTCACAAACAGCTTCATCTGCCCGGCCTCGCGCTCTCCGCCTCGCTCGCTCTCTCCGCGTCTCTCCGGGATGGGAACAGACTGCTCGGTCTGGCGGGTCTGATTGTTTCTGTCTGTAAAGCACGGGGAGCTCAACTCAGCCGGTTTCCCCACCTCTACACGCTGATGCAACTGTACACCAACCCCAGACATCTAAAACAAAGTTGTAGTTCTTAATGATCGGAACAGCCTGTAACGTAACAGCACCGAGGCGCCGCCGGGACTACAGTACCCAGAAACCACCTCTTGTGTCGCAAAGGCGATTGGGTTAACTCCCATTGGTCGCTGGGTTTGTTGACGCGCCAAGCATAGAAAGACTAGGTTAGCTAAATAAGTTATTATATTATATTTTTACATGTTGTTAAGTGTGTGGTTACACAGTGGCGCCTGTTAATATAAAATATATCCTCACTTTAACTCGCTCCCTTCACTTATTCCTTACTACAGTAGAAAAAGTTCTGATTGAGAAATCTGCTTTACTCTCTCCAGCGTGTTAACAGGCTCAGCGGCCGCGTTCCAATCCGCATTCTAGTGTGCTCAGTAGATCTAGGCTACTATGGAAAGTCTGCCCAGTGGGTTGCTAACTCATTTATCCCTATGCTGCCTACAAATCCTCCTCTATTAAACTCATGTATTTCCATTGCTGCCCCCTAAAATACCCCCCTCCCTATTATTATGTAAATTATGCAAATCTCCTTATTTTCTAGTCATTATATTTAGATAAAAAGTAATTATATTTTAATACAAAGTCATTATTTTGAAATACTATGTCATTATTTTGAGATACTAATTCATTATTTTTAGATACCAAGTCATTATTGTTGGATGCAATTTTACTATCATTCATTACTTTTTAATACAAAGTCATTAATTTTGGATACTAGGTTGTTATTTTGAAATACTAAGACATTAGTTTAGATACTAATTTTTTATTTAAATAGTATTTAAAAATACTATTATATTATTTTTAGATACTAAAGTTATTATATGAAATTCAAAATTGTTATTTTGACATAGTTGTTATTCTGAGATGCTGTCTTAATATTTTGAGACGCTAAGTCATTATATTGAGATACTAAGTCATTATATTGAGATACAAAGTTATTATTTTAAGATACAATGCCAGCAAAAACATCTTCAAATATTCATTAGTATGTCAAAATAATGACTTAGTATCTCAAAATGATAAGACGGTATCTTAAAATAACTACTTAACATTTCAGAATAATGAATAGCTATCGCAAAATAACAACTTAGTATCTCAAAATTATAATTTAGTATGTCAGTCCTGTTTTGTTTTTGTTTGTTTTGTTTTGTTTTAGGTGTTTTTGTTTTGTTTTTGTTTTTTACCTCCCACAGAAGTACCTACAAGTTTGTAAACAGCACAGTAAAGTTAGCATATAGATAGGCCCATGGCATTACGAGCAATGTATGTTATAATGGTAGGTACATTATCTTATGTTAACTAAATAATTTATACAGTGATTAGCAATTCAAACTTTTAGAAGCTATAACTCTGTAGTGCATTAGTAGCGAAATATTGCATCTGTAACACGTTTTGCATTTCCTTTTAATTATTTATCAAACCTCGTTTTTCTTAGTTATATATTTTTTTGCAGATTTAATTATTTTGTATAAAACTTTGATATCATTTCCACACCAAAATCTGCCAACATTCACATCAAGATTTTTTTCTAAAGCTTATTTAAATTTAAAAGTTAATCCATGCTATCAATGCTGTTATAATGCTGCCATCCCGTCTATCCTATCCAAATCTCTCTCACTATCCCACCAATAAACTTCTTCCACTGTCCATCTTATCTGGTGAGCCTTTTTATTCATAGAGCCTTTATATATATATATATATATATATATATATATATATATATATATATATATATATATATATATATATATATATATATATTTTTTTTTTTTTAACTAGTAAAGAAAGTAAATAGAAAAATATATATTTTTGCTTATAATAAATGGTTGTATATGTTCTACAGTCAAGTAAGTGTTGGGAATCTGTACACAATTTATTACACTATAAAAAAAAAACAAGTGCCCTTATTAGTGTGCTACTTTTTTGTCCCAGAGAAGGCATGGACTCCAATCGGAACACAGCCAGAGTGAGAACCCCCCCCCCCCCCCCCCCCTTCCTCCCATCCTGTCTGGTCACGTGACAGGGCACTAACAGGTTCTCGCTCGGGGCAGAGTGAGGAGCGAGCGGCAGTGCGCGCGCTGCTGCTGCTGCTGCTGTATGGGTGAGTTAGAGGTGCTATAAAACGCTCTGCTGATTTGATGGCATTTGGATTAAAACACGCGGATGCGCCTGCAGCTACGGGTGAGTTACAAAAACACAACTTATTCATTTAGATCAGCTCTTTTACATACTCCTGCCCCTTTATTTATACTATTAGTAGTATAAATAGTGTGGTATGAAGTGTGTTAAACTGTTAAAACTGACTTTAAAGAGAGGAAGAGATAATAGAAATATAATATAAGCATGTGTCTTCTGCACGTGGATGCCCTGTCTTACTACTTGTAGGACTTCTTCAGTGCACATGTGGTATGTACTGTACAGCTCTGGAAAAAAACAATTACGAGACCACTTCAGTTTCTCTGATTTTTCTATTCATAGGTTTATGTTTGAGTAAAATAAACATTGTTGTTTTATTCTATAAACTACGGACAACATTTCTCCCAAATTCCAAATAAAAATATTGTAATTTATAGCATTTATTTGCAGAGAACGAGAAATGGCTGAAATAACAAAAAATACGCAGAGCTTTCAGACCTCAAATAATGCAAAGAAAACAAGTTCATATTCATAAAGTTTTAAGAGTTCAGAAATCATTATTTGGTGGAGTAACCCTTTTTTAAATAACAGTTTTCATGCATCTTGGCATGTTCTCCTCCACCAGTCTTACACACTGCTTTTGGTTAACTTTATGCCTTTACTCCTGGTGGAAAAATTCAAGCAGTTCAGTTTGGTTTGATGGCTTGTGATCATCCATCTACCTCTTCATTATATTCCAGAGGTTTTCACTTTGGTAAAATCAAAGAAACTAATCATTTTTAAGTGGTCTCTTTTTTTCTAGAGCTGTTTATGTACAGAACAAGATGTATAGAGGAAATAAGGGCTGATCAAGTAAGTTTATGTTATTCTGGCAGAATAACAGAAAGAAAACAGAAGGAAAAGTGATATTTAGACCTTTAAAAGGGTCTGAGTTTCAGCAGTTTTCAGTATTTTCTGTGCCAGCCTCCACAGGCCACTTAGTTTCTAGCCTACTTATTTACCTCCTGCAGACCCAGTGTTCTCCAGGGGTGCTGGGGAATGTTTGCATTTCTGCAAGTCTTATCTGCTTGTTCTGTAAGGCCTGGTTGAACATAGAGCTGGTTAATACTGATGAAATCTAATATGCATATTTTACAACTATATCAGAGTATTGGATCATACTTCATTTGCATTGATAAAGATTATGAGCTAATTCTGTGCTAAAGGATTGTAGCACATACAGTATACGCAAAGAGTACCAGTCAAATGTTTGGACACACCTCTTCTCATTCAGGGTTTTTCTTTATTTCTTTATTTAATTTATTTTGTCTAATATTTAAGACATGAAAACAATTAAGGGACACATATGGAATTACATTATAAACAGTATGACCTAAACCTGATGAACTGAGATGGTGATTTGAGGTGATTTAATTAGGATGAGCTGGAGCTTTACAGTGTGAAGGAAAAGCAGCAACTATTGTTCAGTACCTCCAGGAACTCCTTCCTTCAAGATGCTGAGAAAACTATTCCAGGTGACTCTCCCTCATGAAAACACTGAACACTTGAAATCTCATCAAGAGTGTGCAGATCTGTCATCAAAGATAAATGTATAAAACATATTATGGTTTGTTTAACACACTTCTTTGTTTATAAAATAATTCCATATGTGTTTCTGTAGAGCTTTATGTGTTTAATAAAGAAAACACAGTGAATGAGAAGAAGTTTATCCAAACTTTTGAGTGGTACTGTATACATGAATTTCATATAAACACTCACTTAATGGTCAGTTCTTGTGTACTATGAGTAAAGTGAACCAAATATAGCAAAAACTAGACACCACCAGGGCCTTTCTGTTTCATAGGCCTTATCATCTTTAAATTGATCTGAATTGAGTCTAAAAGTTTAACTAAAACCAAAAAATACAACATCACAGTAAGTCAGTAATGCAGTATAAGTTATGAGCTTGTCACTCAGCCCTACTTCAGCATTAAAACACTCTGTGACACTTTCTGACACTTCTATCTCTGTACTTTAGCAAACCATAAACACACGAGGGACTAGTGTCAGTTTGAATTTATTTGTATCTCTCAGACAATAAATAGTGCACAATTGGGCCATTGAGTGCTGACGGAAAGTGTGTGTGTGTGTGCATGCATGTGTGTGTGTCCTCATGCTGATTGCGTGAGCTGGACAGAGAGAAGGGAAGAGACAGGGCAGAGGGGCAAGTGGGCAGGGCAGCCTGCATGAGGGGATAATCTACAGGCTAGCGCAGCTCTTGGACTCATTTAGGACCTGAGTGGTAAAGTACTGGAGGCAAGTGCACGTTTATGTAAGAGCAGTGGGGTCTGTAATATTGCATAATCTCTGCATAAGTCTTCGAATGAAATGCCCTCTGCCAGCCACAGAAGCAGGGACAGGACAAGATGGCAAAAAAGGCGAAAAATCAAACAAAACAAAACATTTTAATGCAGATAACACAATATTGCTTCTTAACTGACTGTTAGTTAGAGAGTAATACAAAGATAACAGCAAAATAGATTCAAGAATTCAAGGATTTAAGGAGACTTTATTGCCATTCACATCACATGTGGTACACTCAAAAGAGCAATTGTTAAAATAAGATAAATATAAAGATAAAATAAAATAAAATAGAACAGAATAAAATAGATATCAAGATAAATACACAAAATATTTGATGTCCAGAGTGCACATTTTGCTATAGCAGCATAAATAAGTTCGAATGAAGAGCAGTAACATGCTAACGTGTCTTTAGTGCAGGTAAAGCGTCAGTGTCGTCTTTAATTTAAATTTTATTGTATACCTGTTAGTATTTGAGTAAGTTATGAACTGATTATTAATATTGTTTTCACTATATCACTAGTTAGACTAAGATTGACTCATGTTTAGCATGTTTTTTAGCTGTCTGTAATTTGAAAGTGTGTGTATGTGGTACAGGGTATAGGGTAATGGTTAACCACATGTCATACCTGTGGAAGACTGGGGTTCAGTTCTTCAGCTGGACAACACACCAAACTGTTAGTTTATATTTTGTTTCAATCAAATTTTAGAAAAACCTTTCATAGTATAGAAAACGCACTTTCATATTTATAAAATCTGTCTGACACAACCCTTTACCTGTAAAGTAAACTAATAATATACTGTGTTGTTTTTTCTATATACTTCTATAAAATATGATGTTGGTGGCTGGCTAACAACTAATTAGACTAATCACAATGTCTTTTTAATGATAACATCAGACTTACACCACAGTAACAATAGGAATAGTAGAAATACAGTAATAGTAATAAATATATAGTTACCTGACAGCTCGACAGGTATCTCCAGTAATCAACAGAAAGGGCCTGTAGATGGTCTGTTCCAGCCAAGGCAGTCAATCACTTCTAAAGTTGTATAACCCTGATCCAATAACTTTACCATCTCACAAAATATACTGCCTGGCCAAAAAATAAAAATAAAAACGAAAAATAGGTCATACACTAATATTTGGTTGGACCGTCTTTAGCTTTGATTGCGGCACACATTCACTGTGGCATTGTTTCAATAAGCTTCTGCAATGTCACAAGATTTATTTCAATCCAGTGTTGCATTCATTTTTCACCAAGATCTTGCAGCAGCATTGATGATGGTAGAGTCTGACCACTGCACAACGCAGCTCTTCTCCATCCAGCACATCCCAAAGATTCTCAATGAGGTTAAGATCTGGACTCTGTGGTGAACTCTCTCTCAATCCATGTGTGAAAATGATGATCTCATGCTCCCTGAATCACTCTTTCACAATTCCAGCTCCATGAATCCTGACATTGTCATCTTGTAATATGGCCGAGCCATCAGGGAAGAAAAAATCTATTGATGGAATAACCTGGTCTATATTCAGTATATTCAGGTAGTCAGCTGACCTCATTCTTTCAGCACATACTGTTGCTGAACCTAAACCTGCAGACCAACTGCAGCATCAACCCCACATCATTTACTTTCATTTATTCTTTTTTTAGCCAGGCAGTGTAGCAGGATAATGTAATAAAAAGTAAATTCTCTGGAAAATAAAAAAAAATGTGTCAATATTAGCACAGGGAAAACTAACTGTTGGGGTTGCAACTTGGAATAGAAATGCAGTTTCGAGAAGAAACATATGGGAATGGATGGGGCTACACATTCTGCATTCTGCAACTATTCAGTAGATGCTCTAAAAAACTGAGAGGCGCTGTACTTTCCGCGTTTTATACAGTCATTTCTCAGTAACAGTACAAATAATAATTATGAATATTTCCATATTCTCAAGAAACAAACAAAAAAGGAACTTTAAAGCAGAATTATGTGAAAATTATTATGTTTTTCTTTTTTATCTGAGTTTGATAATCAACTTTTACACCCTTGCTGTAAATACAAATCACACTTCATGGATAGCTGTACACATGCATTTGTTGACAAGCTGAAGTGAAATAAGTGCAAGAGACAGAGATCAAGTAACTTTGCAGTATTTTACACAAATACGACTCGAGTTACTTGTTACACACAGCTCTAGGGACAGTTCTAGTGCTACTTTTTGCTAAAGTATTGCATAACATTTTTTTTTCTACCTAAATAAGGTTATATGTCATATGATATGATTTAATATCATGTTTTTTTCTTGTTTAATCAACATATTGTAATCTTTTGTTTAGCTGTTATTAGTTGGCTTTACACTCTACTGAATCATTCTTAATGTTCCTCAAAATATGAGTAGTTTTAGTGAAATATCATGATTTGTCAGGTTTACTTGATGGATGTTTGGTCAGTTCTCTTCTCTGGTTTCCATCTGTTTGCATACTGGGCTTGTCTTTCCCTTTGTTTTACCTACCATCACTGTGTTGTCTTTCCTCCTAAGCTACTGGGCGTAGACTCCTGTTCTATATTATTGTAGGTAATTGCATGACCTCATTGCTATTGCCTATAGAAGCATGATACCATGTTTGCTTATGCTGAATGCTGGCTCTGAATTGACTGGGCAGCTCAGTGACCACATTTGCTGTAAGGATTAAATATCAGCATTTGATTGAATGGTCCAGAGAAATTCAAATAAGGGAAGAAATAAGGAGGAAAATGATCTGGTTTAACGTAGGTACGTGAAATAAGGATCAGTACTTATTTTTTTGGTAATGCAGTAAATAAATTTCCAAATAATGTTTTTTTTCTTTTATATTTATGCATTGCATTTTGCAATTTCTAAACATTTCCTGTATGTAAGTTGGTTTACTGTGGAACCAACAGCATTATTTATGGATCCAGGGGGCTAGCTAGTGGAGAAGGTACTCTGGGAAAAAGGGGACATGTATACTTAATGAAAACCAGTATGATAACTGATACGGACCCTATTTTCAATGTATGAACAGTTCCATTTTTATTTGTGCAAATATTATATCTTATAAAAATATATATATTTGTTAATGATACAGTCTTCTTAAAGTCTTTAAACTTAATTTTGCTGTTTTGCTTTTTTCCCATTTTATTATGCAAATGTGGTCTTAAATATAATTTCCCCATATCTGCAGATACTATAATTATTGTAGCTGATGTTTCCTCAACTATTGTATCTTTTATATATATATATATATATATATATATATATATATATATATATATATATATTATTTTTTTTTACAATTAGGAATCTCTGCATTGTAATGGAATATTGCAATTGGAACAAAAAACATGGGGGGTTAATTACATATAAAAGTTAAAATAGGAGACTATGTAAAATCTAAACAAAACATATACATCAGCATTATAAAGTTTTTACATAATTTATGACATCAGTCCAAATAAATTGTTGTTGCCTTATTATAAATTTTATTTTTCTTATATTTATCTATTATAAAATTGCTTTTTGGGTGTAAACTGGACCGCTGAGAATATATATATATTTTTTTAACCTCACATGTGATGTGAAATGACAATAAAATCTTCTTAAATCCTTGAATTCTTATGCTTCAAACCATCCTTTTAAGATTGTTTTTTTTGGCTGCTGTTGATGCCGCCATCAAAACTTTCCTTTGTTGTACAGTCAGCATTACATTAGAATCATCAAGTAAGCTCAACTATTTATTTATTAATTAATTAATTATTATTATTTTTTTTTATTATTATTAAGAAGTTTTAGTGCCCCCAGCCCTGATCAGGACAGAGCCAGACCTGGTCTCTGAGCTTCAGGAGAGCAGTGTAGGTCATGATGTGGAAAAAAGGATGTGGTCACCTTTGTTTTAGAATCACAAGACGACTCACTCAGCTTTAATCACAGCGCTGTGTGTTCTCCTGCACGGCACACGCAGTTTCAGTTTGAGTCTGTGAGCTGTGGGCACATCCGTCCGACATCCGTCCGCTCTGACTAAAAAACGGTAAAAGTGGAGCGAGAGTGCGCCCCCGAGCCGACCTGCTTCTGATAGGATGATGTGATATTGTGGTGTGTGCAGTACTGACCCTATATATGAAACACACACACACACACACACACCACACATGCACAATGACATAGTCATACACCACTATGTGCTTGTTGTGCAACAACTGGACTGATCTGCTCCGTGCCACACTGTTTATACATTTTCAAATGACCTTTCACACACTCACACGGTCATCTTATGACTGTATGAGTTGGTTTCCCGGACACGGATTAAGCCTAGTCTTAGATTACATTTGTATTATAAAATGTTTATGTTATGTCTGTGTCTGTGTCTTGATTAACTCTGTTACCTCTGATATGAAACTGCATAAAATCTGCAAAAACTGTTGCACCCAGATATGTCATTTCCTTTAATTGGAAACAGTAGGGGTCAGTGAGATGTTAAACTTCTACTTTTATTATTTTGTATAAAATGTTGTGGATATGTCAAAAACATGATAATTATTGATCACATATTTTATTGAGATACTGAGTGAATCTCCCAATCAGGTTTTAATAAAAATAAAAAAATAAAATAATAATAATTTGTTAAAAATCTATATATTTTAGTTTTTATATGTGCCTTATTAAATGTAGTTGAGGGTTAGCACATGAAATTAAAGCACACAGAATGGTGGAAAATATCAAGTCTATATATAGATTTGTGTGTGTGTAATAATAAGTCTGTTAAATGCTATAAATTTAATTATGTAATTAAATGTCTAGAAAAGATGGCTAAATACATGTCTGGGAAATTGCTCCTATATCTTTCATTTGTTTTAAAGATGAACACACACACACACACATATATATATATATATATATATATATATGTCTTTGTCTCTCACTACATCACTCTGTTTCTCTCTTTACCTCTTTTCCTACATCTCGCTTTCTTTGTCTCTTCACTGTTCTCTCATTCTTTGTCTCTCACTCTCTCTGTCCCCCCTTTACTCTCTCTCTCTTTCTCTCTCTCTGTCTTACTGTCCCTTTGTCTCGCTCTGTGTCTCTCCCTCTGCAACTCTCTCAATCCCTCTGTCTGTCTCTCTCTCTCTCTAACGTATCTCACTGTCTCTCTCTCTCTCTCTCCCTCTCTACATATCTCTCACTGTCTCTTTCTCTCTGTTTCACTCACTGTCTCTCTCTCTCCCTCTCTCTCTCTCTCTCTGTCTTACTGTCCCTTTGTCTTGCTCTGTCTCTCTCCCTCTGCAACTCTTTCAATCCCTCTGTCTGTTTCTCTTTCTGTCTAGCTTTGACTTTCTCTCTTTCTACCATATATTTCACTCTCTCTCTCCCTCTCTACATTTCTCTTACTGTCTCTTTCTCTCTATGTTTCACTCACTGTCCCTCTCTCTCTCTCTCTCTCTCTCTGTGTTTGTCTCTCACTCTCTCTCACTTTTCCTATTCTTTCGCTCTGTTTCCCTCCCTCTATATCTCCTTCTGTCTCTCTCTATTTCTCTGTCTCTGTTCCTCTGTCTGTCCCTCTTTGTCTTTCTCTATGTATATCTCACTGTCTTTCACTTATCTCTCTGTCACTTTCTCTCTCACTCCTCTACATCTCTCTCAATCCCTCTGTCTGTCTCTCTCTCCGTCTAGCTCTGTCTCTCTCTCTCTCTGCATATATCTTGCTGTCTCTCCTTCCTCTCTATACATCTCTTACTGTCTGTTTCTCTCTGTTTCTCGCACTGTCACTCTCTATATCTCTGTCTCTCACTCTTTCGCGCTCACGTTTCCTTTTCTTTCGCTCTGTTTTTCTCCCTTTACATCTCTTTCTTTGACTCTCTATTTCTCTCTCTCTATCAGTCTCTCTCTCTCTCTCTCTCTGCATATATCTTGTTGTCTCTCTCTCTCCCTCTCTACACATCTTATACTGTCTGTTTCTCTCTGTTTCTCGCACTGTCACTCTCTCTATATCTATGTCTCTCACTGTTTTGCGCTCACTTTTCCTTTTCTTTCGCTCTGTCTTTCTCCCTTTCTCATCTCTTTCTACAACTCTATCTATTTCTCTCTCTCTCTCTCTCAGTCTCCCCCCTCTCTCTGGATCAATGTGTTTGCTGATATGCTGCCGTAAGCTCAGTGTGTGCGCCCAGCCTCATCTCTCTGTTCAAAAGCCTGTAATGGTAAAATCACACTGACACGTGCTCCCTTCCCTCCCCAGTACACACACACACACACACACACACACCATGCAGGGCATAATCAAGCTGTGCAACTCATTCATGACCTTGGTAAAGCCTTTTCTCAAACAAAGTCTTTGAAAGCCTGTCAGGAATGCTCCGGCATTTTCCTCACTATTGTCTGCCTGTCTCTTTGACTCTAAGCCCACTGTCAGTAGAAGCCCATTGTTGTGTTTAAATTTGTTATAAATGAAAGAGTGCAAAGAAATTACTCTCATAGACATTAACTACAGATATCAATCGGGACGAGTTGCCAAAATTTGTGGACAACTCAGGAAAACCATTGTTTTTTTGGCATCTTTAAACATATAAATTCATTAGAAAATTACTACACTATAGGAAGATGAAGGAACACATACTGATGTGCACATTTTTAAAAATGTGTGATCATCTATAATAATTCTTAATCCACAGTGTCACATGTGTACTGGGAATACATCATAGAAGGCATTACCATTTACAGTGAACAGCTCAGCTCAGTGGGTGGTAATGATTGCCACTGGCTGTGTCTGGCTAGAATTGTCCATGTAAACAGATAAGTGACTCTGGCAGAAATCACATCCACATTCAATGAAGGAGACCCCACACACAACCCACCTGACATGACACATGGCAAAAGTCATGCACTCTTCATGAGCTCTTCTCTCCTACGTTTTCAGTTACCATGCCGAGATTCCGGACCGACCAATAGGGCTGCTTCAGAGCTTTTAGGGCACTGCTGATTGGCTGCTTGCCGGCTTGCCGGAGAGGTCTCCTGCCTTAAATGTGGATGTGATTTCTGACAGAATCAATGTATAACTAAACACATTAAACTGAAGTAATGTCTTTTAATAATCATGTATAAAAAATATATTTATTTTTTACAAAAAATTCTGTTTCTTTTAAAAAGTATAAAATTCAAACAAGGCGCAGCACATCAGCTGTAGATGATTAGAACAGGGTTTTGTACGAGCCTGCCTTATAATATACAGCTCTAGAAAAAAATAAGAGACCACTTCAGTTTCTAAATCAGTTTTTTTTATCAGTTTTTAAATCAGATTTTGCTATTTGTATTTATTTAAATTCCAAATAAAAATATTGTCATTTAGAGCATTTATTTGCAGAAAAAAAGAAATGGCTGAAATAACAAAAAGACGCAGAGCTTTCAGACCTCAAATAATGCAAAGAAAACAAGTTCATAATCATAAAGTTGTAAGAGTTTAGAAATCAATATTTGGTGGAATAACCCTGTTTTTTAATCACAGTTTTCGTGTATCTTGGCATGTTCTCCTCCACCAGTCTTACACACTGCTTTTGGATAACTTTATGCCACTACTGATGCAAAAATTCCAGCAGTTTAGCTTGGTTTGATGGCTTGTGATCATCCATCTTTCTTTTGATTATGTTCCAGAGGTTTTCAATTTGGTAAATTTAAAGAAACTAATCATTTTTAAGTGGTCTCTTATTTTTTTTCCAGAGCTGTATCTAAACCTCAGACATTAGTTTACTTTGTTTCATCTTTATTGTTAAAAATGAGTGGGATCGCCAACTTGTCCTAGGAATTATTTCTCTATCATAGAACTGTTTGTTTTTACTAATTAAATATTTACAATTACATTTATAGATACATTTCAAATGACAAATACATTTTCTCAATATAATGTGTTTAGATATGTAACCATATAACCGTCTCCTGCATCGCTTAGTATTGTTCAAATGAAGATCAAATGTCTATGTGTTTAAATGTGTTAAAAAAGAAAGTTTTCATTAAGGTTGTAGTAAATAGATAAAGTTGAAAACTCATGAGCTTGTGTAAGATATGTACTGTATTACTACACACTACACCGTGCTGGTTATCTATACTGTCTGCTGGAGCAGAGCAGAGCTGGACATGCAAAGCAGAGTGCAAACACCTGATTTGTGTATTATGATGATCTTCTGCTATAAAGGAGGTTAATGATGGGCTCTGCAGTAGTCAAAGCCATAAAGAGCAGAAAGAGCAGAAGTCATTGTATAAAATCAGCAGTAGATGAGTTTATCACTCTTTGCGTAACAACATTAGGCCTCAGGAGTTAGCGTGCGGGAGAGTGCTGCAGCCGACAGTGGACAGTGTACTGGTTCTGTCGATGCGAGATTGAACTACTGTCTCTATGCTCCGGCTCTTTAGTTTGGCTCTTCTCTCCTACGTTTTCAGTTACCATGCCGAGATTCCGGACCGACCAATAGGATTGCTTCGGAGCTTTTAGGGCACAGCTGATTGGCTGCTTGCTGGAGAGGGAACGATATTGCTCTGTGTGATGCAAAGATTGTTGCATTTGTACACTCCCTGGAGCGAGGTGCTGTCTGAGAAATTAGATGGAGGCTTTTTTATTTTTTTTTACGTCTCCACTCTGAAGTGGTTTCAGAGTAGTTTATGAGTGATCCGTGATACACACACACACACACACAAATAAACATACAAGTCTTCTACAGGAATAAAGGGAGAGATCTGATTGTACGCTTTACCTAATTTATGAGAAATTGAGTTATAGGTCACTGTACAGCTATTCAGTATTATTTATTGTAGTGGTGAGTGAATTGATTGGCCACATTTGGAACCACACTGACTACGAAAATACATTGCAGGCTTAATACATTGTGTGTACAAGTATGTTTGTTTTGTGTGTGTGTGTGTTTGTGTGTGTGTATATGTTATTGTGTTTGATCACAAAAATACATATGAATACATGTCTTATAATTTACTTGTGCTTCGTATAACTCAACGCTCTCTAGTAATAGTGGGTGATACGGCATAAATACAATACAATATATCACAATACTTTCTTAATGTCTTCAATTTTTCTTAATACATAATATATCATAGTAAAATAATACTTTTTAACTTGTTAAAATAAAACAGAAGTAACTCTTGCTCTTCCTTTCCTGGGGCAGTCCTGATGAGAGCCAGTTTCAGGACACTTTCTTGAGTTCTTGAAATGTTTGTATTGTATAACTAAACACATTGAACTAAAGAAAAGTATTTTAATAATTATGAATCAAAATACATAAAAATAAATACAATAGCACAATACTTTTATACTTTCTTAACTTTTTTCTTAATACATGATATTTCACAATTAATGTAATCATTTTATATACAATACCAGTCACACTTTTGGAAACACATTCTCTTTCAATGATTTTATTTTTTATTTTTTCCACCCACATTGTAAATTAATACTTTTTAACTTGTTAAAATAAAACAGAAGTGACTCTTGCTCTTCCTTTCCTGGGGCAGTCCTGATGAGAGCCAGTTTCGTTTTTGACGTTTTTGTAACTGTGCTTCAGGACACTTTCTCGAGTTCTTTAATTTGTTTTTGCATTGTATAACTAAACACATTAAACTAAAGAAAAGTATTTTAATAATAATGTATCAAAAATACATATGAATAAATACAATATCACAATGCTTTTATACTTTCTTAACCTTTTCTTTATAAAAGATATTTCACAAATGATGTAATCATTTTATATACAATACAAGTCACACCTTTGGACACACCTTCTTGGTCAGTGGTTTTCTTTTTTCCCCCCACATTGTAAATTAGTACTTTTTAATATGTTAAAAAAACTCTGCGCAAAAGTTTTAGGCACAAAAGCAATATGAGTGCCAGTTTCATCATAACCTTTGATGGACTTTGTGACTGTGCTTCAGGACACTAGCTTGAGTTCTTTTTTGTATTGACTGATCTTCATTTCCTTAAGTATTTTTTTTTCTTTACTAAGTTGCCTGTTATGATGTATTATTTGTTACATTGTGGAACGAGGAATGTTAAATACCTACCCAACATCAGTATTTTAATGTCCTATACTGTTCATGTGACACTCTGTGTCACAGGCCTCACTCTAAATCCCATAATAATTCAGGACATCTTGCCTTGAACACACTGACCAGTGTTTAGCCTCACTCACTCATAATTACAGGTGTGGGCATTTCCAAGCCAATCCCTGAGGTTACCCTTCATGATCAATTTACATACTGCTATCCCATGACTTTTGACATGTAAGTGAAAAATGATGTAATTTATTACAATCATGATATTACAGTTCAGTCTCTCTAGAATGAAATAAAAACAGTTTGTTCTTTCATTGTTAATATTTGAGAAACCTAACATGTCAGTCTGCTTAAACATTAAAATAATCACCTTTATAAAGTGAATTAACCTATTTATTCTGTTTAATTTCTTTTATAATAATTTTCTATCACAGGTTATATTGAAGTCAATTTCCCCTCAGCTTTTGGAGATTTCTGTAATACTTAAAAGTGATACAATGCAAATTTACCATTTAAGAACACATGTTTATGTATGTATCACCCATTGTAATTTAAAAGTAAATTGAAAGAAAAAAATCCTTTGGAAACATCTTGATAAAAATTATACTAGATATGTGGTGGTTTGATTGCTTTTAGTATCCCGAGCCTCAGTAAATGTACATGTACAGATGCTAATATAAGTTCAGAAAACGCAGTTCCAGTGAATGACAGCCCAGTATTGGGGGGGTTATTTCCTCCTGGTCAGTGCTTGGTACCAGTGCGCACCACGACCTTGGGCTTATGTACAGCCGTTTGCGAGTGTGTGCTCATTACTGGTACCCTGTTTCCACGGCTCTGGTTTAGTTCTGCCCAGACCCGGTTGTTCACCCACTTGCTGCTCATTCTACGCATCAGTCCTTTAACAGCACTACCACACAGCGTGTGTATAAGTTAGCCTGCATGGTGAAACACTTTACACCAGCTTCAACTCCTCTTACAGTCTCTAAAGCTGTGTATTTGCAAGAACCAGGCAATAACAAAATGCATCACGACATAGGAGTTATGGTTTTTATATTGCAAAAAATTTCAGCATTCCAATCAATGTGGTAGATTGCTATTTTTTTATCGCTTTGCCATTTAGAAATAATAATTATGTTAAGTAGACAATATAAAGTACTGTGCAAAAGTTTTAGGCACAAAAGCAATTTACACTAATCCATTTATCTCAGCAATGTGTTTACCTAAAAAAAACACCACATATGATTTGAACAGATGCAAAAAAAAAAAAAAAACATACATACAGTAAAACGCAACAAGGAATTTTCATTTTTAACTAAGTATGTTATATCCTGTGAGCCAAGAGCTGAAGAACAGTGTAGAAGTGTAGTTCCAGATTTCTCCTGGATGCTGCTCAGCCAGCATGTGTCTATGTTCAGTTCCATCAGCAGCTCACCTGATTTACCAAATTTACCAATTTTACTCAGATGAGGAGAGATTAGGAGATGTTTTAAGGAGAACAGGGCTGTAAAAGCTCTGCTTTTTGTACAATTGCTGTT
Source organism: Astyanax mexicanus (assembly GCF_023375975.1). Classification (NCBI taxonomy): domain Eukaryota; kingdom Metazoa; phylum Chordata; class Actinopteri; order Characiformes; family Acestrorhamphidae; genus Astyanax; species Astyanax mexicanus. The sequence continues at coordinate 9,212,826 of NC_064412.1, forward strand.
TGTATTTATTGTAATGCTGTTGTTTTCTGAGCTAATAAAAAAAACTTTCTTCACAGATAAGAAGCTTTTTCTTTAATGAAATTCCCACAGGTGTCTAAAACATTTGCACAATACTGTATTCTCCCAGAAAAAACTGGGACATAGTTTTAAAAAGCATTTAACTTTTGAACTGAATTTAAAGAATTGGCATATATATTTACATTATATATATATAAAAAACTAAACAGGCCTTTTAAATGAAGTCAGCATAACAAGATATTCACATTAATGGGCTCTCCTTGCTAATAAAACAATATGAGTAATAATATTGAGATCAGCAAAAACAAAACAAATTGAGGTCTTGCCAACATATTGTGTAATAAGTTAATGATGTTAACTTGAGGCCTAAATCTAATGACTGTACTGAAATCCACCCATTACACACACAGACCATAATGTCTCTATTCCTATCAGCAATATTTACTGTTTCATTCTATAGAACTATAAACTCTACCTCAGTTACTGCTGTGTAGAGAGTATGTATGTTTTATATGTTACAGTATGTTACATATCTCTGCACTTTATCCTCACTAGAACATTTTATTTTACTGCACTGTCCTGTCTGTTAAACTGTCTCATCTGCTGTATTTATTGTATTTATTGTAGTGTTATAATTTTATGTTGTACTTTCGTTACAATTCTGCACTTTTGTTGGTTTGTCTGTTGTATTGTTGTTCCATGTTGCACCTTGGTTTCAGAGGAGCGTAATTTTCTAACACTGTGTACATGTACTCAGATTGAAGGACAATAAAAGCCTCTTGTCTAGACTTGACTTGACTTGATTAAAAGAAAAGTTTGCTTTTATTAGTGGATAAGGATATAAGGGTTGGTTCCTCTTAAGTTTCCTTCCTCTTGATCTTCGGGAGTTTTTTCCTTGCTTTTTTTTTACCATTGTCCTGCTCAAAATAGGCTCAGACACGGATCTTTGTAAAGCTATTTTTGCTTTGTGCTTTTTGTGCTTTCTGGCTCTATTCACTGTGAACATTGCTTTACAAATACATTGCAATTTGAATGAATTAAGTTTCCCATTCTAATGGCTACTACTGGCTTTTCTATTAAGGTAATAGAAGGTTATGTGCTTCTGATAAATGAAATGTATTTTTCTGCCTTGCTTAAAGCAGCATTCTTGCAGAATTGATAGTTCTTGCTATTGATAGTTCTTGAAAGTGGAGTTCACAGTGTGATCCACCACTTAAGAGGGACACATTTTATACATGCATTTCTGGACAAGCTGAGAGATACAGAACCAGCACTTACAGAGAAAGAAGTGTGTGGACTAAGGAAGTATTTCATGATTTTTTACAAATAACAACTATAAGTGTTACTACAGTGTAGTTATTACAAGAGTTTTCAAACCAATATTTAACCAGTGTGTTACAAAAAAGTGCAGTTAGCTCCTTACCAAGCCTGGAGTAGCGATAATAGAGACGCCTTAATCTTAATTCTACAACGTGTTGCTTTAATTTAGCAAAAAATAAGATGATAGTAATTTCCTTATACAGTAATGCAAACTAAGACCTTATTAAGACAGTATTAACAATAATTAAAGCTTGTATGTGTTTTTGTGTTTACCCTGGTGTTGCCTTACACTATACACTCCAGAATAAATAAGTGAGTATGAGCAGTCTATCTGATGTGCATCAGCTTTAACTCCGTTGTTAGTGAAATGAGAGGCAGTTATTTGATGTGTGTGTCCTGTGACAGCATAAAGGAGTGTGGATCAATGGCTGAATCACTGAGGCGAGCTGATCAACCGAGCTTGACACTGTAATAGAGAGAGAGGTGGAGTGTGTGTGTGTTTGTGTGTGTGTTAGGGGTGGGCGATATGGCTCTTAAATAATATCACGATATTTCAGGGTATTTTTGCGATAATGATATACTTGGCTATATAGGAAAACTAAAATAATTAAATCATTTCAGGAATATAGTATAATAGTATAACAGCATAATCATAATATAGCATAAAATAATATAATGCAGCAAATAATATTGCAGAATATTTAGTGCATGCATATAAACTGCAAACTAAAACAATTATACAATAAATACACCTAAAGCTTCACAGTAAATAATAGATTACTTTTAAGACCGAACAGCCCTATTATCACGATATGGATTTTTAATATCATGATATTTCTGTGTCACGATATATTGTATACGATATAATATTGCCCACCCCTAGTGTGAGTGTGTGTATGGTGGTAAAAAGTATTTTGCCGTTTAAACTCTCCTCTAAATCTGATCTAAGTGGAGGAGCTGTGACTCAAAAAATCAGTGTATTAAGTAGCAGTTTCCTTTAAATGTATGAATAAAGCAAATAAAAGTTTTATATATGTTAATAATGAAAAAAAATTGATAGGCTACATATATCCTTAGATTCAATTTATATGAAACTCAGGACACACTTTACACATGCATTTCTGGACAAGCTGAAAGCTGACATGCTGACAGAACCAGCATGTGGACTGAATATTTCAGGATTTTCTACAAATAATAACTGTAAGTGTTATTACAGTGTAGTTATTATCTGTCATTATCACTAATACAGTTACGTTAACATAATTCTACAGGTGCTGTTTTAAGATACAAAAAAACACTGTAATAAAGGGGAGGTACTATGTGTGTGTGTGTGTGTGTGTGTGTGTGTATGGTGGTACAAAGTATTTTGCAGTTTAAACTCTCCTCTAAATCTGATCTGAATGGAGGAGCTGTGGCTCAAGGGGCTGATCCAGGATCAGTCAGCTGGGATTAGGAGCGAGATATGGAGATATGGTGTCACACACACACACACACACACACACACACACACACACACACACACACACACACACACACACACACATTTTTAGCTGCTATCCTGCATACTGCATACTCTCAGCCCAAAAGTTTAAGGATTATTTCTGTTTTTCTCATGAACGGTTTAAGAATGACCCATTTCCCCATAGTTAATATTTTAATATGGAGCTTATGCCATTCCTCACATTGTTTTCCATCTGGGAAAAATTGGATATGGACATTTAGACTGAGCTATGCTTGCATCATCATCATCATCATCATCATCATCATCTCTCTCTCTCTCTCTCTCTCTCTCTTTTATTTTCTCTCTCTCTGATCTTTGTGCCCTTCATTGTTGGCACAGGCTGGGTGTACAGCCGCTTCTATCCACTCTACAGGGACGAGTGTGTCTCTTGCACCACATGAGTCTGAGTGAGTGTGTGTGTGTGTGTGTGTGTGTGTGTGTGAGTGTGTGTGCGTATGTAGGGGTGTGTACACAAGCTGCAAATGGCCTGCTGATGTCTGTATGTATTGGTTTGCATATGGCCTTGTACCAAGTTAGGAAAGGTCACTTTTTTAAAAGTGAAAAGCTGAAAAACTTAAATTAAGAGATATTTTATACACAAAAATTAACACTTTCAAAAAGCAGTATATTAAGTATTAGATTCATTTATGTAAATGTACAAATAAAGCAAATAAAGTTTTATATATTTTATTAACGACAGAAATTCCATGGGCTACATATATCCTCAGATTCAATTTAGATGAAGCTCAGGGGGGCTTATTAAGGGCTTGTTCTTTGTTTGGTAAAGCCAGTTTAGCCAATTTAGACACTTCTAATTGAATTATTATTATCAGAAATGCATAATAAACACTGTTGTTAACTTTCTTTGTTACCATACAAACATTGAGCTTGAATTATCACTTAAAATTAGTTTGATTCTTGTTATTAGTGTGTAATTTGCAGAACTCTAATGTAAGGCTGTTATTGCTATTATATAGTGCTTAATATTCGTTTTATGTGAGTTTAATGGGTTAATAAGTGTGTAATGTGTCATTAGTGTTTGTATTAATAGGTCTTTCATATTCTAAGGTGAGGTGCTGCTTATCAATAAAGTGCCAAATAGATAAGTAATAGATTTGATTGCAGTTGTTACTGCCAAGTGTGGACAAAACAGTCACTAGTAGTAGTTACTTTTGGGGGCAGTTATTTTTTTAATATTGTAGTAGATAAGTCATTACATAGAAGTCTGAAATTGGTGAGAAAGATTTCTGATAACACAAACTTGAAAAGAAAACTTTTAAAAATAATTTAAACTAAATGTAATAGAACTAAAAGAATGAATTTGCTGAACCAAAGCGATTGGGAAAAGTAGTAGAGATCTGGTCTGTGTCTGTTGGACTTTTGGTGATGTTAAATGTGTGGTTTCCTGTTTTCTCCACTCCTCCTCACTGCACCTCTCTACTTCCTGTAGAGACAGAGAAACTGTGTGCAGCATGAGGCCGACTCAACTGCCTGAGAAGCAGAAGTGATGAGACATGGGTCGAGTTTTTAAGCTGATCCTTTTGTTTCTTAAGCATCTTCGTGTTGTGTTTGTATCTGCGTACATTTGTGGCCTTACTGTGCTAACATCATCGCACACACACACTTTCATACACACACACATGCACACACACACACACACACACACACACACACACACACACACACACACAGGCTCTCTGGTCTTGCAGGGGAATTCTGTACAATTCAGTCATTGAGATGTAAACAAAGATGTTCAGAGTGCGATTAATGTGAAACGGTTCATTGTAGAGAAACTTACAGAAACAGATTTATTTACAGTGGTGGTGAAATGTACCAGAGGGCACCATGCTACAAAGCATACACAGCCACTTTAGCCATTATCCAGTGCCACCAGTGAACATCTGCATTTTATATGTGTTCTAAATGACTGTAAAATACAGTAGAAGTCAGTGGTGTGCAGTGAGGCCCTTCTAACCCTTTAGAGAAGGGGTGACAATAGGTGCATGTAAATAATTACATAATATTTAATCAGGAAATATATATATATATATATATATATATATATATATATATATATATATATATTATAGTTATTGTAAGTGTATGGACTTATTTTATAAATGAACTAAAATAAAAAAAGCAAATAATTCAAAGCATTAGTCTGTGTTTTTAATTGCTATAGGACTCTTATATGACTGACAGCTGTTTTAACCAATCAAAGCTTTTTAAAATGGCTTTTGCTCACTTGTCTGTCTGGACCCTTCTCCTGATTTTGAGAAGGGTGTAGTAATGAATCTGTTAGCAAAGTCATAGGACAATCTAACCAATCAGATTCATGATTTTCACTCCGGGGGCAGGGCCATGGCTGTCTAACCCCTTCTCGGCGCTCTGCTGAAGGGGTTACACGTTGCTTAGTCATAAAACAGCGCGTATGCTGGATTAGTTCAATAGTTAGCTAACTATCACGGAATTGCGACTGCAAATAAGACAGATACGGTGGACGCAAATGCAAGTAATTTATTTACAAACAAAGATACACAGATACAATAAGACTGGATACAAAGAAACACAGAAACAACCTGATTGTCGGGGAAAAACACACAAAAACTGACAAACAATGCTGAAACAAAGGGGCTATATATACAAGAAAGAGAACAGGAAACATGGGAGCACTAAAGACAGGGGTGGAGACAAGGAAAACAACACAGAGAGCCATGTGCTAAAGAGAGAAACAGAAGGGAGGACAGAACAGGACAAGAATTTTACACTCTGGGATCATTTATATTCAAATGCTACTCAGTGGAACAGACATCTGCTAAAATCCATTGTGTCTGTGTGTGTGTGTGTGGCTGTGCATGTGTGCACGTGTGTGTGTGTGTGTGTGTGTGTTTATGAGTGAGTGTAATAAGGATGCACGTGTGCTCCATATGCTGATAGGGAGGGTTTTAACCAAGCACCATTCAACCGCACCACTCTGCAGTGAGGATTATCAAAGCTCCCCCACCCTTCCTCCACACACACACACACACACACACACACTAAAACACAAACAGACATACAGCAGACTAACAGACAACCCTGTGGTTTTATTCACTCTTTGTATACCAAGCTGTTCTAACATGAACCCGCCTGCTATACAGATGTACAGTCCTACTGCAATCAACCCACAGTAGCTTCTCTTAAATCCAGTTTATTAGGATGCACATTTAAACTAATTCAACTCTAAAGCTATGTCAAATCATTAAAGAGACATAAAGGGAAATTGCACTTGTCTTATTCTAAAACATATTCCAATCAGAGGCAACCATAAAAGTATAACATGCACACACACACACACAATGCATTTACAAGTCTTTTAAATTTACGAGTCTATTAAAATGGATTGATTTTCTGAAAAATTAAGTGTAATGCATGACTGCAGTTTGCAAGCCACGTTTGCAAAAAAAAAATGATTAAATGCTGTAATCTTCCTATATCTTTAGCAAAAAGGAATCATGTCTTATAATAATTACGCCATTAACACATAATTACACCCATACACTCCTAAAAAAAGTTCTACTCAAGAACAGCATTGCATATTTAAATAACTCTGTGCCTGAATAAATAGTTCTTCACTTTAGTGGAAAAAAGCTCTTTTAGTTGTTGAAAGCTTAAATTAATATTGTAATAACTTTCTAAATTTCTATGTTACAATACCTGGAAATGAGATAATATATAATACTTTCTCCAAAACATAATAAACACTAATAAGGAAATAAGTTATGTAATAATGAGTCATTAGTCCTTTGTTTATAGTGTATAATTTATAACATTATTGAGGTTGTATTACATATATTTTAAGCCTTTTATTAAATCTTTGAATAAGTGCACACTTTTATTACATTATTGGTAACTGTTACAGTATTAGTAAAACAGTGGTTATGAATTTACAGACTAATATCAACTTTATGTTTTAGGTCAGTCTTCGATATGTTACCCACAGATGGTTCTTTAACTTCTTTAGTTTGCTGCTCTGAAGAACCTTTCTAATTATTTGTCTGCTTAATTGTTTGGGAAACAACATCTTGTGGAAAGAGTTTTTTGTGAGTAAACGAATACCATTCAGTATACAGTACCATTCCAAATATGCTCAGTTTTGTGCAATTAGAAATTTAACAAAGACTTTGAAGTCACTGGGAACACTATGTTGAAGGTTCAGTTTTATGATGTTTTATTATATTTTTTCCTCTATTTATATCTGTTCCTTCCTACATGTCCTTCTCTCCTGCTGTGTTTGTCATAGACTGAAAGACTGACAATGTAGACTGTGACAATTGAAACTTTCACTATTTGATGATGTATATGTAGATATGGCTGATTTAGGAGCAATGGAAGCATTAATGTGGAACTCAGCAGTACACTAGACTTCTAAGTAAGTTTCTGGTCCTTGGAAAAAAAAAAACATTGCACATTAAATGACTAATAGTGTAAGTAAGGCTGACCTCAGGTTTCACGTCTCGTCTGTAGGATATCCTGTTAGCCAAGTAAACAGTTCTATTTGTGTAGCTAATGATAATAATTTCACTTTGGTGGACCAGTTGACTACTATAATAAGATAATACAATTAAAAAACAGTAGAATATTAAGTCTCTTTAAAATCAAGTCTTAATCATAATTGACTTCAGGATTTTAAGAAAGTTCACTCTAATTGTTAGTAAATACCCAAACTTTGAAAAAATCAGTAGTTTGAAATTGCTTTTAGTTAATCATTTGGGACAATTGGATATTCATGCTCATTCATGCTGAAAAATACATTATATTTCAAATAGTATTTGCTCGTCCATCCAAATCATTGAACTGTTCCCTTAAATAAGCTGCTGCAGCGTGAATGCCCAGGTCAGTATCCTCCGCTGAGATGCACAAAAGTTCCACGCTGTTAAAATACGAGCGTGCCAAAGTCAGAGCTCACCTGGTTCTTAACGGTAATGGCAACTGACACACTGATTGGTTTATTTCATGTTACGCCCAAAACACACTCATGACTAATTAAGATAATTAGTACATGCACAAGCCATAATCTTTGCGTCCTCACGATACCAAAGACACATCGACACACCCCAAATCCAGCTGTGTGATACGCTATTAACCGATGCACTGTAGATAAAATAGGGCCATTTGTGTTCTTCATTTCTCTAAGAATATGGAGCTTAAAGAGAGGCCAACTCACTATTTATATTAAATACTTATTTATACATACCAATTAACAGTTTACTTAAGTTAAAAAAGTGTGTTTAGACTTCACCTGCAGTCAAAGTTAGCATCTAATGCTAAAACAAATTGTCTAGTAAACTGGTAAGACTGGTTATTGAGCCTATTAATGTAATGGCTATTTTCAAACCGTGTATTGTATCAACATATTGTTAGGTGACTACAAATGATTTACAGATTGTTTTTTTTTTCTGATGGAGGGATATCATTTCCAACATTTCCACAGAGCAGGACTAACATCCATGCATGCAAAAGAACAAAGAACAAAGCACAATGGGTGTGTGAGTTGGCAAGTCATTGACGTTATCATGTCTCTGTTTTAGTTTATTGTAGGTTAATGGCATTTTACAACAGACCTGATCATTATAATATATATATAGTATATATATTCATTGACCACCAAGTGTGCCTCTTTTACAATGAATGATACCACTGTACTTGACTTTCAGTTCATCTTCAGTGGCTCAACAGTCATTTCTTCTTCTCTAAGTTTCCCTGAACTTCTGCCACTTTTAAATCCATGTTGCTTGTCTGTGATCTATATTTGGCTGCTGTTTTTGCTTTGGTTGCTTTTTACGTTGGCAGTTACTGGAGACCCTTTCTTTCCTGTGGTATTAAAATGATAACAAATCAAAACACTTTTCATATTATTGTAAAGAAAAATGGGAATTCCAGTACCGTGACCAAGTTTTGGTCTTGTTACTCCTACAGTTTGCAGACGTCTGTAACTTTATTAAACCTGTGTAAGTGTGTCTACCAAATACAGTAAATCAAGGATGTGTTTATTTATGTAGATGACACATTGTATCAGACATTCATCTTCCAAGGTTGGGGTCTTGGGTTCAAGTCCCTGTATGGGTTGAGTTTCCATGTTGTCTGCTTGGCTTTCCTCTGGATGCCCAAATATGAATTGGCAACTTCACACTGGCCGATGCAGTACTCCAGGTGGACGGTCGTTTCTGGTTGAGAGTATGCTGGGCACGATTGATAGGCTGCTGCTTCTCACTGGCGTGCGTGTGAGTGGATGAATGGTTGTGTGTAATATAAATTGTATAGTGTCCTTAGGTGTCTAGAAAGGTGCTATTTAAGTATAACATCATGTATTCGAGTATGTGTGGAATGTAATACAAAATTAGATGATTCTTATTAATCTGAAGATTGCAAAATAACAGAAGCATGCATGATTGTGCTACAATATTATACATTAAAAATGCAAATATATTAATTAATACTAAGTTTAACAATAAAGCTTGTATCTAAAGTAATAAAACTTTACTTTGCAATATATATATATATATAGAGGAAGAGAGAGAGAGATTTTAGAATAACAAATATAATAAAATTTCATTCTTCATGGTGTTTCATAATTTGACTCTCCAGTAAGGGTGGACGATATGGCCCTAAAATAATATCACGATATTTCATGACAATGAAATGACAATAATATGACAAAACACTGAATAACAAATATAGATATTTTAAAAATGCAACACTGCAACAAAATATTTTTTTTTATTATTGTATATGATATGATATGGCACACCCTTAACTGAGACATTAAAAATACAAGACTTTTATCAGATTTGTAGCAGAAGTCAATGATCCAGAATGTCTCCATATATCTCCATATATCCAGGATTAAAGTAAAATAAATGATACTGGACAGATATAATCTGTCTCTAGTAGATATATAATGGGACACGGGAACAGTGTGAATTTTTCTTTTGCTAAAAAGACGAAAAAAGTAGCACCCTGATGTGATAATTAGGGGTGGATGATATTGCACGATATTTCAGGGTATAAAATCGTTCACCATATTCAAAAATGTTAGTGTAAATGTAAAAGCATGTGCTATGTGCTAATGTTTCTTTCCACCCTGTTTTTCAGAGCATGGCACAGTGGGCAGTGCCCAGTCCCCAGTCCCTACCTTGTAGTGCCAGCGGCTGCTGTGGCGACGTCGCCTCCACCTGCTGCCACTGAGAGTCATGCTGTCGAGCAGCTGGCGGCGGGGCACGGCCGGACCCACCTGCAGCCTCCCAGTGGGCAGGGGGTCCGTGTCAGGCGGCACGGTGGTCCTGGAGGCTCAGTATGACTACTCGTACCGTGGTGCGGATGGTCGTGTTGTCTCCATACATGAGGGCGAGCGATTTCTCCTGCTGAGGAAAACCAACGCTGACTGGTGGCAGGCACGGCGGCTCGGAGTGAGCATAAAGAGCAAGCCAGTGTATGTCCCCGCCACATACGTCATCGAGGTGCCAATCTCCACACTGCACACTCCGCAGACCAGCAGCCAGCCAATAACCTCCTCTCAAAGACTGGCGACAAGAGCATCCTTCACACCATGCTCTCAGACACAGCGCTCAGGTATAGTCTTTGTGTGTCTCTGGGTTTATCTGATGGAATTCTATGGGATCCTGGATTCCCTATAATAAGAAATCAAGAACTAAAGATCTTGCATGCACTGAATTTTGATAAAATGTGTTTATATATTTATTTTCCATTTCTAAATTTAATGACACCAGCAAACTAGAATCAGTGTCACACTGTCCAAATAGAGAAAGTATAAAACAGTAGAGAATATTCCCAAACTTCTATCATTCCCAAAATCTCTTCAAGAGCAAGGTATTAAATTATCAAGGTAGTTACAGTACATGGATCTTTAGAACAATAAGGACTCTATCTTACACCCTGCACAAGGCATGTTGCAAAGGTCATTGCTATCTAGGTGTTTGTCTGCTAAGGGCACAGGACTACTTCACCACATCAATTGGAGAATGGATGGAGGATATTAAAAATGGGTTGCGGCTGGGTCTTCCAGCATGACAATGACCCAAAACATACAGCCAAGGCAACAAAGGAGTGGCTTAAAAAACAAGCACAGTAAGGTGATTGAGTGGCCTAGCCAGTCATCATATTAAGTCTTATTTGCCAAAGGGGTCAAATACTTATTTCTCACTGTGAAATGTAAATACATTTATATCAATCATACAATGTAATTTTCTGGATTTTGTGTTTGATATTCTATCTCTCACTGTTAAAATTAACCTACCCTTAAAATTATAGACTGTTCCTGTCTTTGTCAGTGCACAAACTTACAAAATCAGCAGTCATTATTTCGTTCACTGCATCTACACTAATTAGAATGGTGGTCTGGAAGGGCGTTCAGGTAAATTTCTGGTGTATTTCTATCTTGCCAACAGAAAACACTGGTGCACCACTGACTGATTTGAACCCTGACAACAGTAAACCATCAGATGTTCACGCCAAAGTCAGAGTGCACCTGGTTATTTAAGAAAATGGCAAGTGACACATTGATAGGGCCTTAAGTCTCTCTTGCCTTGCTTTGGGTATCGTTTAAATTTTATTTATTCCCATTGTGAGTGTATTATGTCTGACAATACTGGAGGTGCTAGTAAGGTCCATGGAGCTTGTTTAGCCCAATTGAAGGTGTAGCTTCCTTTACAAGAGAGAAACTTTTCACTCATACTTTACTTCATCGGTTCCTTTTCTCTCACAATGATGATGTAATACAGAACGGACCATTGCTAGCATTTCAAGAAGTAAATGTGTTAGTAGTAACGAGTTTTTAACGAGTACCAGTTCTTGGAATTGTGACACCCAACCCTTTATTTGGGCATTATTTGGGATTTCAGACATGGGAACCCCCTTTTAAAGGCACTGTTGAAAAACAAAAATACATACACATGTTAAGAGAATTTTGGTGGCAGATTTTAATGAGATAATGGGGATTTTGCCAAAGTCTGTGAACTTATCTTTGATGAGTTGTTAGTTATGAGTTAATAAGAAATTTTGCTTTGTGCAAACCCTCCTGGATTCCTGGTACTGTACTGTGAAACTCACTCTCATGCAAGAATACATAGTAAAAAAAAGGGAAATTATCCTACACATTTTTTCCTGCTTGATCTGCCGGCTTAAAATAAAAATGGTCTAAAAAACCCAACCATGAGTCAGAAACCTTAAAATATCATTAATTGTATTTCTTTGAATAAGTAAAGTAATGTGACTGATTTGACTGTGTATCAGATTTGAAAAAAAGTGTGTTAAATACCACAAACAGTGATATTTAAAAAATCAAGTGCTGAACCACTCCAAACTGCTAATGCAACATGTGTGAATGACCACCACCACACTGCTACGCTGCACATTCTGTGATGAGACAGTGTGTGTGAAACTTTATCTCTAGCTGCAGAATAACAGATAATCAGATAACATCCCTGTTGGGTAGTATCAAGTAACTTAAAATGAATGCACTTTGTTTTGTATTTAGATGAATTGATAACACAGGATGTTCAATAGAATTTACAAGTAAATTGTGAGGGATTGTAGTTCTCCAAAATTACTCATACATGTTCTCATTAAAACATTACATTTTAGAAAAAGACTGGCCTTTTTATTGCTGCTGTTGTACTTTCCAGACTAGAAATGTCCTGGTTTAAGATTTCTAATTAAACTGGCTGTCCACTGGACTTTATTAACATTAACATGACATTATTAACAGGAAAAACACATTAATCCACATCATTATTTCACAGTGTACATGTGCTATATTTTGACCAAATTCATTATATGCACTCTTTTGGCACGGTTCCTCTCTGATACGCAAAGCACTAATCCATAAAACACAATAGTTGAAAAAGAGATCCAGTGAATTTATGCATTGAAGGAAAAAATCAGACTGGTTGATCTGTTGATTAACAATATAAATTTAAAACTAATAAAAATACATTCCTGCTGCTAAACGGACGGTTGCGCTTCATTGAAAACCTCCTCACTCCCTTTCTCTAGGAACTTGGACCTTGTCTTACATAGACATAATGTAAATGGAACTCTCCACAGCTCGAGTTAATGGTTGCAATGAGAGGAATGTTAATATTTGCTATGATGCAATTGACACTTTGAAGAATATGCTATAACCTCCCTTTTTTGGTTCAGTATGTGTGTGTTTGTGTGTCTGTGTTCCTTGGTAGAGTGCAATACATGTTACTTTTGTGCTAGAGCTGCGGTTAGCGGCTAATGCTAATGCTGCTGCACCCAGCCTTAGTGCTGGAGAAACTTCACTGAAAACTCACCTTTAGACAAAATGCTGGCATTCTAATCTTACTGTAAATAAACGAAAGCACTTTACTCATTCAAACAAACAGTTTTCAGGAGAGAATTCTGTGTGTAGATTAACATCCAGCACTCGTTTGACTTTGAAAAAAATATATATTTTTTGTAGGAATTACAGTTTTGTTTACTTTAGGCACTTCCCCCAGCTTTCCTATTAGAAGGGAAACATGGCGACACCCTTGCTCACTTCAATGTAGGCATCCTTACTAGTGTTGCTTAATGCACATTATAACTAGGTGCGCCCGAAAATAGATGTTCTTTGATAGTGAGCCTTATAATTTGTTGTGCCCTTTAAATACGGTAATATTTGTATGGATAATTCATTGAATTCATGATCAGTAATGCTGGCTTGGTATTTAAAATGAGTCTCTTCAAATTCTTTACATGCTTTTTAAAAGACAATTGTGAATCTATTATAAGCCCTAGATATGTAAATTGATGCATGAGCTTAAGCTTATGTTTTTATATAAGTGTAAGTCCATGTCAGAGGAAACGTTTTAGGGAAAGAACATGCTTTGTCTGACATATCTGACTATCTGTTCTGAAATATAACAGCCATGTTGAAACTAGTGTTGTGTTTTGCACAATAGCTCCATAGCTTTACATTCATCTGGACTCATCTCTAGGGAGCATCTCTAGTGTCTGACCAACTAGAAAAACTCTGATTAAACAGGAAGTGCCTCATATGGGTTTCCCCCGGGGTACAACTGTGTAAAGGCTGATTTATGGATCTATGTCGGCACACAGTGAAGAAGATAATGGTGAAGGATTGCTCATAGGGACTCACATTGACAATGACCTGTATGCCTTTAAAATCACTACTACAGAGTTGTTCATCAAACGAACACTAATTGTCTCTCTGGTAGCATTTGAGGTGGTAAACAGTACATGTGCGAATACTGAACCATATCGCTCCGACTTGTTTTCTCTTCTTTTTCCTAATCAGTTCCTGCCAAAGCATTCTGTCGTTCTATGGAAGACCTGAACAGAAACAGTGCCTTCACAAGCAAGCGCATGGGACGGGACTCAGCAGGCACCCTTTTCCCTACGCTTCCCCTGTCCACCTCCTCAGCCACACCCTCACGCCACCTCACAGTCCCCGGAGGGTCGGTGGGGTCAGGCGGCCTGATCCCGCGCAGCCAAAGCTCCTGTAACTTACCCCAGAACCCGTATGAGGAAGCCCACAGCAGCAGGCCGGATCCAGGCAGCCCCACCAAGTCCTACAGCCAGTGGGACATGGCGAGCGTCACGCGGCGGTACACTGATGGACACATCCAGGTAGACCATTCAAAATATATTCATATTTACTGTAAAAATTATAAATATGGCAATATAATTAATATAATTTAACACTAGCATTGTAGGGCAGTGGTGGCTTACCTGTGTCTTCTAAGTATACTCACTAGTGTGTATGTGTGTATTAACTGCACGGATGGCTTAAAAAAAGACAAAGGCTTTTTCCATCTGTGCCTAGCACAAGTATAGTATATATGGTTGTCTTGTCTTGTCTAGCATAATTTGTGGGTATTATATTGAGAAACTTTGCCGATTTTTCTATACTACATTTTCTGTCACTGTATAAAAGAAAATCGGTAAAGCCTTTATTAAGAATACACTGTAATATTTTTTTAAAGAAGCATGTGTAATCAGTTTCTCTGATTTTGCTATGTATAGGTACGTATATTATTGAGTAAAATGAACATTGTTGTTTTATTCTATACCAACAACATTTCTCCCAAATTCAAATACAAATATTGTTATTTAGAGCATTTATCTGCAGAAAATGAGAAATGGCTGAAATAACAGAAAATATTTCAGACCTCAAATAATGCAGAGAAAACAAGTTAATTTTCATGAAGTTCATGAGTTCAGAAATCAATATTTGATGGAATAACCCTGTTTTTTTCCAGTTTTCATGTTCTCCTCCACCAGTCTTACACTCTGCTTTTGCATAACTTTATTCTTTTGATTATATTCTAGAGGTTTTCTTTTTGTTAAAATCAAAGAAACTCATTATTGTAAAGTGGTCTGTTTTTTTCCAGAACTGTATATACTTATTACTGATTTAATCAATCAGAGTAAAAAAATGGCAATGCACACTATATTATTAGTGGATGAGATACAGCAGTGCTGCTGGAGTCTTAAACAGCTCTGCCTTACTGCTGGACTGAGAATAGTGTACCAACCAGAAATATCCAGGCCAACAGTGTGCTGTGGGCAGCTCCTTAAAGCAGTACCATGTGAATGACTAGAGGATGACCAAATCTAACTGTGAAACAACAGATGAGCTTCTGTCTCTGACTTTATATCGTAAAGGTGGACCAACTAAGTAAGAAGAAAGGAAATAAATATGTTTATTAAATAACTATTGAATATTTATTAGAAATTACATAGTACCACTTTTGGCCAATGCAGATATTAAATTCAATATTTTTCTATATACATTGCTTTCGCTACTTTTGATTTGTCTCCTGAGTGACACTCCCATCTAAGAACTGGTTATGTTCATGGACAATTAGAAGCTTTATCCCCAGCAATGCCAAAGCAAACCCTGGCTGGTAGTGCAAGAAAGCAGAGATGGATGGAAGAATGGATAGACCACCACCTCCACCCATCACTATCATCAAAGATAGTCAATGCTGTTATCTGTTAGCTGATACTACTTCCAGAATATTGCAGGTTGGAGAAGTGTCAGTACTGATATCCCACCTATAGAGTTAAAACGGTAAAATAGAATATTTGGCTCCACTTCTCCTTAATACACTGCAGGCATTACATGGATTCAATTAGTTCTACCACCAGCACATCTTTTAACTTAATGAAGTATTGATTCGCTGAATCAGGCCACATAACCATAGCTTATTGTATTAATGCCTTTTTGTATTTATTCTGTTATGTTAAGGTCAGAGTAAATATATGCTTACTTTGCAGATAAATAACTATAAGTGTGGTTTTCTCCAGAGAATTAAAACCTGCAATGTAGTAGTTACACAGTAGTGTAGTGTACACACACACATACACACAGTTATAAAATATAAACAAATATTAGTGAAAATAAAAAATCCCTGCCTCAGGAACATGTCACAATTTTCAGGCAGATATTTAAATTTATTTAAAATTTTAATTTATTGATCAATCTATACTCATTCAGTCTCTTTCCTTCTACTTATTTCTCCCACCCCCTTCCCTTTCTTTCTTTCCCTCCCTCTTTCTCTGCCTATCTCGTGCACTCATGACTCTAAGCTAAGTAATCAGGGATTACAGCTACATTTAGGTCACAAGCTCCTCATTTCCCACTATGCAGTTTACGTAACACACACATAAACACATAACTCACATACGTACATATATATGTACATTGTTTTTTATATTCACTCTCACGATTTTTATTCTCTCTCTCTCTTCATTCACTGTTTTTAAAAAAAATCAGTGTTATTAAAAACGAGTTTATCCTGCTTTTTTGGAGTAAGGTTTTGTACTAGGTTTTGGAGCATTGCTGAGAGAATTGAGTTGCATTTATAGCCAACAAAAAGCATCAGTGAGATCAGGATGTTGGATGATCTCCACCACACCTCTTTCCCATCTGCCCAACTCATCCCATCAATAGAGCTCCAGCATCACACCTGGAATTCTAAATTTTTTTAGTACTTGAGTAGTTGAATGCAATCATTAGAAGGGAAGTCCACAAACATTTGGAAATATAAGTTTTCTAAAGAGTATGTAGATATAGCTGTATTTTCCTTTCAATGTAAAATTGACTATGCTTAATCTCTGTCTGGAAAACTGGGAAACTGTATAAAAAGGTATATAAAGCTTGAGAAAAAAAAATTAAGCGACCACTTCAACAGTATCAGTATCACTCTGATTTTATTATTATATATATTATATATAGTTTATGTTTTTGGTAAAATAAACATTTTTGTTTAATTTTATAAACTACTGACAACATTTTTTCCAAATTTCAAATAAAAATATTATTATTTACACCATTTATTTGCAGAAAATGAGAAATGATCAATATAACAAAAAAGATGCATAGCTTTCAGACCTCAAATAATGCAAATAAAACAAGTTTATATTAATTTAGAAAGAGCAATACTTTCTAAATGTTTTAAGAGTTCAGAAATCAGAATTTTTTAATCACAGCTATCATGCGTCTTGGCATGCTCTCCACCAGTCTTTCACACTGCTTTTTGGTGACCTTATTAAACTCCTGGCGCAAACATTCAAGCATTTCAGCTTTGTCTGATGGTAAAATTAAAGAAACTGATCATTTTAAAGTGGTCTCTTTATTTTGTATCTGGAGCTGTATATTTACCGTCTTATTTGTAAATAAAACAAACATCCATAAATACATGCTTAGTCTTAAAACAAACCCTAAACTTAACATATGCCAGTAACTAAAAGTAAGTTTTAACCTTTTATTTAAAACACAGAGACTATATTTCTAAAATTTCCTTTGGAATCAATAAAGTATCTGTCTATCCATCCATTTTCTATTCAATGGGAAATCTCCATTTGCAATGCTGTGTAGTCCAAGACTAGGTGTAATCCCTGTCTGGGAAACTGCCTGATAGTTTGAATCTGTAGTTTAGTCCCTATTCATCTCTGAGTTTATTGCCAAATTAAACCATTTATGCAATGAAAGTATAAAGTATGAGGACACACACACGCTTCAGAGTATGCAATACAGTTGTGGTCACAAGTTATGAATGCACCTTCTATTTCTGATGAACTCTTGATACAGACCAATAAATAATCCAGATTTTAATCACAGCTTTCATGCATCTTGGTATGCTCTCCATCAGTCTTACACACTGCTTTTGGGTGACCTTATGCAATTCCTGGCACAAAAATTCATGCAGTTGTGTCTTGTCTGATATTTTCTGGAGCTGTATATTTACCTTTTTATTTGTATAAATAAAAGAAACATTCAAAAATACATGACTACTCTGAAAACTAAACCTAATCTTAACATCAGTAACCAAAAATATATTTTAACCTTTTTCCAGTTTAATCACAGAGAATATATTCCAAAAAAATATTTTGGGATCAATAAAGTATCTATCTATCTGTTTGTCTGTCTGTCTGTCTGTCTGTCCGCCTGTCCGTCTGTCTGTCTGTCCATCCGCCCGTCCGTTCGTCCGTCCATTCATCCGTTCGTCTGTCCGTTCTTAAAACTAACCCTAATCTTGACATAAGTAACCAAGTATATTTTAACCTTTTAGTTAAAACACAGAGAATATATTCCTAAAATTTCTTTTGGGATCAATAAAGTATCCGTTCTTAAAACTAACCCTAATCTTGACATAAGTAATCTATCTATCTATCTATCTATCTATCTATCTATCTATCTATCTATCTATCTATCTATCTATCTATCTATCTATCTATCTATCTATCTATCTATCTATATGTCTGTCTGTCTGTCTGTCTGTCTGTCTTTCCGTCCGTCTGTCCATCCGTCTGTCCATCCTAAGTATCTATTTCCTAAGTATCCATCCATCCATCCATCCATCCATCCATCCATCCATCCATCCATCCATCCATCCATCCATCCATCCATCCATCCATCCATCCATCCATTTTCTAGTCAATGGGAAATCTCCATTTGCAATGCTGTGTAGTCCAAGACTAGGCTTAATCCCTGTCTGGGAAACTGCCTGATAGTTTGGATCTGTAGTTTAGTTCCTATTTATCGAGTGTCAAAGTTAAAGCATTTTTGCAATGAAAGTATCAACTATGAAACCATGCACACACACACGCACACATACACACACACACATAGGCACAAATGCACCAGAGTGTGCATTACAGTTTTGGTCACACCATGAGGCTCTGAAGTTATAAACGCACCCTCTATTTTTGATGAACTCTTGATA
This sequence comes from Astyanax mexicanus, assembly GCF_023375975.1. Classification (NCBI taxonomy): domain Eukaryota; kingdom Metazoa; phylum Chordata; class Actinopteri; order Characiformes; family Acestrorhamphidae; genus Astyanax; species Astyanax mexicanus. Next base: position 9,231,924 of record NC_064412.1, read on the forward strand.
CAGACCCATAAATACTCCTCGCTAAAATGTTAAAGCAGAGAGTCAGAAATAGCTGCCCTCTAATCCAGTACACAGCCTGAGAACTCCAGCCTGCCGAACAGACACACACCGATGTGTCCACTGATATGCCCATTCACACTGCCAATCTTTGGCAGTGCTGGATTAACCTTAGGCTAATATGGGCACTATCGACAAGCAAGAAACACACAGACAAACACACGAACACAGACAAACCTGCACACGCATACACACACACACAAACACACGGCTTAGTCAAGGGCTATGATATTTCTTCTAAAATGCCTGAAGGGAAATGATGACACATCTGTGTCTATGTGGTGACCTGGCTGACACCACACACCAAGCTTTCTTCAGCTGTATTCAGAAATGACGCTGCTGTGTGTTTATATCAAGGCGAACAGACCATTAGCTGGAAGTGTTTGTATCTGTGTGTTTAGAGCAGTGTTGAGTGTTCAGTTACACACACACACACACACACACACACACTCACACACACACACACACACTATGAACAGAAACGACATCAGCGGAAAAACTTCCTTTGAACCGCAACAGTTTCCCCTCTGCAACTGAATCAAAGGTGACTTTGTGTGTCAAAAAATTACAGCAACTTACCCTGAATACCGGAACCCACTATGAGCTGTGAAGAGTTTTTATAGAGGGAGTGGCCTGCCACAATACAGAAGGATTCAAGGATTCAAGGAGATTTTATTGTCATTCGCATCACATGTGGTACATGAGGTGGAACGAATCCAGTTTACACCCAAGAGCTGTTTTCTGTTGAGAAAATATTATTATAGAATATAGTATATCACCTACTGTATATTAGAAGTACAGTAGATGCAGTGTTATATAATGTAATATACAGTAGATTTAAATGAAATATTTAAACGAGCAGACTAAGGGTTTACTCACAATAGACAGTCTGTGCCATGCCCAGGTACGGTTACCCGCCAAAGCACGACTCGTTTGCCTAGTGTGATCGCTCCGAACGGTGCCCGGGCACAGTACACTGAACCATGACCTTGCCCGTTTGAAGAAGTAAGCCAGAGCATGGTTCACTTGGACTCGAGCACAGCATGCATGCAGTGCGTACACACTCCTGAGAGAGGGTGCTTTACATGGCCTATCCAAGTGCGAGCAGTGAGTACATGACATAAGCGTGCTCAGGCACGGATTGTTTAAACGCTGTGTGAATGCAGGCTGGCAGGGGAGTGGGGAGGAGGCAGACCTGTGCTCCAGCACTATTTAACCAAACTGTGCCTAGTGTGACTACACCCTAACATGCTGGCACTATGGCTCGATGATTGCTCTCATTGTGATGCTGTCTGGATTTTTGGGTGTGCAGTACTAAACTAAACTAGTCTTCCCTTGAATAGAGCATTTTATTGTTGCTTTAATAGTTGATGTATAACATGACTGCATTTACTTGCTTGATTCCACCCTCCCGAAAGTTTCGCTAACCATAATCTTTAGCTAAAATTTAAATGGCTAACTCTTTTTAGACATTTTAAGGGGTAGTAAATGTGTAGGTGTACTATTTTATTTTTACATTAATATATTTGATCATATTAGACAATAAGATGTGTTATAAGTTATAATTAGTTATAATAAGATATAGGATTGGTTGGTTAGCTACTGTATATTATTATAGTATATATTATAGTATATTATAGTATTGCTCAAATACTATAAATACATGTTTTTACATGTTTTTAAATATAAAAAAAAGAGAAACGTTTTAATGGGGTGTCTTCATTTGTTGGCTTGGCTGTATACAGTGTACATAGAAAGTAAGTTTAATTTTTTACTTACGTGTAATTTATGCATGGAATTTGTAGAAGACCAAAACATGTAGATCTAAGTCACTCAGCCATATAAAGCCTTACATTTCTTCTAACTCAAACCAGTCCTAGTAGATGCAGGTAAAATACAGATGTTTATTTAATGGTAATTTGGAAATTTTGTATCTCTCCCTCTCTCTCTCTCTTTCCTTTTCTCTTTCTTTCTCTCTCTTTATCTTTCTCTCTTTCTTTCTCTCTCTTTATCTTTCTCTCTCACTCTCTCTCTCACTCTCTCTCTTTCTTTCTCTCCCTCTCTCTCTTTCTCTTTTTTTCTCTCTATCTTTTTGTTTATCTCTTTCTCTATCTTTCTTTCTGTCTTTCTCTATCTCTCTCGCTCTCTGTATCTCTCTCACTCTCTCTTTTTCTCTCCCTCTCTCTCTTTCTCTTTATCTTTCTTTCTCTCTATCTTTTTGTTTATCTCTTTTTCTATCTTTCTTTCTGTCTTTCTCTATCTCTCTCGCTCTCTGTATCTCTCTCTATCTAGCTTTCTCTTTATCTCTTTCACGTTTGCTGTATTTCTCTCTCTCTCTCTCTCTCTCTCTTTCTCTATCTCCCTTTCTCTCTTTCTTTGCTTTTTCTGTTTGTGATTTGTGCTGCTGTGTGTTGCAGCATTTGTAGAGGATGTATTTGATGATTTTTAGAAAGCTTCATAAAAAAGAGCATCACAATAATCTATTGTAATGAATGCACAGCTGTTATGAAATGTTATTTTCTCCTGCTGCTGCTGCTGCTAATATCAGCAAGACCTCCATCTGCTGGTGATTATTTAGAACTGCATGTCTTTCACACGTGCAGTCAGGCTGTGGGTCATCACTGGTGCTGAGTTATGTAATCCAGTTCTGGCACCATGAGCTCACCCTGACCTACCTGGCCCTGTCTCTTTCCCATACACACACCCAAACTCTCTCTCTCACACACACACACACACACACACACACACACACACACACACACACACACATACACACACACAAACACACAGAAGTGAAGTCTGAGGGAGCCTAAAGGAGTCTGGACCAAGTTCATTTTAGTGAATGCTTTTATCTGCAGTCTAACTTTAGTGCTGGAGGTGACATCCGCCTCTCTGTGAGCTTTTTCCACCCTGCGTTCTTCGCAAGTCAGGTTTTTTTTCCTGTGTGCAGCTTCTGAAAGGCTTTAATGGCTGTCTCTTTCTCTCTGTCTGTCTGTTTTTGTCTTTTCTATTAGTTATGTCTCTATCTCTCTCTCTTTATATCTCTCTCAGTCTCTTGCAATCTCTTTCCTCTCTTTCAGCATATCTGCATTCTTATCATTTTCATGTATTTCTGTTCTCCAGCTTTAGTAGAGAATGCACAGTACAGTACAGTGTTTTATACTCAGAACCCTCTTATTTCTTGAGTTGAAGGATCAACTCAAGCTTTTTTTCTCAAGAAAAAGTGTAAAAGTAATGGTTTCAAAACTACTTATAGTCTAAAAGTAAAAGTAATGTAAGGGGAAAAATATAAAGCCATTAAGAACAAAAGCTTAGGCTCAAACACAGAGTCCTATAGTGCACTACTCCCCCTCCCCAAAACACATTTTTCTAAAAGCCATAATGACTATAATGTTATATTAAAATGTTAATGTTGATAATATAATTTGGGATGCACTAGGCTGTTTCCTGTTTTAGCTGCATATATGCCCCATTGTAAATGAATGTATTTTAGTAGAATATAAATATATTAAAGTTAAAGCTTAGTTGGACTGGAGTTTACCTGGAGTTCTCTTGAGTCTCTGCACAGATCATCTTCATACTAGACTACATACATCTATACTAGGCTACATAAATAAAGGCTTAAAATAGATAATTCTGTGTGTAATACATCTATATAATATATGATTTGAACATTTTAACTAAATTACTGAAATACTGTTACTTTTCAATGATATTCTAACTTTTTGAGATGCACTAGTACATTTGGACCAGGTGGGTTGAGCATCTAAAGCTGTAAGTTGTGTTATTAAGTTATTCTCTGCTGCAGTTTTAACTAACAGTTCTCAGTTTCTCTCACAGGCCTACATCTCCCAAAATTCATTGCCAGGGCAGGAGCGGAGGCAGTGTCCAGAGCCTCCCAATCCTCTCCCAGGCCAGAAGCCCTTACAGACTCTGCAGCTCTGGGATCAGTACAAAGACCCCTCGTCTGGCCGCTGTTTCTACGTCCACACCGTCACCAAGGAGCGCTCGTGGAAGCCACCACGTCGAGCTCGACAGAGCGACCCCGGCCAAAACAAAGTAACAAATCAGGTGCACTTAAAGCCCGAAAAAGCTGAATTTACTTAAAAAAATGGAGGAAACCGGTTGCCTTAAAAAAGTAATGGGTAATGAAAACTTAAGTTAGCATAACTTAGAACATCAAGTTATTACAACTAAAGGGGAAGCTGATTTAACTTTTTTATTTCTGTTATACTGTAAGACCAGATTAGTTTTAGGTAATTAGGTTTACTTAATTAGTTGGGTTTGCTCAAATGTTTTAAGTAATGGAAAATGAAAACTTGAGGTAGCATAAATGAAAACATCAAGTTTTTTTTTTATATAATTTTATTTCTGATTTTTCCCCATTTTTCTCCCAATTTGGATATCCAATTGTCCCACCCCGTGACCCTTGGAGGATGCGGATGAGCACACGCCTTCTCCGACACGTGTGAAGTCAATCACCCCTTTTTTCGAGCTGAGGAATCATTGCCTGAGCAGCTAGCGCGCTCGGAGGAAAGCACAGCGGCTAGGTTCCGATTCATCCGCTCACAGACGCCTCATGCCTCCCAGCGCCACCTTAAGTGTGATGGGGAGAGAGCGCCATCTACCCACCCCAGAGGGAGCAGAGCCAATTTTGCTTCCTCTAACGCCGGCAGCTTGATTGCAAAGCTGCATGAGCGGGGGTTCGAACCTGCGACCTCCTGCTCATAGTGGCAGCGCTTTAGACCGCTGGACCACTCGGCGCCCTGAAAACATCAACTTTTTACAACTAAAAGGGGAAGTTGATTTATTTCTAAGGTAGTCCAGGGGGAATCACTACACACTGATGGTGAGTGTTAGTCAGAAACTGTTGGACACACCCAGTATGCAAATAGATTGTGACAGAAGCCAATGGAAAAGAAGCTGCCACTGACAACAGACTAAACTCAGTTATTATTAGTTGGTTCAACACCAAGATCTCAGTTTGAATGTATGTATGTGCCAACAAATGTTAAACTAACTCAAAATAGTTGAGTATTGTTTAGAAATATACAATTTCATGTAAAACAGACTTAAATCATTTGAGTTCAAACAACGTATAGGTTTACAGTGTGCTGCTCCAACTAAAAATCATGTTGGAAATTTATATTATTGAGCTAAATGTCAGACAGTCATGGCTGCTTGTTATGCACACAGGGTATTCTAGTACTTTATACATCTACACATGCATTACACACACATTATAGTATGTGTAGATCAATAAATAATGCTCATATCAGTCTATTAATATATTGTAATGAATTGTTCCTGGTAGCCTTTATCTTTAGAGAAGCACTGCAGTCTGACAGTTTATTCTGTGTGCAACTAAGTTGCACTAAGTTGATCACAATTTATATCACACACTAACCACTCAGCCACCAACACCTCTAACCGCTTCACCTCGTCTCTCACTTTCTCTCTTTTACAGACCACACAAGTCACCGGGACATTCCCACGGGACACTGGCCACCTGTCACTTCCCCTGCACAGCTCAGGAAGCCACTCACTGCACAGGGTAAATCAGCTGTGTGGAGTGTGTGTTACTGTGTTTGTCTGTCTATGTGTCTGCCTGTGTTTGCATGCAGTATGACTCTGAGAACAAAAAAGATGGTGAAAAAGTACAGCTTACATTACAATTAATTACATTACATTACATTACATAACATTTAGCAAACTTACAAATACTTACGTGCATTAGAAATAGAGGACATAGAAGTTCAAGAAAAAAAAACTTTTCTGACAGGTCTTAAAGAGGGAAAAGGAAATAATAGGATAGAGGAGGAAAGGAGGGGAAGAGGGAAATGAGGTTAGTAGTACTTTGTTTGTTAGAGGTGTTAGGAGAGTAGGTGCTCTTTGAAGGGCTCTGTCTTCAGGAGTTTCTTAAAGGTAGCGAGGGACGCTCCTGCTCTGGTAGTGGAAGGTAGTTTGGGAGGGAGGCCTGCTCTGTCATCACCTTGTAGGCGATTGTAAGTAGCCAGTGGAGCTCAATTTGTAGTGGGGTGACATGTGCCCATTTTGGCTGGTTAAAGACCAGGGGCCTCATGTGCTAAAGGTGCGGACGCACAAAAACATTGCGTACGCCATATTTCACGCTCACGGTCAGATGTACTAAATTTGACTTGAACGTGAGAAAGTGCGTTTCCCCACGGAACTTTCGTTTCGGGCATACGTCTTTTTTGTCATTTGGCGACACTTAGAGGCGATGCATTGAAATTACAACTATTAAGATATCCTTTATTCACACATTGTAGTAAGCCATTATTGGGTAAAATAAAGTACATTAATCAGACAATTTCATTGGCTCACATAAATAATCGTTCAACGTGTTTCCACTTAGCCTAGATTATATAAACATGTATAAAAGTTTGCGCTGGAATTGTTGGAAAATATTGCTAATGGCCAGATTCACTGAGAGCGCATTTTCCGTGACCATTATGTTTTTTTGGCCCATGATGACGACTGACTTATAAGCCGTTTTAGATTTCCAAGAGCATAAGAGGATAAAAAAAACAAGCTGAGTGTGTGACGGGCGGCTTCTTGGTAAGCAACTCATTTATAGCATTTAAATGAAAGCATTTATTATCCATCTTAGAATAATTAATATAAACATGGGTAATTATTAGTTATAACGCTACGCGTCTTGCAACACTTTTCTTTCTTGACTTGCATATAATACTCTAGCATATTATTATTATTATTATTATTATTATTATTATTATTATTATTATTATAACATTATACTCTGCGTAATTGAGGGAGGAGTCATGGCAGGTGTGATGTTTTCGTGCATTTGCGCTTGATTTCAAGTTGATTGCGATGTACTAAGAGAAAGTACGTGGAATTCTGCCTACGCAAGGTTTGATAAATCCGGAATTTTTTGTGCGTACGGAACTTTTCAGGTCTGAGCGTACGAAACATTTTAGTAGGAAGTCCACGCAAGTCTTAGTACATGAGGCCCCTGGTGCACTGCAGGTTTAGCCAAATATTATCCCTATATTGTGTTTTGTACTTGATCTGTGAAACCTGTATAGCTACTGTATCAAGCTATGGAAGCTTATGGTCAGCCGATGAGCACTGTATACAGTAAACTGCATGTTTAGAGGAACACTGACGTTCTTCAGATCAAGCTGAACTGATCAGCTGTCTCAAAAAGACTTCAGATTCTGACTTATGTGTCTGTGACAAGCTATCCACACAACTTGAACCCTGAGTTTTGTCTGGTATGGCATTCCTTTATAGAAAAAAAAATCTGATTGGGATTTTGTGTTAGAAAATATCTATATATAAAAAAAAAAATTGCAGGATTTTTTTTTTTTGCAATACTATATTGATTTAAAAAAAAATACAGAATAGATTTTTAAATGTAAATATTTTTTACAGACAGTGGTTTATTTTGTGTTGTGTTTAAACCTGACCACCAGATAGCAGTATTCTACTCTGTTATAAGATCCCATTAAACCAGGGGTGTCCACACTACAGCCCGTGGCCATTTGCGGCCCGTTTCCTTTTTTGGAGCGGCCCGCGAGGTATTTTAGAAATAGAACGAAAGTTGGCCCGCTGTTAAGAAGGTTTTTATAATGTGAGATTCAAAGTTTGAACGCTAGGTGTCAGAAACGGGCCAAAGAGTCTAAAAGGGGAGCGGGTGCGCATTTCTAGCGCAGAAAAACGGGCAAAAGAGTCTAAAATCGGAGAGAGTGCGCATTTCTAGCGCAGAAAAACGGGCAAAAGAGTCTAAAATCGGAGAGAGTGCGCATTTCTAGCGCAGAAAAACGGGCCAAAGAGTCTAAAATCATAGAGAGGGTGCTCGGTTGTAGCTCAGAAAAACGGGGCAAAAGAGTCTAAAAGCGGAGAGGGTGCGCAGTTGTAGCGCAGAAAAACAGGCAAACGAGTCTAAAAGCGGAAAGGGTGCACATTTTTAGCGCAGAAAAATGGGCCAAAGAGTCTAAAAGTTGCCGTAATTAAGGAGTTTAATATTAAGAGACATCATGAAATGAAACATCAATTTGAAAAATCTTAGTTTACACAACACTGTCAAAGATAGATAAAGATAGTAAATCAAGTAAAATGGTGTGTAAATGAAAGTAATCAGGGAAATGATTTATTTAAAGAGGTATATTTCATTATTTGTTTTATTGTAGAGTCTGTTTCCTGTGACTTCAAATATATTTCTCCTTCTGGCCCCAACAAAAAAAGTTTGGACACCCCTGCATTAAACGTAGTGGTGTCAATTCTTTAGAACAATTATTTGGATTAATCAAAACAGAATTGTGTGATTATCATGATTATTTAACTTTTTCTTTTTCTTAAGAATACCCTCTTAATACTGGGTATTCAAATGTGTATAAAGCAGTCGGTCTTAGATTGGCAAAATGAAATTATATTGAATTATTATAGAATTATTATAAAATTGTATTAATCACAACAATATTATGTGTTTAATCTTGAATTAAATCATGAATCATTTTATTTGAATGAGGTCCCTCTTTGTATTTTTGGGAATGGGGCAAAAAGTAGTGTAGTGAGTTTAATTGAGAGTGATAATGGAGGAAATAAATGCTAGTGTACATCAGAGGTCACTAATGGGCGGACCGCGGTCCGGGTCCGGTCCCAAACATTGTCCAATGCGGACCCAAACCTACTGAGAAGGATTTAATTGTATACACGCTTTGTGGTGCAGTAAATCACAGACCAATCACGTGTGGGGTCACCAAGCGCTCTCTTCAGTCAATCAGATCTGTGCAGACGCGGTAAGGGAAAAAATAAATAAATAAACACACCGCTCCTCACGCGGGATCGAACCCGTGTTGTCAGGGTCACGGTCCCGCTGCTCCGGCTGTTGAATTGGGACGCGGCCGTGAAAAAACGCCTTTTTAAAGAGATAGGGAGCCCGAGAACGGGCGGAAACTAAAGTTATGCCGAGCGCGCTGGGCGTGACTAAAGCGTGATAGAGCACTTAATCATAACACAAGTTAACAATCGGTCCGTACCTTGGCCTGTCGAAATTTTCTCTAACTGGACCATACCGAATTCTAATTAAATACCCCTGCTATACATCACCCAGTGCCCCTCCTAAAGTACCCTTCCCATTTTTTAGCATTTTTCAAATTTGAGCTGAGGGTGGAGTCAGCAAAAATCTGGGGGTTTAATGTTTAATAAATGCTAGTGTAGCTCCATATTCCATCTCCAACAGCTTGGAAAGGGTAAAATGTCAGCTGTGTATGTGTGTGAGGAAGAGAGAGAAAGAAAGAGAGAGAGAGGCTTAATTTAAGTATAAATAAATGTAACCTACTGTACCTTCTGAACTCGGTAGTAAGCAACATGGTGTTATATCATTAAATAAAACTGCTATAAACTCACGTGAATAATTTGCATTACAGATTCCAGATTAATTGCATGTGTTAACATGTTAATGTTGACAACTCTAATAAAAAATTGTCACATTCATGAAAAAACATGAATTTCCTAAATGCCAGCTATATAAAAGTTGGAAAAAATCTTAATCTTAACTTTCATTAGAATTCAGTATTAAAGATGTGCTCTCTATTGGTCCATTCACCACGTAATTCTTAAAATAATATTTGTGAATAGTAAAAAGAATATCTTTCAAGTTTTCAATAAATGAAAAGAACCAAAGAAAAATCATGGAATTGTTCAGATTGCAAATGTTAGTGGTTCCCAATCCCATCCTACTCCCACTCATTTTACTACTACTAGAGGAGTGATCTCCAGGAACGGGCGGATTGGGAAATGCTGACGTATGTTTAATCTGTGATAAAATGCGTAAATCTGTAAGTCTGGGATATGGCTGCTCTTCTCCTCCTCTTCGCAGATTGTGCAGGGCTGCAGTGTTGTGTACAGCTGAAGGCTGTATGGTTTTAGGTTCACTTAAGCCTGATAGTCACATCCAAGAGATGAAGTGTAGGTTTGTCCCTGGTTGCCCTCTAACAGCTTCCCCTTTTAAATGTGTGTATGGCTGTGTGGGAGTGTGTGTGTGTGTGTATGAGTGCATTTGTGAGTGAAATGCACTATGCAGGAACTGAGCTGATTAACAAAAGATTAAGTCATATTAGAAATGGAGCTATTACACAAAAAGGACGTACCAGTACAAAGCTGTGCTGCATTTTCAGGATGACATTATCTCTGGACAATCCTTTACTTTCTAGCCAGACTTCTCTCTCTCTCTCTGACGCACACACACACACACACACACACACAGAGTGGCAGATTGCCCAAGCACAGAGGGTCTGCCTCATGGTGCAGATTAGAGCAGAAGGCAGAGCCAAATTAAAAAGGAGATTATGTCGGCCAGCTTCAGTTATTTATTTATTTCCCTCAAATGGCTTTTTTGTTTAGCTAATCCTGCTACTGCTAAGAGGGTAATGCCTGTTGATCTAATGCTGGGGGCCAGAACAGGTTCATATATTGGTAACCGGATGCACAGAGTAAGTAATATATATGGAAAGGTAGAATTAATATATATGGAAATGTAGAATTAAGAGTTAAACCAAAAGTTTAAACAAATTAATAAAACTTCTAAATGTCTAACATAATCTCCTTCCTACATAAATGCCTCCATTTTATATTTCCAATAGTTTTTTGAACACATGTGGATCATGCAACCCAGCATTTGATGACCTTAAACCACTATTTGGAATATCGCATTTTATTTGAGGCATTCAGAAAATGATAGATATGAAATGCTGATGAGTAAAATCACATTATTTTTGTGTATTAGTGGTACACACTCTGGACTGATATCTGTTGTAGTTTCTTGAGTACTGGTGTTAAATAATTGTTTCATAGTGAGGGGAATTGGCTACAGTTTTTGTTTTTGTATTGTGTGTATTAGTGTATTAGCATTAGCATTAGCCTCTACTTGGTTCTTGGTGGTAAAAGATGTGTGTTTTCCTGTAAATAAGCCAGAGAGTTTTTGTGATAGTTTTATATCATTTTTGATATTGTTATTATTTAATGTTTTCATGTTTTACTATGAAATACTTTTACACTGCAGACACCAGATGATGCTCTGTGGTTAAAACAAAGACTCAGAATCGGACTTGAATATATGAAAGAGCTACTAAACCCTAAACCATATTTTTTTAATTAATACCTGAAATGTTCCTTTGAAGTAATGAATCATACCAGTTCTGCTTAAATTTTATATAAACCTTCCCTGTCCTTTAAAAACACTTTTATTGTGGTAATTTTCTCCTTGGCTATAGGCATGGATGCTGTTTCCAGGTACTTATTTATGCAGACATCACAATATGCAGATCAGTCAATCAATAATATCAGTGCTGCTGCCAATCAGCTCTCCCTCCTGCCCCACCTCTAAACCTATACATCAGAGGTCACTAATGGGCGGACCGCGGTCCGGGTCCGGTCCCAAACATTGTCCAATGCGGACCCAAACCTACTGAGAAGGATTTAATTGTATACACGCTTTGTGGTGCAGTAAATCACAGACCAATCACGTGTGGGGTCACCAAGCGCTCTCTTCAGTCAATCAGATCTGTGCAGACGCGGTAAGGGAAAAAATAAATAAATAAACACACCGCTCCTCACGCGGGATCGAACCCGTGTTGTCAGGGTCGCGGTCCCGCTGCTCCGGCTGTTGAATTGGGACGCGGCCGTGAAAAAACGCCTTTTTAAAGAGATAGGGAGCCCGAGAACGGGCGGAAACTAAAGTTATGCCGAGCGCGCTGGGCGTGACTAAAGCGTGATAGAGCACTTAATCATAACACAAGTTAACAATCGGTCCGTACCTTGGCCTGTCGAAATTTTCTCTAACTGGACCATACCGAATTCTAATTAAATACCCCTGCTATACATCACCCAGTGCCCCTCCTAAAGTACCCTTCCCATTTTTTAGCATTTTTCAAATTTGAGCTGAGGGTGGAGTCAGCAAAAATCTGGGGGTTTAATGCCCCTTTAAAATATGAACAGAGTGATACTGATCCCAATTAATTAAATTGGATTGGCATCCATCCCTAATCCCTAATAATTAGGCCCGACAATATATTTTTAAATATTTAAATATGTATAAATGTTTGTTTCATACATGCACCTTATTTACGCTGTGGTCCAGCTCATCCCAAACTTTCAGTTAATCAGGTTTAGATCAGGGGATTGTGAAGGACAAACACTTTTTGTGTCTATGTATCCCTTAATTGTTTTCATGTCTTTAATATTAATCTACAATGTAGAAAATAAATAAAATGAATAAAATATAGCTTATTAAAACTTAGAACCAGAAGGTGTGTTTCAACATTTGATTGGTGCTGTATATATATATATATATATATAATTATATATGTTTTTGTTGGTGGTATTTAAATATTTTCAATTTATAATAAAATCAATTATCTTGATAAATACTAGGACCATTTATTGTCCATTAAGAAACAGTTATCGTGGCAGATCTGGGGGGATGTGTTTAAAGGTCAGCAAAGTTTAAACAATGCTACACTTCCTGTATTGCTCAGAGAGAGGTTGAGAGAACGAGAGAGAGAGACAGATAGAGAGAGAGAGACAGATTGAGTCAAAGAGAGAGAGACAGATAGAGAGAGAGAGGGGGGAGAGAGAGATTGAGAGAGAGACAGATAGAGAGAGAGAGAGAGAGAGAAAGAAGGAAACATTACAAGCTGATTTTGTCATCTTCCTCCAAAAAATGAGGAAGCTCAGCCTTTCAGCACCAAAAAAATGCGTGGCTGGAGTGGGCTGAGGCTGCGGTTCAGATTAAAAAACTCTTCTAGTGTGGGATAGACGTGTGTGGTAAGAATTGGGACGGAGGTGTGAGAGATATGAGGTTGTGTCAGATATAGTGTCGGACTCTCCCCTCTGGATTAAGCTGGAGTTTGCTGGATTTGTAATCTGAGGGCAGATTGAGGAGCTCTGCTGCTGTAAGTTGGGTGTGATGTTTTAACCAAAGAGGAAGAAAGTCGAGTGTGACAATTATTTCAGCTGACAGGAACTAACACACGGCTCGAGCAGGGCATGCTCACTGAAGCGAAGTGTAGAAATGCAGTGGAACGCAGTCGTGTTTCGGCAGCGAGAGTTTAGAGATAGCAGGCCTCCTGACAGCTAATGGAGAGATGATGCAGGTTTGTGACTTTGGGGATTTGGGGGATTTTGGTTGTTGGAGAATTTTTGAGGTGTTGGTGATTGAAGTTTGAAGGATGTTTCAGAACAGTGCCTCGCTTTTCTTCGCTTGTCGGCTGCTGTTTAACGGTTAGTTTCAGTTTGGCTGAGATGGTGGTGAGAGTGTCCACCTCAGCATCCTGTCGCTGCTTGAAAGAGTGCGTATTTGCATATGGGCCTGTGTGCATGTGAGTCACTGTGCCCTGAAGATTTTCATACTCAAAACTATCTCTCTCTCTTTCTCTCACAGCTCTCTCCTGATTTCATCTACAGTACACAGAATGCAAATGCTTGGCAGCTGAGTCAGGTGAGGCAAATCATCTTCAAATACAGGGTCATTGTCTTGGTCATTGTGTCATTGGTCATTGATTGGCTTTTGCTTGGCTATTCTTACTTAAAACCTAATTTAATACTAATTCAAATTAAATTCTCTAGTAACCCAACAACAGCACTGGTCATAAACAGTCATAAATGAACTACTTTAAATGTGTAGTTATTAGTTTTACTAATGTTTAGAGTCTCATCTAAATCTTCTCTTCCTGTAAAACTGCTTGCTGATGGCAGCAGTTTATGACTATTGCTGAAACTCCACTACAGCTGCTTTGATCTGTGTATATCTGACCCCAAATCAGAGGTTTCTGTCTCTATTCTCCGGGGTTTCCGAGTTGTAATCCAGACCATATGGACACCCAGTGGGCTGATCTCCACCGCCACACTGCACACACTTGGGGTTTCAGCCTCTCTGATAAGCTGCTTTGCTTGTGCCCGCAGTAAACGAGTTTGTTAATTGAAATGAGAGAAATAATAATGAAACAGAATGGACCCCAAGCTGAGATGAAATATACTGTAACAAAACAGCTGTGGACGAGCAGGTGTTACCCTGTCCTCTTATTCTGTTGTAGACCATGCAGCGTGCAGCGTCATCCGACGCCCTCAGCTCCTCCTCCTTCATGAGCGCAGACATCCAGCGCAGAAACTCCGCCTTAGATGGGGGCGGAGAACAAATCAGCCACTCCTACTCCATGTTCCTGCCTAACCAAACAGACAGAATCGCATCAAATGGCAAGGTAGAGTTCAACCACACACACACACACACACATATACATTCACACACAGTGCTGGTGGACAACCTGACCTTTTTCTAAGTAATATAGTGTTAATATTTAAAAAAATATATTATATTTCAGAGACGTAAGAAGAGAAGGAAAATACCGGCAGAAGTTATGTTTCAAAACTGCTTTTATTTACTGATCTTATATCTTATTTGTTGTTTAGTCTTATATACTTAATTGTGCATACATCTGTATTGAACAGCTCTTTGGTTGGTGCTTTAGAAATGAATTTAACTTGACTTGACTTGATTTGCTTTAACTTTACCAGGTCCCTTTTTCTAAAAATCGTGTTAGTTTAATAGTAATTGATGAAATATACCTTTTACCATATAATAACTGAAAAATAATTTTAGCTTTTAACAGCTTTAAGCATAGTGTGCTGATGACTGTTTGAGTGCTGACACTTCAAGAGGAAAAAAGTGAAGTGAAGTACAGCATCATTTCTAAAGAATTACTTTTGTCAGTTCTTTCTAATTTTGCATAATCAATGTATAGCCAATAGCTTTCTATTTAATATGGGAAGTTATTACTAATTAAAAACATCTTTAACTAAAAATAAACAAGAAATGTAGGTGCCCACAAACTTTTGATGGCGAATATTAACCTACTTTCTGTAGATTTTTTTCTCCACATACGTTTAACCACCTGCTCTGGATTCCCACAGAGCGAAACTCTCAATTGCATAAAGAAATAGAAAGTTTACGGCATCTTTGATATATGTTTTGTTTTTTGTATTTTTCAGTATGACATATTTAGCTAATCTTTTAGTGAACGACACTCTTAACTTTTTAAACAAAGTCAGTGTAATTTGTATTATTTAGCCCCACTTTATAATAAGTATTTTTATAACTGTGTAGTAACATATTAACACTCCATATAATAACACTGTAACTTCTGGTGAATTACCTATTGTATCCCATTTATTACAGTTGTACATTTATAACATGCACAACTGTAATAAATCTGTAATATATTATTATAATATACTATTATTTCTATTATTAATATTATTATTAGTAGTAGCTAGGGGTGGGTATCATCAGTGATTTCTCAGTTCGATTCAATTCTGATTCACAAGGTTCTGATTCGATTCAATATTGATTTATTGAGGTAAATATCAGTTATAATAAAAATTGTAGTTTGAATATTAAATGTGGTCATTATACAAAGAACACTCAAACTTCCACTATTAAAATATTACTGTTTTTATTATATAGACTTAACACAACAGTCACATTCTTTTTTTATTATCATGTAGCTTAGTTAATTGCAACATCGTGCTTCACATCTCTATACAGATGTGGAATGGCCACTCAAATGTTTTTGTGATCTAGAACAGATCATTAATGAGGCTTCGGAAGCCATCTTTTTTTTTTTTACAATGCTGTATAAACGTATATACTGACATTTTAGTTACATAAAACAAAAACATAACATGCTTCATACATTTCTTATTTATTTGCGAATAAAAATGTGAAATTTACCCAAACCCACAGATGTGATACTAAACTAAGCATAGTGATAATAAAAAGACAACAAGCTAAATGAATAATGTGCAGAGAGAAAACTTTATTGAATTCAAAGGCAAAACCAGCTGGTCTGACCGGAATTCAGCTCCCCCCATTATCAGAGCCTCTTCCCTGGCCTGGTAATCTCATTCATCGCTGGAGATAAAATAATCTGAATTAATAACAGCCTTAACAGCAATAACACGGTCAAAATTCCACTATTTACACATTAAATCACTCAGTTGCAGGTTAACCTACATTTATTCCGTCTAACTGGCGACCGCATGACACTGCTAGCGCTCCAGCCGGGGTTAGCTTAGCACCCCAGCCACGTTTGGTGTCATTTAAATGAAGATCGATTTAATTAAAAATATATATATTTTTTTTAACCACACCTCTAGTAGTAGTGTTTTTGTCATACTTTAAACACTATTACAAATTGAGTTCATTAAACTGACAAACTTCAAACTAACTGCTATAAACCAAAGAAACAAGAACCATTTAAATAGCTCAACACACCTAATATTAACCATTTAAAGTGTTAAATAATTCTAAATCTACAGTAATAATTTAAAGTGTCATTTTCTTCTGTAATTACAGCAGAATTAATACAATCCTCCCAGTTATAAAGTGTGAAATCTGTATGTAATATGAAGTGCAGGAGTGTCAGTCTTGCTTGTATTGTCTGAGAAGTCTTAAATATTGTGTAAACTGATTGTGATGTTCCCTTAATATTATGCAAACAACAAATAGCCTAGTTCACACACACACACACGCACACACACACACACACATACATCCTAATTTTATATCTCATATCTGGCAGTAACTCCTCTTTAATATTCCTCAGCAGTCAGAGTATCGAGTGGTGGTGGAGTCTCCCTCAACAGACAGCTCTCCGGACAGTGATGGTCTGACTCCGGTGAGACTCACACACTCACATCTTTCTTTTTGCACTAAAGTATCACGGAGTGTGTTTATTTTAATATTATTATAGCTGGATAATGCACAACTACACCTAAACCTATTAATAACTCCATTAACCCTGATCTTAATACGAGCCTTAACACAACTGTAACCTTAACTCCAATGGCAATTGTAACATAAACCTGTACAACTGTAACTAATTTGTAACAAGTCATACTTCACAAATAATTATATGATTATTATTATTATTATTATTATTATTATTATTACTATTGTTGTTGTTGTTAGTAGTAGTAGTAGTAATAGCAGTAGTAGTAGTTGTAGTAGTAATCATAGTAGAAGTAGTCATAGTATTAGTAGTAGTATGAGTCATAGTATTAGTAGTAGTAGTAGTCATCATAGTAGCAATAGTAGTAGTAGTAGTAATCGTAGTAGTAGTAGTCATAGTAGTAATTGTAGTAGTAAAAGTAGTCATAGTATAGTAGTAGTAGTGTGAGTCATAGTAGTAGTAGTAATAGTAGTAGTATGAGTCATAGTAGTAGTAGTAATAGTAATATTAGTAATAGTAGTAGTAGTAATAGTAGTAGTATGAGTCATAGTAGTAGTAGTAATAGTAATATTAGTAATAGTAGTAGTAGTAATAGTAGTAGTATGAGTAATAGTAGTAGTAGTAATAGTAATATTAGTAATATTAGTAGTAATAATAGTAGTAGTAGTAGTTGTAGCTGTAGTATGAGCCATAGTAGTAGTAGTAATAGTAATAGCAATAATAGTAGTAGTAGTAGTAGTCATCATAGTAGTCATAGTAGCAATAATAGTAGTAGTAGTAATCGTAGTAGTAGTAGTCATAGTAGTAATTGTAGTAGTAAAAGTAGTCATAGTATTAGTAGTAGTAGTAATAGTAGTAGTAGTTGTAGTAGTAGTAGTAATAGTAATAGTAGTAATAGTAGTAGTATGAGTCATAGTAGTAGTAGTAATAGTAATATTAGTATTAGTAGTAGTAATAATAGTGGTAGTAGTAGTTGTAGTTGTAGTATGAGTCATAGTAATAGTAGTAGTAATAGTAATAGCAATAAAAGTAGTAGTAGTAGTAATAGTAATAGTAATAATAGTAGTAGTAGTATTAGTAGTAGTAATAGTAGTAGTAATAATAGTCGTAGTATTAGTAGTAGTAATAGTAGTAATAGTAGTAGTAATAGTAGTAGTATAAGTCATAATAGTAGTAGTAAAAGTAGTAATAGTAGTAGTCATAGTAGTAGTAGTAGTTTGAGTCATAGTAGTAGTAGTAATAGAAGTAGTAGTAGTAATCGTAGTAATAGTAGTAGTAATAATAGTAGTAGTAATCATAGTAATAGTAGCAGTTGTAGTTGTAGTAGTAATCGTAGTAATAGTATTAGTAATAATAGTAGTATTAGTAGTAGTAATCGTAGTAGTCATAGTATTAGTAGTAATCGTAGTAGTAGAAGTAGTCATAGTATTAGTAGTAGTATGAGTCATAATAGTAGTAGTAAAAGTAGTAGAAGTAGTCGTATTCGTAGCTTTTGGATGCTGCTTTACTCCTGGTGCAAAAATTCAAGCAGTTCAGCTTGGTTTGATGGCTTGTGATCATCCATCTTCCTCTTGATTATATTCTGAAGGTTTTCAATTTGGTAAAATCAAAGAAATTCATCATTTTTAAGTTCTCTCTTATATATCTTACCATATATCTTATACATATGTATGTGCCTGTAACTCCAAATGTGAATCACTTCACCATACCTACTCCATCTTTCAGCAGCTGTAGAGTTATCCATCCCAGACCTTCTAGCCCACACAGCATTCTGGCAGTGTGTGTGATTACAACCAGACTCTCACAGATCTTTGTAGCACTTTAGCTTTGTTCTCATTCTCTATATATATTTCTCCTAAATGGTTACTTATGTGCTTGTGGGTTATTCGTGTTTACAATGCTCAATATAGCATTACCACATTCCTCATGTCTGCCCAGGTCTGCTGGACACTATTTCACACTGGCCTATTTCACACTCAGTAACTCTGCAGCAGCATTGTCAGAAATCATCAGACCAACTAATGAATCGTATAAATGCTCTGAAGCTTCACATTCTGTTCACCTGCTGTGGCTTTATCTCTGCTGTTTAACACTTTTTATTGAAATTTATTCACTGGATTATCTGCAGTAGTCTTCTCTAGTAGTACATTCTGACAACACACTAACCTTTCACCCACATTAACACCCCTCACATCACTGCTGAACATGTGTATGATAACATTTACTCTTCTTCCTTTATGTAGGAGCTGGAAAAAGCAGGTCTGCTGAACAAAACCAAGATAGCAGAGGGAGGCAGGAAACTGAGGTGAGCTGATCTTAAAGGACACATGTCTTACACACACACACACATTCATAGATACTTATATACACACACATAACCATGTAGCCAAGTGGCCATGTTTTTTATTTGACACTATAGTATTAAAGCAATGCACTGTAGTCTTTTCCCAACACATGATTCTAATCAAAAAGCCCAATTTATTACTTTTAAAAGTTCAGAGACACTATTATAATAAAATAATAAACAGCTCTAATCACTATAATATAAGTTTCCAGTATTTCAATGTAAGCAAGTATGATTGAACAAAGCAAAAATATTTTTTATTAATACATTAAAAATGAATCTCATTAAACGTATTTTTCCTGTGAATGCATATGAATTGTTCAGCTGTCACAATTCACAGTGCTAGTTTTTGGTCTTACTGCTGGCCCCTGCAGTTCTTCTCATTTTTCTTTTATTTTTCTACATGGAAATGTATATCTTATAAATCATATATTATCAGAACATTAAATAATTCAAAGCAAACAGAATAAAAAAAAAGTTTTTCTGTAGAAACATTACAGCCAACCAAAAATGAAAAGGCATCATGGTGTTTCTTTTGTAAAGTGACTAAAAGAAAACTTATTTTCTTGAACTTGTTGAAGTGATTGCCAGGGTTAAATTCTGAATACTAGCCTAGGCCTTTATTTTAATTTCTGTTAAAATCAAATCAAATCAAATTTATTTGTATAGCGCTTTTTACAACTGGTGTTGGCACAAAGCAGCTTTACAGAAACATGATTACAGGACAAAGAATCAGGCAAAACATTAAACATATACAGAATATACATAATACAGAACCCCCAGTGAGCGCGGAGGCAAGGAAAAACTCCCTCAGAGCTGCAGGAGGAGGAAGAAACCTTGGGAGGACCAAGACTCACATTAAAGGGGGGACCATCCTACCACTGGTCAAATGGCTTTTAAATTAATTTTAAAAAGTCTTTCATACATCCACATAGGTTTTATATATTCAGGTGTAAAATGATGTAGCAAACTACCTGTACTATAATGCTTATGTCTTATAAAATAGAATTTATATAATTTTAGTAGTATATTAGCTGTTTGCTAATAAAATAACCACAGACATTATTTGAAGCATGTTAAAATGTATTTACTTTGTTTTATTGGATGTTTGTAACATTTAATCGCATATATTAATATATTTTACCATATATTTTAAAAAGGTTGGGTTATCGTTAGTAAATAACCAAATACCAAATAACCAAAGGTTTTGCTGCTGTTTTCCCACAGCCAGTGACATATGTAAGACATACAGTATATTATTTATTTTTCCTTTAGTTCCTTTTTATATTATTTCTGGTCAATCGGAAGCCTTCAGTTTTTCCAGTGAAGTTTTCAACCAATGAGAGTGCTCCCTGTTAAGAATCTATTTTAGATACTACTAAATGAAAATCCTTATTGGGCAATTTGTCATAATTTGTAATAACCTTCACAAATAAGCTATTGTACATGCTGATTTTAAAAACAGTGATAATTTAGTTGAAAAATGCAAACTAACCCCATTTCCAAAAGGCATTGAAGGTTCCTTATCTATTGTTATATACCTACCAGTGATTACAAAACATAAATTTAGTGACTTAAATCTGGAAAGTTCTGGAGTTGAAGACCTCAGGCTGGCTTTAGTGTCTCAGTGGAGATCAGAGAGCAGGAAAATATCAGGCATTAAAATACTGTCCTGCAGTCTGTGTATCTGTGCACGTCCTCTGTTAGAAAATAAAACTTGCTGTAATTGTTTTTTTTACTGATGCAGGAAAGTACCGAAAGATTACTGGGTCATGTTCTCACACTACTTACCGACTGTGTGCTCTCATTTCTGAATATAACTCTGAATATGTGTGTGTGTGTGTGGTTTTGCAGGAAAAACTGGAACCCTTCCTGGGTGGTGTTGGTGGGGAACAGTCTTGTATTCTTTAAAGATCCCAAGACACAAAGTCCTGCCAGCTGGGTAAGAGGTCCTTTAGCACCAGAGAGACTGTTACTGCAGCTACAGAGGACAAACTCGCTATTAATTCCCCTGATTTCAGAAAGAATGTTAAAAAAACATTTGGTTATGCTGGTTGATGGCAGATTGCAGTTGAGTGCAGCAGGCAGCTGGAGAACTGCATGTTTTACTGCTGCATATACAAACAACATATACAAACATATAAAGTGTTGAACAATAAATAAATAAAAGAAAGACAATGATGCTGGAGATCACTTCATGCTTAATCACTTCCTGTTGTTACTGTTAATATTTTCTGTACTAACTTACCAGGCCAACATTATTAAGATTAGTATTGAGTGTATACCTTATAGTAATAGTATATGGCAGCTATCGGCAATAGGTGGCCTGTGGGCCAGATGTGGCGTGCAAGCATAAAACACCTGGCCTGTGAGTTTGTTTAAACTATAATGAATAATAATTAAAATAAATAAATAAATGAAATGCTTCGCTGGCTAGCTTTTGTTTACATCCCTCCCCTGTTTCTCTATCATACTCAGTGTGACTTTAGTTTCCACCGGTTGTCGTTTTTCCGCCCATTCTTGGGCTCCCTATCTCCTTATAAGGGTGTTTTTTCCCGGCCGTAAACCAGTTCACTAGCAGGGGCAGTGGTAGTGTATTGGACCGCGACCCTGACGGCACGGGTTCGACCCCACGTGAGGAGCGGTGTGTTTATTTATTTTTTTGTTTTTCCTTTCTTCTTGGGTTTACCTGCTTTGAGATCAACTGTTCTGCAATTGGGGTAAACAACCCTCTGGGCTAGAGAGCTACTTGTCTGTAGCACTCCATCCCATTACATTACCTTCATTTTCTAAAACAGATTTTTTTTTTTTTGTAGTCCGCCACGTAATGGCTTGGAAAATATCTTGCCCGTGGCCAAAATTAATTTCCGACCCCTGATATTTGGTATGCAATTGGGATGTTTTCCTGCTGTAACACATGTTTCAGTGAGGGCTGTTCAGTTAGTCCATAAGTTGGATCAGATGTACAGTAGAGAGTATACTCTAAAACTCTAAAACCTGCTAGGCAAAGCTACACATTTCGGTGCCAGATTTACATTTGATTCTGTGAACTGCAGCAGTTCATTAGATTCTCACTTATTTATCTTATCTCCTTATTTATGTTCTGTTTTTACAGCTCTTTTCACACTCTGAATACCAACGCTGCCACTCTGCCACTAACGTCTGTTTTATTGCCACTCATTGGGCGTAACCATATTGACACCTCTCAAATGTGACATTACATGCATGCCCTCAATAGTGTAGCATTTTATAATTTTATTTATATTCAACACCAAAAGAATACATTAATTGTTCTGTATTTGTATGTGTGTGTGTTTGTCTGTGTAGAAGCCGGGTAACAGTTGTCCAGAGAGCAGTGTGGATCTAAGAGGAGCTCAACTGCAGTGGGCCAATGACCTTTCCAGCAGGAAAAATGTCTTCAAGGTAAGACAGAGAGCAGAAAGGAGGGAGATACATGAGTATCATGGGTAGAGTAAGAGACACAGAAGATACAGAAGAAACAGATACAGGCAGAGACTGATATACAGTACTTTATTAATACAGTTCTATAAACCTGTGATTTTGTATAGAATGAAAACTCCCCTTATTTTGGCAGTAAGTGTTTATTTGTTTATTGTATATTAACACCTTTTTTTTTAAGTAAAACTCTCTTACTGCTGATATAAATGACTTTATATTATGTGCTGAGGTGGCACAATACAGAAAGCTGAAGTAGACAAAGATGATCTAATTGTTTCCAATAATAAAAATATAAAAATAAATAATAGACATACTATGTGAAAGTATTTTACAGCACTTTAAAAAGCATAAACATTGCATTGTTGAAACTCTTTGTAACTTCGACCACTAGTTCCTCTCTGACTTCCTCCATTAAAAGAGTGAAAGCTCTAAACAGGGTAACATATGTTTGATATGTGTGTGTGTTTTGTCTGTCTTCTGTCTGTGTGTGTGTGTGTGTGTGTGTGTGTGTAGCTGAGGACAATTACAGGCAATGAATTTTTGCTGCAGTCTGAGACGGACTCTCTAATCAGAGAGTGGTACGGCACCATTCAGAAAGTCATTGACAGATTGGTGGGTCCTTTGCTGTTGCCTTGTTTTTTTCATTTTTACTGTTTTTCACTTTTTGGCATCATTTGACATTATGTAACAAGTTTATAAAAATGGATTGTTTTTATTTACTGTTTTTATATACTTTTAAAACAAATAAAATACAATTTTATATTTTTAAACAATGTATTTATTCAAATTATTTAAAAAAATATATATTTAAATGATAAAATTTAAATGCTAAAAAATATTTTTTTTCAATCTAACTGTTTATTTGTTTTTTTTTTTTTTTTTTTTTTTTTTACTGTCTATTCATTTTCATTTTCTGTTTTTCACGTTTTGGCATCATTTGACATATGCTTGTTTGTTATAATATAAAATTGTTAATATCTGTATTATTACCATATATTTGATATTTTTTGTGTGTGTGTTTTTGTGTGTGTTCGGATATGTGTTTGTGTTGCAGGATAAAGAGAATCCTCTGGATAATGTGTTGCTGTATTCCCTGAGGAGAGCTGGCTCCATGGAGATGCTGGACCAGAGTGGAGATGAGGATGAGAATCGAGTGGGATCCAAGGCCTCACGTCAGTCACACACATACACACACACACACACACACACAAACAGAGTCCTTTAAATAGCTCATAAGGGCCTTAGGCTGAACTAGGACTCTCTCAATTACATGGTTTGACTGTGCTCCTCTATTAAAAGATTATTAATGAATCAGCAATATCAACTTGCTAATTTGCAAGATAATCATGTATGATGCAATTCTGCTACTCGTCTTTTATACAGAGGGGTATTTTGCACACCCATTTAGAGTCTTGTGAAGAGGTGTTAGAGACCTAAACACACTTTTAAAAAAGTTATTTAAATTAGCAATAAGAGAGTTGTTGTTGAAAAAGTTCAGATCACATTGGAACACATTATAGTCAAGTGAGAATAAATATATTAAAAATTAACATTTTTAATTTAGAAGAAAAAGTAGATATTGTGCGCTAATTTGATTCCAATTCACCACTAGATGACCAGATTTAGCATAATGAATGCTAACAGTATATGATTTTTATTCCTTTTTATTCATACAGTACCAGCCAGTATAAGTTTGGACACACCTTCTCATTTAATGTTTTTCTTCCTTTATTTGTTAATATTGAATCTTTTAGACTATAAATGAACACATAAGGAATCATGGAGTAACTTAAAAGTGTTAAACAAACCAAAATACTCTGTTTACTTGCGGTTACTGAGGCTGGTAACTCAGATGAATTTATCCTGTACAACAGAGGAAACTCTTGCCCTTCCTTTCCTGGTTCAGTCCTGATGAGAGCCAGTTTTATCATAATGTTTTTGGTGGTCTTTGAGACTGCATTTGAGGATACTTTGGAAGTTTTGCATTTATTTCTTTACTTACTTAAGTAGTTCTTACCATAATCTGGATTAAAACATTCCGTAAAATAGAGCTATTCACTGTATACCTGTAACTCTACCTCTTCACTACTTTACAACTGAAGCTCTCAAACACATTAAGAGGCAAGAAAGTTAAGTAATTAACTCTTGATGAGTTCAGCACAGCTGTTAACTGAAAGCCTGAATTCCAGATGACTCTACCTCATAAAGATGTGCAAAGCTGTCTAATCGAAGAAAAAGGCGCTACTTTGAAGAATCTAAAATATAAAACATATTCTGATTTGTTTCTCACTGTTTTGTTAGTAAATAATTTCATATTTTTTCTTTCAAAATTTGGATGAGTTTAGTATTAATCTACAGTGCAGAAAGCAAAGCAATGTGTTCAAACTTTTGACTGGTACTGTATATTTTAAACTTAATAAAATATAAGAAAATATATATTACATCAAATTAAGTAAACTAATTCTAACCCAAGCACTGATAAATATCAATAAACCCAATTATAACCACTTGGAATATCTACATGATTCATTTTATGTGTGTTTGTTTTTATGTATTTATTTCAAAATAGGAGCAGTTATATATTCCTAAAAATGATACCTATGTTACTTAGTCTGCATAATTCACCAACACAAAAATTACATGCATTAATTAATCTCTTTTTCCCTCTCTCTCTCTGTTCAGTCCCTCGCTCCAGCTCTAATCTGGAGAACTCGGAGCGGAAGCGAGTGAAGAGTCGCCTGAAGAAGCTCATTCTGAGGAGACCTCCGCTTCAGGCTTTACAGGAGAAAGGGCTTATCAAAGGTGAACCAGCATCATCTGCACATCTATCAGCTAATATAAGCCTAGAGTGCCACAGGTGCCACAGTGTGAGCTTCAGGAGTTCAGGTCATCAGTAACAGCTCTTAGTAGATTCTAGTAGTCAGTAGAAGGAGGGTAAAGAACAAATGTTTATTTAAAACTTAATAAAGTATTTGCGTGGTCCAGTGTACTAAGGCGCTGCCACTATGATTGGGAGATCGCTGGTTTGAATCCCTGTCATGCAGCTGGCCTCAGCTGCCGGAGCCCTGAGAGAGCACAATTGGCCTTGCTCTCTCTGGGTGAGTGGATGGTGCTCTCTTTCTCCCGTCATCACTCCAAAGGGTGATATCAATCAGCACAAGGCTGCGTCTGTGAGCTGATGTATCAGAACAGAGTCGCTGCACTTTCCTCCAAGTGCACTGTGATGCTACTCAGCAATGCTGCATCAGCAGCAGGAGTTTGAAAAGAGGTGGTGTCTGACTTCACATGTATTGGAGGAGGCATGTCTTCACCGTCCTTGTGTTGTGACATGGTTGGGACAATTGGCCAGATAAGTTGGGAAAAAAACAGGAGAAAAGTAGAAATTTTAAAATAAATAAATTGCACCATCTAGTGGACAATTCATATTATTGAGATGCCTTTCGTTAATCCTGAGCTGAGATTTGACAAATTTGTTCACACATTCACACTACAAAAGCATGTATTTTCTATATTTATGATTTACAATATCTTATCTTAATTTAGGAATTCCCAAAGCAAACAAATGAGGTTGATAATCAGATTTTTTTAAATATATATAGAACAGTAGACAGTTAAAACATTAGGATACCTTCTGTCTTATCTTTAAGTGAAGATTTATAACAGTTTATAGACTTTTTCTGCAGTAGCATTTGCTATTTAATAAATTCAGTCATAAGTCCTAAAAGTTGTTGTTATCAATGAAATAGAATAAGACTTCAAGGTTGCATGTGAGGCTCACATGGACCCCATCTAGTCCCCATTTCCACATCCCAGATGGGGCCCTCTACTGGCATCCATAGACATCCAGTTGTAAGGCCATCATGGGCCCTGTGGGCAAACAGTTCTGACACCTATACAGTCTAATTACACTTGAGTTAAAATCCTCAGATAGCTTCCCTGTCATAGGTTTTGAAAAGCTCATTCACTATATTGTATACACTCTTCAAAATAATCATCATACATACAGCTCTGGAAAAAAATATGAGACCTCTTCAGGTTCTGAATCAGTTTCTCTGATTTTGCTATTTATAGGTTCATGTAAAATTAACATTATTGTTTTATTCTATAAACTACTTAATTTCTCCCAAATTCCACATAAAAATGTCATTTCAAGCATTTATTTGCAGAAAATGAGAAATGGCTGAAATAACAAAAAAGATGCAGAGCTTTCAGACCTCAAATAATGCAAAAATTCATTAGGTTTTAAAAGTTCAGAAATTAATATTTGGTGGAATAACCGTTATTTTCACAGTTTTCGTGCATCTTGGCATGTTCTCCTCCACCAGTCTTACACACTGATTTTGTGCCACTTCTGGGCCACTTTTGGGCTTAACAAGAACCGTCCCTGTGGTCTTCCATTTCCTTACTATGTTCCTCACAGTGGAAACTGACCTGTTCCGAGACATTACAAACCAAATATTACAAGATATGCAATGTTTGTCATTTTTGTGCAGAAAAGTAGGTCATGGTGAATGATGGTGTGGTGTGTGTTTGTGTGGTTGTTGCTTTCAGACCAGGTGTTTGGCTGCAGTTTGGAGGTGCTGTGTGAGAGAGAGAAGAGTACAGTGCCACGCTTTGTTAGAAACTGCACGGAAACAGTGGAGAAGAAAGGTGAGAACATGTGACACATCTGTGACACTTATACATCAACCCATCAATACCTCCTAAGATTACACCTACATACAGTATACTGTAGATTCTGATCAGTAGATAACAGACGTGTGTGTGTGTGTTTATTCTTTAAGGTTTAGAGACGGATGGCATCTATAGAGTGAGTGGGAATCTGGCAGTGATCCAGAAGCTTCGCTTCGCTGTAAATCATGGTGAGGAAGACAGAACATTAATATAATGTAATAATAATTGTTTTATATCATTAATATATCCGTTCTGTTCTGTGCTCTGGAAGGATCTGGTGAGATTCTGATGTAACGGGGTGAGAGAGGGTGTGTGTAGGGTGTTGGTGGGTGGGCTGTAACTCCTGTTCATTTTTCCAGAGCGAGCGGTGTCTACAGATGGACGGTATCTGTTCCCAGAGGAATTAGTGCAAGGTAGCCCACCCGATCAGCAGGAGTGAAAATCCTCGCACCTTCACACTCCAAAGCTGCCTTGCTCTCAGTCTGTGGTCCAGGAGGAAGCTGCCCGTTAGCACTGATCACAGCAGATGCTCATATGCAAGATGTAGATACGAATAAATTACAATGCAATTTAAACAGTTACAACTGTCACAACTACTCACAATAATCATTTTCTTCTGACAAAATACAGCTCTGGAAAAAAATAAGAGACCACTTAAAAATGATGAATTTCTTCAATTCAAAATCTCCGTAATATAATAAAAAGGGAAATGGATGATTTTTGCACCAGGAGTGGCATAAAGTTATGCAAAAGCAGTGTGTAAGACTGGTGGAGAAGAAAATGCCAAGATGCACGAAAACTGTGATTAAGAAAACAGGGTTATTCCACCAAATATTTATTTCTAAACTCTTAAAACTTAAAGAATATGAACTTGTTTTCTTTGCATTATTTGAGGTCTGAAAGCTCTGGATCTTTTTTTGTTATTTCAGTCATTTCTCATTTTCTGCAAATAAATGCTCTAAATGACAATATTTTTATTTGGAATTCGAGAGAAATGTTGTCTTTAGTTTATAGGATAAAACAACAATGTTCATTTTACTCAAACATAAACCTGTAAATAGCGAAATCAGAGAAACTGATTCAGAAACTGAAGTTGTCTCTTTATTTTTTCCAAAGCTGTACATTGTCCCATAAATTATTGCGATAAACAGTATTATTGTAATTTAAAGACTTATTTTTTTTTTGTAACATGAATTAATAACGCAATAATGCAATTATACCCTTTTATAAAACAATAAACATTTTAATTATTAATAAATAAAACATAAAAAGAACAAAATGCTGTTCCTGAACAGCGAGTGACTTCAGAATTACCACGCAGTAATCCGATTTATTAGATTAGAGTGAGATCAAAAAATCAGATTAAGAAATCTGATAAATAGAACTGGATTTTAGCTCATTAATTGTATTTTCTGTTTTTGGGACACATTACTTGAGGCTGATAAGTGTTTTTTTTTTTTTTGAAACATGTTTTAAAATGATGGATATAAAAGGAAAACAAACTTTTGACAGGCAGTATATATAAATCCTATAATATTATTTATAAATATCAGTAGCATAAAAAGATCTTTAAATGACAATAACATTGTTATCACTGTTTATCATCCTAAAATAAAATGTTATAATGAGAGGCATACTTATATTACAGTGATGTGATCTCATGGGCAGCTTCATCCACATCTTAAAAGCACACAGGCTTCTTCATGTCCTCATGGGCTCTTTGACGGACACCTTGTGGCTGATGTCACTGTAAGCAGCTGAGTGAGGGCTGCATGCTGCTCTGCTGCTCTGTATCGCTTGGTTGGTGATGCTGTTTGTTGAGTGTCTCTTTTTCTGCTTGCGCTGCAGGGTAAAGCAGACCCAGTGAGAACCTGCATGGAGTTCATAATGGGCTCTAATGATCGATATAGAGGTGTTACTTTTGGAAGTGGGGTTAATTAGCCAGTTCTCGTGTGAGACTCTCCACTGGGGTGTGTGCTTGTGTGTTGGTGTTTGTGTGTGAACAGCAGAAAGGCATCTGTAAAGCATCTGTAAATGTTAATAATGGCTAATGTTCGCATTTTCACAGTATGTCCTCGTGTTTGCTCTGCAGCGTTCTCTCTCTGTCTTTTTTATCTCTTGATCTGTTCTCAGTTCCTCTTCTGAAGCCTCATGGCAGGCGGCTCAGCATCGTGATAAATGCATGTGTGTGTTACGTCTGATGTTTTGTATATGTCTGAGAACATTGAGCATAAGAGTTTATGTCTTTTCTCTAACCACCTGTGTATTTCTGATTTTTCTCCTTTTTCCAATGGTTTCTCTCCTCCTTTTTCCCTTCTTTATGATGTGGCTTTAGTGGATCGAATAGACCTGGAGGACCCGCAGTGGGAGGACATTCATGTGATAACAGGTGCTCTGAAACTCTTCTTCAGAGAGCTTCCTGAACCACTGGTTCCTTATGGATTCTTCCATGACATCGTGGAGACCGTCAGTAAGTGAGGAGAAGAGAGATACTGTTTTATGCATTATGAATGAATGAGTTGCTAGATAAATGGATTGATGGATGAAGTAATGTACAGTTAAAGTGTCAGTCTGTATTATTTTGTTTCTAAACTGAAAGCAAAGGCATTTCTGAGTGGAGAAGAATATGGATAAAATATTGTGTTTAATGGTAACGTTACCAGTGTGCTGGAATGATCATCCCTGCTAGGCCAAATATATTCATTCTAGAAACTGGGGTGTCAGGTCGCTTTTCGCAGGAGTTCTTCTGGCCACCTCATTTTTCCCCATTTTCTCCCAATTTAAATATCCAATTGTCCCACCCCTTTGTGCGTCCCCATCACCGGTGACGCCCGTGACCCTTGGAGGATGCGGACAAGCACACGCCTCCTCCGACACGTGTGAAGTCAATCACCCCTTTTTTTGAGCTGATGAACCATTGCCTGAGCAGCCAGCGCGCTCGGAGGAAAGCACAGCGGCTAGGTTCCGATTCATCCGCTCACAGACACCTCGTGCCGCCCAGCGCCACCTTAAGTGTGATGGGGAGAGACCGCCATCTACCCACCCCAGAGAGAGCAGAGCCAATTTTGCTCCCTCTAAGCACCGGCAGCTGATGGCAAAGCTGCATGAGCGGGGGTTCGAACCTGCGACCTCCCGCTCATAGTTGCAGCGCATTAGACCACTTAGCACTCGGCGCCCACGTATATAACTTTCACACAGTACTTTACATGTTAATAATTACATGAATCCACCTTTATTAATTATAAAACCATACTGATACAAATGTATAAATATACTGTTGGATGCATCTTTGCATTCAATCTTTATCTTTATTTTTTGTTTAATTTATTTTCTACATTTAGACTGAAAAAAAAAAAAAACATCATACATGAAAAAAGAAATTTTAATAAATCAGGGAAAAAAAAATTGACTAAAATAACAGCAGAATATAGCAACTAGAATGGTTTCATAAATCACTTAGCTGAAACATAGGTTTTAGTATAGTATAGCATAGTATGGTATGATTTGGGATGAGCCGGGGCTTCACAGCGTGAAGAAAAAGCAGCAACTATTGTTCAGCACCTCCAGGAACTCCTTCCTTCAAGATGCTGAGAAAACTATTCCAGGTGACTCTCCCTCATGAAGACACTGAGATTAAAATACCAAGAGTGTGCAGATCTGTCCTCAAAGATAAATAAAGGAACATTCTGGAAATGACATTCTATATAACATTCTATAATGTTTTATTATTAATTATTTACAATGTAAAAATCATAAAAAAGAAAGAAAAAGAAACACATTGAAAAATAAGTGGTGTGTCCAGACTTTTGACTGGTAGTGTATATTACAACCATATTACCAACATAATTTTGTGACATTGAGTTGTTTTTTCTTCCTGTAAGTTGTTCTAATATGGATGTGTCTGTCTGTTCTGTAGAGATGTCTGACTACCTGGATAAAGTGAACCGGATGAAATTGCTCATCATCAGCATGCCTCCCCCCAACCATGATACCATGAGACACATGTTTCGCCACCTTAAGCGGTGAGAGTTTATTCATTGTTTTGTGACACATCCTATTCTATTTTAACTGCCTTTTCCCCAACTGTTGATATGGAACTTTTATATGTAATTTCATTTTTCATCCACTAGAAGGCGTTATACACTCATTACTCACCTTTTGGGGGGAAAGTTGGTTGGTTGAGTATATCTGAGTATCGAGTGAGTGCTATAGATAGCCCAGCGTGCCCATATGTATCAAATCACAGAGTGCTGAGAAAGATTAGAGGTTTTTCCTCTAATTTGGTAATGAATTTGATTACATGGACCAGGGAGCCGGCTCTAAATAACCAGTATTCTCACACAGAAGTGATTTATATGAAACAGCAACCTATTTAAACCTCAGTTTTTTAGTTTTTTTTTTTTCTATTCGCAATGTATTGTCTGGACTTCTTGCTCAGTCCTTGCTTTGTCATTGTCTGTTTATTGTCATCTTGTGTGATCTTTGTGGGGCGGCTGCTGAAAGTAGCACCAGCACCACCACCGTCACCGCTGGAACCTCTCCTTTTCTCTTCTCTTCTCTTCTCTCCTCTCCTCTTCTCTCCTCTACTGTTCTCCAGCTCCTCTCCTCCCTTTCTTCTCCCCCCCCCCTTTGCTTTTTTAATGTGGAAGTTTTGAGCAATTTCTGGCTGCTTCTGTGGTTAAGTGGGAATGGCATTTTTAGAAGAATGCCTCATACTGCGGCTTTAACCCCTTCCTTTGTCCTTGTGTCCTTAGAGCACTCTCGCACACGTGAACATTAAACCTAGTATCTCTGTTTCTCTCTTATCCTCTCTCTTTCTCTTATTCTTTCTAATTCTCTCTTTTTCTCACTCATCCTTGCAGGGTGATGGAGCACTCGGACAGTAATCGCATGACAACGCAAAACATCGGCATCGTCTTCGGGCCAACTCTGATGCGGCCGCAGAGCGACTGCGGAAACATGGCTGTTAATATGATCTATCAGAACCAGGCTGTGGAACTCATCCTCAGCGAATACGACCAGCTCTTTGGACCCGACCCACCCGGCTCCCTCTGATACTGATACTATAGTACCGAACAGTACAGAAGCCTGGACAACCTGCCCACTGTGAACCAGAACAACCTGAACTCAAATACAAAAAAAAATGCCTGAATGACGGTTAGAAATCAGATTTTTAGAAATGGGCAGTTGCACTGATGCATAAAAAAACGATGCAACAAATCTCATCCTGTTGGATGGATGATGAACAGTTGGACGCATGGATAAACGCAAGGAGTGCTTGAGCAAAAACTATTGTCTATTTGTAGATACCAAATCACACTCCAAAATGATGTTAAGACTCTTATTTTTTTTTTGGTTTCTTTTTGTGGGTATAAATGTGTGTGTGTTTTGTGTGTATGTTTGTTTGTGTGTGTGTGTGTGTATGTGTGTATGCAATGTCCCCTCACAAGTGTTTTTCATTGTCTCGTTCAGCTAGTGGTGTCTTTGGGAAAAACCACACAGAGCTTTTATGTTGCCCAAAAAGACATACAGCCTACACCAACTAAATACTATAAAATAAAATCGGCAATAGTCACCCAATAAGCATAAACATGAGCACAGGTCGAAAGTTTAACGTGTTGTTCAACTGCAGTTTGAGTCATTTCGTTTCTTTTTAATGGCGAAATAAAAAAAGGGGTACGGTTCAGTCCAAAGTGCTATGTAATCTCCTTTTCCATTGTTCCAGCGGTATGGTCGTGGTGTGTGTGTGTGTGTGTGTGCCTGAGTGTGTGTGTATGTGTGTGTGCCTGAGTGTGTGGTTCGCGTGACAGATAGTGCAGAGGTACATTCTGTATATTGCTCACTGATTGGGTGGAGCTCTTCGCCACTATTGGTCCAAATCTCTGCTTTTAATAACAGAACAAAAGAGAAGCTAAAAATGCATATGTTTAAAAAATGTGGAGTTTTTCCCCCCAGCACCACAGCTTTGGTAATTTTATATTGACTGTGGCTTGGCAGGAGACAAGAAGGAGTGCGAGAGAAGAAAAAGAACAGAGAGAGAGAGAGAGCATACATGGATTTTAATGTTAAAGTTTATATATTTATTCAGTTTTATTTTCTTATTATTACAAGGGGGACGGGTTTGATGACTGAAGCACTTGCAGAAATTGACTAAAGTCAGATGCTATTATGGTTGCTTAGAGTATTTTGGTTAGAAATGCGACTGTTGTCCTTCTCTTCACATTTGTCGTGATTTTCCTGTATATCCTTGTGCCTGAACTGCTTTAGAAACCAGTTTTCCAATTGATGAAACCTCATATGTGCAGGGTGTGTCTTATAAAGGCTCAACAAGACTTTTTATTACCTCCAGTGTTGACCTAATAACCCATGTTTCAGCTCAGTGATTTGTAAAGCCATTCCATTCCAGTTGCTATATTGTGATGTTATGAAGTTATGTAGATTAGTCTGTAATTTGGAAGATTTTTTTTTTTCTGATTTATACACATTTCTTTTTTATGTATGATGTTTCTTTTTTTTTATCAAAACGTAGAAGTTTT
The DNA here is from genome assembly GCF_023375975.1 of Astyanax mexicanus. NCBI lineage: Eukaryota > Metazoa > Chordata > Actinopteri > Characiformes > Acestrorhamphidae > Astyanax > Astyanax mexicanus. Next base: position 9,265,769 of record NC_064412.1, read on the forward strand.
GACCTACAGGCATCTCAGAAGACTGTTATAACCAACATTTTCTGCTCCAGAAAAATGCCACACTTGGGTCTTGCCAACATGCAGTCTAATTATTTGCCGATTCTTTTTCTGTTCTTCTAGATCCTGTACTTTGAGAGAATTATTTGACAATAAAAACCAACGAAGTAAATCTGTGAAAAAAATGACATCTTTTATGTTTGGATTCGGGATTAAGTAACATAAGGAGACGCTTGTGTGAACGGAGTGTGAAAAGCCTTCTCACATTTTAAACTGCAGGCAGACGCACTACGTCACCGCAGAGCCCGGATCGGCTTCTCTCTGTGGCTTTTGGCACGTAGCTAATAATGGTGCATTAGTGGTTTAAAGTAAACAGTTAAATTATACACTAAACATCGCCCATCCCATCACAGATTTATGATTATTGTACCACGTTTACAGGATGCTGTTTAATCCTGTTTTAGAGATTGTGATTGTGTGTGAGATTTCCTCTAGACCTAAGGCCCTAAAGAATCAAACTCCAACAAGCTTCCAACGACCTTGTCTTCTAGCTAGCTTAGCCTAGCCGCCCGCATTCCTCCATTTCATGTTATGCTTTTGTGGTAAAATGACCTTTTCTGGATATGTCTACTTGCTTCAAAACAATGGTTTTAGAGTTTGACAAGTCTGTCCGCATTGTATGTCCTGTGGGGAAACTTCCGTCCTTGTAGAGGAACAGTGGTTGATGGCACATCGTGGACTTAATTACAAGTTTCTACACAGGGTTGGGATGTTACAGGGATGTAAGTATTGAAAATGCATATTTGGAATGCATACAGAAAAATAATCTATATTATATTATTAAAATAAGAGTAATTTTTACATTTTCCAGATAATACATTTAGAATACTAAAATGACTTTGTGTAGAAAACACACTTCATAGACTAATGCAGAATGCAGAACAAAGTCTTTTAATAATCTGAAGTGATAGTAGGCATGAGTAGATCGATACATAATAACTGAGTAATAAATGAGTAGACTGATAAATCACTGTGCTGATCAGTTATTTACCTCAGTGTTAATAATGAACTCTACTAAAGCATGAGTAGACTGATAAATCAATGTGCTGCTGATCAATTATTTATCTCAGAGTTAATATTAAACTCTACTAAAGCATGAGTAGACTGATAAATCACTGTACTGATCAGTTATTTACCTCAGTGTTAATACTGAGCTCTACTAAAGCATGAGTAGACTGATAAATCACTGCTGCTAATCAGTTATTTAGTATTTCAGTGTTAATACTGAACTCTACTAAAGCATGAGTAGACTGATAAATCACTGTGCTGATCATTTATTTATCTCAGTGTTACTGAACTCAACTAAAGCATGAGTAGACTGATGAATCAATGTGCTGATTAGTTATTTACCTCAGTGTTAATAATGAACTTACTAAAGCACGTGGAGACTGATAAATCACTGTACATATCAGTTATTTATCTGTGTTAAATCACCAAAACAACACTGCCTGACAATATTGTCCTCACAATAAAGGTAAGCTGCTGTAATCAATGAAACTTAAATATCTGGAAACATGTGGACAGGTCTGCACAAATTCCTTTTTCTATTGCTTGTACATGTATTTAGCCCTATCCGTATGGGATTAGTTTCTCTTTTATAGGGGGTTCACTGTGATTTTACTCCCGCCTGGAACGACCATGTACGTGTTTTTCTCAGACGTCCCCTGAGAAAATTACAGGCTGAATTACCTACTGTTTTTTTCACTGAACTCCAATTTTAGTCCCGTCCGGATGCACATCTCTGAGTTTCATCTCCTCGCGTTTAATAAAATAGTTATTTGTCCACTGCTACGCACCGTAATTACACTTTGGGCGTGCGATTCCACAGAGATGCGCGTAAACACTACAGCGATTGGAAATGGAGGAGCTACTGAGCGCGATGTCATGTGACCGAGAAAGCCAAAAAACCCACTCATTCTCCTGTTTTTTCAATCGCAGTCTGGATGCAAGAGTTTTATCACTGAGTGGAAGTGTGAAATATTTTTCACAGACGTCCCCCTGAAAAACTAATCCCATCCGGATAGAGCTTTTCTTCACTTTTTTAATGTTATTTGATTTAAAGTACTGGTTTCAGACCCCAAATCTTTCTTAAAACTGTGGTAAAACTGTGCACCAAGCATCAGTTTATTTATAATTATTTGGTTTAATGTTTTTATAGAGGTTCAGAAGTCTACTTTGCACATCATGTTTTACTTGTATTATATTTGCCTCCCATTTAACCCAGATTGTACTAAAATATTACAGATCATAGATGTAAAAAAAAAACTACAGTGAAGCCCTACAGATCAATCCTACCAGCGAGTGACACCGGAGTCATTCTCCAGTGGCCGTGTGACTCACTGGATTAAAAAGTAAGAGCAGTTGTTGTGAGTAAAGGGGATTTCCTCAGCTGCAGATTAGTTAATGAGAATCATTTAATGGATATTGACTGACAGTCTGCTGACAAAGTTAAAACAGTAATCAGTACAACAAACCATCAGTTTTAAATGAACAAATTAGAACATTTAAAAAAGGTGTCACAGGAAAATGCATGAAATATACTGTAAATCCCAATGTGTGTGGACACCCCAGTTAATGAATGCATTCAGCTGCAGTATATATTGTTTCAGATCAGTTTTCTGTTTTTTAAGGCGAGAGCATGTAACATTTTCCAATCATAAAATCTGAAATTCTATTGGTAGATAATATTGCAGTAAAAGTCACCCTTCTCTCTTTATATCTGTAAACCTTCTATGACATTTGGAAGTATGAAGATTTGAAAGGTCATGGACACAATATCTTGCTTTAACTGTCTTAACTAAACTTTATCTCCTGCATTTTTCTGGAAATACTCAGCTGATGTGAGGTTAGCAAATTCTTGCCTAAAAAAAAAGATCATAATCGCATTTTTTTCAGTTAATTCAGCTGGTTTTGAGCACTTTGGCCAAAGCAAAGCATTAGCATTTAAATATTACACTATATTCTGTATATATTTGAGATCACACAAAAACGTTTATCTCCATTTAGTTTTTCACTTCTTTTGGAAAAAACATTTTGGAAAAAAAGCTTTTACTTCTTTTCACAAAGATCTTTGACATATTTTTCTATTTTACACAATATGTGTTTTTGTAATGTAATATAAGATTTTTTATTGGCATATAAAACATTTTTATTTTTATTTTTATTTTATTATATAGTTTTTATCCGTCTATGAATTTCAGGTTGGTTTTGCAGGTTTTAGTTTTGCCCTTAAAACACTTTATTGTTCACAAATTTTGTACTATATATAGTATACTATATATATATATATATATATATATATATATATATATATATATATGATTTTTTTTATTTTTTTTATTTTTTTATTTTTATTAATGAATAACTTGCTTTTAATGCTTTTAATACTTTAGGCTGTAATAATTTATGACTGCTACTTTAATTACCTATATATCAATCACAGTATGGCTGAACTTTTCAAATAGTGCAGCCTTATCAGAAGAATAAAAAAAAAAATACTTGCAGTGCAATAAAATATTTAATGATTCATTGATCCAAACATTATTCACAGCATTTTTCATGCAGATAATTAATGAGTTGACCTCTGAATCATGTTGATGATGGCATCATTTCATCGAATTAGATGAGTCAGCAAGAGTGCTTAGTCAGAGCTACTTTAAAAGTTAAATTTTATGATGTGTAGATTGAGGGAAGCAGTTTATTTCTGAAACGTTTCATTTGCAGAGATATTGACTTTTTCCATTTTTAGTCATGTCTAAATGAAGTAATCTGTAATCAAATTTAGTACATTAGTACGAAGCCCTTAAGTGTAAAAAAAAAAAAAACGCATGGGCACACATTAGTCATTTATATGAACACACATGAAATTAATTGCAGTTTTTGAAACCAATTTACGATTCATTTACATAACACATAATTTATGCACACACAGTGGAATCCTTTTTGATCACTAATAGAGCTAAAAGACTAGTGAAATATAAAGATAACTGTTGTATCAGGTTAAGAACCATTAGAATCCATTCATAGTGTTTCCTGAGATTGTCATTGTCATGGTTCTTTATAGAACTCTTAAAACCCCTTTTTTTGTTATTGGTCATTTAATTATTTGCAGAGACATTGTTTTCACAGTATTCCCCTTTTTTAAGTTTTGTATAGACTTTGATTTGATTAGGCTTTGATTTGATTTATTACATTTAAATTAGACTTTCGTTCACTGGTCAAGCTTTTTTATTTGAACTCTTATATGTTTAGAATTGTGTATGGTCAGTTTAAATGATTTATTTATTATTATTAATATATATATTTTTAATTGAGCATGGTACTCAATGGTCTCCATGAATTCTATATTAGTCATAACACTACATGTTGAGGTTAGAGCGGACACAGTGGTCCAACAGTGTAAAATCAGCTTCCTTTTTTACTAATGATTTGTGTAGTTTGGTGCCCCCGGGACGGCCCGAGCTCCAGATTTGACTCAGAATGCTAAAGGGGGCTCCCGTGCACATCGGGGGGGGAAGCAGATGAGACATACTATTTAGCTATTTTTGTAGACTGCAGTTTACTGATGTCCCTACAAAAACTAGGTTTCCACATGGGGTTTTTATATATATATTTTAAGAGACAGGTCTTAATAGAGGAGTGAAACAAAGAGTGCATTCTAGGAATTTTCAGCAAATACTGTTTTTCCCAAGAGTCTCTGATTAATAACACGAGCCGTGATATGTACAAGTTTATTAGACTACAAAAAAAAGTGTATGCACAAACAAATGCGGCTGTAAAATCGTACAAAAAGCTTAACTGATTCTGTATAAAAAAGTAACACTGATGCAGATTAGAAACAATAGTTCAATAGCTTAAAGGGGTATACATTTGGTAACATTTCTGTGGTATCAGATAAACACTGCATTTAGATAAACATGTATAAAATATTATAAACCTGGAGCCAGACCTGAATAAAAGCACCATTTCCCTTTGTGAATGCTACAGATGCAGTGCTGTTAGCTAAACTGTTGCATGGTTAACCCTCTCCCCTCAGTAATGTAGGCTAATCTGTCTCAGAGTGTATCTGTGGTCTTTTGCTCAGTGCAGTAAGATTTTGCATCGCCCCTTATGAGTTGCAGGTTTACATAATTTAACACTGTTACGATCTTTCTTCATTTCTTTTCTTCTTTAATTTCCTCTTCCCTTCTCTCCTTCTTAATTTTTAAATACATTAATATTATATAATATTGCATTAATACTGAATTTGGCTATTTCAACAGATCACTGCAAGCATAATTAAAAACACACACAATTTGACATTAAAGAGTGCAAATGCTTGTAGATTCAGTTGGGGTTTTTTGAATGCATATATGCATGTGCTATAACCCATCCATAAACATAGGACACTGTGTCTGTCTGCTTGTATTTTCTTCAATAGTGATTGGGGCATACAAAACTTTAAGAGATGGAGGTAATATAATTATTATAAAATAAACACACAAATGTGAAGAAATGCTGTTTTAAAATAATCTGTAAAATGTTAAGAGTAGTGAATTTTCTTGTAAGAAAAAAAGTTAAGACTATATGCCCACATGTATTACTGCTTAAAACGCCAAAAATTAGAATGAGGTGCAGCACATCAGCTGTAGATGATTAAAACATGGTTAGAGAGGATTTTGGAGGAGTCTGACTTATTTAACACTCTGATATAAAAAAGAAGCTCTCTGGGGCCTTCAGAAAGAAGGTTATAGATGGATAAGTGTCTGGGAAACTATTTTAAACTATTTTAACTATTCCACTGTCTGGGAAACTATTATGTACAATTTATAATGTACAAAATAATAAATTAAATAATTTATAGCCAACATTTAGTCAGTTTAAACCATCCTAGCAAGTTCATCCTAAAAGCAGTATTGTCTACAACAATCGTAAATTGTAATCACAGCATAGTAATTAGGTAGCTACTGTAAATATCAAAATACAGCATCTACTATACTTTTTTAATGTTTAATTTAAAGTTTACTTTTCACCTCTTTTTGAACTGCTGATGCAGTTCTGATACATCAGCTCACAGACGCCTTTTGTGCTGATCAACATCACCCTTGGAGGGGAAAGAGCACCATCCACCCACCCAGAGAGAGCAAGGCCAATTGTGCTCTCTCGGGGCTCCGGCAGCTGATGGAAAGCTACTTAAAGTTTACTTTTAATGGGAGGTATTAAAAAAAGAAAAACCAGTCAAATAATAAGTACATGAATAGAAATCAGAGAAAGATTGCAACAATTGCCAGAGAAGGCCTTGAATGATATCAGATGAACCTTGAGATATGCTCTAATGTGTTCCATATTTGTTTGTTTTTTAAACTAAATTTATTTAACTTAGTTCTAATAGTAGTAGCTGTACTTTCATATCAGCTGTGGTCCAAGTATGAGTCTCTTGATGACATTTTTCTGACAGGCCTCAGAGCGCTTCTTGGTTTAACTGAGACAGGCTCCTCCAAAATCTCTATGTCTCTCTAACCATGCTCTAATCATCTACAGCTGCTGTGCTACACTGTGTTCTAGACATTGACTAAAAAATAGATTTTAAGTTGTAATAAATGTCAGCATGTTCTAACTTTTCATCCACAAGGACATTTAAGTTCATTTTACAAGACCCCTTTTAAGTTACATGTGTTTAGTTTTATATTTTGTCCTTTTTTAATGTTGTTCAAGTGAAGGATCAAATCTCCATATGTTTAATTAGGTTTAAAAATACAGATGTTCTTATAGGGTGTTGGAATCTTAACATATGACTATATATATATGCATCTAAAAAAATTAGAACATCATTGGAAAGTTACTTTATTTCAATAATTCAGTTAAAAAAAGGGGAACCTCATATATTAAATTGGTGTATTACACACAGAGTGTTTATCTATTTTAAGTTTTTATTTATTTTATTGTTGATGATTATTATGGCTTACAGACAATAAAAACTCAAAAATCAGTGTCTCAGAAAATTTGAATATTATATTAGACCAATCAGTACTTTTGGCAGTGTGGGCATTGAGGCAAGTCCTGCTGGAAAATGAAATCTGCATCTCCATTAAAAGTTGTCTGCAGAGGGAAAAAGCATGACGTGCTGACTTTAGACTTGATAAAACACAGTGGATCAACACCAGCAGATGTCATGACTCTCCAAATCATCACTGATCATCAGTAAATTTTACATTTTAATTAGAAAACAAGGGAGCAGAGTCTGGAGGACGAGTGGAGAGACACACAATCCAAACTAATTGAGGTCTAGTGTGAAGTTTCCACCAATCAGTGATGATTTAGAGAGCCAAAACACTTTTTCTCCAAACTCTGGACACAGTGCAGTGTTTTCCCGGAAAACCTACAGCACTTCATGCTTCCCTCTGCTGACAACTTTTATGGAGATGCGGATTTCATTTTTCAGCAGGACTTGGCACACTGCCTACAATATCAAAAGTACTGATTGGTCTTATATAATATTCCAATTTTATGAGACAGTGATTTTTGGGTTTTCATAGGCTGTAAGCCATAATCATGAACAATAAAATAAATAAAGGTTAACATTTTTTAACTGAATTATTACTAAAATCAAGTAACTTTTCAATGATATTCTAATTTAATTTTCTTGAGATGCACTAGTATATATATGTTTTTCTAAAACACTTCAAAAAAAACAAAAAAAAGAATGCCTATTATAGTGATCTATAGGGGTCACAGTGATTTATGGACACAACGTTTAGTGATCAGCTAATTTACTGTGCAGGTTTGGTCTTATAGCTCTTGTATGTGCATGTGACTGCATTTATTGTAATTGCATAGATGTTTTACATTGGTGTAGATCTGAAGGCACTTGTTTGTTTATGTTCACAGCATCACAGTCACTGTGTCCTCTAAGAGGTAGGCCTCTCAGCACTTATGGGAGAAGGTATTCGATTCCTCTGTCCACTGTACAGTACAGTCCGTGAGGGTATGTTCACATCTTTGGTACGTCAACCTAAAGCTGATATTAAAAAGTCTCATACTGTCTCTATAGTCATCTCCGGCCTGTCTCTGTTTTCATCCTCATTCTCCTCCGCTTTGATTTTACTGCTGCGATAGATGCATTTCATCTCCTGTCCATCAGCCCCTGAACTTTCTTCTTCCTTCTTCTGCTCTCTCTCCTCACTTGTCTGTTCCAGGCTTCCATTCCTCTCCTCAATCCCTCTGCTTCTTCTCTCCACCCTGCTCTCAGGCCCGTGGTTACTGAGTGAGCTCTCCTCTTCTTCCTCATCCTCCATTCTCAGGCCTAGAGGAGCTCCATCCAGGCTGGAGTCGCTGAGGAACGTGGACGTTTCCTCCAGGCCGAGAGGAGCTTGTTCTGCTCCTGCGCTGAGCTCCCTGCCTGGGCTTGGATAGAGGGCCCCGTCCACCATCACGAGATCTTCTCCAGGGCCATCTGGGTCGTGGTCCCGGCTGCAGAAGGCGTAGCGGTGGTTCATGTGCTGTGAGTAGGAGCCCGAGTGAGAGAAGCGTTTGCCGCATTTGTCACATTGGTAGGGCTTTTCTCCAGAGTGCAGCCGGCTGTGTTCAATCAGGTGGTGCTTGTGTTTAAACGCCTTTTTACAGATCTGGCACTCGTGGGGTCGCTTCCCTAAACGAGAAGAAACAAGACAAGTCAGCTGTCTATCTCATTTATTTTATATATGTGTATATATATATATATATATATATATATATATATATATATATATATATATATATATATATACACATATATAAATTTATGTATAGTGACACTGTCACACACAAAAATACTAAAAAATGGAACTTTACAGGAAGTTTTATTGGAAGTTACGGTAAAATGATTTCATATAGAGCATTTCTATTGGTCCACTCACCATGACATTTTGGCGCAATATAAAGAATAACTGCCAGATTATGATGTCAAAAAGCAAAAAGCAGTAAAAATGGAAATACAAAAGTTTTTTTTTTTTTGTATGAGAAATATTCAGCTCTGGAAAAAAATAAGAGACCACTTAAAATGATGAGTTTCTTAGATTTTACCAAATTGAAAACCTCTGAAATATAATCAAAAGGAACATGGATGATCAAAAGCCATCAAACCAAGCTAAACTGCACCAGGAGTGGCATAAAGTTATCCAAAAGTAGTGTGTAAGACTGGTGGAGGAGAACATGCCAAGATACATCAAAACTGTGATTAAAAACCAGGGTTATTCCACCTTATATTGATTTCTAAACTTATTTTTTTTCCAGAGTTGAATATACAGTACCAGTCAAAAGTTTGTTCTTTATTTGCATAATTTACTTAATTGCAGCTTATTAGAGCTTATTAAAGACTTTTTACATCATAACTGCATATGTGTTCCTTCATACGTTTTTATGTTTTCACTGTTAATCTACATATAATAAAAACATTGAAACATAGAAAAAACATTAAATGAGATATATAGGTGTATAGACAGTATAGGAGTCAGTGTTGGTGTTTGTGTCTGTACCTGTATGTTCGTATTTGTGGCGCAGCAGAGAGCTGCTCTTTTGGAAGCTTTTATCACAGATGTCACATGCGTACAATCCTTCCTCAGTCTTCCTCAGTCTCTTCCTCCCTGGTCCATTATCTCCATCCAGCCCGTCCTCAATCAGACTGAAGTAGTCGAGACACCCTTGATTTAATGCTTCATTCTAACAGAGAAGAATCAGTTTGTTAATTGAGATGTTTGTGTTTTATCTGTCATAATCTGTATTTTCAAGTAATATCTATTAGTAATGATGCACAGCCTGTATATTTAAATCCCTCAGCATGCATTCAATGTCCTCGTAATTAAAAAGTCCTGATTTCACAAATTAAATCCTCCATTCACTTTGTGAAATCAGGATATGACTGTAACTTTAAGAATTTGTAGCGATGCTAAGATCACCACAGAATTCACTCTGCCCTTTATGTATGTGGAGGCAGGAATTCCCCTCTGAGTAATCTGCTTGTTTACAGCACCAATAGGGGAAACAAACTCATCAACACATTTCACAGATGATGAACAAGAGTCTGTAATAATTTGTTAGTATTAGTATGGTATAAAAAATTGCAACGTTGATTGTCTTTGCAATATGATGTTCTCTTAAATACCTGCCACTGACTTACTCAGAAGGGAACATCACTCTTTGTCACAGTATATTTAGATTTACTGTTAAGGGTCGATTAGGTAACTGTGATTATGTTTCAGACTGAAACTCGAGGAAACTATTGAAACTTAGCAAGTATTATGAAAATGCACGTGTGACAATTTTCATTTTCTAATTAACCCCCCCCCCCCTTGAGGATAACCCATTTGAGCCAATTAGGGACCAATGTGGTTAAGACCAGCTAGATTATATATAATATATATATATATATGTATATATATATATATATATACATATATATATATATATATATATATATATATATTTTTTTTTTTTATATATAACTTCTGTCTGGCTTACAGACAATGAAAACCCGAAAATCATTGTCTCAGAAAATTTTAATAATATATAAGACCAACTGATACTTTTGGCAGTGTGGGCAGTGTTTTCTGCTGGAAAATAAAATCCGCGTCTGCAAAACAGTTGTCTGCAGAGGGAAGCATGAAGTGCTGTGAGATTTTCTGTGAAAACATTGCACTGACTTTGGACTGTTTTTTTTGGAAAATCTTACAGGATGCTTCCCTCTGCTGACAACTTTTATGGCGATGTGGATTTCATTTTCCAGCAGGACTTGGCACACTGCCCACACTGCCATAAGTACTGGTAAGGGTTGATTAGGTAACTGGGATTATGTTTCAGAGTGAAACTAGAGGAAACAATTGAAACTTAGCAAGTATTATAAAAATGAATGTGACAATTTTCATTTTCTAATTAAAACATCCCCCTTTGAGGGTAAACCATTTAAGCCAATTAGGACTGTAGAAGACCAGACCTGTATTAGAATTGTTGCCATTTGTTGGGATTCTAAAAACAGTGCAGCATTTCTCACCTGCAGTATTCTTTTCCTCACTGCCTCAGGCTCTGCCTCCAGCATGTATGTGATAGGCGAGAGAAATCCAGGTTTAGCCGGTGGTGTAAGAGGAAGTGATGTGAGACCGTTATGCCCCAACCCTGTAAGGCCACTTGGGATGACAGGATTGAAAAGGGGAAAGTTGCTAAAAACTGCATTTCCAAATAATGGTGTATATGCCCCGCCCATTTGGTGCTGAGGGGGTGGAGTTAACCTTCTAAATACACTCTCCGCATCCCTCCGATCCATCTGTGGCAGAATGCCATTGCAGGCGCGTTTTCGGGCCTCCTTGCTTGGATCTGAACCTGTACGGGTTTTGGGAATTGATAGATCGAGAGGTTCATTCTGACAACTCTCTGATCTGGGGGATGGCCTGTGTTGGGTGGGCTGGCATGGTGACGTGGTGCGTGAGAGGTCAAGGCAGGGTGGGGAGTTGAAGCCTGAGGAGAGCGGGTGTCTGCGTTCCTGTAGTGAAGGTGAGGTGGGACTCATGAGGGTAGAGTTTTGAGGGCTTCTGGTTTCCTTGTTTGGCCAATAGGAGTGCACAGGGTCTGGGCGGAGGTGCATAGGGGACTGTAGTGGCACAAGAAGCTGCTGAGGGACAGAGTGCCAAGATGCCCTCTGTGGGGAAGAGAGATCTCTAGGCAGTCCATTAGGGGTGGGAGGTGTTTTCTGAGTGTCGTGAGGAACCTGTGAGGAGCGAGAGAAGTTGAGTGGGGATCCTTCTCCTCGACTATGCGACTGTTCGGCAGTGTGTCCGTCTTTGTTCCTGCACTGGTATCTCTCGTGATGCTTTAGAACAACCTCACTGGGGAAGATCTGAAAGCACCACTGGCACGACACGGCACCAACAGGCACCTCGCGTCTGCCCTCCCTTTCCTCCACATCGTCTCCTTCCTCCCTCCCTCGCTGCTCTTCCCTCACCACCTCCTTGCGCAGCATTTCCTGCAGGAGGTGTTCAAACTTGCCATCAGAGCCCAGCAAGGGTAAAAACGTGGTCCCTTTAAACACCCCGGTCCAGCCCTGTTTAGTCCAGAGGGTAGGGGTAATAGATTCCTGTCCCTGATGAGTGGGGAGCTTCTCTGGAAAGCACTGACCCATCGGGCCATACGGAGAGCTCCTCCCTCTACCATTCCTGCTTCCAATGACAGGGGGGGACGTAGGGGAGGGGAAGGGGTAGACGGGATGGGAGTGACCATTAAAATACGCTCCATTCCCTGACCCGCCCTGGCACTTCTTGCTGCTGAGGTGCGAGCTGTAGGAGCCTGAATGACTGAAACGCTTCTTGCAGTTGGGACACTCGTAGGGCTTCTCACCTGTAGGAACAACAACAATAAAACATATAAAATAAAATGAATTACTACCTTGACTGATAACGTTTGAAGAATATATTAATTGTGATCACAGATTTTACCAATTCATTTAATTAATATGCTACAATTGAGTCATGTTAAAAAAAATGCTCTAAAGAAACTGTAACTATAAACCAACGCAATGTAGCGCAGTGTAAATAATAGGGTGAGATAAGAGCAATCGGGACACCTTTTTCTTGCCAATAATGAAACAAAATAGCCAAATTATCAATTATGGAATACTAAAGATGTTAATTCCTAAAACTAGGGCAATGCAAGAAAATAAACACTGAATAGCTTAAAGATCCATCACCTTAAGGTCCCATGCACCCTTAATTAACCAATACAAGTAATAAAAGGACGTACCAAGATTTTTTTCAGGTTTGTATAATTAAAAGAGTCCTTGCCAATACACAGCTTTATATTTGTATCGAGTAATTCTATTGCAAATATATTTATTTTGGGAACAACCAACAAAAAACAGCTGTCTGGATGTTCTAGCCTATTTATGAAATAGAGAAATGGATGCATGTTACTCACCACTGTGAATACGCAGATGTTCTTTGAGATGGTGTTTGTATTTAAAGGCCTTCAAACACTGTGAACACTGAAATTTTCTTTTTTCCATGTTGGGCTCAGACACTGGATTCTGGAACAAAAATATATACACACTGATGTCAAATAGGTCCACAACATTTTTAACACTTTGAAGTGTATTTTATATGTATGATCAAAAGGATTGATAGTTATTTATTGTGTCTTTCAGAGTTTGACTTCATCATAGTGACACGGAGTCACTAGTTTCCGTGTGATTTCTACAGGGTTTTGGGGATCTAGAGAATCTCTCTGGTGAGAATGTGTGGTTGCAATGAGAATGCAGAATAGTGCTTTTTAAAACGTGCACTGTGGTGCAGCCTTCTTTTAGAGAGGATTAATCTGGTTATTTAAACTAATCCAGGATGGACAGCCAGCTCTCTTATTTTCTAATTCTGTTCTAATTTCTTTGGTTTAATCATGTAAGGATTAGCATTCTCTGTGTTCGCAGTAGATCTTGTATGAGCCCTATTAGCAGTGTCGCACCTGCTCGGGTAAAAAACTCCTGGTAAAACATTCCAGACACTCTGGTTTTTAGAATAAATATATATTAAGCTTTGCAGGGATGGTTGCAGAAACATTAATAATGTCATTTATTAAACCTTTTATGAAATGCCCCATTTATTAGCACCCCTACTCCATTCAGAAATACTATTGCTTTAAGTTTAAATGAAAAATCTTAAGGACTGCAGCTTTAAAAATAAAAATATATGATATTCCCTATTCCCTACCTTGTTCTGAACCTGGGCGTGCAATGCCAGGTGCTGCTCCATCTGTGCCCTGTAGGGAGTGCTGTACCCACAGAGCGGGCACACACTGCTCCCACCCTCCCGCACCTGGCACAGCTTCATGTGTTCTCCAAGAGAGGTCTCACATCCATACGACCGCTGGCAGAACGGACAGAAGTGCACCATTGTCCTGGTGGGATCTGGGCTTACGGAGTCTGCGTCTGCTAAAGGGGAGAGAATTGTTCACTGATAGTGATGATTGTTCACCATTACACAGGTTTATTGCATATCAATAAGACATACTACAGCTCTGGAAAAAAAAATAAGAGACCACTTCAGTTTCTGAATCAATTTCACAGTTTTCATGCATCTTGGCATGTACTCCTCCACCAGTCTTACACACTGCTTTTGAATAACTTTATGCCTTTACTCCTGGTGCAAAAATTAAATCAGTTCAGCTTGGTTTAAAGACTTTTGATAATCAATTTGGTAGAATCAAAGAAACTTAACAATTTTAAGTGGTGTTTTATTTTTCTCCAGCGCTTTATATACTGTATAACAAGTGTGTCAGACAGTTTCAGGAGGCTCCATCTTTTGCTTGAGAACTTGATGTGGTTTGAGGCAAGAGTGATGCTAAACGATGATTATACTTCTATTGATTGTACGTTGCACAGGCCTTCGAGGTTCAGCGCAAAACCAAAGATCAAACCAAGCATACAAACCAAGCATCCAAACTAAGCATACGTATCAGCAACTATACCCATAACAACCCTTCAGAAGTGTAGGAATGATACCTTTTCCCTCAGGTGACTCCTGAACTCCCGGCGACAGGGTGGATGGTGTGTCGTCCTGCACAGCACCCGTGTGGTAGGGGGGGATGGAGCCATTGAGCTGCTGGCTGTGTTGTGAACGGGGAAGCTGTGACGTTTTTTTCAGATGCATGAGTAAGTCAAAACGAGCCCAGTCCGCCAGCACATGGGCATCTTTCTGTGCTAAAGGAACGGAGACAGGATGTGGTAGTGTTAGTTCATCATCTGTTTTGCTGTCTGATTTAGAACTCGTTCCAGGAAAAAAAAAAAGATGCCTTTTCATGCTGGTCCAAGCTGAGTTTCCTCTGTCTGTATTGTCTGTATTCTTACATTAACCTCAGTTAACTCAGTGGTCATGAGGGGACTCTACAGTGTGCAGTAGTGTACAGTATAGTGATGATGACTACATAACTACAAACACTACCAAAACTCAACTGTACACATTCTTACATAGTGGCTCATGATTCCAGATCAGTTTGTAAAGTAAGTATTAAATAACTTAAATAAGTTTAAAACCAAATTTGTGTGAAATTAAATGGTAACAAAGTAAACAAAGTCATTAAAAATGATCTGATATGAAACCTAGCTACTCAGAATTGTTCACAGCAGCGGCCACAACGGTGGACGTCTGTTAGATCACACAGACTAGTTACTGCGCAGAACAGATATGAACAGAATTACCAGTAGTTTTACTGTAGTTTTGTGATAAAGTTTCAGCCTCAAGCATTTTCTCATTACAGCATTACAGTAACAGATATAGGACAGACATATGGAGGCTATTGTGCATTCCCACAAAATAAAGGTGCTACAATTGTTTTGTACAATGTTTTTTTAAGTGATATGAATGTATGAGTGTGAAGAACTTGTGAACTCGTCAAATGAAATTTCTCTAGACCCTTTAAAAGGTTTTTCAGTCTTCATTCTCACACATTTTCTACTAGAAATATGCATCTTTTTGGAACCAAAGTGGTTATTTTATGGCATCAATTATAGAACCATTTAAAATACCTTAATTTTTTAAGAATGTATGACAAAAAAAACACACTTCTTCCAAATGCACCATTATTTTATCATTATTATAATTGTAAAAAAAAATGCTAGATTTATGTTGTAGACATTGTGATCCCTAGGTTTTTTTTTCCACCACTGTAAAAAAACAAGCAGAGATTGATTTCTCTACAATATACAATGGCACAACAAACCACTCTAATTTATTTTTTCTAGTGCTGGGCTATCTTACCTCTAATCAATATCACGATTATTTTAATAATTGGCCGACACAGCATTTTTTCATTGGTATAAGCTGCTTGAATTGTTCAGTGGGCTCTGTGTTCCTGAGTTTTCCTTCATGTTGCTTATATGTCAGATTGAAGATTGAACAGGGTGAATAAATGTGATAAGTCGTGCATTAGTAAGCTTGTAAAGGAACAGCACATGAACATACATACAAATAAATGACACGGGCAGAATTATGTGGTTGTAAAAAGTTCTAAATGCCGGTTTAGATCACTTTTTGATTATTGGAATTATCAATGTAATTCCACCTTAATTAACTCTAATTCTAATTCTAAAGTGTAGAATTTAAGTGTGATGAGGAGAAAGCTACAGCAGGGAGACACAACACTTTCCTGTATTGGACTGAGATTGAGAACCACCATGTGAAACAATTCAGAAATATAAAACACAGAAATGTGTGTATGTGTGTGTGTGTCCAGTGCTTATTAAAGAAAAAAAAAAGAAAGTCATCAGGGGAATTTAAAAGGCATTTCTCAAAGACCCAAAAATTTGTAGCACTGATATTTTTCATCGTTTCATTGTTAATAGTTATTAATAAATGCAATATAGGCCAGCACTTTAGGGAAGTGAACATGGAAATATAATCATTTCAGAATAACCCAATAGAGAGGCCTTTCAGTTCTATGTTTGTGGCTGTTTACTCTGGTGCAGAGCATCCATTAATTGTTCGAGTTATTTTATAACCACATGCATTTTATATTAAAATCAAATCACTTACAAAATGATTTGTAGTACTGAATAAAAAAAATCTACATAAATTATGCTGTATAATCATAAGTGAGGCCTACAACTATTGGACACAATTTAAACCCTTTTAAAAAGTTGCTTGAGTAAAATTTAGATTTAAAAGGTTTATGTAGAATTTAAGTGTGATGAGGAGAAAGCTACAGCAGGGAGACACAACACTTTCCTGTATTGGACTGAGATTGAGAACCACCATATGAAACAATTCAGAAATATAAAACACAGAAATGTGTGTATATGTGTGTGTGTCCAGTCCTTATTAAAGAAAAAAAAAGAAAGTCATCAGGGGAATTTAAAAGGCTCTATAATTGGATGGATGAGAACTGAAATGTTTCTGGGATTCTCCCATGGGACCAATAACAGCCAGAGAGCAGAAAAAAAAGACAGAGAAAAACATCAGATAATAATACAGAACGAAAGAAAGAGAGAGAGGGACAGATGCCAGCAGAGCGCTGTGACTTTGAGGAGGATTTTTCAAATGTTTGCAGATGTTGGCATCATATTTCCAGCTTTCTCTAATGTGGCCAGAGAAGAGCCAGAGTGCTTCACTGCAGTTAAAACTCTGTTTCTTCTTCATTAGAAAGAGAGCGCGGCCAATGTTTCTAGGCAGGCTGCGGAGCTCTTTGATGTCCGTAATTATAAAAAGAAAGCCTCATAAGCTGGAGTTTTGATTGCGGAATGGGAACGTCACCTCGTTTGATGTGACAGGCCTTTGTCATGCTTGATGAGGCAACATTTTGAAAAGGAGCCCTTCATACTGCAGTGACTTCAGCGTTATCTGGATGCGAGCAAGAGGTTTCAATTTCCGTCCACGGTTTGGCTATTATCATTTTTAATATCTCGGAGGCGTTGGAAATTGCTGAACTCTCAGAACTGGTACAGAGTCGACTACTGCGATGACTATTATTACACTCATTTCATCAGAAAATAAACATAGAGGGTTAAGTGTATGAGTGTAATGAAAGATAATTGCTTGGAATAGTGCTGATGGGTTTAAAATATGGTATAAATTTAGATTTACGCTTGGCCATGAGAAGCGTTGTAACAGAACTGGTATTCATTTGTGCTTCAAAACCCCCAGAGCTTTTTTTTTTTTTTAACTCTTCTTCACTATACATATACAGTGCTGCTCGTCTTTTAAAACCAAAGCCAGCATGATCTGTTAGCTGTTTAAATGGAAAGAGCCTGAATGTGGGACTAGACTCCTAAAAATAAAGGTGCTACATATGGTTCTTTAAGTGATGCCATTAAAGAAACATGTTTTATCCCATAAAAAAGAATTGTAATATGATGGAGATATGATGGAAATATAAGAGAGTGTGGAGAACAAGCAAGGCTCTTTACTGAATTAAAGATCCCAAAAAACATTTGTAGCACCTGTATTTTTCATTGTTTCATTGTTAATAGTTATTAATAAATGCAATATAGGCCAGCACTTTAGGGAAGTGAACATGAAAATATAATAATTTCAGAATAACCCAAAAGAGAGGCCTTTCAGTTCTATGTTTGTGGCTGCTTGTTCTGGTTCAGAGCATCCAATAATTGATTGAGTTATCTTATAACCACATGCATTTTATATTAAAATCAAATCACTTACAATATGATTTGTAGTACTGAATTAAATCTCCTAACATGAATTCTGCTGTATAATCATACGTGAGGCCTACAACTATTGGACCCTATTTAAACCCTTTTAAAAAGTTTAATTTAGTACAATTTAGATCTAAAAGGTTTATTTGCACAGATCTGGTAATGAATAATGGCAGCTACTTACTGTACATGTTGTGTGCAGGGTTGTCTGTCTCCCCGGGTGTAGTTGGGGGACCCGTGGCCTCTGTCTCGTCCCAGCGCTCGTCAGGGGGGCTCAGGCTGTGAGCGCGGGCAAAGCGAGAGGGGCTGCTGGGCTCTGTGCCCTCGCTGGCCGTCACACTCATCTTATCCTGCCCGTTTCTTTCATCCGGCACATCCGTCCCCCATACACACCCCTCATCCTCTCCCTCAGAGTCCAGAGAGCACTCTGTTTCAACTAATAACACACAGAGAGAAAGAGATAAAGAGAGATATTAAAAATCATTCAAATATAATTTTGGTACTATGAGTGAAATACAGCTCTGGAAAAAAATGCTATTTATAGGTATTTGTTTGAGTAAAATGAACATTTCTCCCAAATTCCAAATAAAAATATTGTCATTTTGGGCATTTATTTCAGAAAACAAGAAATGCCTGAAACAACAAAAAAGATGCAGAGCTTTCAGACCTCAAATAATGCAAAGAAAAAGAGCTCATATTCATATAAGAGTTTTAAGAGTTCAGAAATCAATATTTGGTGGAATAACCCTGGTTTTAATCACATTTTCCATGCATCCTGGCATGTTCTCCTCCACCAGTCTTACACACTGCTTTTAGATAACTTTATGCCACTTCTGGCTTGTAATCATCCATCTTCCTCTTGATTATATTCCAGAGGTTTTCATATAGGTAAAATCAAGAAAAAACATCATCATTAAGTGGTCTCTTATTTTTTTCCAGAGCTATACATTCAAATTCATTCATGTGTATTTATTATGTGTATAAAATAAAAACAAACCACATGCAAAACACATGTTAATACAGTAACTAATGCAGGAATCTTACATATAACTATATGCACATTTCTTAATGTGCTTTTCTGCAGTGTAAAGCACATTCTGTGTAATGAGCAACAACATCCACATCATTGCCACATACAGATGCAGATAAGGTGGTGTCAGATAAATACAATTCTGTGTTTACTAAGCACGGGAGTATAGTGCATGAAAATGTATTTATTGCTCATAACAATATGTTTCAGGCTGAGTATTAGTGTATTAATTAGAACTAGACTGCTTAAGACTACTTTTTTCAATTTGAAAAAAATAAAAAAATAAACAGACTCTTACAATAGAACAATCAATATGCGAATATGAGGTGAACCATAAGAAAGAGATTAAAATTAGGGGTTTGAAACAGTTTTGATTTTACAATTAGTAAAATTGTTTGCATTCATCCCCTGTTGCTCAAATATAATGAGTCGTTTAGTTTTATGTGCGCTGGCCCTGCAGACTTACATTTCTTATTCTGCTTATTGAGCTTTTATTACTCTTATTTTGTTTAAAGTCAGAAACGGAGGGACTTGATTAAAAGGAGCGTATGATTCATATCAGATGGCTATAATACGTTTATATGTACACTTGAATGGACTGGCACCCACCAGACTTGCTTCATTATAATTTTTCCAAGTGATGTGAAGTATTTTTGGGCTGAAGAACAATTGAAAATGAAGAACTGAAAGACATTAACAACCGCCAGCATTTTGAAGAGCGTCTTGTTTTACATTTTACAGAGTGAAAGTTCAGCTGAAAAAAAAAAAGAATAAGTCTTTTTAATTTGTTTGATTTTGATTGCTGAGCATGCTTTGCACCAGAAACTTGCATTATGAGAAGATATTTGTGGCAGAAACAGAATATCGAGTCAGCTGGGACTGTCTTTCTCTGCGCTTTTCCGAAAACGAGATTGATGATTCAGTTTATTCAAAAGAAGCTGAATATCTTTTATCTCTCGGTTCTGTGAAATGACTTTAGCATTTCGACATTGAGCCAAAATGAGTAGTAATTAAAAAACAAAGATAGAATTCCTTCAGAAATGGTAAACAAATGTAACCAGAGCTCCAGAATCCAAATTCAATCATTAAGGCATGTTTATTTTTTTATTTATTTTTTTGCTCAGAAAGGGGTGATTATAAGCATATGGATATGATTTTTTCCTTGTAGGGCTACAGCTGATCGATGTTTTTGAATCAGATTGACCACATACATTTTACGTAAACATTTATTTAACAGAAACGTCCATTTTAATTCACTTAATTCAAAATATATACAAACGCTGTTTTGCTTGTAAAGGAAAACATTCATTTTAACCCGTTGGGTGCAGAATTCTGTATTTTTTTTCCCCATTTGACCGATGTGTCTGTACAGTGTGTGTGTGTGTGTAAGTGTGTGTGTAAGTGTGTGTAAGTGTGTGTACGTTTGGGTTCACTACCTTCACGCTAATCAGTTCGTAGTCAAAGTGTGAACATGCTGGCATTGCATGGCAGGAAACTGCAGTTTCAGTTCGACTGTGATGGAAAAAAAAATAACAATGCAGCACTGACAGTACGTGCATGTCTGTGTGTGTGTGTGTGTGTGTGTGTGTGTCCATCCCACTGTTGCTCACTCATGAGTAATCCACCTTTGCAGCAGTAGTGTACAGGACTAACCAAGTGCGGGTTCCCACCACTTGGTTTGCAAATTCATACATACACACACACACATAAATGCACACACACAAACACACACACACACACACACACACACACACACAAACACACACACACACACACACACAAACTACAGAATTTGCCCTTTTCTGAAATGACTGTACAGTACGATGACCCAACAAAGGACAAATGTAGACGAGTCTGAGGTTTTGGATAAGACCTTATATTTGCGCACATATACACACACTGTGCACAACATGACCTTTACTGTTATGACTGTGCAGAATAGTGGGGCAGTAATCCCACTCACATGTGTGTAGACTTCTGAGAGAGCTTATATCAGCACAGACACACATACACACACTGCCATTATACTATTTCAAAGTGCATATTGTATTACTACAGATATTACTACAAAAAAAACCTTGTATCTCCATTTGTGCTGCTTTTAATTTTTTGATTCATAATCTGAATTTTATAATAATGATTTTTTTTCCTTCTTCTGTAAGGTTTACATATCAGTTTACTTATTGTGTGTGTGAGAGAGTGTATTTATAAGTATATATGGCCCAGGCAAGCTGTTTCCATGTGGGTCAGCCAGACGTGACTCTTCCTGTAGCAGTTTTCTCCAGTTTCCAAGAGTTGCACCTTCTGAAGGTGTAGGAAACAGTACTCACCGCTCTCTGGCTTCATCTGTAATTTTTCTAAAGAAAAGACTTCTACTTTTAATAGTTACAGAGTTCTCTGTGTTTCTGGGTCTTTTTCTAGTTATTATGATGTTGAAAGTCTGAATGTGCTGTGTGTAAGCATGTAAATGATGAAGTAGAGAGTAACAGCAGTAACAATGCTCAGTTTATTTGTATTGCTACAGACCAGCTGTAATATGTTAATCAATGACTTGTTCCTTAAAAAAACAGCCATAACTTTTTGTTTTTAAAAAATAAATTTATTTGCTCTGCTAACTACTCTATCATTTCAGGCTTTTCACTGGAGCTGAAGAACTTGCTAATAAAAAAAAAAAAAAAAAAAAAAAATGGTTGTGTTCTAATACGTTTGACCGGTAGTTGATGATGAGCAGCTACTATTCAGAGTTCCTACTTTATCATAGTTAATCGATCCCTGATTAAAGTAAATCAGGTCATCTTCTGGTGAAATGAATTTATGCAGTGGATCATCAACCAGAAAGAAGAAATATATCCTTAAAACCTACTTACTCAATTTTAACCAAGATTCTGACATTCAGCAGTATTTCCTTATGAGTGATAAGTTCCTAATTTGTTTAGTTAACAAGGACACAGAAATTCATCATTATAAGAGCAGTGAAAATCTGTGAATAAGACTAGACTAGTATAGCACATCTACAGTTAAAGACACCTAACAGACTTTTTGTTTGGACTTTTACTTAAGGATAATATTTTGAAATAAGATCAAGTGACTGAATTTTGCATTAAAAGTCTGAAAGAAGTCCAACTTGTTTACTTTCCTTTATAGCACATTCTTCACAAAAATTCTGTAAATAAATAATAGCCATGATTGGCAATTTTAATTTTTTTTATATTTTGTAAATCTAGCAGTATTTAAATTGAGGGACAAATTTGGAAAGTTTGAAAGAAAACCAACTTATGTTAAACTTTCCTTTCACAAAAATCCTGGATATTAATGATTGCCATGATGGCTGTTTTTAATTTTTTTTTTAAATATGGTGAATATGGCAGTTATTAATCAAATGGTGGCAAAAATTATTGATGAATGGACCAATAAAAATGCTCCAAAATGACTTGGAAAAAAAACTTTATTCCTTCTCTTGTAAAGCTGCTATTTTTTTAGATTTTTTTCTTTGCATGACAGTGCTGATATATATATATATATATATATATATATATATATATATATATATATATATATATATATATATATATATATATATATATATATATATACATATTAATCTGCTGCTCCTCCTTTCAGATGTTTTTTTAACAGATTTACTGTACAAGTTAGCTGAACTGTTGATATGAATGGTCAGTTCTATGGGCTGTGCTTCCTCCTCTGCTGGGGTTTCCCTGTGAGCGGAGGAGCAGAGGGCCTGCTCTGCATTAGGGCTGAGTGGAGGATAATTCGTGTTGCCGTGGCAGGGAATGAATGACAGTGGCCTGTGTCTGCGTTGTGCGGGGATGGCTCTCATTATCTCCCTCTGACTGATTTATTTATATATCTGGGCTGAATCGCATTCTTCACTTGCTCTTAAATTTCAGCCAGTAAAGTTCTGGGCCAACGTGGGGGTGCGTGTGATCGTGTGGGATCGCGTGTGATCGCTTGTGATTGTGTCTGCGTACACACACCTGAGCACAAATCACCCAACAGGCACTCTCTATATATTTGTGTGTGTTGAACCATAAATGTAGTAAACAGGGCTGGAACAGGTACTGCACAGTGAGGAAACTGATGTTATGATGGTAAATACAGTATTTAGTGTTATTGTGCAACGTGCAAGTATTAAGCAGTCTCACACGCTTTCATTATTTTCGCTTGTATAGTTTAAGTTTACGTAACATCAGAAGAACTGCAAATAAACATGAATACAGTAAAGCACAGAAAGAATGTGCTGTTATCACAACTACATTCAATCAAATGTATTAATACAGGATTTTTTTTGTTCGCTGATATTGTCGCAAAGCAGCTTTGCAGAATCTGCTAGTAAAAAAAAAACAATGATCAATTGTTAATAAATTGTATAAATTATTGATAAAAGGTCACTGTAATAATATAACTGTAATAGTCATGGTAAACATAATAAAAACAATACTGATGGTTAAAAGTAAATATATATATATATATATATATATATATATATATATATATATATATATATATATATATATATATATATATATATAATAGTAAAAATGGCGCAAATAAAAAAAAATCCAGTCAGAGTCTATATAAACGTCAATATGTAAATGTTTATATTGTTTGTAGGAAAAGATGGACAATTAATACAAGGTAGAAAGAATATAGGTAGATAATCACAGTCAGAACAACTGACATTCACTGGATTCATGGATTTGTTTGTTCCACTAGCAGATCACCTCATTTACTTAAGTGACAAATGTTTTTTTTTTGCTAATTTTGGACAGTATTGTTTGTTTTAATTTATCTGAATGTTTTTATTTGAATGTTTCTATCTAAGTAAATACATTCATCAATCTATTTATCATGTTCAATTAGCTTTCTCTGATTCCTTTACCTGTACTGTAAGGCAACTATATGTATCTAATTATACAACTTTAATTTGATGCTGCTGATTTTTATCTACAAAATGGCAACTTTATTATTTTGATAAAATGTAAAGATCAATCATCAAATGGTTACATTATGTCAAAAAGTGAAGACTGGAATAAATGAATATTTATTTTGTCACTGTCAAAAAATACAGTAAATCTGGCAGTACATTTTTTAACAGACTAATACAAATGATGCAAAATAAATAGAATTATTTTTTTTGACACTGACTTCCATTAATAAAGTTTTTTTTTCTGCTGTAAAGTTGACATTTTGAAAAAAAAAAATTTTTTGCCTGACAGCAATCATATATGCATAAAAATGGGTCATGTCTTCCTGGTCTGTTTGTTATTTACTGTCATTAGTTTGGGTTTCAGAGAAGAATGTCAGAAGAGTCAGGCATCCTCCAGCTGCGCATACACTGCTTTAAGTATCCTTTACACAAACGAATCAAACCCACAAAGAGTTTACACGCATACATAATTTCACTATATGTACGTCTTTGAAGTTGTCATCTTTAAAATATATTACGCTTTAATTAAAAACAGAAATTCCAGCAGTAAAGTGTAGAGAAATGAGACATAAGAAAAGACACAAATTAAATATATGACATGATATATGATATTTATCATATTTATGTTACTTTTATATGTGATATTATCCAGTATACTGCAGATTGTGTCCTAAGTAACATTCGTGAGACGGATTTAAAAATTATTCACTTCATTGTTGGTTCTTGTCTGCACCAGATGGTAATAATCATAACAATAAGCAAAATTTTGAAGCTATAATAATTAAAAATCACTCAATTACTCAGATACACTTTTTTTATCTGATGTGCAGAATATACATACGCATAGGATATCTGGGAGCAGTAGAAAGCTGATGATATATATATATATATATAAACACAAATATATACACATATACTAGAAACATTAGAGCTATATGTGATCTATTGTAGACTTAGTGTTTCAATCTACAAGCATTTTAGACATTACGATATATTATAAAACTTATAATATTTTCACCTCATGTTTTTTATACATTAAAAACTGTCCTACACAACCTGAGAAACTGTACTTATTTGGCTTATTTCCTGAAATGAATGATCTGAAATGTTCTGTACTGATTATTTTGTTCTAAAATACAACAATTGATCAATGCAATCCAGTAATATAATACAATAAGTGCTATTTCAACACTGCGGTGCTATATGGCATGTAGGTGTTTCTCAACTTTCATTTTTGCACACAAGAAAAGCCATAGGCAAAGTTCACAATTCAACTTCACCACCGAGAACAACTTCTGTCTGAAAATCATACAGTTCATATAGTTTATGAATCAAGAGCATCCCTGCACTGAGTCTAGTGTGTGAACCTGTGGAAACTTACAGTCTGAAAAAGATATCAGTACAGTAGAAGCCACATGAAAACACAAAGTAGCGTAGCAGCTCGAGCTATTTAAAGAAGAAGATCAATCTCTACGCTTCTTTTCTTCTCTGAGAATAAACTCAAGCACTGAAACTCTTCAAATGAAGCTTCAGAATCAGTGAATATAATCAATAAGCCAGACTTTACTCCACAGCACAGCGCTTCTTATATTTCTGACAGAACATGCTGAGCACTCGAGGCAGAACAAGCACAAGATTAAAAGATTTAGGCTTTTTTTTTTACCTTCTGCAGCCGAGATGAAGAGAGTTCATATCTGAATCCACCGCATTTAAGAGTTTACTACATAAAACTCTGCGTGAAACAGCGTCTGTATCGTCCTTAAAGCTTAAAACATTAAAAACATTTGGGGAATTATCAGACGCCACTATTTTCACACTCTAACAATGAGTCACACGCACACCACATCACAGCTACAACACCTCCTACAGCCTTCTATGGTGTCTCGCAGTCACACACACATACACGTACACACAAATACATACACACATACATACAGTCAGAAATAATGAACACACACAAACAATTAGACACATGTACATATAGTTACACAATCAAGAAATAATGAACACACACATACACATTCACATACACATGTACACAGTCACACACAAACATACATAGACATACACATACATGTACACACAGTCATAAATAATAATCACACACACACACACACACATTCACATACACATGTACATATAGTCACACACATATATACAGTGTGTGTACACACGTTCACACAGTTACAAATAATAAACACACACACGTTCACACGTACATATTCACAAACCACGTTCATACATTCACAAATAATAATCACACACACACACACACATTTACACACGTTCACACATACATATTCACATACACACATTCATACATTCACAAATAATAATCACACACACACACACACATTTACACACGTTCACACATACATATTCACAAACCACGTTCATACATTCACAAATAATAAACACACACACACAGACACATTCAAATACACATTCACATACACATGTACATACAGTCACACACATATATACACATACACACATATGTTCACACAGTCACAAATAATAAACACACACACACACACACACACGTTTGCACATATATGTTCACATACACACATTCATTCATTCACAAATAATAAACACACACTCATACACACACACATGTACATACAGTCACACACATATATACAGTGTGTACACACGCTCACACAGTCACAAATAATAAACACACACATGTTCACACATACATATTCACATACACACATTCATACATTCACAAATAATAAACACACACAAACACATTCACACACACATACATACATACACACACATGCATACAGTCAGAAATAAGGAACACACACACACATATACACACACACATACACATTCACATACACATTAACATACGCATGTACATACATTCACACACACATACATACACATGCATAGAGTCAGAAATAATGAACACACATACACACACATACACAGACAAACACATTCACATGTTCACACGGTCACAAACAATAAAAACACACATACACACACACATATATGCAACACATGACAATAATCTGAAAGCACATAAGCACACTCAACCTTCAGCCATTCTAACACACACACACACACACGAGAAGAAAGAGAACGGAACAGCCACGCTCAGAAGCTCAGAGTGAAGACTGTGAAACGTGTGTATCAGTCGTTAGCGGTTCTGTCGCAGTGTTTGTCATTTTCTTGTTTTTAATACCTGTGTCAGAGGACAGTCATGTCTGGCAGTGATAACCCGTGCAAAACATGCTTCTTCAGCTAAACCCAGGTGCCACACTGACTACAAGTTTCAAAGTGTGTCACTGGAAGTGTGAGTGTGTGGGGACGATAGATAGATATATGTGTGTGAGATTCTGCGTTCACGTAGGGGCGTAACAAGGTAGCATAAGGTGAGTGGGGTGAGTGAGTGAGTGAGTGTGTGTGTGTGTGTGTGTGTGAGTGTGTGTTTCTATGTTCAGCTCGATGTTATCTTCACTGTGAGTTCTACTGTATGTGACTCTGGCAGCACTTGTTTACATGAATGATTGTTCTTTCACACTAAACAGATGTAATCACGCTCCTCCGAGGGTACTCACACGCACACACTTACAGCCGTGTATCTGTAGCTGTTTTTAAAGGCGTTTTAAGTGGTTTGCTTTGTTCTTGTAGCTGATTACAGAGGCCCGGTCTGACTTTATTACTACCACACTAAAAAGGGATTCGAGTAGATTTAGAGTAATAAAGCTGGGCTATGGTGTTTATATACAGAGCCAAATTTGTGTTTATAAACCTTTGGATGAGTGTGTGTGTGTGTGTTTCTCTTTCTCTCTTTCATTCTGTGTGTGTGTGTGTATATGTGGATTAAAGTTTGCTTGGGTGTGAGTGTTTGTGATGCGACAAAAGCATTAAATCTTGGTGTATACACCTTAAATCATAACCATAAAACCGAGAAAATATTTTTTTTTATTAATCAGTATAAATAGTCCAGTATAGTTCAGGGCTGGGTTTCTCAAAACCTAAGTAAAAGGCTAGGCCATTTGTAATCATGTTCTTTTTTAAACCTTCTTAAAATTTTTGAGCTTTTCCCAAAGACCTTTGTAACTGACTTGTAACAGGAGAATCTTTATAAGACCATAAAATCATGAAAAATCGTATTTTGTCACTAGATTCAATGCCAATTTCGTGGTTAGTTTGATCCTAGTATGATATACACGTCAGCTGTATGTGCCACAATGCAGTAGGTAGTGTCACAACCTCATACTGTGAAATTATAAAATGTATTATTTGCAAAGAAATGGCCTATTAAGCTCAGTTTCTTTGAGCTTAATTGATTAAGCACTAAACAATATGTTTTTTTTTTAATTGTGGAACCTTCTGGAGAGGTTTTAGGAAATACATACAAAACTGTGTTCTTAATGTTTTAAATATTGAAGCCTTAAATTTGTTTATTAATTACTGTAATTAATAGATTAACATGAAACAAAAAGGTTTAACACTATGGAGTCTAAAGGGTTAAATAGGCCACATGTAAAATTGACATTATTTATAATCATAATTCAGTTTAAAATTTTCCTCTTTCTTTTGCCTTCAGATTTTTTGTTAATTATTTATTTAAATATAGAAAATGTTTTATGTTTCATTCAGGTTCAATTTACTATGAAAAATAAAACATAAAACATAGGAACAATTTATTTAACTAGTTTTGTTTCAGACAATTAAACAAAGTGACTGAACAAAATCAAGATACAGTATTCTACAATTATTGAGAGGTTAGACAACTTTACAAAATATTGATAAATGTCCATTCATCTCAATGTTGTAGCTGTGTTTCCAGTTGTCAATGTTATCATAAGATTAATTTCATGGAAAACTATTTAAACTGACTGAGTTATTCTTAAATTACTGGAGCACAGACTGCTGGAAATCTGGTTCTGTGGCACATAAAGGGTTAAAATGCTACTATGCTGGACTGGTACTAAGCTGGACTATGTTGGCTTTTTGAAATGTAGGACATAAATGTAAGTCTGGTATTTGTTTTTTTCCAACAAAAATGTCTGTATATAAGTTAAGATTGTACATTCTTTAAAAAGTAGATTCTTCGGGAGTTTTCCATCTTCCACACTGAAAAAAGATATAACTTAACAATATAAATGCCTTAAAATGCATTTGAGAGGGGATAATATATAAGCTGAGATTGTACTTTCTTTTAATTTAGGTTCATCATGGGTTTTCCATTCTATATAGAGCCATTAGAGCAAAAAATAGAAGGAAAACATTTTAATGTATCTATATCTGTATATTTTATTGTTATATAATAAATGAGCCTTCACACTGAAAACAATGACCAAGAGCTAACTTAACAATTCAAATGCCTTAAAGTGCTAGTATTTGTTTTGTTTGTTTTTTTATTTTACTTTGTGTCAAAATTACCTAAAGAATGTTCAACTAAAAATGTCTTAATATATGAGTTAAAAAAAAGGTTGTTCAAGGGTTTTACATCCTAACTAGAGCCACTAAAAATGTTTGAATGTATCTCTATCTGTTTTAAATGTTATATAATAAATGAGCTTTCACACTGAAAACAGTGACCAAAGACTTAAGAACTTAATGATAGAAATGCATCAAAATTCTAATTTGAGAGTGGATAATATATACTTTAAGATTGTTCATTCTTTAAAACTAAGGTTCTTCAAGGGTTTTCTTTGCTATGTTGAGCCAGCTAGAGCAACACAAGAGAGGGAGCATTTAAAATGTAATTGACTCTTTACCTGGTTGGTGAAATGTTTCAATATTCTCAAAGATATATGATTTTTTAAAGCCTTTTTGATTATCCTGAGTGCATGGTTTTTCTAACTGACTTCATACACTTTATAAAAGGTCAGATCTAAAAAAATTGCGCCCTCCTTTTCCACTTCACAGCACATTAAACTGTGTACTGGTGCTGCTTGGATGCTCTACAGCGTCGCCCTGTAGGCCTGTTAAACAGGGCTCGTCCCTCGCGGGTGGCTTTGAGTTGAGGAGAGACAGGAAAGAGGGAAGACTTCTGAGAAAGACTGAACGGGGAAATAGAGATTAAACCAAGCGAAAGTAATGTGCAACAAGTGTGTGTTTTTGTAAGACCCTTGACTCTTGACTCAGATCACTCTAGAGCAGATATTCAGGCAGGCGAGGAGAGAGGTATCAGGGGAAATTCCCCAAGCTGAGCTCCAAGGGCATGATGACAACGCTTTTTTCACGACTACACCCACACCATCCCCGCATCAGAGCACAAGAAACAAACTGTAGATTCACTGCTTCAGAGAACACCTGATGCAACCTGAAAACGGCCCATACCTTCTGCTACGAGGCTTATATATGCAATAAAGACGCTGAGAGATGCTGCTCACTGTTAAACAACAACTGTTTTAATTGTTTTTTGGGCGATCTAGCTATTTTTTCTTGGTGGAGAACCATGAAAAATGATTTGATCTTACAACAAGGCAATACAAGATACCACACTGTTCATCCAGTGCTGGATTGTGTTGAGGAGTGAGGAGGTTCAGGTGATATCATGGGAAAACTAGTACACTGTAAACCCAGAAGTTGTTTGAACTCAAATAAATTAAGTCTGTTTAGTTTAGTTTAGTTAACATATCAGGTTTTACAATGTAGTGAAATTAGTAGATTTAAACCACCCCAGTGAGAACTTGCGTACAAATGTGTTGAGAAACATGTAAGAAAGGATAATCCAACAAAAAACATAATTAAATAGGGTACCACTTTAAAATAAGACTACCTTTATAAAGGGTTTATGAATGGTTTATAAAGGAGATTATTAATGGTTATTAATTAGGCTGCAAATACTTTAAAACTCATTAATAAGCAGTTAATAAATAAATAACAACATGAATAGAAATGACAACAGTGATTTAAAAAAAAATCACTGTAAACACAGAAGTTGTTTGAACTCAAACAAATTAAGTCTGTTTTACATAAAATTGGAGATTTCTAAACAATACTCAACTATTTTGAGTTAGTTGAACATTCATGGGTACATATACACTTAAACTGAGATCTTTGAGTTGAATCAACTTTTAATAACTGAGTTTAGTCTGTTGCCATTAATAGCTTCTTTTCCATTGGCTTCTGTCGTCACAATCTATTTGCATACTGGGTGTGTCCAACAGTTTCTGACTAACACTCACCATCAGTGTGTAGTGATTCCCCTGGTGCTACCTTAGATAAACTTGTAGATCACCTATTAGGATTAAATGCTTGGTCTCTGTGTTGTTGGCTGTAGAACAAGCATCATTTACTGAGCTGCAGTAACTCTGTGTTCTCGCTGTGCTCTCAGTACTTTTAATTCTTTACTGTTTTCTTTCATCTACTTTTCTATGAGTATTTAAAAAAATAGTTGAATGAAACCAGAAAGAAGACTAAATACAAGTTCAGGAAAATATTAATTTTAAATACATATGTATATGTATTTGTTAAATTCACTGTACTTAAAAATTATATTACATGAACTTAAAATTTATCAGGTAATCGGTTACAACAAAAGTTTTCAGTTAATTCAACTTATCAGGTTTTACAGTGTAGTAAAATTAGTAGATTTAAACTACCCCAGTGAGAACTTGCTTACAAATGTGTTGAGAAACATGTAAGAAAAGATAATCCAACAAAAAACATAATTATATTGGGTACCACTTTAAAATAAGACTACCTTTATAAAGGGTTTATGAATGGTTTATAAAGGAGATTATTAATGGTTATTAATTAGGCTGCAAATACTTTAAAACTCATTAATAAGCAGTTAATAAATAAATAACAATATGAATAGAAATGACAACAGTGATTAAAAAAAATGGTAAAGTAGTGATTCCACTCTCATTTCTACTGTCAAACCTCAGATCTCTCTAGATACTAATTTTACTTTGTGTTTTTCATCAATCAGCATTAAAGCATTAAAAAGCATTAAATGGATGTGTTGTAACTGCTTATCAATGGCATTTACAACCTAATCAATAATACTTAAGAATCTAATTTATAAACCATTTATAAACCATTTATAAGGGTAGTCATATTTTAAAGTGGTACCTGATATTGTATTGAAACATGATTTTTTGGCTCATAATTATAGTAAAACTCTTTTTGGTGTCTACAAAACGTTTTCCACCCATATAAAAAAGGCTTTAACCAAGCAAATAACCATTTAATCATACAGTCAGTTATTTGATGTGCCATGACTTAATGTACAAGCCTTTGTCAGTATGACAAAGCCATGTAAGGGAGAAAGTCTAGACCAGAGGTGGGCCTATTTTACAATCATTTTAAAACATTAATAAGACTCCTTAATTCTCCCTTTATGTAAAAAATATGAATCTGTCCATTCCAACCAATGTAACCATCAATGCCCACATACTTTAACTTAAAGATAAAAGCTGTATAGATCTTACATTGTGTGTGACCTCTTTTTTTTGGTCACATTGTTATACATATACACATTTAAATATGTGCATTTTTGGTTCATAATCAGTAATAGTATATTATGGTAGCCTGGTTTATACACAGAGATGTGGAAAAATGCAGAGAAAGCAAAAGTGAGGGAGAAAAAAACTGTGAGTAGGTTAACCTGTGTGTGTGTGTGTGTGTGTGTGTTAACCTGTGTGTGTGTGTGTGTGTGTGTGTGTGTGTGTGTGTGTGTGTGTGTGTGTGTGTGTGTGTGTGTGTGTGTGTGTGTGTGTGTGTGTGTGTGTGTGAATGTGTGTGTGTGTGTGTGTGTGTGTGTGTGTGTGTGTGTGTCAGAAACCAATGGAAAAAATTAGCATCTGATAGTATCCTCTAATCAGACGATCAGAGCGAGATGAGATACACGCAAATCGCACCTTTTACCAAAAAACTTCTGAGGTGTGTGTGCTTGCAGATGGGTGTATATTCTCTAGAGAAAATCTCTTATTTTCACATCTCCTTGTGTGTGTGTGTGTGTGTGTGTGTGTGTATTTGTGTGTGTGTGTGTGTGTGTCTTCTGGCTGCAGTCGTCTTACTGCTGTGTCAGGAGCCACAAAACACACTACATCCTGTTTGACTCAGGTAAGTTTCTCATCAAACCTAGGTGTGAATGCAGACCCCTCTGACACGCGAGTCTAGTGTGTGTGTTGTGTGTGTGGTTCACATTTTAACATGAATTTAACAGCTTTTAATTCTATTCTGCCAGTCCAGTTTATGTACTATAATGCAAAAGCATTACATACTAATTATCTCTGCAATCAGTGTGTTTATCTCAAATTAAACATAAATACAGAAAGTTGAGTTTTTTTAGTAACATTTTTGAACTATTGGTTAAAATAATATGATTAGAATTCTCAATTACATTCTTTCCCTGCTTTTATATGTCAGTCACAAACTTTCAGGCCCAACACAGGTACTTTAATTAGCATTATTTAGTATGTGTACCTTAAAATAGCAGCTTCAGAATCATAGTAATGATCTGTGCCTCTGTCATTATCACTCCAGACTGAAACACTGCTAACTGCACTATGTAACTCTGGTGAAGCTGCACAAGACCACTCACCAGAACTGTGGAATTTTGTTTAGAATTCTGACAAGTTAGACAATTTAGTGCCTCCGTCCACATGCTTCTTTCTCTTCCATTTGTCAACAAATACACATGTACAGCTGCCAATGAGAGCAGTTTCTTACACAAATACCTAATTATCCACAATGAACACTGGCAGCCGTAAGAAAATGTCTTTCACAGAGAATCTCTTATGTTAAAATTTCTTAAGTGTGAAAGGGCAGCTTCCAAACATATCCAGACCCAAATCACCGTACACTCCATGCTGTAGGCCGAGCTCAGGAGCAAAAATACCTGTTTTGCTTAATGTTGCTGCTTAAATAGGTTAACATCATTTCATTTCATTTTATTTCACTTTTAAGAAATTGTTCTAAGATCCTTGTATCTCCAAAATGTCAACTTTACAGGACAGAAACTTTAGAGTGTTCAATTGAGTTATTTTGGAGCATTTCTATTGGTCCATTCATTATGACAGCTTGATACACATTCTAATTATGTCAAAAAGTAAAAAAAAAAAAACATCAAAGTTTAAAAATACGCGGTTTTGTGTAAATAGCTGATTATAACTACTCAGAGTTTTTAAGGATTCAAGGAGACTTTATTGTCATTCACATCACATGTGCTACATGAGATGGAACGACATTGTATTCTGATGGTTCAGTTGCACACAAAAGAGCATAATATAAAGATTAAATAAAATAAAATAGATTAGAATAAAATATAACAAAATAGATAAAGATAAATAGAAAAAATATAAAGGATAGTAGGAAAGTAGCAGCAACAGAGTGTTTCCACTGTGTGTCTGTGTGTAAGTGAGAGTCTATTTGAGTTTGACTGTACGTGTATAAGTGAGTCTATATCTGTGTGTGCGTGTGTGTGTGTGTGTGTGTGATATGGTTTGTGGGAAAGTACTGGAATGCAGAAGAGAGTGTATGATCCCACACATGCACTACACTCAATCAAACTCCTCTTCATTACACTCTTGTAATGTCACACACACACACATCTCTCTCTCTCTCTCTCTCTCTCTCTCTCTCTTTCTCTTTCCTCCCTCGCTCTTGCTCACACCGCACTATAAATACCAGCTCTTCCCCTCCAAATTTGTTTTCCTCTCGTGTTTTTTCCCCCTTCTCCTCCCAACATAAGAAAATGTTTGCAACCTCTTCCAAGCTATCTGATGTGGCTCTTTATTTTGTGCATTTGCTCAAACCGCACCGTCGTGGTTCGTGAATATTAAAACATTCTCAGGGATCCGAGTGCACATTCACTCGCAAACACACACACTAACTCACACACACAAATACGCGCACACACACACACATGCAAACACACACACACAAAAAGTTTGAAGTTTTAATAGGAGGTCCCAAATAAAGTGTCTCTTTGAGCTTAACAGCTTTATAATGTGAGAGTTCGTTAGTCGCACTTGGGTTGCAACACTTCTGAGAAATTAGTTTCTCGGGTTTGACAAATATGCCTGGTATCCACAGAGGCAGAGCGGGTTCTTCTTTTACGAACTCGAGTGGTGTTTCTACCTCAAATCCCTAACGAATCCAGTTTTCCACACATCGTCCTGATATATATCAGACATATATATACATATATATATACACTAGTGCTGGGCGATTATGGCCTAAAAAAAAAATCTTCGATTTTTTCACAAAAAATACGATCTTCAATTATAATCGATTTTCCCCCCTGATGACAAAGAATTGGTTTAAAATTAGGTTTAGCTGTAAAAAAAAAGGAAAAAAAAATAATGCAATAAACGAGTCACAAAAGAAACTTTGAATTAGAGATTATTATTGTTTTCCACAATTAATCACAGATCCTCACCGGAGAGCGATGTCGCTGCATTTTTAGAAAGGGTGGGATTTATTTCTAGTTAAATATATGCTTTATCCCACCGGGTGTTTGTGTCAGAAGTGCTGAAACAGCGCTGGAACTTTTTCTGGTACTAGCTCAGTCCATAATGAAAATATGCACACTTTGGTCTGTGGGAGGCACCGGTAAGACACAAAAACACTTCAGAAATGAGGAGCATTTTCGGATATTTTAGATTAAAAAGATAAAATGTCTGTATGTAAAATCGCGATTACTTCATTTTAAAAATCGCATTAAAACTGTATACGAATTAACCAAATTAATTGTAAAAAAATCATCCAGCACTAATACACTCACACAGACACACACTTACACAAAACACTGCTTTACAGGTGAAGGAAAAGTGAAGAACTAATAGCAGATTCACATTACGTTAAAAAGATTTTTGCCTGGGTGTGAGAATATATAGGCCACATTACATCAGCACATTTGTTAACTGGTAAGAACAGCTACCTGCAGACCTCAAGATGACATTTTAAGATAACTGGAGATGTTTCACTCATTTTGTGGTCTGCTCTTGGGCTGAACGTTCTAAAACAGTCTGATCTGGCTATGTTACCAGTTGCTTTTCTTGTAAATAGTTAAAGTCTAATTGTTGATCCTTCTTTCTTAGAGCTTCCCATAGTGATCCACTTACTTCACGATCAAGACCAAACCAAAGTAATTTGTTAAGATTATTTTTTTCTTCCTTCTTTGTTTGTTGTTTTGTTGTTTCTCTTTATGAGGTGATATTGTGCCATACCCTTTTTAACCCTTTATTTTTAACCCTGTTCTAATCATCTACAGCTGTGCTTGATTCTAATTTGATTCATATATTAAGTAGCAATACATTTGGGGGTGTTCCAACTTTTCCATACAGGCAAATTGTAATTTCTATTAATGACATTTTTACAAATAATTGTAAGATAATTGTAAGATATTTCTTCAGTTGTATGTGCTTACCTATTACCATATCCATCTTTTAATAGTGTTTAAATAAATATCATACATCCCTATGTTTAAATGTATAACAAAGGACATATGTTCTCAGTGTGTCCTAACAGTTTTACTTTATGATGTATTACATTAGCACAGCTGTTGCCAAAAAAAGTATGTGAAAGTGTACTAAAGTACCGGTATTCTACTGCACTTGTCAACTGCTAAGATACAGTATAAGGTCTGAGTTAATGGCTCTGTTTGAACATGAACAGGTACGTATCAGCACCATCTTGTGACAATGTAGGGATATGCATGTGAGTATGAGTTCAGACCCTGTGCTCACGGCAGAGCTTTCTCTATAAAGAACTGCAGATGAACTGTTTTTAGATAAAATAATCAAAAATATATCTACATATTGGAAGCATATCAACCCCAACCCCCCAAAATAAAGGAACAAATAAATAATAATAATAATTCATTATTATGCCTGCTTCATTATTACTGATACAATTATTTACACAGTCTCATGATGTGAAAGTCTGTGTGTATGCATGTGCAAAACTGGAGTGTATGCATGTGCTGAAGTATAAGTATACATGTGCTGGAGTGTATGCATGTGCAAAACTGGAGTGTATGCCTGTGCAGGAGTGTGTGTATGTGCTGGAGTGTGTGTATGCATGTGCTGGTGTGTTTGTACGTATGCATGTGCTGTAGTATATGAATGTGTTGGAGTGTATGCATTTACTGGAGTGTATGTATGTGCTTGAGTGTACGCATGTGCTTGAGTGTATGCATGTGTTGGAGTATGTGTTGGTGTGTGTGCCTGTGCTGGAGTGTGTGTATGCATGTGCTGGAGTGTATGTATTCATGTGCTTGAGTGTACGCATGTGCTTGAGTGTATGCATGTGTTGGAGTATGTGCTGGAGTGTATGCCTGTGCTGGAGTGTATGTATATGCTGGAGTGTATGCCTGTGCTGGAGTGTATGCATGTGCTGGAGTGTATGTATATGCTGGAGTGTATGCCTGTGCTGGAGTGTATGTATATGCTGGAGTGTATGCCTGTGCTGGAGTGTATGCATGTGCTGGAGTGTATGTATATGCTGGAGTGTATGCCTGTGCTGGAGTGTACGCATGTGCTGGAGTGTACGCATGTGCTGGAGTGTATGCCTGTGCTGGAGTGTACGCATGTGCTGGAGTGTACGCATGTGCTGGAGTGTATGCCTGTGCTGGAGTGTACGCATGTGCTGGAGTGTACGCATGTGCTTGAGTGTATGCATGTGTTGGAGTATGTGCTGGAGTGTATGTATATGCTGGAGTGTATGCCTGTGCTGGAGTGTATGCCTGTGCTGGAGTGTATGCCTGTGCTGGAGTGTATGTATGCATATGCTGGAGTGTATGCATGATGCATGTGCTAGAGTTTGTGCCTGTGCTAGAGTGTATGCGTGATTTTGCTGGAATCAATTGGAGTGTGTGTGGCACGTACATGAACCTAAACCAACGCCTTGAGAAACACTCTAATTAAAGTCAAAGAAAGTGCCAATGCAGCAAAACGACCCTCTTCAGCGAGGAAGTGGTTGTGTGACTGTGTGTGTGTGTGACTGTGTGTGTGTGTGTGACTGTGTGTGAGACTGTGTTAATCTCTCCAAAAGGGAGAGAAAAAGAAACGAATGGTGGAAAAAAACGTAACGCAATAAAACAAATTGAGAGAGTTGGAAAAAAATGGGAAGTTTAAAAAGGCAAACTGGAAGTTTAAGAGGACCTTTGATGTGTATCACTGAGGAGTGTGTGTGTGTGTGTGTGTGAGAGAGAGAGAGAGAGAGAGAGAGAGAGAGAGAGAGAGAGAGAGAGAGTATGACTGGGATTTGAGTTCTGTAAGTTGAAGCAGAAAGCTGGCGGGCTTGAGTGCGTTTGAAGTGTGTGTAACTCTGTGTGTGTGTGTGTGTGTGTGTGTGTGTGTGTGTGTGTGATGTGGTTTTTGGGGGAAAGGAGCAGCGTGTGGCGTCAGTGGGACTCTGTGAGGGGGGGTTATGGCGACAGTTTGGGGAAAGTGGGACCCTCCTCCTCCTCTTTCTCCCTTCTCTTCCTTCATCACTCTCTCTCTCTCTCTCTCTCTCTCTCTCTCTCTCTCTTTCTATCAACCTTCTCCCTTCTCCTGCTTTATCTCCTCCTCCTCCTCTGTGTGTGTGTGTGTGTGTGTGTGTGTTCTGATGAGGCCTCTCTGGATAATTTCACACCTCCACTCTCCATTACTGATATTAAAGTGTATTACCTATATCCTGTACATGATGTAACACTCTCAGATCCACGGCCAAGAACCTACATTACTGCTGAGATACTGCTCTCTCTTTCTGTCTCTCTATCTTTCTCTCTCTACCACTCAAATCTCACTGTTTTCTCTCTTTTTCTTTCCATCTCTTTTACTTTTCCCTCACATTTCTCTTTGTCTCATGTTCTCTCTCTCAGTTCTCACTGCTTTTCTCTATACCTTTCTCTTCCCTTTTCCCCTCTCCTATCTCTATCTCTTGTTCCCTCTTTTGTCTCTCAAATTTCTCACTCTTCCTGTCTTTTTATCCAAATTTATCTTTCTTTCCTGTTCTCCCACTCCTTCTCTCCCTCTGTCCCTCTCTTTTCCTGTTCTTTTTTTGTATTATCTCTCTCCTCTTCTCTTTCTATCAAATCTATTTTCTCTACATTTCTAACTCTTTAGCCTTTTCTTTAAATGTATCTTTCTCTCTTATTCTTTCACTCTATTTTAAATCTCCTAATTTGATTCACTCTTTTTCTCTACCTCTCTGCCACATTCGATTGCTTCTAAAAAAAATCTCCTTTTTACTTGTTATTTTCTTGTTCTTTTTATGTATCTTCCTCTCTCTCAAATTATAATCTGTTCCTTTTTTAACCTTTTTTCTCAAATCTCTCTCCCTCTCTTTCTCTCTTGCTTTTGTTAAACATATTTTCTGTAAATGATCCAGATGCTATTCTTCATATTGTCTCTGGCGGTTAGCAGCCAGTTCTGAAACTTGCTCTCCAGTTTGAGCTCTTACAAAAGTTGTCTTTTAAGCATTATATCTCTCTCTTTTTCTCTCCCTGCCCTTTTCTCTTTATTTCACTCCCTCTCTTTCTCACACACATTTTCACCACAAATGTTTATTCGTTTTAATACCACTCCTCTTTTTTTCCAAATGGCAGAACCAATGTTCTAGACAATGCATCTCATATCCACTTCCTGCTGGCTCTATACTCTCTGACTGTACCAGTACTACTCTCTGATGGATTGAGTAAGAAAGAGTGGTGCTGGTGATCCAAAACCATCTAACCAACACCTATCCACTTCCATCCTGACCCCACTAATGTTCTTCTGATTGAATGCAATCAATTCCTCACAGCAATGTTTCGACATCTTCTGCAACTATTATTTTGCCAAACAAGCATCTGGGTATTTAAAGCGCTTTATATTAGCAGTGCTTCCAGGACGTCAGCGTTTGCTGGTCCACTCCAGAGCTGCAGGACTAAAACAGTGTCAGCAAGAAAGAGTTTTATCAGTGACACCACAGAGTTCAAAAGAATCGATCTCTTACATAATTTCTTTCCACAGCAGTTTATCTTCCATGCAGTTTATCTATCACATCATTCACACGTATATTAGACAGGCTTGGATTTACACGCTCTGCCGCACGCTGACTGGCTGCAGCGATTTCACTGCACGCTGAGCTCCGTTTTGTCATGTCTTGTGACTTGCTCAGAGCGCACGAGGGCTTGTGGTTTGGAAAGCACAGCGCTCTGGTCCTCTCAGGACATGTCCACATTTTTCGGAGCTTATTACCGCGAGTGGGCATTAAACGTGAGCGAGAGGTTGCAGACTTTCCTGATTTTGATTTTTTGTGGTGGCGATTTAGAGATTTCCATTGTGCAGTGCTCTGGTGCTTTAAACCTTCTGCTTGAAGACGAGAGCTGCTGGTCAGAGCTGTGTTTTATAGCTGTGCTGGTTTGAAAAAGCAATGTTGGAGATGTAGGGGTGGTCGAAATAAGATTCATACAGTATGTGGTGGCTTATATCACTGTTTATTGAAACATCTTTAAAGCTCTCTTCAAGGAGTCTAGTATCTTTTTAGTTATCATTATATATCAACAGCTGGTTTGGTTAATCAGGTGAGTTCTGATGGAACTGAACACTCCAGGTTTGTTCTTTTTCAGACTAGCTCACAAGATATCTTCTACTTTTTTTTTAAGATTGAGACATTCTTGTTGCTTTTTACTGCATGTATGTGTATTTGCATCTGTTCTAATTAGAAATGTACTGATCCAATCAAGTAACTCAGGATTAGGGCTGATCTGGGCATATTAGGATGGATTTGGCATTAACAATTTAAACTCTAGAAGTTAGTCTTCTGTAGAGTCTATTTCTGAGTGGTATCATTGAGGAGAGTTCTCAGAAGGTAAGAGGTATAGAGTGTGCAGAGCCTGGCCAATAAACTAAGCAAATGATGTGGGGTTGATGCTGCAGTTGGTCTGCAGGTCTAGGTTCAGCAACAGTATGTGCTGAAAGAATGAGGTCAGCTGACTACCTGAATATACTGAATATAGACCAGGTTATTCCATCAATGGAATTTTTTCTTCCAAGATGACAATGTCAGAATTCATGGTGCTGGAATTGTGAAAGAGTGATTCAGGGAGCCTGAGATCATCATCATTTTCACACATGGATTGAGAGAGAGTTCACCACAGAGTCCAGATCTTAACCTCATTGAGAATCTTTGGGATGTGCTGGATG
The DNA here is from genome assembly GCF_023375975.1 of Astyanax mexicanus. Lineage (NCBI taxonomy): Eukaryota > Metazoa > Chordata > Actinopteri > Characiformes > Acestrorhamphidae > Astyanax > Astyanax mexicanus. The sequence continues at coordinate 9,307,045 of NC_064412.1, forward strand.
GAGAAGAGCTGCTTTGTGCAGTGGTCAGACTCTACCATCATCAATGCTGCTGCAAGATCTTGGTGAAACATTAATGCAATACTAGATTGAAATAAATCTTGTGACATTGCAGAAGCTTATTGAAACAATGCCACAGTGAATGCGTGCTACAATCAAAGCTAAAGATGGTCCAACCAAATTAGAGTGTGACCTTTTTTTTGGCCCAGCAGTGTATTTTACAATGTAACATAAAAACAAAACATGAAATCTAAAACTATATAAAACTATAGTGGAGAAGCTCTGTTTTTACCAGTGAGAGAATCACATGTCTTTCTTCGTTTTATTACTAAGATAAATGTATTTAAATAACATGAGTCGGTTCTTAAGCATACATAGAAGTCTTTTTACATGAGAATTAAATAACCATTGTAATATCTTAACATATTTTATTGCAAGTAACTTTTAACGCAGTATAAACAAGCAAAACGGGCAGATTCCATGATGTCAAATCTGAAAAAAAGTCTAAAATGACGATATATTAGTGTGTTTTGTTTTGTGTTTTCTGTCAAAATGCTATACAGCAATGGTGCATGCATAATCCAGCAAATGTGTGTTTGTGTGTGTCTGTTGCATCTGTTGTCTGTCTATTTGTATTTACAAGTGTGTGTAAAAAAACAGTGTAAATTAAGCGTGGCGGGTTTCTACCACAAGCAGCAAATAGACAAACAGACTTCACTCAGCTCTGAGGCAGCTCCAGTCCATCACAGCACATCACACACAAATGAGACTCTGCAGGAGTGTGTGTGTGTGTGTGTGTGTGTGTGTGTGTGTGTGTGCGAGCACAACCAGTATCACAGTCCCTCACGAGTAAACAAAAGGCTCAGCTCGGCTCGTGTCTCAGTGTAACGTGCGCCGGTCCAGCGTTGGTTCATCAGTGTTGCAGATGGGACACTTCCACTCCACAAACACGAGACGAGAAGTGATGACACATGCACTCACACCTTCCTCTCACACATACCGCTCAGCACAACTGTCCTAACACACACACAGTCCAGCTGCAAGTGTGTCAGAAGACCTGAACCAGAACCTGATCTAGTACATACTGTAACTGTCCATCAAACATCAGACATTCTGGTCTTACATTCTTCTGGATTTACTCTCCATTACTTTTTTATTCAAAACTAGTGGTGTCAAATGATAAAACAATTTAATCAGATTAATCACAACAATTTTTTGTGATTAACTGCGATTAATCGCACTTGTTCTTCTTAAGACGCTATTTTTTCATAGTGAGTAATTAAATGTAAATAAAAAAAATAGAGAAATGTAAAAATGCAATTTTGCTATTTTGATATTAGTGTTGTCAATTAAAATACTAGCATATACTTGTATGTTTGAAGGGAGATAAAGCCAACATAGGGCACTGTAATAAAGAATGCATGATAAATTGAATAAAGGATTTTTTTAAATTTTTGTTTTAATTGAATAAGGGATTTTTTATTGTAAACATATCAGCTTGGTTGCAATGATTTCTGATTTAGTACTTAATTTACTGAGTATAAAAGAGTGTTTTTATACCTGTATAGATTAATACCTGTATCATATTAAACTGTGCCTTTATTAGCAGTTTAGCTCAATTAAAAAGAAGTGTATTTGATAGATGAGTCAGATTGAGATCAGATCACATTAATGCTTTAATGTTAACATGCAGATGTACCAAATTATTAATTATAATAAAGATTAATTTGCAGACATTTAGAGTTATTATAATAATTCCTCAAATAGCTGCCGAGTTCTTATAAACCACAGTGTTGTGCATGAAACTGAAACTGAAATCATTGGCCACTAAAAATCTTTTCAATCAATACCTAATATTAATATGGAATTTAGAGGAACTGAGAGGAAGGATTGATTATTGTTAAAACATGGTTGTTTCACTGTAGTGGGTAAGAACAGTATCTATTGGGTGATGGATTAGGGTTCAATTTCAGCCAGATAAGCAAACCACACCATACTACAGCAGTCCGCCAGAACCATACTCAAAAATGTTATGTTTCTATTTCTGGATTGTGATTTTTTAAATGTTACCTATATTAACTTTAACATGTCATCTATAATACAAACCTTATACTTAAAAATAACGAGTTTTACTAATTACTACATAATTGGGGCACACCCTAATTCTGCTTGGATGAGAGCTTCAGCTAAATGCCTTAAATATACTTTTATAAATGATAAAGGAGCCGGAAAGGAGCCCCCCCCCCCCCAAAAAAAATTTTTTTTTAGAAAAAACTTAGGTGTACTCAAAAATGTATTGCAGTTAAATGACTAAAATCTTACATTTTAAACATCATTTTTGTCCTTAAATTGTACTTACAATTGTACTTTAAATAGATTTCCATTTACAGATTTTTTTATTTAAAGTAAATTAATAAAATTATTAGTGTGATCTATCTAAATGGATCAGCTCACTTAAATAACCTTTTGAAAGTTTTTCATTATAAAAATAGCCCTTTTGAAAGTTTATTTTTTTTAAGGTGTGTTATTTAATTAGGTAATAATATTGTATTTTATATGCTCTACATTGACTAAAAGGGCCTTAAACATTGCTTCATTTACTAATACTTTTAATACTGCTAGCAATGTAGTAAAGTTACTAGTTGCATTTCCCTACTTCCCTACTCTCTCCTATTTATCTTGACTATTTTTTATTCTTATTTTATATTTTATTCTTGTTTTATTTTGTTTTATTTTATCTTATATAACAATTGCTCATCGGAACTAAGCATGAGATTAAAATTTAGTTTTACATCATGTACCACATATTATGCAAATTACAACAATGTCTCTTTTGAATCCTTAAATCCAAGACTATTTTATGTTACACTTCATTAGTGATTCAAGTTTATTAGTGTAAATAATAGGTAATGATATTTTTAAAATATATATAAACATTTAACATTTTCTGGTTTTCTAATCTAAAAAAGCTCTAGTCCCGATAAATACAGATGTCATAATTGGGGCATAAAATGCATACCATAATTTTTTCAAGCTTTTTGCATTCCACTAATACGTTTAGTAATTTAAGAAGCTATAAGGAAAGCTGTATTAGGGCAATGTGTGTGTTAGTTTTATAAGATTGTGGAATCTGTGTTCGCTGAGATTCATGTACACGACTCCAGCCCTCCGTATAAAAGCCTCTACGACCACAGGACGGATGAACATGTGTGTGTGTTACAGTGAGGATCACATATTTCGTGTGAACATCCTATCAGAACACACAATCTCCCACTCAGGAGAAGCCACATTCAACACCAGGAAATACACACACACACACACACACACATATACATGAACAAATGCATGCACAAATGCATACACTCACACACACACATGCACATGTACACCTACATCTATTAGTGTTATCAGATGGAGTTGGTGTAAGGTCTGTTTTCCACACACACACACCCACACACACATATATGCAGTGCTCTAAAACAATCTATAAAAACTATATGAATATATATTTTTGTGGTTTCCTCACCATCTGTGAGGCAAACAGGGCCTTTTGGTTGTCTGGTTTGTTATATATATATATATATATATATATATATATATATATATATATATATATATATATATATATATATATATATATATATATATATATATATAAATGAATCACTAATCAACTGCTAAATTAAAATTATTTTAAAAAATAATGTTTTTCTATGCTGTCCGTTATAGAAAATATACTTGCTGCTAAATCAGAACATCATGTGGTTCTTTTTCCTTTGTTTTTCATGTAGAACTGACTAAAATTTTATATTTTAATATTACTTGGGATAAAAACAGAGTTGAGATCGATTAAAATTGATTAATATTATTAAATACTGTGATTTTTTTATGGAAGTTTGTATTCTTTGCTTATTTATGGAAAATATTGCTCTCTACTTTCAAACTTTAAACTCTACTTCAGAAATTAATTCTTATTCTTGTTTACTGTATTATTGTAAGTCATGTGCGATTTTTTTACAGCATACATTTTTTCTTATTGCTGAAAAACATTATTTTAATTAGTTGCTTATGTACTTAAACCCTTTATCAATGACAAAAAAAAAAAGTTAAATTTGACATTTATTTTGGTGTAAGAGTTTCTTCCTTAGCCGAATAACCTCTCACATACCACACACACTCACACACACTTCTCTTTTCGGTATTTCCATTTGCTGATTATCTCTTTCTGTCTCTCTGATTCTCTCCCTCCTGCTGGGTCTGACGCCTCAGCCCTGCCGTATGGGAAGCCCTGCTAATAAACCTTGGAGCCTGTACTCTTCACCGTCTCTCTCTCTCTATTTCCCTCTCTCTCTCTCTCTCTCTCTCTCTCTCTCTCTCTCTCTTAGAATCTCTCTGATTTCTTGCCCAGTACTGCTCTGTCATCCAAAACGACAAGCGACTCCCACTTACAGTCTTTCTGCCACCTCCCCCCTTCTCTTTCGTGCACTGCCCACTGTGACAAGACTGTGCCAGAGAACCACACACACACACACACGCACACACACGCACACTACAGCAGACACACAGCTGGACCCCAGCTGCCTACAAAGAGAGGTTTGGAAATCAATGAAGGAGAATGTAGAAAAAGGGAAAGAGTTTAAATAAATTGGCACTTGAAAAAAAGAAGGGAGGCAATTTAGAGGCTGAAAGCAACAGAGCAGGGTGGTGTTAGTGATGAAAGGGGGGGGGGGGTGAATAAGGAGAGACAATGAGAGAGGAAATGAGATGTAACCATCCAACAGAATCATAACCTGTGCAAAAATGACAGGTCAATGACCTCAATAACTTCATATAATAACCATATGAACTTCTCTTATCACTTTCTGTCACTCATTATCTGCTCTTTTTGAGTATACGTAAAGTATATGTCATTTTTAAATAGTTCTAATATAATCCAGGTATAAAGGCAGGTCAGATTCCCTTAAAGGTGACCCTCAGAGGGCGTATTATTTAATTATTTAATTTTATTTAGCTGTATGTTTATTATATGAACCTATTATTTTTTAGTTATGTAATTACATTGTACAATATGCAGTGAAGATTTTTAACAATGGTCTGAATTTCAAAAAAATAGAAAAAAAAAATCATGGGAACTTTCTAACATAAAACTGCTTTTTGTAACTAACTACAATAGAGAAATAATTGAGCATGTTCAACTAATAACCATGCATTAAGTCATTCTATTAATATTAATATCTAAAGTGTGCTATATGAAAACTTTAAATTCTTAATTCATGAAGGCAAATAAAATAAAATAACTTACAATAGTAGAGACTATAATTGATTTATCTCAAAGAGAAATAGTTAATATATGGTCAACTATAATTTAAGAAGCAAAAATAAGTAAGAGTATAGTTTATTTGCTTTAAAACAAAATAAACTACCTGTTGATCATGTACTTTAAACCATTAAAAAAAGCACCACTGCTGAGTGACTGTGGTGAATTTTTTGGGGTCAGGCTGTTTGAAATGCTAATGCTAGCTAGGTTGTATAGATCAGTGGATGGGTTAGCAGTCAGCAGTCATTGGTTGAGCACTGCAGGGATGCATTGTGGTTTTATGACGTATTTGCATAATACATGCTGGGTTTTGTAGTAAGAGAGCACTGAAGATCCAAAATAAAGAAACAATACAAAGTGGATTTTTTAAAACTGTTGACACTGATGGAGGGATGCATATAGAGCATAATATGAAAAATCATACATAAGATATTGAATACTATTTTTAGACTACTTTTAGATGTTTAGACATCATCCATGCCATTATCCGTGTGTTTCAGTAGCACACCTTCTCACTACATAACACTTAATGAGGTTTTAACTCTATTATAAACTATACTATGTATACTATAAACTATATATAGTATACACTTTAATTTAGACTGAGTTAGACTGAGTTAGATTGAGGTATATGGAATGTAAAAAAAAGTCAGGCCTATTTATCGTATAGAATTGAGCCTTAAAAATAAATAAGCTAAAAACTGATTCGCCTGTGGCTCCTCCCCCTCAAATAGTTTAATGTTTATTAACATCTACAGTTTAGGTCTCCCCTATCACTTGAATGGAGGCCTTACTATTTGAAGACTCCTGGCAATGGAGGACTGTGGTGTTTATTGCTGAGCAGGCAGTTAGACACTTGAGCCACTCTAAAACTGTGAAACCACACACATTTTAGCATCCTAGAAAGAATAGAACAGTGAATTTATTCAGAACTAATTAAGTGTAATTTCACAGCTCTATAGCAGCACAGTGGTCTAATCACTACTCATCAAGTGTAATAAAATAAGAGGAACACAGACTAAACATCTTACACATTATTTCATTAAATTCAGCTGCAGCCCATTTACTACTCAATATACAGCTCTGTAAAACATTAAGAGACCACTTCATTTTCTGAATCAGTTTCTCTGATTATGCTATTTATAGGTTTATGTTTGAGTTAAATGAACATTGTTGTTTTATTATATAAACTACAAACAACATTTCTCTCAAATTCCAAATAAAAATATTGTCATTTAGAGCATTTATTTTCAGAAAATGAGAAAAAAAATCAGATCTTTCAGACCTCAAATAATGCAAATAAAACAAGTTTATATTCAAAAAGGTTTAAGAGTTCAGAAATCAATATTTGGTGGTATAAAAAAACTGTTTTTTAATCACAGTTTTCCTGCATCTTGGCATGTTTTCCTCCACCAGTCTTACACACTGCTTTTGGATAACTTTATGCCTTTACTCCTGGTGCAAAAATTCAGGCTTGTGGTCATCCACATTTTTCCAGAGCTGTAGATTGTTACGCAAACTGAGACAGTAAAACAGAACTAAAAATGAGATTTAGGAGAATGAGGAAATAATTTAATAATTATCTCCTTCATGTAAACCTATTTTCTCTTTTTTTTTAAGTTATGCCGACTTGCATTTTTACTGTGCCGCTTGTGGCCCCTAATAAAACAATACGTGATTTTTTATTAAATTTTAAAACACTCTTCAGTTCGATTCTGATATTTTGGTCAGCGAGACAGGCAGAAAAAAGGCATAAAAGATGTTTTTGGCCTCGAAAAAGCACGCACCGAGCTCTCCGCCTCTCTGTTCGTCGAGTTTGTTTAATTTTATCCACCATCCAAACATACTTTGGTCAGAGGCACACCACGGAACATGCCAACACAATAAAAGCAGGGCATTTTTCTTTCCTTATGAATTGCTAAATTGCTGTGCATTAATGTTGCATGTCCCTGTGTCTCTTTGTCTTGGTGTGTTGAGGAGTTGTGGAGAACTATGTTGTTGTCACTCTTCCCATGAAACAAGCCCGTGAGTGAGCGAGCAGCATTCCAGGGAACTCTCCCAGAGTCTCTGAACTGCTTGGCTGTGTGTTTTCTCTCGCCGCAGAGCGCAGTCATCTGCCCTACACATGCTCATATGCCAGATGACAGGAGAACGGGACAGACGGAGAGAAGCGAGTGGTGTGGGAGAGATGCAGGAGAGGATGCAGCGTCTCGAAGGGGTGTGCTGATGTGTGTATGTGTGTGGGAGACAAGGCGTGTGTGTGTGTGTGTGTGTGTGTGTGTGTTTGACATTTGTACTGTACATCACTGATACATGATCCTAATTTTTCCCAGAAGATGAGAAAGATAATGCATGGGTAGCTCTAATTGAGTAAGATTAGTCTTATCAGGAAAGTTATTGCGATTTATACCACAGATATTAGAATTACACTATAGAATCTGCAATAGTTTGAACTGGCTGCAGTATTAGAAAGAAATGTTTTGGTTCCATAAAAAGTGAAAACAGAAATTGAAGAAAAAATGGTCTAAAGCTGTGTTCAGACTGCAGGCAAACCCTGATGTGATCTCAAATCACATCTGTTGAGATGACTGTCCACACTGCTTTTTGCAAGTGATCAGAGCAGATCAGAACTATCGTTGTTTGTCAAATTGTGAGTGACGCAAAAGACACGTTGAAATTCAATACAAATTTGAGCAACCAGAGCATCCAGACTGAGGGGCATTAGTACAAATCTGATTGTAATCACATTTCAGTTGACCTTAAACTGAGGTTTGGATCTGACTTGCAAAAATCAGTTCATTTCACAAGGTTTCTGAACTCAATCAATCAATCTGGATATTCCAAAAATCGGACTCAACATAGCTTAAAGAACCTTCGATTGGTTTAAAGGTTCTTTACCAGTTTAAAAGGTTCTTTACACTCACACTCACGATCTCTGTCACAAACACGGCACACTTTTTAAGGAAATAAAAATGGTAATTTCATGCCATGGCTCAAAGAACCCTTTGTAGTGTTTTTAGTTTTAAGAGTGTTGTACCTATCTATACACTATTTAGGCATACGTTTTGAGGCATCTCCTCATTCCTGGTTTCTTCTGAAGACTTTAAGACATATGGAAAAGAGTATATCATGCTTTTGTTGGAGTACCTGTCTCTACTGTCAAGAGAAGGCCTTCTACAAGAGTATTGCAGCATTGCTGGTAGGATTTGATTGCATTAGTTCAGTTCAGTTTTTTAGTTTTAAGAGTGTTTGCAGCCCTTCTTGTTCTGAACTGTTTACACTGATTTGTTAGCTTTAATGGACGAATGTGACCTGACAGAAACTATCTATCTATCTATCTATCTATCTATCTATCTATCTATCTATCTATCTATCTATCTATCTATCTATCTATCTATCTATCTATCTATCTATCTATCTATCTATCTATCTATCTATCTATCTATCTATACTGTCAAGAGAAGGCCTTCTGCTAAAGTATTGGAGCATTGCTGTGAGGATTTGATTGCATTAGTTCAGGTCAAAATGTTGGATTATAAAAACCCCACCTCATCTCATCTCAAACTCTCCAACTATTCCAAAGAGTATTGGAGTTTGGTATGGGGTATGGTAGCCCTATTCCATTGGCAGTACTTCTCTAGAGGGACTAGACAAGCTGTGTGTGTGCGTTTGCACCGGGTGCAACTTAGGGTAGCCAGATACCTCCATCTATCTGGTTCATCCACGGTTCCATCTGGTTCATCTATCTCGTTCTGACCCTGGCTGTCTGCTACAGTCATTGGCTGTCACTGGTTACAGTAAGTTGACTGAAAAGGCAGTTGACACTTCTGAGAAATGTGCCGGCCATTGTGAGGCTGTGGCTGACAGCTCAGCTGAAAAGCTGCAGCATCAGCCAGGAACATTACCACCTAATAGAGGAACTACACAACTCGTGAAGAGCGAGAGACACCTCACTCACTGTCCACTTCCGCATAAATCTTCTACAGACATATGTGTGTGTGTGTGTGTGTGTGTGTGAGTGTGTGTGTGTGTTACAGAAAGTGCAGTGGATAGTAGCCTTAGCCCAAAGCTTGAAGGAGCTCACAACGGGGTGTGAGCTTGAAAAAGCTAACACCTCATGGTGCATGCTAATGAGGAACCTCTCTCACACCACACTGACACTTTACACACACACACTTACTTACACACATATGCATATTTATTTTAGTTTTAAGAACAAAGTGTGCTTTAAAGTGTGAACACACTCATGAGTTGCTGCAGTTCACATGTGTGCTTTTAGACTGTAAGATCGTTCCTAATATGTCCATATTGTTTTCATTCCGCTGAACTCTGTAAGTCTACAAAATATACAGTTCTTTTCAACAGCCAATCACAAACCAGCGAAAAAAAGTTCTTCCACTGCCATAAACGGCATGTTATCAGGTCTGATCCTGTTTAGTAACTCAGACAAGGCTTATTATACAAGGAACTTCTAACCATAGTGAAATTATTCAATCAATCGATAAATCAGTCAATCAATAATCAAGAAAGTTTAATTCAAGTGTACAAATAAGAGCTACTTCATAAAAAAACGCTGGCTGGGCTAAAGCATGCACAGACTGCCTTCAGCAATCATCATCAGTCATCCGTGTCTCAACCCTCAAATCTAATAACAGGATATAAACACAGTGCAGCGCTGTATAAAAATAATCCTTAGTGGTATAAAGTCAAAGCAGATATTCTCTTAAAATCACGGTTGCCAGAAGTGTTCTTTGCATGATGCCACAGAATAACCACTTTTAGTTCCTTAGGAAAAGTAACTTTTTTGAAAATAAAATGAATGACGTACAGTACTGTGCAAAAGTTTTAGGCACCAAAGCAAATTACACTAATCCATTTATCTCAGCAATATGAGTTTTTTACCTGAAAAAAGCACCACATATTATTTAAACAGATGCAAATAAATATACATACACTAAAACATAACAAGGAATTCTCATTTTTAACTAAGTATGTTATATCCTGTGAGCAAAGCTAAAGAACAAAGTGTAACTTAGTTCCAGATTTCTCCTGGATGCTCCTCAGCCAGCATGTGTATATGTTCAGTTCCATCAGCAGCTCACCTGATTTACCAAATTTACCAATTTTCCAAACCAGGTGTTGATTAATATGATGAGAACTTGAAATAACTCTATTAAACTCAGAGGAGGAGAAATTAGGAGATGTTTGAAGGAAAACAGGGCTGTAAAAGCTCTGCTTTTTGTAAAATTGCTGTTTGTATTTATTGCAATGCTATTGTTTTAATGAGCTAATAAACACTTACTGCACAGATAAGAAGCTTTTTCTTTACTGAAATTGGTAAAGAAATTGCCTTAAACATTTGCACAATACTGTATGTGAATGGAGAACTTTTCAAAGTGTAGAGAACTGTAATGTTAGGAATGAAAGAAAATAAGGATGTACCGAAGCATCACAATGTTTTGTTTTGTACTAAAAAATACATTGTATCAATTTACAAAAACACAGTATTGATTTTTAATTATTATTTTGGATGTAAAAAATGGTGTCAGAAGTGGTTTATATTGTGTTTAAACCCTGTCCACTAAATAGCAGTGTTGTATTCTGTCATTAAAACCCACTGTTATTTTGGATCAAAGTAAATGTTTTTTTTACTCACAGTGTATAAATATAATAGGCTGTTTTTATACTATGACAGTTTTCCTAAAAAATATTATCTAGCTTACAGTATTGTCATACATCACAATATATTGAATTTTAATCTTTTTAGTGTGATATGTTTCATATTGCCGAATTCTGACCTGACATAAAAGAGATCTAAATGATCTAAATATCATGTAAAGGTTCTTTACTATCATGTGAAGGTTCTTCACCTTCATGCATATTTTTTCAAACACTCCTGTTCCTGCATGGGTCGCCTACAGCATGTACCGCAAACCGATGTTGGACCAGGAGAATTTTGGTTAGCTAGTGGGTAATTCTATCCTCACCTTCTTAATAAAATATACAGCCACTGTCATGCTAAAACTTTTATCTCCAAAATTGCAATATTGCAAAATGTTTTAATGGAAGCCAGCTGGGTATTTCTATAGGTCCATTAACTATGAAATTTTGACACAATGTAAAGAACTAAAATTAAAAATTAATAAAAAAAAATGCAAAAACAAAGATGTGTGATATTATGTGTCAATTAAGTATAAGCTGTTTCACTGTTTTTAGAGTGCAACCCTATATCAGTATAATAGCAAAGTTAAATTGAATAGAATTTAACAAAAAATATATGCAGCTTGTGTGGGTCTTACGTTACAATTATACATTACAGTTTTAAAAAGGAGCGTAAAAAAAGAACAGGTTTGCAGGTTTTTAAGCCTGGGATTCTCCAAAATCTGTAAAAGATGTATTGTGAATCTTTTTAATCCACCTTGTTTTTGAACAGACGAACCGTTTTTTTTACAAACCTACTGTAAATAAAACGCAAACCATTACCGTCGCTGTGACTAAAAACCTTGCATCTCTACAAAATCGCAAACTTTACAGTTTTAGCTTCTTAACTTTTAATGGAAATAATAACAAAAAAACATTTGAGGAACAGTTTATGAACAAACACACGAAATGAACAAACACTATAGTTAGGGTTTGAAAGAACTGTTTGAAACAGTTCTCGCAAATGTTTAAAGGTGCCAAATTAATTGCAGAATATCGGGCTCTTTCTGCGATTGTCTACAACATTTTTTGAGCAATTCTACTGTTCAGTTCATCATATAAATCAAAAGATAATCTAAAGGTCAGCTTTAGAATCCAGGTCCAGAAGTGAAAAATGACAAAAAAGGCTACAATAAGTTTTTTTGCAGGACAGCGATGAGCACCTTTCGGCGCGCGCTTCCTCACTCACGGTACTCCGTATCTAATGCAACAAGTGATAAAGGCTGAAGCAGCGATGCTCGTGCACCAAATGTTGAGCACTTTTGAGGGTCTCTCCGGACTTCTGTTGCCCGCCTCACCTCAGACCTTCACCGGCTTCCCTCCTCAGCTTTCAGCGCTCAAAGAACCGCGTTCAGCGCTCACTGTGTGCGCTGCCTGTGTGCCACGGCGCGCGCTGTTAGAAGTATAGCTATCTATCATGTTCCTTTGGGAACTTTTATGGGTTCTTAGTTTTGGAACTGTGGTGGAACCCCTTTAGAAAATGTGCTTTTATATCACATTTTCTTTAAGGTTCCTCCTCAAAGCACCTTCAGATGTTCTAAACCCATCCAGAACCCATAAACCCCGTTACTTTAACAGAGACGGCGCTACCGAATGTGTGGAAGTTTGGAAATGCGCGCATCTCAAAATCACCCCATTCCAGCCAGTATACCAGTGTCTCCCCACAAGTGTACGACCCCCCGATAGCCCCGGTGGTTCCCGGTCGACCCGTACCTCTGTTCCTGCGCGGGTTCGCCTGCTTCCTCCGCTTCCCTCCTCTCATCTCCGCCATCTCCTCTCTCCGGCGCTCCGGGCTCTCCGGCCGCGCCACAGCCGCGCGCTCCAGCGTTGATGATGTCATTAAGGGGCCGGGCACACTGACACTCACGCGCACACGCACACACACTCACGCATGTACGATTGCATACACTCCCCCCAACACACACACACTGCTCTTCACTCACGAGCTGGACTGGTGTTGAGTTGGGGAGAGTGGGGAAAGTGAACGCGCCAGAAGGCCAGAGCACGCGCACAGATAAAAGTTATTATATGATTTGTGTTCGGCATTTCTTTGTTGTAACAATGCTTCTTTGCAATAAGTCTCATATTGTTGAAAAGCCTGTTAATTTGTAAAACGTGTAATGAACATGCATTGTGGGATTGAGAATGTGCTAAGGTTGTGCCCATGAAAAAAAAAATCCTAAATCTTCTCTGCCAATGCTAGAGAAGAATGACAGTGTTCTCGAATTTGATCTTATTTGGGTGTCATCTTTTTGCGAAGCCCACATTTAACAATAAGACAAAGACATTTTTTGAAAGGACCTAATGGAGGCCATTGGAAAATAGTGGGATATAGAGGAGGAAAGGACGAGGAAGCAGGGAATGAGGTCAAAATAGTTTGTAGTTAGAGGTGTTAGGAGAGTAAGTGCTTTTTAAGGAGCTCTGTCTTCAGGAGTTTATTAAATGTAGAGGGACGCTCATGTTCTGGTAGTGGAAGGCAGTTTGTTCAACCATTGGGGAAATTATGCTGATTCTTGGAGCAGACACCTACTGACCACTGTAGCAGGACCCGTGCTCACAGGTGCTCTTAATCAGGCAGCACCTGATTGGCAGCGCCTGGATGCACCAGAAGCTCAAATAAACAAGTAACAATAATAATAATATGTTTTGTTTATATAGGCACTATACATACAAAGATAGGACAAGTAAAAGGTAAAATTATAACAATAATAATAAGGGATACAGTCATAAAAAATAAGAATATAGGCGGTTTTATAATAATTTTGTAATATACTTTCTCCAAATTTCTACATTACATTACATTATAAATTAAAAGCAGTCTGAAAAGGTGGGTTTTGAGAAGTAACTTTTTTGTAGACAAATACGAACAGTCTGACAAGTGTCAATAGTAACAGCAAAATAAGCTGTTTTGCATTGGCAGAGAATATTCGGCATTTTTTTTTCATGGATGCAACCCATCTATTCAAATCTGCTGCTTATACCACACATGCACTTCCTTACAAACGTGGGTCCATTTAAAAGCGAAATTTACAGTCTTTCCAAGATATATGACTTATTGTTAAGAAGCGTTGTTACAACAAAGAAAAAATCTACCAAACATACATTTCCTTACATATGTTTATATAGAGATATTATTAATAACACGTGATGTGGTGTGATGCTAATCATATTTGACTCTTGTTGTCAGTAGTAATGTGTAATTTTCAAAGTCATTGTTCTTCTTGATTGGTATTATTATAAGTATGAAAACAACAAAATAAAGAAAGAAACAAACAAAGAAACAAACAAACACATAATTAAACAAATCCCAAGCGAATAGCTGCACTAAAGAGATGTTCACTGTGTTGGTTTTGGTTGTACTGTGCTCTTGTGCTCACAGTTCGACCCGTTAACCCGTTAACCCCCCCAAATAATACCCCCCCCCCCGTCCAGCTGATCGCTGTAGGAAGTGTTGTATTGGTCGCTCATTATGTGAATGATGGGACCGTAATCTGTTTAGCAACTGAAAAACACATCGGAAAAACGCAGCAGCATCAGCACTCAGGACCCCTGCCCTCACATTCACATTCACACACACACACTGAGGCATAATAATGCAGGAGTAAAAATGACTAAACGATTCCTCTCAGCTTAAACCGTTAATCGTGCATTTGAGCTAATACATCAACACACACTTTACTGATTAATGCATGCTCTTACTGTTAGTGCTCTTAACCCTGTAAAACAAACAAACACACCTGGCACACCACCGATCAATCAGTTAATAACATGTAACTTTTAATAATAATAATAATAATAATAATAATAATAATAATAATAATAATAGTAGTAGTGTTGATTTAGTATTATAGTGATTATTAGTATTATTAAGCTGACTGAACAAAACGTCTTAGAAAATACAACAAAAAAGCAAGAATACATTTTAAATTAAGTCCGAATTCAAATATATTTTTGGCATAATGTTATTTTTACAGTGTTGTAGTAGTAGAAGTAGTAGTGGTAGTAGTAATAGAATTAGTAGTAATAGTAATAGTAGTTAGTAGTGTTATTAGTAATACTAGTAGAACCCTATTGGTAGTAATCATAATGTATGACTAGTGATTTTGTTGTTATAATAGTAATATTATTATTATAATAAGTATTATTAGGTACTAGTAGTAGGTATTATTATTATTATTAGTAGTAGTAGTAGTAGCAATACTAATAGTACCCTATTGGTAGTTATTGTAGTAGTGAAAGTAGTTGTAGGTAATATTAGGGGTAGTAATAGAAGTATTAATAGTAGTTAGTTGTTATAATAGTTTTATTGTTATTTTTGCTGTTGTTGTGTATAAGTATCCTGTTAATTGATTTTTAATTAATAGTTATAAAAATGTATATTTACTATATCCCAAAAAACCCAACGAGCTAAATGTCTACTGAAGACTTAGAAGTTAATAATGTAGTGTTCCTATGATTTCTCTACATACTGTACACTCTAAAAAACAGAGGTACGATATGAGTACTTTTTTGTACTCGAAGGTACACTCTTTATAATTGTACCCTCAAAGGTACAATATTGGTCTTTACGGGGTCAGATTTGTTCCCTCTGAAGTACAAAGTCATTCCTAACAGCAATAAGTACAAATTTGTACCATTTAACCAGCCTAAGGGTACATTCAGTATTCTGCATCACTGTACTAATGAACAGTATATATTTAAATTGCACATTTTTTATTTGAAAGCCAGACAATTTTGTATCATCAAGTTTTTGAGCCATATTTAGTTGATGATAATGTTTATAATCTTTATGATCTTTACTGCCACAAAAACCATGGGTACAAAAAAGGACTTTCACTGAAAGGTACTTTTTTGTGCCTCAATATAAGGTACAGCCCCAGCGACAAGCTTTGTACTCTTTTAAGTACAAATCTGTACTTATATTTCTTAGAGTGTAGCCTCCTAAACTGACTACAAGCGGGTGAGGTGTCCTGATTCAGGGCCCACAAAGTAACACGTTATCTCATTCTCTGGATTTAGTGTGAGACTCATTCAGCCCCCTCATAAAGCACCACAAACCCACCATGCTAATTGTTACCACAGAATTACTGCGTTATTTTGGGAGGAAAATGACACATAATTGGAAACACCAATTCGCAGAACATGGCGCCCCTTTCCATCCCTATCCAGACAATCTGGGAAAGTAATTAGTTAATTAGTTTGGTTACATTACAGTCACAGAAAAGAGGTGTTAAAATATCAGAAGAAGTTCAAAAAAGGTAAAAAGAAAAAATCATATATATTAAGCCCCCCCAACACACACACACACACACACACACACACCAATACAGGAGGACTGACAGTAAAATCACCCTAATCCTCTTGCTGACCCTCTCTGGAGTTGCTAATGGACATTTGTCCTTTCAGGAGCATAAAAAGGAGGATTCCAGGTGGAGAAAAGAAAGAGAAAAAGAGAGGGATGAGAGGTCACAGGCCTTTTGTCCGGCAGAGGAAAGGAGGTGGAGAGGGGATAAGAAAGCAACACCCTGCTGTGGATCAGGGATGAGAGGAGAGAGGGGAGGGAGGAGGTGAGAGGGGGGGACAGTAATACTCTTCTCTGTGTTGAGTTTACACTCTGTAATCTATATTACACTGTAACATAAACTAAACATCACACTGTATTTCCAAATCAGGAACTTTATATAGTCTTTATATAAAGAGGGGCAGTGAAGCTAATTAGACTTGTAAAATAAATGTGTGTAAATAGAACTCCATAACATTTTACTCTGTTTAGAACTTTAGGTATTTACCAAATTTTGGAATAGAATGCAGTTTTCTCTCAAAATAACAAAAAAAAAAAAAATGGAAAATGAAAGTGTGAGATTTTGATGAGACAATGGAAGATATCTATAAAAAAAGACTTGCTGTAAACAACATCTGATGATTGTAAATGTGTGTGTGTGTGTGTGTGTGTGTGTGTGTGTGTGTGTGTGTGTGTGTGTGCAACCCCAGAAGTTGCTACTTGATAGCAGTTAAGGGAGTTAAGGAATTTGGGCACCAAATGGTCAAACCCACACATACACCTACAGCCACACACACACCCACACACACACATGAGAGCCCAGAGTGTGGTGATCCACAGGGATTTTGACCATGTTTCTTACTATGTTTGTGTGTTTGAATGTGTGTGTGTGTGTGTGTGTGTGTGTAGGTATGGCTGGGGTTCAGAGAGAAAGCACAGGGAGCAGCTCTCCCCAAGAGCATATTAAGCAGTAGTTAATTATATGCCAACAGTGACAAAGAAAAAAAAAAAGAAGCTTTCACTTGAATGGCAAGAAAAGACAAGTCATTATCCTCACCTCACTTTTCTCGCATGTGAAAACCTCACTTCTCTTTTCACCATTTCCATTTGTATCACCGAGCTCAGCGTGCCAAGCATTAGGGCTTAGGCCGAGGCTGCAGATCTGAAGCTGGTTTAACCCTCTGCACCATCCTTCTGAACTAGGCGTAGGTGATTAAAATAAATATATTTAATAAATTTTCATGATACACAATATCATGAAACATTATCTCGATACACATCAAATATGATGCACATGATTAATACTCCTCTTGTGTTAATTTTCTCAAGCCCAAGGTGAAATGTCAAACCTACCTTTATCTCTAATTTTATTTAGGAGTGGTAGATACAGGTATTTTAGTATTAGTGGTTTTATGTTAAGTGTTAATAACTAGAAAAGTGAATTGTTGCCCTGTATATAGTGATATTGTCACTGTCATACAAAAATCTTGTTTCTTCAAATATAAAAAAAATATATATTAATAAAACTTTTAATGAAAGTCAATGTAAAATGATTTCATTCAGAATCATATTGGAGCTTTTTGTATGTTCTTTCATAAACAGTTTTTATTTATTGTAACAAAAAAAAGCTTTTTTTGTGAATTACCATATACAAAAAATTCTCTTATTAGGAAAACTCAGTTCCTTTAATTTCTATTTAATTTCTAAGTTATTTTATTTAAGTGCCCCCAAGAAATATACTAAATTTAATTTAAGCAGATGTTAGAGAATAATTTATCTCTTCCATAAGAAAGAAATTGTTGATATATGGTTATTTATAAGAAAAGCTAAATCAGGTCAGACTCATACACTCATTAGCACAAAGTTGTGGCGATATGCTAGTTAAAAACCATGCTGATGTTGCTTTAAAGAAGTGTGTGAGTGGGACAAAACAAAAATAATGTAAAACTATGTTTTTATGTAGGTGGACACTAGTATAGAATTACACATACACTCTAAAATTAAGGTGCTTAAATAGGTATCTTTGAGAAAAGCCATAAAACAGAACCATTTTTGTAGAGGAGATACAAAACTATTACAAAAAGAGGTTTTAGGCAGCTGATCACATTATTTTAAACCATTTATCTGCCTGGCCAAAAAAAAAACAAATTCTAATATTTCATTGGACTGCCTTTAGCTTTGATTACAGCACACATTCACTTTGGCATTGTTCTGATAAGCTTCTGTAATGTCTCAATATATAATTCAATCCAGTGTTGCACATCCCAAAGATTCTCAATGAGGTTAAGATCTGTACTCTTTGGTGAACTCTCTCTCAATCCATGTGTGAAAATGAAGATCTCATGCTCCCTGAATCACTCTTTCACAATTTCAGTCCCATAAATTGTGACATTGTCATCTAGGAATATGGCCGTGCCATCAGGGAAGAAAAAAAAAAAAATCCATTAATGGAATAACCTGGTCTATATTCAGTATATTCAGGTAGTCAGCTGACCTCATTCTTTCAGCACATACTGTTGCTGAACCCAGACCTGCAGACCAACTGCAGCTTTAACTCCAGATCATTTAGTTAAATTCATCAAAAAGCTAAATTCTCGGAAAGCACCAAATCAGGCACAGATTTACCAAACCAGGTGTTGATATTATGAGAACTATAAATAATAATAGACTCCCATCACTTAATGATACACTAATGCAAAATGTATACTTTTTAAATTACTGTTATTTGTGTTTACTTTAATATCAGTGAATCAGTGAGTAAAATACACACTTAATGTTGAGATTTAATTTCCACAGGTATCATCAATTAATCCAATATAAATGTACATATTTACCAATTTTAAGATATCTAATGATCGGCTCTTTTGCAAAAAATATTCTTTGTGGATTCAAAAATGGTTCTTCTGTGGCATCACTCAAGGAAACCCTATAAAGCTGTGGCACCTTCAAGAGAGTAGAAGAAGATCATAAGGAAAACTGACTCAGAGAGGAACACTATGCCAGGAGGAACTTTCTCTAGTGCTGCACACAGACACACAGGCGCAGGGTAAGCTCTCTGTTATTGACCCCAGGCTTCCAGGGAGCAGTGGTCACAAAATTACACACTCAGCAGTGCCGTCCAGGAAAATCTTTCTCTTGATCTTATATCAAGAAGTGGGTAAATTGAAGAATATTGCGTCCGCGACTTAAATAGTAGCAGAATAACTAAAGCAGAAGGAAAGTTGTGTGAAAGAAGTGCAGTAAATCTGATCGTTGCCCAGGGCTCAGAGTTTCAGTGCTGGCTCCATCTAGTGTTCTTTCCAGAGCTTCCTTAAATAATGAGCCTCTCCTTAGAAGCTCGATAAAATTCAATGGTCCAATCCGTTTTAGTATGCTCTTCTTCCAACAGGTTATTATACAATCTATTATTGCAGCACATCTGTTTGGTTCCTCTTCCACAGTCCAGATACACGTTATTTTATAACATTATATAATCATTTTCATCACCAAGCAAATGTAAAAGATGCAACAAGACAAGCTTTGCTTTCATCACAGGCTGTGTTTATTAATAAACAGGTAAAATATAGTACCTTTACTTTTGTATAAAAATGTAGAAAATGGTATGCAAAAAATATATCACTTGTTTTCCTGTAAATAGATGTAATAACAGCTAGCATAAAATTGTATGACTACATTAATGATCTTTTGCCAGCAAAAAGGAAAAAAGTCTGAACTGTGACAAACATCAGAACACACAGAGAAATGCAAAATCCACAAACTGTTTTAATCTTCTTTAGAAAAAAAAGAAAATAAAAAAAGAAATGTTAAACACATTACATTCTCTATCAGCACTACGGAGGCACGGCCACATGACTGTATTACGAAAGGGTGCACATGCACTCTTCTCAGTGCCAATCATCTTTGGTATGCCATGACCAGCTGTAGGGAAACACTGGGATTTGCTAGGGGTTGAAACTGTACCCTGCCCTGTTATAATACTTAGAAGAACGAAAAAGAGTTCTTCACACTGTAGAGAGGCATCACATGAGTAAAGTGTGCTAAAACTGGACGTAAAGACCTTTAGCTTGTCAACTGGATGCCGCCTGAATGCAATGCATCCATACACTATACTGTAAAAACGGTAAAAAAACTTTTAAAAATGGTAACAAGACTGAATATCTATTTTTCTCATAATTGTTCTTCAGCTTAGTGCTGTTGTCAGTGCAATGCTAAGAGGCTAGCTTGTATGATGTGGTCAGGACAGCTCAGGACCTGGAAACACTAAGGCAACAAGTAAATCTGGTATTATGACACACTGTAATGACAAAGAGCAACCATTTATTTTTATTGTAGATAAATGTTCGTAGGCACATAATTAACACTGAATGTTGAAATCTAAACTGAAATTGCACTTTACATCTTACATCATCTTTTCTGTGTACTGAATGATCATGAGCTCATTAAAAATCTACTGTATGTCCAGCTGTTTTATCAGAGTAAATCAGCTTAGTGCATCCAGGCCTTCAAACAACAGACAACAGTTAACAGTGACTCAGTGCCATTTGACTACAGCTACCTGTCTGAAAACAAACGAGAAGAATAATAAGAAAACGTCAAATGGATTCCACTGAATTCAGATTCAGACTTAGTTCTTCTACCCTCCACATTCAACTGAATAATAATCAGCAACACTAACAACTGTTAAGGCTTTGAATACTGCACTGCGCATAGGCATTATGACTGTTGGTCATTTAAGAGTTTCAGAGTTGTGTACCTTCTCCATCCACCTGTCTGACTGTTTCAGTCATTTTCTAGATGCCAACTCCTGCACCTGTACCTCGATCATTTGCCACGATGGGCAAATGCACTTCTGGCCTGTTGTAACTTGTACCAATGACTCTGTTTAAAAGGCTGGTTTGTAGAGTACCTAAACTGAAATGTGCTCTATAATACTCTTGCTACTCTCTGTAAGAAAGCAGATGATTTTTTTTTCCATATCATTGTCTCAATATACAGTCCATTTCTGATTTAAAGGTATAATATATTTACATTTAAACAAAACGCTTCATTATCAACAGTCCCATCACGGCAAATGGAATGCCCCTTTAGCTTTGATAATGAAACGCCACGCAATGTTTGAGGAATCATTATTACACAAACAAAACCAACAAACAGAAAGGGTAAGATCCTGGGAAGAACCAGAATCAACCCATCCTTAGAGACCATTCCAGTCTAGTGCGGCTCACTGAAAACAGCGAGTGGAGGAAGGTCCACAAGAACCTTTGGTTTTCACTGAGGGTCATTCATCTGGAGTCAACTTAGTTCATTACGTTTCAATATTGCCAGAATGATGGTCCATGTCCATGAGTTGACCCATTAAGACAGTGTGTTCAGATACTTGTTCTCCCCAGCAAGGGACGTCAGCATAGAGGTCATATCTCCGATTGCCATGTTGGAAAGGCCAGAGGGAAGGGTGATGGAGTTTTGGGGAGTGGTTAAACGGGATGAAGCCTGGGAGGAAGAAGTGTGGTGACCCAGGCCTGGATTAACCGGGCTGTAAGACGAAGGATCTGGGTCATCGATGATGGAAGCAAAGTCAATCTGAGCATTCTCCAAGTCCAGGTTCTCCAAAGTATTGGACATGGGGGTAGAGTCAGGATAGGCCAGTGAGGCAGCCTTTGTAGAAGCTTCCATTCCTGCAAGGTGCTGCTGGGGTAGGCAGGATCCATCCTGGGGGTCCAGAGACTTATCCACATTGTGGTGCATGTGGATCTGACCTGAGTAGTAGAAATTCTCTGTGTGTTGTTGCTGTTGCTGGACAGGTGGTAACCGTACTCCTCTCCTGGGACTAGCAGTAGAGTGGTTAGGGCTCAGGTGTGGTGGGCTGCCCAGGTACGCACCACTTGTTTGCTTGGAAACACTGTTCTGGCGACTCAGTGGCTTTCGACTCTGAGGTGGATGCGGCACCATGTCATGACCATAGCAGGAACTCTGCATGCCACCCATCTGTTCCTTGACTGTCACTGAACTGGTCATTTGACTCTGTGCTGGGGGACTCATGACATTCTGATTTGTGTAGCCTTGGTAAGTGTTATGGTACAGGTTTTGGGTAGGCTGCTGATTTTGTGGGCTGTGCTGCATCACGACTGGCTGTCCTCCCATCTCGATGCTGTCTGGCTTCCCCGAGAGGCTACTGTCTGCTGCTTGCTGCTCTTGCTGCTGTTCCCAAAGGAGGGCTTGCTGTGATTGCACGTAGTTTCGGACCATCATCTCTTTCACCTGCAACATTGGTGTCTGTGACCTCCGGCCCTCGGTCAGCACAGAGCCTGCACAGCCGAGACTCAGGCTTCCACCACTTGGGAACGCTCCAGCCTGGTTTTGCTGGCCATGACCTGTCTGGACCTTCATCTGACCATGATGGAAGTCGCAGCTGGGATTGGAGGCTTTGCCCATTAAAGCCTGTTCTTGGGTTTGTGATGGGAATGCTTGCGGGCATAGCTCCATAGCACCAGGCTGGCGGTGCTGAAGAGGCTTGGCATTCTGGCATGCATTGGACCCTCCCATGGTTGGATGGTACTGCTCTGGTTTGATAGTGACCCTTGGATGGTTATGGTCAACACTAGGATCATACATGCCTTGAGTATACTGCTGAGTCTGCATTCCAGTATCTGGAAACTGCATCCCTGTGTGTAAACCAACATGGGGATTCTGGAGTTGACTGGTCTGTCCCCAGGGACCTGTTCCCTCATTGGTTTGGCCCAAGCTTGGGTAGTGTGGCCCAGATGGGCTAAGCTGACAAGTGCTCATACTGTACTCGGCTTGCTGGAGAAGGGAGTTGGCTATGTCATTCTGGCCCATCACTTCTCCTGTGCCCATATCCCCACGCTGGCCCTGGTATTGTCCCTGAATCTGGGACTGATAGGATGGATCTATGCATCCAATGCCTTCATGTCCAGGGGAGAGCTGGTTGCCTGCATGAGGATGGTGCTGAGACTGCTGAAAGCCCAGGTATGTTCGGTCTCCACCTTGCATTGTGGTGCCTTGCTCTCTGCCCTCTGTGGGGTTCCCCTGAGACTCCATGGCCAAGGCCTCCATCATTACATTCTCAGTAATGCTCGGTGGTCGTGGTGAGTACATGTGCCTTGAGAGGTTGGCATCAGAACCACAGTGTTGCAGGGCATTGCGGCGGCCCATCATTGCCATGTTACTCAAGCTGTTGAAGCGCTGCACCTTGGGGAGACTTTGAGGGTCCCCACCAGAGCGCACCGGATCACTGGCACGACGTGTGTTGTTCCCAGGTGCCTGGTGTGGATAGATTATGCCTGTGCCGTACTCTGAGTTGGAACTGTGTCTCCTTGGACCCCCTTGATGTAGGAATGCAGGCAGCGGCTGGCCCTGGTAGTCACTCATAAAACCACAACGTCTGCCAGGGGTACCAGGCTGCTCCATGTTGGGTAGAGGTGTTGGAGGTGGGCCACCGGTGGCTGCTGCATATTTGGCCTTCAAACTATACTGCTGTGCCGGAGTGAGACTAGGCAGACCAGGCAATCCACTGGCACCGCCCTGGCACAACCCAGTCCTGCGATTGCTCTCTGGGGATAATGGGTCTCCTCCTACATTATTTCCCATGACAGATTGGCAATGTCCACCTGTTCCGACCTGAGATACATCACTGGAGCGTCGGCTGGACAGGTAAGGGGAAACCATGGAGGATCGGCGGCTCACGGTGTAGGCGGAGCTAAGACTGCTGGTGCCACTTCCACGGCGGTCGTTGGGAGGGCAGGGCATAGCCATTCCGCCGACTCCACCCATTCCTCCTCCGCCCATTCCACCTCCACCCAGCTCAGGGGTAGAAAGCTCCATCACACGACGGTTCGAAAGCAAGGGGGAGGGGCCACACATGCCAATCATCTCACCTGATGCTGAGGGGAGAAAGAGAAAATGATCTGTATTAACAACCAGCAAGTTCAAGTACACAAATGGAACAGTATAGGTCCAATATACTCTTGTTTAAAGACGTGTTACTTGGAAAGAATCAATGAAATATACATGCGACTTTATATTTCTACATCTCCTCTACCTGAAAGTGCTGGTAATTTGTTTCCTGCCCCCCGGCCTGGTGGTGTCTGCCTGCGGATCTGCTTCAGTTTATCAATTTTCAGGTTCTCCAGCCTCTTCAGGGCCTGTGTAGACATGCCCATGCCCCCAGAACACACTCCTCCATTGGGCTCCATTGCACTGTTGCCCCCTCCATCCTCCAGAGCTGTCAGATCCTCTAGACTCCCAGCTGCATTAAGGTTCATCTCCACGCCACTGTCGTTGTTGTTGGTGCTCCCCAGTGGTGAGCGCTCGCTACTGCAGGAAGACTGGCCCCCAGGACTTGGCTGAGACTTCTTAAAAATATATATATAACAAAGATATATAAAATCAGACAGAGAGAAAAAAATATAAAAAAACACATTTGCAAGACTTTGTAAGATGATGACTTGTAAGATGTTTTAAGACTGACAGAACCATTTCTTACCATTGCATTTTCCGGAGCGAGCAGCTTGCAATCTTCTCTGGTCTTTTCCTCTTTTTCCACCAGCAACTCTGAACCTTGACATCCAGGAGTTAGGGCAGAACCAGGAGGTCGAGGTCCTGTGTCCCCACGGTGTTTCTTAGTGATGTGCGCTTCAGGCCCGTGCACTGTCTTCACATGCTTACGCAGAGAGCTTGGGTCTGTATACCGCTTTGTACATCCAGGAATTTTGCACACATAGGGTTTCTAGGAAAGACAAGGCCACACATACAGCATTAGTGTGAAAATTAAAAGTTTCAGTGACTGTCTGAATTAGAATGAACTAGTCTGTAGTTGTATGATGTATGTTGGCTTCATACCTCATTGGAGTGTGTTCGGTTCTGGTGCTTGGCACGATCGGAGGCGTTGGAGAAAGCCTTGTTACAGCCTTCGTGCTCACACACATAGGGTTTCTCACCTGTGTGAGAGCGCAGGTGTGTTTTCAGGTTCTCCAGGCGAGAGTACGCCTTGTTGCAACCCTCAAACTAAAGCACACACAAAAAAAACAGAAAACTGACATTAAAAAACGCTGGCATGTTAATCCAGACTAAACACATTATGAGTTGCTTAAACACACATACATTTCGCAAGTTTAAACTCTTAAACGCACACTAATTTAAACACACATATAGAAACTTACAGTGCACTTGTGAGGTTTTTCCCCGGTGTGTCTGCGCATGTGCACCACCAGCATGTACTGAGCTTTAAAAGGCCTCTGCTCACGAGAGCAGTCCTTCCAGTGGCACACAAACTCCTTCTTCTCTCCATGGATATGCTCATTATTGATGTGCTGGAGAGGGAAACAGTATATATATATTATTATTTTGCAAAAAAGACAGGTAGTGGTTGCACACTGTATTGTATAAAGGCTCTGGCCCTAAAATTCCTAAGCCCATCCACTGCAATCTGCTGTCTCATATCTTACATGAACAAGCTGCTCTTGGGTGTCAAACTCTTTGCTGCAGCTTTCCCAGTGGCAGTTGGTCTCATAGATAGCCTCAGGCTCTGGTTTCTCCTCTTTATCCAGATCATCTCGGCCCTCCAGAAGACCAATAAGAGGATCCTGCAGAGCATACGTTTTATTCAGTACAAGGTAATGTAAGTAATCATGTTTGCATAAACACTGGAGAGTAATTTCATAAGTATCTGGTGTGAAATTCATCTTCAATTAATTTTCCATAGACATAATAGAGTAGAGGGTTAATAGTACATGCCTTTTCCAATTCAAACAAGTGTCTGAAACACTCTCTAACATCATGAAGCACGTTAGAAAACATGAAAACAAGTTTGTTTACTGCTGTTGTTTACACTGAGATATATGTATTTTGCTGTACTGCAATATATTTTGCGAATATTTGACAGACTGAATGCTCCAATTATGTTTACTGTAACGTTTAGAAAATGTTCAACTAACCAAAAACATTAATTACATTCTAAGATTTTTTTTTTTTTATTGAAAGTTAAGACAAATTTAAAATGTAATTTTGTTTGGATGCATTTTTTAATCTTTATATAAACCTCAAACAATTTTGCATCAGCACAACAACGGACAAATTTTGAGTTCATCCAGCAAAAATATTTCTGCCACTGGAGATAAAAAAAGAGCAATTGATGGAACTAGCTAAGCTAAGCTAAGTTAGTCCAATAATAATAAGGCTTATGGATTTTTCTCAACAACAATCTACTGTACACCGAAAAAAATATGTGTAAAAATTACTTAAAGAAAATTTCACAACTTTCTGCATTTGCTTTTTTAAGAAAATGTAATTTTATGTAAATTTAAGTAACTCGTTTTTCAAGACTTTCAATCCTTTCTTTTATTAAACTTTACTTAATTTATTTTTGCTGAATCAATCCTTTCTGTTAGTAAACTTTATTTCTGCATACAATATTATCTAATTACAATTAATTTATTTATTTTTATAAGTTTACTAAAAGAAACTTTAAAAGAAATGAAATTTACTTTAAAAAAATGTAAAGTAAATTTTATGCATCCTTTTTTTCGGGGTAGTTGGGATTACTTAAAAAGATGCATGCAAATTGTTACATAATTGTTACAAAGAAGTAGATCCAGTATATTATTTATTATTAAGTGTAGCTGGGCATTAAAGCATTAAGGCATTAAGGCAGCATTTCTTCTGTTTTAGACACAAAAACAATACAACAACCTATTATATATACCTGAGTTCCAGTGGAAGACGGACTGGCCACATCTCCCTCTGAATGCTCTTCTAAACTCTTCACGTTAATTCCGTCCATCACGCTCCCCAGCACAGGTTCAGTCTTCAGCTAAGCACACAAACCACAACAGCTCAAATCTCTCATCATTTCATCACAGTAAAATACAAAAGGATTCTCAGGATGCTCTCTTACATGTCCGTGTTTTGGGGGTGCATGAAGCCGGGGGTTGTGGGGAGGCAGACGTGTCGGAGGGCCAACTGAAGCTGGATGGTGGCCGAGTGGAGTTCCGTACATGCTCCCCTGAGGCCTGGACTGGTAGTTCATGGAGGGAGAGTAACCCATTGATGGACTGCAGCCAGACAGAGATAGCAATGGTTAACATAAGAGAAAATTAATACATAATTATATCAAACTCAAAACATTCAGTCATGGTCTATGATGATATTTAAGTATTGAAAGTTAAAGTAGCATACATTATTATGACTCTGATGTCCTACTATTATCTTTATAAGAAGATTCAATTAATTGAATTTAATGTGTAAATAGTCTTGTGTCCTTCTTGCATCACCATTTTTTTTATTAGACATAATTAGTCTGATTACACTGATGTCTATTACAGTTATCATAAACACAAAAAAAAAACAAGTGGCAAGTTAGCTTTTGTGAACCAGCAAAATTTCAGTTTAAGTTTTATTATTTGCCACATGTTTAAATTGAATAAAACTTGTTTTAAACAAAGATTCAAACATGTGGTTTCCTTTAACTTTAGTAAATCTTTGTATTTAATTTATTCACATATTTATGTAGGCATGGACACTCCCACAATTTTACACTGTCGCACTGTGTGATGTAAAACTACTAAATTGTTTTAATGGAACAGTAGGCAGTACTGGCAGTAGAATATTGAAATCTGACTAACTTGTAGCTGTGTAATGTTTCTTAAATTTCTGTTTTTATTGCTTTAATCTTTTAGTAATACTGGTGCTCATTATCTTTGGTGTGCTACCAACAAATGATTTTTGCTTGTTTGTTGAGATGAATTAATGTGCTATTTCCTGTATATTGCAATTACTTTGAAAACAATAAACATTAAATAGAGGTTAAATAGAGTTTTCATGCACATAATGAAAAATGAATGACAGATCTAACTTAAAGCACTGGAGTTAATATATTTGAGTTTCAAGTGTAGTAGAGTGACTGAAACTGGAAATACTTCAGTAAAGGACCGATACATGATAAAACTAATTACTGTACTTAAGTACAGTAATGAATGACATTTACTTTGTCACAAACCACCACTGTTACATTCTTATTATGTATTCCATTTACCTCATGGCTCCCACTGACAGATGTCCATATGAGCTGGCAGCATTTTGCCCACAGCGCGAGTTAACGAATGCCACCAGAGAGTTGGGAGAGGTGCGTATGACTGTCTGCAGGTCCACACTGGCATCAGAAAGAGGGGATATAGACAGCGCTCGCTTCTTACTCAACTTCAGTATGGAGCGGGGAGTTGAGAAGCGAGATCCTGATGGACCGAGAGAAGAGAGAAAAAAAAGATGGTGTGAGAAGGAGGTAAAACCTTTTGTATTCAATTTGCATACAGTATGATGCCATTGAGAAGACCTGCTTACCGTCTCCTGAAACCATGTGTTCTGAGCCTGGCTGGCTGTGAGTGAAGCCGTGATGCGCTGTCATCATATTACTTTGGCTACAGTAGGGGGTGCCACTGCCTCCTAAAACACACAGAAATACAAAATAATACGAGTTAAGCTCTATCTGGACAGGATTAGTTTCTCAGAGGGACGTGTGTAAGAAACATTTCACACTTCTACTCAGTGATAAAACTCTTGCATCCAGAATGCAATTGAAAAAACAGGAGGACCAGTGAGTTTTTAGGCTTTTTCAGTCACATGACATTGCGTTCAGTAGCTCCTCCATTTCCACTCGCTGTTGTGTTTACATGGATCTCCATGGAAACGTGCGCCCAAAGTGCAATTACAGTGCATAGCAGTGGACAAATAGCTACAGTGCCCTCCATAATTATTGGCACCCCTGGTTAAGATGTGTTCTTTAGCTTCTCATAAATTGAGTTTTGTTCAAAATAATATAGGACCACGATGGGAAAAAAAAGTAAAGTCCAACCTTTAACTCAAGTAAATTTTAAGGGGGAAATAAAATCCCTGACTAAGAAATAATTATTCTTCATAAAATCACCTGTTCCACAATTATTGGCACCCCTAACAATTCTTAGGAAATAAATTTAATAAAAGTATTTCTGTCACTTCTACAGTAGTTTACGAAGTTGATCAGAGTATGTAGGATCATTTAATTAGTAATTCACAATTTCCTGTTTCCCTGGGGTATAAATATGACGTGACACAGAGGCCATTTATCTTCAACATGGGAAAGACAAAGGAACATACCATTCAAGTGAGGCAGATGTGTGTTGACCTTCACAAGTCAGGCAATGGCTACAAGAAAATCGCTACTCGCCTACACCTGTCCATATCTACTGTCAGAGGAATTATTAAGAAGTTTAAAACAACTGGAACAGTGGTAAACAAGCCTGGACGAGGACGCAAGTTTATTTTGCCACCACGCACAGTGAGGAGGATGATAAGAGAAATAAAAAGTTCTCCAAAGCTCACTGTTACAGAATTGCAACAAATGGTAGCTTCTTGGGGTCACAAAGTCTCCAAAACAACCATCAGGCGCTATCTACATGCCAACAAGCTGTTTGGGAGGCATGCACGGAAGAAACCATTTCTCACTCACAATCATAAACGCAAACGTTTGGAGTTTGCTAAGCGGTACTATGACTTCAACTGGGACCGTGTGCTTTGGTCAGATGAAACAAAGATAGAGCTTTTTGGCAACAAATGCTCTAAGTGGGTCTGGCGTAACACAAGAGCTGAGTATGCAGAAAAGCACCTCATGCCCACTGTGAAATACGGCGGGGGATCAGTGATGCTGTGGGCCTGTTTCTCTTCTAAAGGCCCTGGGAACCTTGTTAGGGTGCATGCCATCATGAATGCTCTAAAATACCAGGACATTTTAAAACAAAATCTGGTGGCTTCTGCCCGAAAGCTGAAGATGGGTCGTCACTGGGTCTTTCAGCAAGATAATGACCCTAAACATGTGGCCAAATCTACACAGAAATGGTTCACCGCACACAGAATCAAGCTCCTCCCATGGCCATCTCAGTCCCCAGACCTCAACCCCATTGAAAACCTGTGGGGTGAGCTGAAGAGGAGAGTGCAGAGGAGAGGACCCAGGTCGTTGGATGATTTAGAGAGAATGTGCAAAGAGGAATGGTCAAAGATCCCTCTTTCTGTATTCTCCCATCTTGTGAAACATTACAGGAGAAGATTAGGTGCTGTTTTGTTGGCAAAAGGGGGTTGTACAAAGTATTAACATCAGGGGTGCTAATAATTGTGGCACACATGATTTGATGTTAAATAATTATTTCTTAATGTGGGATTTTTTTCCTACTGAATAAATTCACTTGAGTTAAAGGTTGTATTTTACTCTTTTTTTCCATCGTGGTCCTATATTATTTTGAACAAAACTCAATTTATGAGAAGCTAAAGAACACATCTTAACCAGGGGTGCCAATAATTATGGAGGGCACTGTATATAGAGTTCAGAGAAAAATAGTAGGTAATTCAGCCTGTCAAAGGACGTCTGAGAAAAAAAACACATACGTGATCGTTCTGGATGGGAATAAAATCACAGAATTACCCCAGAACCCCCTGAGAAACTAATCCTGTCCTGATAGAGCTTCAATATTTTAATATTTTAAACCCAGTATGCACACCCACACTTCAGTACTGTAACTCACCTTCAGGCTGTGGCATGCCACGGTGTCCCAGCATGCCATGGGGTGGAGGTGCTTGAGGGGCCCTCATGTAGGGGTCCATGCAGGCTCCAGGGGTGAGGGATGGGTTGTACATTGCTCTGCTCTGTGCAGGCTGGCCACAAGGGGGCGGCACACACACGGACGACACCTCGCTGTACACTGAACGGACCGACGGCGCCAGACTGCACACACACAGATGCAGATCAATATATGAGTTTTATGAAAAATTTATTTAGTATCAACTTAGTGTAAAGGTCACTAAACTTTGGAGACACCTTCTCATCTAATGTTTTTCTTAATTTATTCTTTATTTATTCTTTATTTGTTTTCTACATTGTATATCAATATTAAAGACAAAAAAAATATTAAGGGACACATATGGAATTACATAGTAAACAGTAAAAAAGTGTTAATCATTCACATTAACCCCCTAATCAAAACCAAATGAAGTGAGATGGCGATTTGAGGTGATTATATTAGGATGAGCTGGAGCTTCACAGTGTGAAGGAAAAGCAGCAACTATTGACAAACATTCATATACAGCTCTGGAAGAAATTAAGAAACCACTTTTCAGTTTCAGTTTCTGAATCAGTTTATTTGATTTTGCTATTTATAGGTATATATTTGAGTAAAATGAACAATGTTGTTTTATTCTATAGACTATGAACAAGATTTCTCCCAAATTCCAAATACAAATATTGTAAATACAAATATTTAGAGCATTTATTTGCAGAAAATGAGAAATTGCTGAAATAACAAAATAGATGCAGAGCTTTTATACCTCAAATAATGCAAATAAACAAGTTCATATTCATAAAGTTTTAAGAGTTCAGAAATCAATATTTGGTGGAATAACCCTGGTTTTTAATCACAGTTTTCATGTATCTTGGCATGTTCTCCTCCATCAGTCTTACACACTGCTTTTGGATAACTTCATACCACTTCTGGTGCAAAAAGTCAAGCAGTTCAGTTTGGTTTGATGGCTTATGATCATCCATCTTCCTCTTGATTATTTTCCAGAAGTTTTCAATTTGGTAAAATCAAAGAAACTCTTTGAAAACTATTTTTTATTATTTTTCATTGGACAGCAACGATAAAAAAATGTGTGATGTATCTTCACTACCACTGGGTGGCGCCAAGTGCTTTTATTCTGCAACCAAGAGGCAAGTCTGAGGGAACACAGCAGGGGAATTCCCACATTCCTTCGATTCTCAGTGTCTTCCTTTAGATCTGTCTGTCTCTCTCTCTCTCTCTCTCTCTCTCTCTCTCTCTCACACACACACACACAGCATTTCTCCCCTTGGCCTCTTCATCCCTCCAGTCTTTCCTTCACTCCCACTCTCTTTCAGCATGTTCTCCGCTGTGCCTGCTCAGTGTAATTCTCTCAGA
Organism: Astyanax mexicanus; assembly: GCF_023375975.1. NCBI lineage: Eukaryota > Metazoa > Chordata > Actinopteri > Characiformes > Acestrorhamphidae > Astyanax > Astyanax mexicanus. The sequence goes on from NC_064412.1 coordinate 9,339,311, forward strand.
ACACCGTGTGTATTCCACAGCAGCCTAATCTCCTTGCACTAATCCACCGAGCCCCCATCTACCTCCCTTTATACCCCCCTGTTCTTTTTTTTACCCCACACCCCTCTTTCTTTCTTCTCCTCTTTTTCTGTCCTCTACTCGGTAGCCCTGGTGAACATTCTTCCTTTCTTTTTACTGCTCTCTCTCTCTCTCTCTCTCTGACAGCTGCTTATTACTGACTGGTCAGGGAGCTGCTACTCTCCGCATGACTGACCAAACACCACTCAGGTTACCCCAGAGAGAGAGAGAGAGAGAGAGGGAAAAAGAGGGAGAGAAGGAGAGAGAGAGAGAGAGAGAGAGAGAGAGAGAGAGAGGCTGACTCTGGCTCAACCTGGGTGGCATTCTGCAGGAGGAGGGTGCAGAAGGGGATGAGGGGAGGAGCTTAGCTGCTTTGCCATCTCTACAACAATATCAGAACACAAAGAACGAGAAAGACAGAAAGTTTGAGACTGTAACTCTGTTGTACAGCAGTTTTTGCTACAACAGCCCCTGATTGCACTGCCTGATTTGGGGAACAGAACCCTGTTAGCTGTGTTTTAGCTGAAATTCAGCTGCTTCTGTTCTGTTCTGCGTCTCCCTGCAGGTATGAGGAGTGTGTTCTGTGTGGTAGTGTGTTATAAACACAGCCCTTACCCTTTGCTTGGTTGATTGACAGTGGTGTTGTAGTGAAACAGCCCCTGGTGTGGCTGCATATCCACTGGCATCGAGACCAGCCCTCCCTCTAGTCCTGCGAGCCCCTGTGAGAACACACACACACACAGCTCAGCTCAGACCACAGAGGCAGGAAATGAAAGAAATTTTGAAACGTTTAAGCAAAGTCTGACAACTTCACTTTTATTCCAGACAGAAGTCTCTGGAAGGAGAAGAAGCATGTAATCAGATATTAATGATGTCTGTCTCAAATCTTGTTAAAAGAAGTGGAGAAAACTGTGTGGGAAGTGATTTACAGTCTGTAGTACCATATGTGTGATTGTAAGGAAAGGATTTATGTAACAAAATATGTCATTAACAAGCTGTTACACAATCATAATACAATTAAGTTACAATGCCTCTACACATCTGACCCCTTGAATTCCCCTGGACTCATTATTGTAGCTAGTCAAATGAATTTATCATATTGAAAAGATACATGTACAAAAACACTGAGATATAAGCTCATGTATGGTCTGTTCTGAAAGCAACGGTACTAAAACAAGAGTCTCTTGTCATCTAAAAAATGAACTTTCATCTGAGCTTTCAGACCCTTAGATAATGCAAATAAAACAAGCTCATATTTATATAATGTTTTAATAGCTCAGAAATCAATATTTGGTGGAATAACCCTGGTTTTTAATCATGCATCTTGGCATGTTCTCCTCCACCAGTCTTACACACTGCTTTTGGATAACTTCAAGCAGTTCAGCTTGGTTTGATGGCTTGTGACCATCCATTCCTCTTGATTTTATTCCAGAGGTTTTTAATTTGGTAAAATCAAAGAAACGTCATTTTTAAGTGGTCTCTTTTTTTCCAGAGCTGTATTTGTCTATACTTATTTGACTTTTTACATTTTTAATTGCTGTGAAATTCTCAGGTGCCCACTGTATATTGGCAAAGTAATATATTTCTGTGCGTGTGTGTGTGTGAGTGAGTGTGTATTGTGAGGTGTATATCTGATAACATGTGCGCTAATGTGTTGGATACAGTAAATAGAGATCTCTTATGAAGCCACAGCTGCCAGCCGAACAAAATACCGCTGCAGTTGGGACGGGGGGTCCCATCTATTAGCCACATAGCCACACACATACAAATCTGTCAAAATCAGCAGGGGGTATAGCTGAGATTAGTGTGTGTGTGACAAAAAGCAGTGGCTTTGCCTCGCCGAGGGAGTGTGTGGTGTGTTCACGAGTGTGTGACAGAACAAGTGTTAATGCCTCAGTGACTAAATGCACAGCGCATGGCAGGTGTTTGTGAGCGAGAGACGGTTTAGGAGAGGGAGAGAGGAAGAGAGGGAGAGAGGGAGAGAGGAATTGTTGATTAATTACACTTAAAGTGTGTGAAAGTATTTGTGTATGAGGCTATATACAGTAAGTTAAGACCATACCTCAATGTGTTTATATCTATATAAATAACTGAACGTAACCAAGAGGGGCCACGGGAATGGGATTCTGGGATCGGGTCACTGGGAGGAGGCTAGACTGGATGTGTGGAGAAAATGAAAGTGTGTGTGTTTTTGTCTGTGATTCTGTGGGAAAGCTTACGTCTGTGTGTGCGCGTATGGAAGACTGCTGATCTGTCCAAAAAAGTGTGTGTGAGAGAGAGAGAGAGAGAGAGAGAGAGAGAGTGGAAAAAAAGAAGTATGGTACACGCCACACCATGCTTTTACAGGTGCAGTGGTATCCTGCCCTGCCTCTACTGCTTCATTCTACTGCTACTGCTATATGGACAAAAGTATAGGGACACCTCTGCTGAAAGGAGTTTATTCTGTTTGTCTAGAAGTAACTGTCTTTATTGGATTTCTACTAAAATCTGTCCAATTTCTGTGAGGATTTGATTGCATTCAGTAAGAGGAGCAATAGTCAGGACCCCATTTATCATCCAGTGCAAGTCTACAACTCATTCCCAACAGTATTGGCTAGAGCACCATCATTCCAGAGAACACAGTTCCAGTTGTCCACAGTTAGGCCTGTTAGGATGCTTATGTTAATGAAAAATAGTAAAGTATATGGATATGAACGTAATTTTTTTCGTAAAAAAAAAATACGATAAAGTCCCTACTTGGATTTAAGTAAGTAAATGATGTGGGGTTGATGCTGCAGTTGGTCTGCAGGTCTAGGTTCAGCAACAGTATGTGCTGAAAGAATGAGGTCAGCTGACTACCTGAATATACTGAATATAGACCAGGTTATTCCATCAATGGATTTTTTCTTCCCTGACTCGGCCATATTCCAAGATGACAATGTCAGGATTCATGGTGCTGGAATTGTGAAAGAGTGATTCAGGGAGCATGAGATCATCATTTTCACACATGGATTGAGAGAGTTCACCACAGAGTCCAGACCTTAACCTCATTGAGAATCTTTGGGATGTGCTGGAGAAGAGCTGCTTTGTGCAGTGGTCAGACTCTACCATCAATGCTGCTGCAAGATCTTGGTGGAAAATTAAGCAACACTGGATTTAAATAAATTTTGTGACATTGCAGAAGCTGAAGGAAGCAATGCCACAGTGAATGTGTGCTGCAATCAAAGCTAAAGGTGGCCCAACAAAATATTAGAGTGTGTGACCTTTTTTTGGTGGCGACTTTTAGTTGGCTAGGCAGTGTATTAAAAAAAATAATAATAATTGCCCTTTAAAATGTCTTTAAATGACAATACTATCCAGAAAATTGAGCTCAGAGCTGAATGGGGTTTTACCCCTACAGCTCAAGTCCTGTTCTATTAACAATGCTTGTCTCTGGTTGAAGGTTAAAGTAGTTAAATTCACTCATTAGATGGAGTATCCACAAACATTTGGACATATAATGTAATGTTTTTTGAGCAAAAGGTTCATCCTTTTTTATAGTTTGTTCACATAACCACCCAAAGGAGAAACATCTCCTTATTTATTGGGAAATAAATGAACTCCATGCCTAAAGCTCCTCCCCTTTCTAGTCTATGTTTTAAATGAAGTTTCTACACCCCCGCCGACCTTTAAATCTCCTCCCTGTGACCCAGTCTTATCTCTCAGTCCTATCTCTGTTCATTATAAAGGAACGACCCGGACATCTAGCTCATTGCACAAGCCACCCAGAACCCACTCAGCATTCATTTACACTGTTAAATGTACAGTATATGTTTCTTGAAGAACTTCTAGGGGATCCTTACCCTTTAAGGACCCTTTAAGAAAATGTTTTCAGAAAAAAAAATGTTTCTTGAAGGTTCCTCGTAATTTTAACAGTGACTTTTTTCCCAAACAGCAACCACATGTTAAAGGGAACAAACAAATAAATACTTTTATAGACAATTTGAGCAAAGTGAAAAATATAAAAAACAATCCTAAAGGATGAAGTACCAGGATGAAGGAGTAAGGATATTTTTTGATATCAAGAATTAAGGCTAACCGTGGACTACATTTTCCTTACAATGGAAAATCTCCATTGAAAGTGCTGTGTACTCCAGGACTAGGCTTAATCCCTATCCAGGAAACTGACACTCTAAATGCTAAAACACTAGATTAGATAACGCTAATGAGTAAATGATGTTTTGAACGCCTGTCAACACACTGCCTCATTCTCACAACAACATGACCCTAAGGCAGCGTCTGCTTCGTACACTGCTGTTAACTGTATGCGGTTTCAGAGGTGTATTAGAAAGCACACTGATCCAATACCCAGAAGCAGTATTGGGCAAATATCCTATCTACTTATATCTATATCCTGAAATAAAGCAGAACTGCTTGTTGCACAACATAAAGTATAGCATACTATAGTAGGTCACATGGTATAATTGCTTATCTTATGATAGAATGCTTATCTTATCTGCCTATATTTAAAAAAAAAATGGATGGTGTTCAAGCTTTCAGTATTGGTATTAGGGTACAATATAAATCCCAATCCAGTTTCGACTTTTATTTCCAATTTTTCCCATTTTTCTGCCAATTTTGCTGGCAAATTGTCCCAACAATTTAGCATCCCATCACTGGTGATGCCACAACACAAGGAGGGTGAAGACTCCTCCGACACGTGAAGTCAGACTCCACCTCTTTTTCGAACTCCGCCTTTTTACAACATTACCGAGTAGCATCAGAAAGGCTCACAAATGCCTTGTGCTGATCGACATCACCCTAAGAGTGATGAGGGGAAAGAGCGCCATCTACTGTACCCACCCAGAGAGAGCAAGGCCAATTGTGCTCTCTCGGGGCTCCGGCAGCTGATGGAAAGCTGCATGACTAAGAGTCGAACCAGCGATCTCCTGATCATAGTGGCAGTGCTTTAGACTGCTGGACTCTTTGTTTTAACCACTGTTTCCAAAATACTATCCGGTGTCCTCAAGGTGGACATTACTGCCCAGCCCATATCACTAAGAAAATTGATTAGAAGGTAAATAAGAGTTTATTTAGACTCTGCAGTGTTGAACTATGCAACTATGTAACAATGATATAACATAATACCTGAAACTATATAAAACTATTGTGAAAACACTCTTAGTTTTTAAACCAGCACTAAACAACACACTCAGAAATAGGTGGAGGCTATGCTAACGATAATACACACACAAACCAATTACATAGCAGATTTACATCACTATAAAACACTATAAAACACATTTCACTTCAGCAGTGGACAAATAAAAAAAGCAGATATCAGCCCACATTGTGCACAACACGCACACACACACATACAGAAAGTGACTTGACTGTACTAAGAATGTCACATAGCTAATTAAAAACATCTAGAATGTCTTATTTGATTATAAACTGTTGATAAAAAATAGATTTTACTTTAGTATTAAACAGCAGCATATCTTATCTAAACTGTATGGCTGCATTGTTACTCATATGTTACCCAATCAACAGTAATTTGATTGATTTGTCTCTATAAGGTCCTTACCTCTCTAATCGAGTCACTACATTGGTCATATCATGAACACTTATATATAAACATTATTAAATAACACAAATATTGAATTTGACAGATTATATAAATAATAAAAGAATACATTATTGCTGTCATACGCTTTGCAAGCTTGTAACTCGTTTGTTTGACTTTTTTTTTTTTACATTTTTGACATAATTTGGCTTTTGATACTTATTCTTATAAAGAATCAACCAACAACATGCTTTAAAGACCAGAAATGTAAGGTTTTAATCCAAAATGCATAGGCTAACAACTACAACAGAAAAGATAGTAGCATTTGCTTCTATTCATTTCTCAGACCCTAATTTTCTCAACTTTTCTCTCTTTTCTCCCGTCCCCTATGCTTGTCCCCTTCTCAAAAAAACTTGCGCTTCATTTCCAGCATGTCCAGCACTCGCTGCATCTGCAGCATAAACAGTTTGAGACTGTCTCCAGCCAAAAGACTGGCTCCGCATCAGACTGAGAGAAAGAGGCCTGAAACAAGTCAGAGGGCTGTACGTACTCGTCTCAAACATTTCCCCCTCTCTCTCCCTCCCTGCCTCTCTCCCTCGTTCCCTCCCTCCCTCCTGAGCAGTGTCGAGGTGGGTGTTCTGGCTGTTATGAGCTGGAGAGGATAATGGCAGCTCTAATGTAGCTTGCCGTTCCTGAGCGAGAGAGAGGGAGAGAGAGGGAGAGAGAGAGGGAGAGAGAGGAAGAGAGAGAGAGAGAGAAAGAGAGAGAAAGAGAGAGAAGATAGAGAGATTTTGGCAAACTACAGCAAGACTGTAGTTTTTTCTTCCCCCTCGCTCACTCAGTTGTTTTTCTTCAATGGTAAACTATTGCTACATTGTACCATTGTTTTTATAACCTCTTCTAGATTTGTCACAATAATTACATTATTAAGTTATTATACAATACAATAAAACAACATTTCTACAGATTAAGATATTGTTCCTTGTATTTACCTAATGAGAAGAGCCAAATAACATTATTTGTTCGGTATGTCAGTTGCTTAAACTTTTTTTTGTTAAATTTCTAACTAATTTAACCACATTTTCTTCCCAATTTGGAAGGCCATTACCCAATCCCAATTCATATGAACTTCTCCCATTACCAGATGATAATACATCACCTAATGAATTTCATTAGTTTGTGTTCCAGAACGAATATCTGTGCAGTGTGAAGCTGCTTTAACACTGAATGCTGGAAACTGGCCGCTGTGCTTTCAAACACAGTGTTTTCAATGGGATGTCCAAGCAGTAAACAGAAATGTCAGCTTCTTCATTGCTATCTTACACCCCTCCTAACAGGCTCACTGAGGTGTGAAATCAGTAATCGTATTCAGGTGCAGATCAAAACAACCGCACCATGACCAGCTAGTGGAGGTGGTTTTGGTCCGGTTCCAAACGAAAAAAACTGGAGCAGTTCGCTTGTGGTGAGAATGTGATCTGGTCTTGATCCGACTCAGCTATCAAACATACCCCTTTAATTTGAGCTAAACTGCTGATAAGGCACAGTTTCATCTGATAAATTATTCAGAATCTGATAAATTATCCAGCTGTGAACAGTGAACGCTGCACATACCATGCGAGTAAACAGCATGGAGCAGAAATGCTATTTGTTCATTGTTATCTGGATAATTTATCAGATGAAACTGTGCCTTATCAGCAGTTTACCTCAAATAAAAGGAGTATGTTTGATAGCTGGGTCGGATCGAGACCAGATCACATTCTCACCACAAGCAAACCACTCCAGACTTCGTTTGGAACTGGACCAAGACCACCTCCACTAGCTGATCACGGTGTGGTTGTTTTGATCTGCACCCGACTACGATTACTGATTTCACACCTCAGTGAGCCTGTTAGAAGGGGTGTAAGATAGCAATGAGCATCGCAATGTGCCTTGCACATGGTGTAAAATAGGACCCTATGAGTGCAAGGTTTCAAAGCATACTGGTAAATAGTCCAGGTGGGATTTGGTAACACAACAGATTTAGGGAAACAAACGTTTGTTTATAGGTTTGGTGAGGAGCCTGTATTACTGGAGTGTTCAGCAGGACCCGCCTCTTTCAGCAGAGTGATCTCTTCATCTTCTGAGTACACACACACTGAGAGACTGCTGACAGATGATGGACTACTAGAAAGTGTCATGTGTGTGAGTGTATTAGTGTGTGTGTAAGAAAGAGAGAGAAAGAGAGAAAGAGAGAGAGCGAGAAAGAAGCTGTGATGATGTCATTTAAAGAAAAGATGAAGAAGCCGACATTTCAGTGATGTCACAAACAGTTGCCATGGCAAGTGTAAACTGTTGTTAGGGAAAGTTTAATATTCCCCTCCTCCCTCTCTCTCTCTCCTGCTTTCTCTCTCTCTCTCTCTCTCTCTCTTTCTCCTGTGCGGTGCATACCTGTGGTTTCCTGTCGCCCTCCCTCCGTTTTTACCCCTATACCTCACACACACACACACACACACACTCACACTCACACACACACACACAAAACACACACCTCTCCTCCTCCAGCTCTGTTCATTTTTCCTTCCATTTCTGCTTTAAGCCACTTAGTCTTACTCTGAACATTCTCCTTCTTACTGTTAATGTATATCTTTACTAATAACACTTTTGTTACTATTATTTTATTAGTATTTTATATAAACAGATAAATCAGAATTTTTACAATCTGAAGGTTTTAGAAGTTCATTCCTAATACTCTTTTGTTTAAAGTTCATTTAAACTTTACACTAAATGTTATGTTTCTTATTGATTCTATAATATATATCTATAAAATATTTGTGATAATACTGTGTAGGTGAGAGTTGCTGTGTCTATCTGGTCCGTCATCTGCCTCAGATCTCGGATTGGTGGATTTGTGCATCCATCTATATTTGGTGTAAAAACTGACAAATGGACGCTCAGGAAAATACTAGGAACTTGTTCAATTTAAATGCTGCATTTAAAGTCATCTCACAGTTATACAGTCATGTCCTTACTGATTTCCTGCGTTTCTATTGGTCAGTTTCACTCGAAACATAGATGAACCCACGCACAAGCAACCTGGCATAAACCATTACACTTTTATATGTGTGGGATGTGTACTTCTAACATAGTTTAATGTAAGTTGTATTAAACTAACCCAACGGTGCGGAAGCTGTACTTTAGCCTGGCTGCTTTTCAATGTGATTAGTTGTTGCACTCAAAAAAAGGTGCTCTATTACAGTCACTCAGAGGGTGAATAGAGTTAAAACATGAAAAAACTGAAGAGAACATCTGATTTACTGTTACAGTATAAAACAGGAGAGTAATGGAAATTATTACAGGTGATATTTATGGTGGGAATAGAAGAAATAAACCAAACTGCATCAGTTTTTCCCTCGCTCAGCACTATTATTTCTCCTCTCTTTCTCTCTATCTCTCTCTATCTCTCTCTCTCTCTCTCTAATAAAGCTTTCTATCTCTGCCTAAATATGTTCTTCTGTATCCTTCTGGCACTGATATCCTCTCTGCTGTTCTTCAGGCTCTGTTCTGTGTTTGTAACGTTTGAAATGGTGCAGCTTTACAGTATTGGCTTATTAATGTGTCTAAACCACAGATATCTCTTTGAACTCCATGTAAGGGAGGGAGGAAGAAGGGAGGGAGGGAGGGAGGGAGGGATGGAACAGATGAGGAGGAGAAGGAGTGGAAAACAGCTCCACCAAAAGGCTGAGACGCACAGCTGGGACCCAGCTGCGGCCGCCATACCCTGACACACACACACACACACACAGGCACGCGCACACACACATACACACACTCACTTACACAAACACACACACATGCACACACACAATTTCAGAAAACTAGTGATTTCCCTCTTTCTCTCTCTCTCTCTCCCTTCTGCAAGGTCAGTTCTGTCAGTGAACTATTCGCACTCTCTCTTGGCCTTACATACACACACATACACACACACACACACACGTATACACACACACCAGAAAAATCCCATATGCTGTCACTATTCTGGCCAGTTCAACCCAGAATAGCACCGCTAACCCTCTGTAATAACCACTGGAGTTCACCACAAGGATTGTGTGTAAAATAATAATCGTAATAATGATGGGTGGCCCAGTAGCTTGTGTGTGTGTGTGCTTGTTTGTGTGTGTGTGTGTGTGCTGAGTATTTAAAGCACTGCTACTTTTACTATAAATACCTCAGGAAAGCAGGGGGCTGTGGTATACAGAAGAACAGATGAAAGAGGAAAAGAGGTGGAGGATAAGAAGAAAAAAAGTGAGAATGAGGGAGAGAGACACAGGGAAAGAGAGAGAGAAAGAGAAACAGGAGGAGAGAAGAAGGTAAAAACGGGCCTGGGTTGTTGGAGGAGGTAACGGCAGGAGAAACCGCGAGGGACCTTTACAGTTTCAAACAGGCTTTACGGCACGACCGCATGCTGAGTGTCCTCCTGCACTCGGACCACACACTGGAACTGTGACGCAGGCCAGGATCAGGTTTCAGTGGGTTACGGCAGCTGAGATACTGTCGGTCGCGAGTGTTTGCACTCATAATCTCCTGAATTATCAGGAAAACAACCGTCTTTCACTCTTATGCAATGGCCCTTCACATGGTTTATTCAGCTCTTTTTTAAGTATTACAAAATGTTTGTGAAAAATCATTTTTTTCGCCCGTTTGGGTAAAATCAACATCTTTAGAGCTATTATTTGAAAGAAAATGCTTTTAAAACTAAAAAACTACTTTGTTGTTTTTTGTGTTTTAGGAATAATGCCATTCCATAGTTAACACCTAATATAGGTCAATATCTATAAGGTGTTTAAAATGGCAGTCTGTATTATTTTGTTTGTAAACTAAAAGCAGAAGCATTTCTGAGTGGAGAAAAATATGGATAAAATATTGTGTTTAATGGTACCAGTGTGCTGAAACGACCATCCTTGTTAATCATAATATATTCATTCTACAAACTGGGGTGTTTTTGCTTTTTGCGAGAGTTCTTCTGGCCACGTTTAGCATCTTTACGGACTTACGTCACACGTACAGCCTCTAAACGAGGATCCGGCTCAGTTTTACTGAATGCGAGCAGCTGGTGGAGCAATGGAGACTTCAGAAGAGGAAACTCAGAGCTCAGTACCTCATTCACTCATAGTAAAACCTAAGTGTATAGTTGAAGTGAAGTTTCTGACTAAGCGCTCTCTATCTTTCTGACTGAACATAACCTGGAATCGGAATTCATCCGCTCTGAAAGGAGACCGCATCACACCCGCCCAGTTTAAAATGATTCATCCGCATGCTCGATGCAATTCCCCATTCTCACCAGAGAGGGCACTAAATCCTGAAACTTACGGACATCAGCTTTAAACAAGATGATAACTGAGCCATTCCAATCAATGGAAAACACTTTTGGGTAAAATCAGCTATTTCCCAGTTATTTTTTTAGTTATCAATCTGAATCTGATTTCTTACATTAAAAAAAATGTGTTTTATTTTGACTTTTTGACCTTTTAATACATAAAAAAGAATTCACATAAAATTACATAAAACAGTAGAGAAAATAAATAATTTCTCCAAAATCTTATTTTTTTTTCATTGAAAGGGCTCATATTATCCACTTATCATACAATATATGGACATGACCTCAATATTTTTTGATGGCCTTAATGTACAGTTTAGCAAGAAGATGCTTCATTCATTAAAATATTTATATAAACTATATATTTACATTGCTCTCAAAAAGGGTGTAAGTGTATTATTGTGCTATTATATTACTATTAAGTCATGTGTATAAAAGGGCTTTAAAATTGACAATAATATCAGTATTATTTATCACTATTATTTTATAGTAAATCTGGGACAATATATGTTACAAAGTAATTGTAACAAGCTAAGCTTAAACCACCTCTGAATTCTATTATGGGGTTTCAGTCATGTGATTGGTCTGTTGTGGCTGCCCTATTTGAGACTGTATTTCTGGCTGCTGAAGGTGAAGGTGGCTAAAATTAGTCATCTAACTTCGGAAGAAAAAAAATAGAACCTCAACAAACACAATAAAACAGGATGTGAACCATCAAACTCCTGATATCAGTCAAACTGGTGGAAAGTTGACAGATGGAGTGTTTTCCTGAAATATATTTACAGTATTTAACAGTTTCTTATGGTTAATTTATCACTAATGGTGGTGTTCTGTTATGATTTTTGCTGACAGCTCATGCAAATGAGGGAAAATATCATGCAAACGGTAAAGACAGGCCGGTAATCCTTGTTTATGAATGAGCAAAGCGTTACTGTAACAGTATTTGCTCTTTTAATGTTGCAGTAAATCTGCAGTGCTCTTCTTCACAGGTCTGGACTATTGTGTAAAAAACGTCCCTTGTTTAAAACGCTGTTTAGGTGAAGTCTGAACTCATGAGTCGCCTGCCTAGACTCGCTCTCAGCGTGTGAACTGTCTGTGTGTGTGTGTGTATGTGTGTGTGTGTTTGTGAGAGTGTGTGTGTGTTTAAGCATTTGACAGACACTCAGAGCTATGAGTCAGTGTTTTGGCTCCCCTCCCGCTACACTGTAGGAGCATCTCCTTTCACTTTTTCTCACCTTCTTTCCCCACTTTCCCGTTTTTTGTCCCTCTCTCAGCAGCCTCTCTTCTGAATTTCCTAGATGCTAAGAAAAGCTTCAGGGTGCCTGAGGGGAGACGATGCATCAGTCAGAGGGAATTTCAGGATTTTCCTTTCTCTGATGTACAGCAGGTCACCCAGAGCTGGAGGGTCTCACAAGGTTAACAATGGCCACACACACAGGCTAAATGTGTCGATTTTATACAGTACTGTGCAAAGGTTTTAGGCACCTGTGGGAATTTCAGTAAATAAAAAAGCTTCTTATCTGTGCAGTAAGTGTTTATTAGCTCAGTAAAACACATTACAGCATTACAATAAATACAAGCAGCAATTTTACAAAAAGCAGAGCTTTTACAGCCCTGTTTTCCTTAAAACATCTCCTAATCTCTCCTCCTCTGAGTTTAATAGAGTTATTTCTAGTTCTCATCATATTAAGCAACACCTGGTTTGGTAAATTGGTAAATGTGGTAAATCAGGTGAGCTGCTGATGGAACTGAACATAATATACACATGCTGGCTGAGGAGCATCCAGGAGAAATCTGGAACTAAGTTACACTTTGTTCTTCAGCTCGGCTCACAGGATATAACATACTTCATTAAAAATGAAAATTCCTTGTCATGTTTTACTGTATGTATGTTTATTTGCATCTGTTCAAATCATATGTGGTGCTTTTTTAGGTAAAAAAAACACTCATATTGCTGAGATAAATGGATTAGTGTAATTTGCTTTGGAGCCTAAAACTCCAAAGCAATTGTACAGTACTGTATGTGTCAATATTAGGCTGTAAGTAAATGTCATTGTCTTATAAAACAAAACAGTGCATAATAAATTTGTTGTGATTGTAGTGCCAACAATTATATTACAATATATTTCTTAATTTCGGTCAATATCAATGCAATACTTTCCAATATAAATATAAACAGTATAAAGCTACCCCCTGTGGTGTAAGCCACAGACGGGGGAAATATTTTTAAAAAACATGTATTTTTATGTGGACAGTGCGCAAGTATAAATTGGTTAATTGATAAAAATGGTACAAAAAAAATACAATAAAATAAAATAAATAATGTGTTACTGTTGATGGTTGAGAGAGTTTCACACTTAGCACCAAGCACTCTCTCTTCATGTGAGGAAGTTCTTAATGCTAAAATGCTTTTGGGAAACTGGGCCATGATCATGTTAAACACTATTTAAACAGGAATAATTGAGGTAAATCTGAAAAAATAACCAAAATGAATAACAAATAAACATTTTTTTGGATTTACCTTTTTTTAAAATAATTTATAAGTCTTAAAAATACCTAATGTCCTATAAATGTCCTATTTAATAAAACAATGTCTCATGAGTCAGCAGACAATTTATATGTAATAGATATTATATTTTAGCAATTTTTCTGTGTCTGGGTTTCATATGTCTGGGTCCTCACGACCATATAGTGAACAATTATTGCTTCACAATTATGACTGATTGATTTGATTGAAATTTCTAATCTTACTAATTATACTGTGTAGAGAAAAAAAAATCTTAATTTCTAGGAAATCCTAATTTTACCTTTAGGAACCTGTTAGGAGTCTTTTAAGTTTATAAAAGTTAGTTCCTGGCATTCTTCACTCACATTTTTGAATAATTCTTGGTCTAAAACCCTCACGCTAACCGATGACAAACTTGTCATGATTAGTTGGATCAGGTGTGGTAGAGCAAAGGAAACTAAACAAATGCAGAACCTCCCCTTCAAAACTGATAAAGAGGACATCATAATCTAATCCATTCCCATTTATATCACTAACAGCTAACAGATCAGCTCCTCCTCTCTGAGTGTGGAGCAGGGTGGAACTGTGTGAGTCATTTTTCTGTCTCGCTGGAGCTCATAGAGCCGAGTGTGCTGTAGTGCCTGTGTGTGGCCTCAACGGCTGCTCCGCTCAGCCAGCGGTCACACACACACACACACACCGCGCAGACGGATTCACACTGATCACATTACACACACACATTCACGAGCGCACGCAGAGAACCAAACGCTTCTCGTAATTGCTCTCAACACCCAACAGGGCAGCAGACTCTATAACAACTTTATAAAAGGCTTCATAAATGAAACTTGGACAGCCTCAGCAAAGCAAAACACAAAAGATGAGTTTTTAGAATAGAGCCAGAAATGTTGAAATCGTGAAGTAATCACAAACACACACACCAAACACACACACACACACACACTGTTCCTGAGGAGTTCAAACATTCACCTTCAGTTTTAGGGTGTCCAAAATAAAATGAGAGGAAATGGAGAAGAATCGCAGAATCAAAAAGAAAAAAAAAAAAAAATGTAGGCCATCTAAAAAAGGAGCTGAACATGAGATGGAAAAAAATCTGGTATTGGCACTGCATAGGTTTGAGTGTGCATAAAAGAGAGAGAGAGAGAGAGAGAGAGAGAGAGAGACTGACTGTGTGTGGCATTTAGGCCTCCTGCCCTCCTCCACCTTCTTCTACCAGTAATGTGAATCATAGGGAGAGAGACAGAGGGAGTCAGAAAGAGAAAAAGAGAGAGAGAGAGATAGAAGAATAGACAGAGCTCTGCTTGAGAACTTCTATGGTTGAGTAATCTCATTGATCCAGAAGACAGAGCAAAGCGCAAATCTCTGGTTTCCCCAGAGTTCCTTTGAGGTTCCATAAAGCATCACTGCTCTATTAACCTATCAACAAAGCAGAGCTACAAACCCAACTTCAGTTTTCCGTTTCAAGTTGGGATGCTGTGTAAAAATGTGTAAAAATGTAAATAAATATAAATAAAAACAGAATGTAAGGATTTCCAAATCTCCAAATCTAGATTCATATCTCATACATGATATAAGCATAGAACTCATCATGATATTCCTATATCAGATCATATGAAAATAAGACTTTGTGTTCATGTTTCATAAATTAAAAACATGAACTCATGTAGAACTTGATAGCAGCAGCACATCTCAAAAAAAGTTAGGAGTGGTACTTCACTCACATGACTGTGTATAAAAAGAGCAATTTAGAGAGGTAGAGTCTCTCAGAAGCAAAGATGGAGAGAGCTTCACCAATTTGCAAAAAATTGTCTAAAAATTTCAGAAAAAAAATCCTTAACGTAAAATTTTATTTTATGGCAAATTTTAAATACAATTTAAATAAGCTTTGGTTCAGAGAAGATGGAACATTTCTAGATTGTGAAAAAAATGTTGGTTTATAAATTTTCTATAAATTAGAATTGGGATTGTTTTAAAGATAAGAATATTCTGATGCTCACATTAATCACTATACTTGCACACATCGGTCATTGTGACTCTTCAATTTCAAATTTTGTGTTAATTGAAAATGTAATGTGGCTACATAATTTGAGGACTGTATTAAATATCATTTAAAGCAAACAAAAGCGACTCTGTTCCTAAATTTTAATAAATCTGCCATGCTTACCAGATCTATTATCTCTCTCTCTCTCTCTCTCTCTCTCTCAGACATCACACATTACTCTCCAACATACCAGCTGCACTCTTTCTTTAAACACACAGACCTAGCCGGTCTTTGGGCACCAGATTTGTCTGTCTGATTCTCTAAATGCACACGCTAAATCATCTGTAGTATCTATAATATCTACACTACTCTTTCATTGTTATATAATTACAGTCTTTTATTACCACAGCAGAAGCTGAGCTGAGTGAATGTTCATTCTCTGAGTCTGCGCTTCATTGTGTTAACCTGGTCTTCAGTGCAGATTAAGCCGTGTTTGATCTACTCAAAGCCTGCATTGTCTTCTTAATCCTTCATGATTATTCAGAAACTACATGTAGAGCATCATTACAAACATTTGGAAACTTGAGTTAAAAGCTAGTATTTAATCTGGGATACAGAGAAACACTTTAGCGCAATTTAGATGCTAATCTCTAATTTAGGTTCAGCACCATATTATTTTCAATCCATACTTCACAGTATGTTCAGGCATTAGGCACAACGTTGTTTTATTAATATAAAATTTAAAAAATATAATAAAAAATATCATTCCTACAAAAATAGAAAAAAGTATTTTGTGTAGGCTTACATCTCCATACAAATATGATTCCATTATTGCTGTAATTCTGTAATGTGTTTGTAAAAGGACTTAAGATGTGTGAATCATATTTTCATCATTACCACAATAGGTATTTTAGCAATAAACGCACCACAAGAGAGCAAATAACATGATAAAGAACAGCAAACTCAAATTGCAAAAACTAAAATGACATACAGTAACAAGGCTGGATGTAGAGTGAGGTTGAGCAAGGTAGAGTGAGATAGCGTGAGGCAGCATGAGGTAAGTGAGGTAAACTGAGGTAGAATGCGATAGAGTGAGAGGGACCATGCACAGTTTTTAATGGGTAAATAAACTCAAAATAAATTAAAATGAACTTTATTATGACACATTTTCAGACAAACAGTATACAGCTCTGGGAAAAATATATAAAAGACAGCTCAAAAATTATAAGTTTCTTTGATTTTACTAAATTGAAAACCTCTAGAATATAATCAAGAGGACGATGGATGATCACGAGCCATCAAACGAAACTGAACTGCTTGAATTTTTGCATCAGGAGTGCAGGCATTAAGTTATCCAAAAGCAGTGTGTAAGACTGGTGGAGGAGAACATGTCAAGATGCGTGAAAACTGATTAAAAACCAGGGTTATTCCACGAAATATTGATTTCTGGACTCTTAAAACTTAAAATAAATATGAACTTGTTTTCTTTGCATTATTTGAGGTCTGAAAGCTCTGCATCTTTTTTGTTATTTTAGCCATTTCTCATTTTCTGTAAATAAATGTTCTAAGTTGTTCTAAGTTGTCAGTAGTTTATAGAATAAAACAACAATGTTCATTTTACTCAAACATATACCTATAAATAGCAAAATCAGAGAAACTGATTCAGAAACTGAAGTGGTCTCTTACATTTTTCCAGAGCTGTATTTACATTTGTGCTATAATGTATTAAAGTAAATCATGAATTTTGTGAATCGTTACACCTCTCCACAGTTCCAACAGATCCTTAATCGTGTGTGTGTCCACAACTACTACTATCGGTGTGTTCTACCACAATTACACCATCTTGCACTTGAGCTTCAGGGCAATGGGGGCAGCGCACAAGTGGAGCTGGTTTAGCTTTCTGAACTAGACCCTTCTCTTTAGGTCACCAGCTACTTCTCCTCTTTTCACTGCGGGCCAGAAAGAGAGGGAAAACAAAGAGACGCCTTCTACCCCTCTAACCTGCACTCACTCGCTCCCTCTCTCTTTCCCCTGCTACCCACCGCTCTTCAGAACGCTCGAGTGGATGAAGAGGCTAAAGGCTCGCTCTTACCTGAGGAGGGGCGAACATTCAAACGTTTACGACGAGGAGCGGAGTGAAGAAAAGGGAGAGGAAGGAGGGAGTGCAAAAGGAGCGAAGGGAGAGGAAGAAAAAAGCCCTTGTGGTTTAGAGAGCGGCTCTGCTGAGAGCCAGGCTGTAGGGCTTTGGGGAAGTTTGTCTTGTAATTGAGTCAATTGTTGACCTCCTGTTCAGCTTGCCCGGCCTACTCTGAGGAGAAAGCCTCCGGAATAATAAATGTTCTCTCTCTCTCTCTCTCCCTCTTGCTCTCTCTCTCTCTCTCTCCATCCCTCTATTCTTGGCCCTCCTCTCCCCTCCTCTCCTCCCTTGTCTCGGTGCGATTGTGTTGCGACTCAAAGGCCGTGATTTAAGAGGGGAAACGTACAATCTTTTCACTCTCTCTCTCTCTCTTTTTCTCCTCCTTTTGCATTCTTTCTCCTGTTTCATTCTTCCTTTTGTTCCTTCCATGGGATGAATTCTAATCACCCACTCCTCCTACATTCGCTCAGCACTCACCACCTCCCTCCCTCCCCCGCTCATCCCTGTAGTCTCTTTTATTACCTAACTGTACACCGCTGTCTCCGACATAAGCAGAAGCGCATAAAAGCAAATATGTGAAATATGCATGCATGTTTGCTTCGCTAAAGCTGTAGCTGTAGCTGTAGACTGCCCAGTAACTGTCCAGTTATAAGACGTCCAGTTTAGAAGACCCAAAAAATGTAGCGAAAAGTTCAGAACAAAGGAGAAAAAGTTTAATAAGGAAGAGTTAGTGGTGTTCCTGCATCCTACAGAAGCGTAATTGTACTCCAGCTAAAAAAAGAAAAAACATAATTTAGGAGTCTGGGAGC
Organism: Astyanax mexicanus; assembly: GCF_023375975.1. Taxonomy (NCBI): domain Eukaryota; kingdom Metazoa; phylum Chordata; class Actinopteri; order Characiformes; family Acestrorhamphidae; genus Astyanax; species Astyanax mexicanus. The sequence goes on from NC_064412.1 coordinate 9,357,696, forward strand.
ACACATTGCAGCTGTACCAAGGTACATTTTGTGCTGCACTTTCTCAAAAAAGTATATTTGTCTTTAATCAGGAAATAGTCTTTCAGTGTGTATTCAAGGCCTGTGCCATCTGCTTCTAACACAATTTCAACAAATCTTGTCTTTGAGACACTGCCACATATTCAATTTCAACTTAATTCAATTTTGTCTTCCCATAAATGAATAGTTTATGTAATACATTTCATTCATATGGAAATGATCTAAACACTTGACTTAAGTGAATTTAACACATTACACAGAGCTGTCTCTTTTTCCATTATATCAAGTGGTGTAAACTCAGTTCAATTGATTTGTGTTGAATTTGCATGAGCTCAGCCAATGAGATTCCCACTTCACCACAGGCTGAGTAGTAGAGCCAGCTTTAAACCATATCTGATATGGTGTAGATGTGAATGAAGCTCTATTACAAATTAATTACTTATTAATTATATTTAAATTGGTTTGTAATTCATTTGTTACCTTTTGCTATATTAAAACCACATTTCAATTTCAAATTCAGAAAATTATTTTTAAAAACACAAATGAGATTGGAAGATAATAATACTTTACAATAAGGCTACAATTAACAGTACTTTAATGGTTAAATGGTTAAAAACGTAATGTCCTGACTAAACATTAACTGACACAAGTTAAGACATTTTTAAACATGACTACTTTTGAATACTTAGGAATGTTGTAAATAAAATGAAATTGAGACATTATTTCAACATTTTGTAATGATTAATATTGTCTTAACTACTATTATAATTAATGTATCATTATTGTAAAGTGTTTTACACTATTTCTATGTATATGTAACACAATGATTTGGATGCAGTTTGATGCACTGAAGTTTTTTTTTTTTTCATTTTTAAAACTAAATAAATGTTTTAAAATAATAAATACAAATGAAATGTATTTAGTTACTTTATTAACATAAGTGTGTTTTGCTTGGCCTTAATACAGCAGCAGTAAATGGTCAATTGCATTAGGAAATATAGCTTAAGTTTCTCTGATTTTGCTATGTTAGGTACATGTTTGAGTAAAATGAACATTGTTGTATTATTCTATAAACTACAGAAAACATTTCCCCCTAATTCCAAATAAAAATATTGTCATTTAGAGCATTTATTTGCAGAAATTGAGAAATGGCTGAAATAACAAAAAAGATGCAGAACTTTCAGACCTCAAATAAAGCAAATAAAACAAGTTTTAAGAGTTCAGAAATCAATATTTGGTGGAATAACCCTGGTTTTTAATCACAGTTTTCATACATTTTGGCATGTTCTCCTCCACCAGTCTTACACACTGCTTTTGGATAACTTTATGTCACTCCTGGTGCAAAAATTAAAGCAGTTCAGCTTGGTTTGATGGCCTGTGATTTTCAATTAGGTAAAATAAAAGAAAGTGGTCTTTTATTTTTTCCAGAGCTGTATACTGCAGAACAGAGATGTATCTAATGTACTTTGAGTTCAGTGACTGTGAGGCCCTGTATAGGTCTGTAATAGAGTCCAAGGTTCTACTGAGGCAGAAGCTCCACGATCTATACCTGTTGTTTACCCTATCAGAAATGACCTCATAACACCACTACCCACACTTAGCTCAGAGTTAACCCACCTTTACCTTATATAACCTCTTCAAATGCTGAATCTGTGTGTGGGCCTACATTACCTCACACTCATAATCTTCAGTTACATAACTATATCATTTATAACTATAATATATAACTACATAAGCTTCTGATTAACCAGCTGCTTGAGGTGTGCGACGGGGAAAAAGTATGTTATATCAATATATTTAAAGGCATTTTCTCAAAATACAATATTTATCGCAATGGAACTTAAAAACTGCTATTTAAATACTCTTTCATGAATAGCACAGTGATTTTATTTTAAAAAATGCTGCACATCTAATTAAATATGACTAATTGCACTTAATTTGTCTGGAATTAAATGAAAAGTTGGGTCAGTGATCTGTAAGCTCTAAAAAATGCATATTCTCAAAACGATAAGAAAATGTATCACAATACCATACAATATCATGTCTTAATTTACTTTTGAGTAGTTTTAAGACCATTTAATGCCACTAACATAATGATAATTGAATAGAATATCAAAGCAGTTATACCCTTTTAAATATAATAACATTATAATTATCTAATTAATAATAGTTTGGGAAATATATACTTTTTTCTTCACCTACTGCAGTTTGTGCACACTGTGTGTATGGAGACACAGTTATTGAAGCACTGATTGGTCATTATTGAAGTATGACTGGATAATACACTGTTTCTTAACTATTATATATGTGAACAAACATACAAATAAACTCAAAAGTCAATATTACAATTATCGGTACCGCTTTAAAATAAGACTACCCCTATAAACGGTTTATACATGGTTTATAAATGAGTTTATTAATTATTATTGATTAGGTTGTAAATGCTTTATTAAAAAGCATTGATAAGCAGTTACAACACATCAATTGAAAGGGCTACAGTGATTTATTGTTTGCTTAGTGATATAAATCAACTTAGTTAACTTAATTTAAGTATTTAGAAAGATCTGAAGTTTGACGGTATAAATAAGTGTGGAACCACATTTTAAAAACAATTTCAACTCACTGTTGCCATTTCTAGTTATGTGTTATATATTATATATTTAACTGCTTATTAATGGGTTTTTAAAGTATTTGCAACCTAATTAATAACCATTAATAAACTCATTTATGACCATTCATAAAGTCTTTATAAAGGTAGTCTTATTTTAAAGAGTTATTTATTATCAATTATCAAATATTATTCAGATCAAGTCCATTTACTGTACGATAAGTCAATAATGTAATTATCATGACAGACCTACAGTAACTCTACACTCTACCAATAAGTTAATGTGGGTTTTTCTTGGTCCTCCATCATGAAGCATCAGACTGTTATGATCTCATTATTAGCTGTCATCAAAGGTAGAAAAGATTAATACTGTTATAGTTACGACCTGATGCACCTGATCTGTGATGAGCATCACTGTAAACAACATCACACAACAATTTAACATGACCAGAGAGCTTCAGAAACTGAAGTGACCTCTCATTCTCCCTACACTACAGTGAACAAGCAAGCACCCCTTTCTTCCTCCCTCTCTCCTTCTCTCTCTCTCTCTCTCTCTCTCTCCCTCCATCTCTCGGTCTCCTGTCCTCCGCGGTGTGTCCCCTCTCCTCGAGTGTTTGTTAGGAAATCCTGAGTAAACCACGGCTGTTTGTTCTCGCTTTGTCAACGAGCCGTTTTTATAGACTCCCACTGTTGACAGTCGCTCCACTTCTGTTGGCCTCGTGCAAGCTGGATAACACTGTGCAAATATATGCGTTGTACACACTCGCAATCTCTGCAACACACACACGGACACACACCGCATACACATTTAAGTGCACATCTAACTTGAGGCACAATACAAGTTAAACTCTTTAAAGACTCTTAATCTAGTTAATTGAGTGCTTAGCTAAAATACGAAGTAATACAATGTATACGGTTTTCATTTCATTAAAAAACATTGTTTGAGAAAGCAACTCCTCATTTTTAATTTCAATAATTGATTTGGTTAGTACTTTGCTGTTCACTTAATGGAATGGACATGGATAAAAATGATATCACACTTAGTTTTTAGTCTTCATAAGCGTTTGTTTTTCATAGTTATTATAATGTTATTATAAAGTGGTTTGCTATAAAATCTATGCATTTGTTTCTATACAGTTAGAAATGCAGTACAGTTTATATAATGTTCTTCCAGATAAAATAATTGTGTTCTCAAATGCAAAATGGCAACTAATTATTATTTTGGTAGTCGACTAATCTGATGATAATTTTTTCGATTAGTCGACGATTATTTCTGCCATGTTCTCCATCTCTAAAAACAATAGAAACAGCAGAACATGGGATTTAAAAGGCATTTAAATATCTGGATGTTGTTTAAATGTAGAAAGTGCTGATATTTAGTGATTAAATATGTAATCTGTTGTGTTTGGGCACTTTTGAAGACACAGACTAAGTTGAGTGTAAACTGTGTGAGTGAGCCATTTACCCATCACCCATTGCGCTCCAACACTTTGTGTAATGCAGTACTGTTACAAACTTATGATCAGTTGACAGTGAAATTTGTAGTCAACAAATTTAAATAATCGACACTGTCGATTATATCGACGAATCAGTGCAGCCCTAATGCAAAATATGATCTGCAATTAAGCCATTTCAACGAATAAAGAATATGTATCAACCATTTCCCAGGTTTGGGAGAAATAAAATTACTAAAAAAATATCTGATTTCTCCCAAAAGGGAGAAATGCAGGAGTGTCTAACAATACTAATATTCTTACATACATGGAGCAAATTTTTCATATTTTTAGTATTTTTTTAATGTTCGTAGATTTTTTTCAGTAATTTTTCATACATATTTAGTCTGGTTTTGGTATTGTTCATTTATGCACTCAATTCAAGAAATTCCCAATCTGATTTAGTGGTGTGGGCCTCAAAAAAGGTTATATTGGTTAACAAATCGTACATAGACCAATTGTCACCTTATGTGTACAAACGTAACAAATTATAGTGGTGGCATTTAGGCTTGAGCCAGTATTTACTAATACTGAATATTGTTATGCGTGACCAGTATTCTAATGCAGTATTCCTAGAGACTTTGTTTTTTTACAGTAGGATACATTTCATTTCAGCATTTGAGTAACTAGACAAAGAAAAAATGGCCCTACCAAAAATCTCACTTTGCGTATTGCATATCTGTGGAATTAACTTAAAGTTTAGAAGAAAATCAGCAGAAATCAGAATATCAGAAGGCGCAGATACAGTCTAGCTACAGAAGTCCACAGACTCCAGGCTCTGCAGTAGGCGTTAGTGGAAAGTATGGTATTGGAATAGCTGATTGGGGAGGCTGCTGGTAATTAGTTCTGGACTGAACCGCAGAGTGTGTGTTAGGTGGAGAAGGGTCATTTGATGGCGGTTTGATGGAGGTGTGTGAGGGGAATTGTTGGGAGTAGCAGGGGGCTGGTTTGGAGCAGCTGCTCATTAGTAGCTCTTTGGCCCGAACTGTAGGCCTGAGGTTGGGTTCCATTCACCTTAACGCAGACAGATCATGGATCTCCGCAGGGGATTTTAGTCCAGCTCACAGCAGAGCCCCCTTTAGCCTAATACCAGCGCTCCCCTTTTACGCATCATTTCAAAGCCCTATCCGTCCGTCCATCCCCCTCCTCCTCTATCTGTCCCTCTGTCTCTAGCTGCTGCTCCGCGCTCGGTGACAGACCCATGACAATAGCCTGGCTGCAGCACCTTCTCTTTGCGTATTGGAGAACAATGCAGATGTCACACCACTGCTGTAAATGCTTCCTCTCCGGCCTGGCGGGAGTGTGTGAGTGTGTGTATGGTCGCTGCTAAATGGGTCATTACCATGAGAAGGTGAGACGGTGAGAGCGTGATAATGACAGCCACAGGGTCTCTACTTCTGTCAAAGGAGTGTGTGACTGGTGTGAATGCCATGAGGACACTTCTGTTAGTTCTTTAGTTATGTCTTTAAAAATAATATAATTCAAGACCCAGTCATATTTCCTTTATCAGAACCCAGAACCAAATCTAAAAGTCCATTTGCCCAAATGTCTACAGTTTGTTTATCAAATCCCAGCCCAGGTAGCAACACTAATTACCCTGATTGAAGGCCTGTGTATTACAGAATTAAGCAACATCATACAAAAGTCAGCATTTAACAAATCCCTGCTTACACTGAGGTCTATCTACAACAGAAGCTAATTGTCTCTGTGGGAGAAAATGCTGTTGCAAGTTCTAACCTCAGAATTATAGGGCAGTGAACTGCAATGCAATACTAGGATCCCAAACTATGCATTTGGGTTCTAGATGTAGTAACAGTTATTGACAGTAACAGTCTAGTGAAGAGGGTGAGTCTAGGTGTTAACAAATCCACAAAAGGTTCATTAGTTTTGAAATATAAAATTTTACTTTTCTAATTACTGTATATTTCACTTTGGTATGGACTGATAATGATATACTGTAGTATAGTTGGGGCTGAATGATTTGCCCAAAAATTATATTACAGTTAGTGGTGTGCCATATCGTATCATACGCAATGATATTGCCAAAATTTTGAATATCGTGAACAATATTTTACCCTGAAATATCGTGCCATATCACCCACCCCTAACTATTAGATCAGGGTAGTACTTTTTTGCTGTTTTTAGCAAAATAAAAATCCATTGACTTCTGTAACAAAATCTGATAGAATTCGTATACATTTTTTCATATCTCAGTCAGGTATGTGCCACATCATATCATATGCAATAATAAAATTTTGTTTTTATTTTATTGCAGTAGTGTATTCTTAAAATATATTTTTTTTATTTCAGTGTTTTGTTTTGTAGCCAAGAGAATCATTATCATGAAAATATCATGATATTATTTTAGCCCAGCCCTAATTACAATATATTTCTTAATTTTGGTCAACACAACATAATTCTAATATCAATATGAACAATATAAAAACCCCACATAAAATACCAAGAATGCCAAAAACAAATGGTTGTACCTACTCTGTAATAAACATCAATCAGTAAATATTTAAAGCAGATTCTCTAAATATGAAATCATAAAATATAAAAATTAGAAAATTTGTTTAAAAATCATATAATCAATATTGGAACATTGTCTATTACAACATATATTGATATCAAATTATCGTCTTGCCCCAAGTTTAGCAGCAGGCTACTTAAGCAGTAGAAGAGCCTCCAGATTCTCCAGCTGCAACAGCAGGAGACTGGCATCTATTGCCCCAATAAAATCGTTTAGCTGCAGTAAATCATGGCGGCCAGACTTCTTGTATAATCTTAAAGACATGTCACCACTCATCTCATTGGCTTCCTGCAATCATCTTGACTGACTACCACTAAACGCCCTTGAGAACTGAAAAATCTCAATAGACATATTGTTACAGTGCCTCTAAAAATATATAAATATGCTGAAACTTCACACTTCACTGAGGCTGATTTTGCACAGTCCCAAAGTGTATTTCATTATCCAGTGCAAGGTTAAATCCTTATGTCGCCCAGTCAATGTTTAAATCCAACTAAAACAATGAACTTATAAGACTACTGACTAATCATTTAATATGTTTACACTTCACAACTTTAATGTAGTACCAGCATTACAAATCTTAAATCTGATCACAATGACTCAGTGTTTTAGGTTTATACTTAAACAATTCTTTTGTTATCATTGTTTTTTTATTTATTGGTTTAAGGTTTACAACCAAAATACATACACACACACACAATCTCACATATACACACACACTCTCACAGACAAATGAAAGATAAATGAAAATACATTAGGACTAAAAAGAAAAAATAAATCTTACTTGCACATACTTAAACAATTCTATGCGAAATGAAATTTAACTATAACTAGTATTATTATGATTAAACATTGCAGTTATAACTTGTCCAGCTTACTTAGTAATGATCCTTAGTGTATAACAAAAGTCCCACAGCATGAGAGGTTAATTCTTAAATGAATGGAACCACAACTATAGGTGTTACTATTACCATACCATAATGGCGAATAATTAGGGGTAACCCAAATATTTGATAGAAAATGTTATAAGTGAAAAGATACAATAATTTATTCTAAACAATGATGCTTTTGATGATGAGATCAAAATCACAACCAATGTGAAGTGATGCACTCCTCAAAAATGTGACATTTTTTTTAAAACTGAGGTTTTGTTCATATACTGAACAAAAAATTGATAATGTAGTTATTCTGACAAGCCTATAAATGATAAAAAATAGCCAAAATACTTATTATACTGTACAATCAATTAAACAGGATTCAACAGGTTTAACTGATTCCTCTCATCAGCCATAAGATCACAATCAGCACACTATCACAATCAGTTCAACAGGTTGACAAACAGTATTCTGTAGCTTCAAGAATCAAGTCAAGAATCGATCACTTGAGAGAACGAGAACAGAATAGATCCATAAGATCAGAAACTCTTAAATGAATGAAGCCCTAAAGCCAGAGAGGACACATTAGCATTTTAACAGTCGGACTGGGGGCCTGTCTAAGCCTGTCCTGCCACACACACACACACACACACACACACACACACACACGTAGGCCCCTGTGCGGAGGACCCGGCTGGCCGGTTGCTAGACAATGTACTTGGTTATGTGGGTTATGTAAAGACCCTTGTGCACACAAAGCCAGAGGGGCTGCCGTTCCTTAGCATCCGCTCGTTCCACACAGAAACCCCCTCTCTCTGAGCGGCCATCACACTTCAGCCTGCTAAACGCCTTTACTCGCTCTCACCCGCTCTGTTTGACGGAGGGATGAGGCAGTGAATTATCCCTCCATCTCCCCCTCCTTTCCTTTACTCCAGAACTGGGGTTAAAACAGCTGCCTCCTTGACCGGCGTGTCTAGTACCACTGGAGAGGAGTTCCAGTCTATGTGTGTTTGTATGTGTGTGTGTGTGTGTTTGTGTGTGTGTGTGTGTGTGTGTGGTGTGTGTGTGTCCAGTCTTTGGAACGATGCCTCAAGGCTTCTTGGGCTGAGCTGGATGAGGCTTTTAGGGGAAAATGCTGTCCAGATTCCACCCAGTTTGTGTGTTTGTGTGTGGATTGGTTTTGGTACATTTTTAGGACAGAAGAAAAATGAGGACCAAAAATGGTCCTCAATTTGTTTAAGTTCCTGTTAACAAAATTTTTTTGTGTTTTAAAACTTGAATAGGAAACACTCATAACTTTCAATTTTAATAAATAGATGCAAAAAAGAAAAAAGTCTTTTCCATAATCATGGACAGTAAAGTTATTAACAAGATGGTTAGAATAACACAGGTCTGGTCCCTGCATAATTCTCCACATTGCATAAACCAACTGTGTGTATGTGTGTGTGGATCACCTGGTGGTGAGCCACACACCTCAGAGCCTCAGCAAACACTCACTCTCTGACTGAAGAACGTCAGCTCCAAAGATGAGCAAATAACGGTAAATAACTGCGAGTAACCGTAATTCTCCCACAGCCGGAAAATTGCCCATAACTCATAGCATGACATTCCCTCATAACACACATCCACACACAGACTGTTAGCTTAACACCTTAAGGAATTCCTCTACTGTTTACTGAGGTGAAAATTCATTTTTCCCACCATCAAAATACTAACAACAACATCACACACCCAGACACTGCATTTTAATAACAAGCTGATGTGTATGTATGTGTGAGTATGCTCTGAATTCACTCACATTTTATTCTTTATACAAAACTTGATTGATGTTGTTGTCCAATGAAAAACAAGTATCTTCAAAACAGCAACTTTACAGCAAAAAAACTTCTTAATTTTCAGTGAAAGTCAATGCAATGCTTTATTTCAGGTCATTTTGGAGAATTGAGAAATGCTGAATGCTGAAAAAGGCCATATTGAGAGATGGAGGTAATAAAACTAAACTTATAACACTGAAAGATTTTTTGTAAAAATCAAACAAACCAAAATTAGAATCAAATGCACCACATCAGCTGCAGATGATTAGAGCAAGACTAAGTAAATATATAGACTATGAGTGAATTTTTTACCCATCTCCCACTTTGTTTTTGTGTAATGCAGGGGTGTCCAAACTTTTTTTGTTGGGGGCCAGAAGGAGAAATATATTTGAAGTCACGGGCCACACTCTGTAATAAAACAAATAATGAAATATACCACTTTAAATAATACATTTTTCCTGATTATTTCATTTACACACCATTTTACTTGACTTACTATCTTTATCTTTGACAGTGTTGTGTAAACTAAGAATTTTCAAATTGATGTTTAATTTCATGATGTCTTTTAATATTAAACTCCTTAATTACAGCAACTTTTAGACTCTTTGGCCCGTTTTTATGCGCTAGAAATGCGCACCCTCTCCGCTTTTAGACTCTTTGGCCCGTTTCTGACACCTAGCCTTCAAACTTTGAATCTCACATTATAAAAACCTGCTTAACAGCGGGCCAACTTTAATTCTATTTCTAAAATACCGCCGTAGTTTGGACACCCCTGGTGTAATGCAATACTGTTACAAATAAACGTTTAGTCGACAATACAATTTGTAGTCGGCAAATTTAAATAATGGACATTGTTGATTATATCAACTAATTGTTGCAGCCCTAAAAGAGACCAAACAAGTTTCCTTTTCCCAGCAAAGCTTAAGATTTATCTGTCTAAATCACACTATTCCAAATAAGTCCTGGTTTTGACTAGGTGTTCTCTGGCAGTCTCCAGTCTTATACTCAGTAATCTCATGTCTCATTTCTGTATAAATGAAGGTCAAAGGTCCAGACATTTAAAATGTCTAAAAAAGACAAGTGTCCTTGTTTTTCATGAGTACACAGTATAAAACAACAAAATATTTAGTGCAGCTGAGCTGCTCTTAAAGTAAGTGTGTCATTGGGTGTGTGAATGCATGTGATGCTACGTGAGCATCCCGCTCCCCCAACACACACCCCCACAGACGTACTGTACAAGAAGAGGTTTTGGCTCTGATGGAGAGCCTTTGCCCTCTGACCCTCACTCTCCTCTAAAACAGCTATTGTGTGCACTCTCTCACACACACACAAACACTTTCTCACACTCCCTTTCAGCCAGCGTGTGTATAAATCTCCCTCTATAACAGGCCTCTCTACAGCCTGACAGGCTAATAGGTGTCGTTGGATACAGGTGCCTCAGCAGGGAGCTGCTGACTGCGCTTCACACACACGCACACACACACACACACACACACACACACACACACCTGCTCATCACAGAAATGGGCAACGGGAAAGGCTTGTTTATAATATTGTTGTTAAAATAAAATAAAAAATCAGCAGGAACATCTATATTTATGGTTTTGTTTTAACATCTAGAAGCACCAGTGATGACAATGTTAAGGCACTGCAGTATCACATTAAAGTGGAAATTCATTGACGATTCAAAAATTCATTTTATAAATAAACAGTTATGTAACTTTGTATAAGTTGCAAGCAAAGGTATAGTGAGTTTTTTGATGAAAGATAAACCTGCCACATTTTCACATGGTGACTGATGGTCAATAGAACCAAAAATCTTTTTTATTAATTAATCAAATGATTAAAAGGAAAATTAATGTATTACTTATTTATTATTATATGTGTTATTAAGATGCTGTTTGAGAGAATCCCTTTTTAACATTCAGATTTGACATTATAAAATTTTAGCTTGTTAATCTCAGATGTTCACTGTTCAATTAATGTAAAGTTATTTAATTATGTATCAGTTATCTGTAAAGAGTTATTAAGATATTTGTTTTGAGATCTGAGCCTTATTTAGCCTTAAATATATTTTAGAGTATTGTAAGGCAAAACTGGCCCAAAAGAACAAAGCTTTCTTTACTTTTTTCAGATTTGACACTAGTTTAGCATATACATTTCATAAAACATTCACTGGTCAATAAATGTAAAGTTAAAAATGCCCATTTTGTGTGGTAGACATCATGATTCCTGACTTTTATCACCATCATGGTAAAGAAATTATGTCAAGTCAGTACAGTTTCTTTGCATTAAATTAGCAAACAACTTTAACTTTATATTTCCAAGGGGTAAACCAAAAAAAAAGTAATTATAAAAAGTTATTAGTGTTCATACAGTCATCTTTTACATATTGGCTACTTTTACATATTGTGTGAACATTGAATCAAATATTAAACTCACATTTAAATAACACAAACTGATATGTAAAGTTAATCCAGTATTTAACATTTAACATGTAAAATGTCACACAACTGTCTATTTATAAAAACAATGACAACAACAAGACCTCTAGACTTCTAATGGACACTATAGCAGAGACAAAAGCCAGCATTCCCTTTATGAGCAGCTGATCCCAGCTCAGCAAACACTTCTACTGGAGCAGTGCTTCCAGCCTGGGTGCTGGAGTACCATCCCCACCCCCCTGCCCTGCACATTTTAGTGCTTTCCTGCTTCAAAAAACACTTTAGCTTTAGAGGGTTTGGTAATTAGCTGACTGGTTGGATCAGATAAAGTATGCAGAGAGTACAAAGGGAGTTCTTAAAGATCTGGATGGGACGTTAGAGACACTATTCATTTGATATTGTAAATGTATTGGAATCTGATGTGGACGTTGTCCAAAATGGATGTCCAAAATGAATATTACAATATATTTTGTAATTTCGGTCAATATTATGTAATTCTGATATTGATTTAAGCAATGCTAATGCCACATAAATTGCCAATAAAGCCCACAGTGGATGCTGTACCTACACACTTATGTAAACATGAGTTTGCCAGTTCATGTAATTATTAAAATTGATGTAATGAGAAACAGTCAGTGACTGATACTGTAAATAACATACTCCGAAATATCAGAAACATGTTTAAAGAAATCACATCACTATTATTAAAACAAAAATTAAGAGACCACTTCAGTTTCTGAATCAGTTTCTCTGATTTTGCTATTTATAGGTTTACGTTTGAGTAAAATGAACATTGTTGTTTTATTCTATAAACTACAGACAAAATTTCTCGCTAATTCCCCACAAAAATATTGTCATTTAGAGCATTTATTTGCAGAAAATGAGAAATAGCTGAAATAACAAAAAAGATTCAGAGCTTTCAGACCTCAAATAAGGCAAATAAAACAAGTTCATATTCATAAAGTTTTAAGAGTTCAGAAATCAATATTTGGTGGAATAACCCTGGTGTTTTATCACAGTTTTCATGCACAGTTTTTTCTCCTCCACCAGTTTTACACATTGCTTTTGGATAACTTTATGCCTTTACTCCTGGTGCAAAGATTCAAGCAGTTCAGCTTGGTTTGATGGCTTGTGATCATCCATCTTCCTCTTGATTATATTCCAGAGGTTTTTAATCTGGTAAAATCAATGAAGCTCACCATTTTTAAGTGGTCTCTTATTTTCTTTTTTCCAGAGCTGTATACTGTATATACGTATATTGAATTATTTTCTAGGCCTAATTGAAATGAAATTCTAATAAAATTGACTTCACAGAACGATCAGTGTGTGAGTGTGTGTCTTTCTGGGATTCCCACATACAGTTGTTTACAGCACCTGAGCAGAGGTGAGAGAGTAAATGCAGGCTCTGTGTGTGTGTGTGTGTGTGTGTGTGTGTGTGTGTGGAGCTGTGGGGATGGGCCACAAACCCCTCACCTCACTGTTTAACCAGGTGTGAACACACTTTCCTCTCTCTCTCTCTCTCTCTCTCTCTCTCTCTCTCTCTCTCTCTCTTTCTCTCTGTCAGTCTAAGAGTCCATCTGAGAAAGACTTTCCCAGAACAATGGATTTACATTCCCAATTCAGAGTACACAGTGCTATCTTTTTGTCTCTCTCTCTCCCTCGCTCTCTCTCTCTCTCTCTCTCTCTCTCTCTCTCTCTCTCTCTCTCTCAAACACACACACACACACACACTTCAAATCCATTGCAAGTTCCATCTACCTCATAATGATCTCAACAGATCATTATAAGCCATTATACAGCCATAATTATAACAACAACAGGCAATCAAAAAGACTGAAGATACTCCAATAGAGGTGGGCGATATGACGATATATCAGTGTTATTGTGGTAAATGACATAATAACGAGTATATAATGAGTATCTGCAGTACAGATCTACAGACATCATAAAATATGAAAAGACATTACACAGATTATATAGGCAGTGCACACATTTTATCAGAAAATATGTATTGCTGTTTAAAATTCATTTAAATTATTAACCATGTTTTGCCAATTCTTACTTACTGAAACAATTGTTTTTACTATTTATTTGCAAATTTGATTTAATACAAGAAGAATACAAGACCTTTGATCTCATGACCCAAACAATTTAAATATATATTGTGTACCCCCACTGTCAGAGTTTTAATGTATGCCAATGTTAAATTTTCACCATATTTCCCACCACCAATCTCACTATTGCTGAACTTGCCTGCAAATGATCTTCCTTTTAGTCTGTTTTCAGAGAGCCGGTCTCAGCATGGGCCTTCAGTCCTCAGTCCCAGAGCAAACCCACTTATTCTCTTTCTTCTGTCCTTTTATCCTCCTGCTCTCTGCTGCTCTCAGTTGTGAGGCCACTGAAGATGTGCCATGGTCTTCCACTAAACTTGCACCTCTCTCTCTCTAACTCCAACTCTCTCTACCTCCCCCCAAACCTCTGACAGCAGGTGGACTATCCTGACAGAAACCTTTCAAATGGGGTAAACAGGGCAATTGGGGATGAGGGTGGGAAGGGATGGGGAAAAGGATATGCGGGGGGTGGGAAGTTGCATCTGGGGGAAGGAGAAATATCAGCCCAGAACCTGAAACAACAACAGCTGCTGTGGTTCTCCGACAGTGCAACATTTGCCATGGACTAGGAGGAGCAAGGGGACATGACTGATTCTGCTGACTGTCACTTTAATCCTAATTAAAGGGATTAGATTGGTGAAAAGGTGGAGAAATGTAAAATGTATTAACATTAATTAGTTAGGCATGTGTTCAAGACAAGTCTAACTAATATACAGTACTTAACACATAATTAAAGTGTTTTACACCAATTAACATTCAGAATTCATGGCAACTATTACTTAGAATCCAGTTGAGTTGTAAAGTAAACTTTAATAGACTTGTGAAAGTGGTTGAGCTTTATGTATAGCATGGAATTATCTCTAAAAATTGACCCAGATACCATTGTCAAATCCAGTATACAGCTCCGGAAACAGTACCACTTCAGTTTCTGAATCAGTTTCTCTGATTTTGCTATTTATAGGTATATGTTTGAGTAAAATAAACTTTGTTGTTTTATTCTATAAACCACAGACAATATTTCTCCCAAGTTCCAAATAAAAATGCATTTATTTTCAGAAAATTAAAAATAGCTGAAATAACAAAAAATATAAGAGTTCAAAAATCAATATTTGGTGGAATAACCCTGTTTTTAATCACAGTTTTCATGCATCTTGACATGTTCTCCTCCACCAGTCTTACACGCTGCTTTTGGATAGCTTTATGCCACTCCTGGTTCAAAATTCAAGAAGTCTAGCTTGGTTTGATGGCTGCGATAATCCATTTTACTCTTGATTATATTCCAGAGGTTTTCAATTAGGTAAAATCAAAGAAACGCATCATTTTTAAGTGGTCTCTTTTTTTCCCAGAGCTGTATCTAAAATATGAGAAACTTCTAAAATGTTCTTACAAGTATCTTACAAGGATCTTATTGAAGCAGTTTTGCTTCCAGGCTTCGTAAAGCATAAAAAAACAAGGCAATTAAATCAAAAGAAAACAATGATGCATAAACATAGAATTAAGCATCTATTTATGCTACTAATAAGGCCATCATAGACAAATCCACTCAGATATTTATTTTTTTATGACTACCAAACTCTTACAATATTGCTCATAGAATAAGCCCTTGGAGTTATATTGCAGTTATATACTAATGCTTACATCTATTACCACATGCTATTTTACACACATAAGACACACATCTCCAGACAGCTTTAGGTCCTACATTTACTTACACACACTTTAATCTGTTTAAAACATTCTAACATTCTGCTGCTGTGTTCTTGGACAAAGCTGACAAGATTCATGTTGTACAACTAAATGTTCTTAATGGTTCTTCACAGAACCCTAATGAATCATGAATCAATTTTACAAGCTGAATAACACCACGTTCATATCAACACATGTTTATTTTGTTTCGCCTTCTAGTTCTGCCAGAACGCTTCCTGTCTCTGCAAATTGAGCCATCTCATGCTGATGCAGGACCATCTCCTCCTAACCCCAAACAATCATTTTACGAGTGAAGCTACGAAACTGGTACATACAGTGAATTAGTGTCAGTGTAGCTTTAATATGCCCCTGCAACAGTGACTTTAACCCTCTTCTGTTCTTACATGCCCCTTACACACACACACACACTCAAACACTCACCCACACACACACACACACACACACACATACACAGTTGACTGGTGATAATTATCTCTGTTATGCTAAAAAGGTATCTTCCCATCTCATCAGTAGCAGTGTGACGCGATGACACTCCTTCTGGTGAGAAAACATTTGAGACAAAGCCTCAAAACATCCAGACACTGCAAAAAAACTAAATCTTAGCAAGTGAAATGATCTCATTTTCAGGCAACTTTCTCTGATAAGATTATTTGGCTTTTTAACCCTTGTGTGGTGTTCGGGTCTGTGGGACCCGTTTTCATTTTTCATCAAATGATACAATTTTTTTTTTTTTTTCTAACTCAAACTCATTGGCATTGGCTCATTTTTTGTGAAAAACATATATCAAAACACATTTTCGATAAACACACACTGTACACCACCCCCCACCCACACACACATTTATATTACATACAGTATGTTTGGCCAAGGGCTAATAAACATTGCTTCATTCGTAAATTTGAAACTAAACAAATTTTCTACTCATATCTTGAGTTTAATTCATTTTCTTTTACATTTTATTAAAAAACTAATAAAAAAAGAGTAGCACTTTTTAAAAGAAATGTAACATAAGAAAGGAAAAGGGCAAATATTAACCATGTAAGCTGGTTATATATCTTGCAATTTAGGTGAAGCAAGCATGTGTAAAGCATTTTAATGTAAAATTGCTTAATTTTGCTGAATTAAATACAAATAACGAAGTAAACGAGTAACAAAAATATAAACACCACACAAGGGTTAAGAATTGTACATAGTACAGATTATTTTCTTAATCAGCCTTAAAATACTTAAAATACAACAGTTAAGCTTTTCTATCAAAATGTAAGGCAAAAAAAATATGTAATTTAAAATCTAAATTAACGCATTTTGAAACTTTGCAGCTACTTATTTTGAGAAATCTCACTAAGACAAATTTGCTCACTCCACTGGCAGATTTGTTTTGTTTAATATAAGCATGTTCATCAATTGACATATATTTTGTCTAGTTTTTGCCAATGGATTTTTTTGCAGTGAAGCACATTACACATACTTGATAACATTTGAGGGTGGAATCAGATGGAATTCTGAGTTTTTAAACAGATTTATATATGCAAAGTATATTGTTGCTCTCACATAAAACCTTCAATCTCCAAAATGGCAACTTTATATAAGAAGATATATAAAAATATATTTTTAATTAATTAAAAATTTATTATTATATATGCATACAGTACTATAAGCTATAACTACAAACAATGATTTAAAAAAAATATATATATATTAAAAATGAGCTATTATTTGAACACTTGTTTCAAGTGCAGTCGTTGTCCATTCTGGATACTCAGAATGGAAGCCCCACCATTCAGCTCCAAAAAGAATCTCAGACTTAAGTAAGCCACATATGTGTCTATTTAAACAAATTAAACATTAATTAGTGTTTTGAGATACATTTTTAAGATGGAAATCAGATGGAATTCTGAGTTTTTAAACAGATTTATATATGCAAAGTATATTGTTGCTGTCACATGAAACATTCTATCTCCAAAATGGCAACTTCATATAAGAAGAAATACAGAAAATATATATTTTTAAATAATTTAAAATGTATTGTTATATATACATACAGGACTATAAGCTATAACTACAAACATTGATTTAAAAATATATATATATAAAGAATAAGCTATTAATTGAACACTTGTTTCAAGCGCATTCGTTTAGTCAAAACAATTGAGATATCCAATGTGTGCTTCTTTGGTTTACAATGGATGATGCTAAGCTAACGCTGCTAACAACACTGTACCTTCTCCGCATCTCAGCAAATCTCATCTCAGTAAATACAGTATATCCCCAAAACCTCAACTTACCTTTAGATCTTTATATGTCTCATAAATCTATTAAAAAAGTATTGCAAACTATTTTAGAATGATTTAAAAACAACATGAATATGAATTATTTAAACATTTAAGCTAAAAGTGGAGCTACCTACCCCCCAACCCCCCTGTAATACTATTCTCTTTTCCAATGTGTGGAATGATACCACATGCTGTGCTGAGGTAAAAGTGATTCTGGATACTCAGAATGGAAGCCCCACCATTCAGCTCCACAGAGAAGTTTATTTTTACGTGAGCAAATCTCAGATTAAGTAAGCCACATAAACAAATTAAACATTAATTAATGTTTTAAGTAGGTAAAGATACATTTTTTTAAGAGGCTTGGAATTGTTAGCTTCTTCTGTTCATTGAAAAAAGCTAAATTCCAAATGCTAAACATGTTTTGTATGATCAAGTGATAAATTGATAATTGATAAAACAATTATGAATAAATAAATAAATAAATAAATAAAAGGAGTATGGCAATGTTCTGATATCATCTAATCAGCATCTCATCTGTCTACAGTTTAAACAAAAATGATCTTATGCAACAAAAACTTGTTTCCACATTTTCACATTTTTTTTTCTAGCTGACTCAAATAATCTTAACTCAACATGTTGCTGTTTTATAAAAATAGTCATTCAAACTTTTGCAAGTTGAATTTTTTAAATGTAGCAACTTTGTATTCAATCAATTTTACTAATTGCTGTTATTGTTTTGTTTCTTTATAATAGACATGTTTTTTTTTGATGCAGAAGATTATAATTATAATATCTGAATACACTAATCATAAAGCATAAAGTGACGCACTTTATCATGGCAGTAATAACGTATCATTACACTGTCTACTCCTAATTATTGGTTTTAAGTGAAACTTTACAATTACTGGAAGAGAATGTTTTCCCATTGCCCCTATTATTTGCTGAGATCTAGGAGAGCAAACACTGAAGGTTCATAGGCACTATCTCTCTGTGCATATCTCTGTAAGACCTTCACATGACCCCTGCAGCTGAGAGCTCTGTGAGTCAGGAGCAGAACGCA
This sequence comes from Astyanax mexicanus, assembly GCF_023375975.1. NCBI lineage: Eukaryota > Metazoa > Chordata > Actinopteri > Characiformes > Acestrorhamphidae > Astyanax > Astyanax mexicanus. Next base: position 9,376,632 of record NC_064412.1, read on the forward strand.
GGACACGGTGGAGACCCCTGATGTAATTAATGGCCGCAATTATTACAGACCTGAAGAGGGACTGCAGCTCAATGAAAAACAGATGCATGGCGTCCAGCATCGCATTCTGCTTGTTTTCACATGCGGTCACTCCTTAACTGACATGACCTGGTCTTGTGCATGCACACACACACACACATATGCACACACTTTTTGCCAGTAAATAATCGCTTTAATGGCTTACGAGCATGTCTGTTACCATAAAACCTTCATAACGTATTAGCAGGCATGAGTCTGAAGGCAGACGCAGTACAGCGGACGTGTTATAAGACTTAAAATGTAATAAGCGATACTGGAGGGGAGAAAACACTTTCTCTTGTGTTAAAAGTGTTTAAAACTTTTGGTGTGTGTATGTACAGTATGTCTAGAAACAAAGAAAGGATCAGTCTGATCTTTAAGGCTGATCTTTAAAATAGCATTTGAAGCTGTTTTTTTTGTTTAGAACTGGAGATGAAAGCGATATGCTAACAACTCCTTAGTTTAGATGGTCACCATTCTGTCTTATTTCTGTAATAAAGCCCAAAAAAATCTCTCAATCTCCTCAAGACACCTCCAGATCATCATTTAGTCTTTTGCACACAATTCTACTTGTGCATATAGAAAAATGAGAATATCATTAAAATTTTACTTTATTTCAGTAATTCAGTTCAAAATGTGAATCTCCTATATTATATAGATGTATTACACACAGAGTGATCTATTTCTTTTATTGTTGATGATTATGAATTATAGCTAATGAAACCCCAAAAATCAGTGTCTCAGAAAAGCTGAATATTATATAAGGCCAATTGGTACTTTTGGCAGTGTGGGCAGTTTACCAAGTCCTGCTGGAAAATTAAATCCACATCTATATAAAAGTTGTCAGCAGAGGGAAACATGTTTTCATTGGCTGCAAGCAATAATTATCAACAATAAAATAAATAAATGCTTTAAATAGATCACTCAGTGTGTAATACATCCATATAATATATGAGTTTAAAGTAACTTTTCAATGATATTCTAATGTTTTGAGAGTAAATAATGTATTTATGCATTAATGGTAGGGGTGTATTCTCTACGAACCGTCACGATACAGGGGTCATAGTTCAGTTCGGTTCGCATAAACGCATGCAGAATACACGGTACAGGCACACCCTCTTTCTCTCTCTCTTTCTAGTAATATGCTTAGGAAAAATATGTGTAGTTTAAGCAGTTAAGGTAATGCTGTTGTTTTTGTTCTTAATAAAGCCCCACAATCAGGCTCATTGTTTGTTTGTTCCAACAAGATCCAAAAGATGGAGCCTCTCATGATGACAGTAGGAGAGAACCCTGGTTTCAAGCATTTAATAAAAGAGCTTGAGCCCCGTTACAACATTCATCCCAAAAACAAAACATGGTTATAATGAAGATTCATTGTTATTATGAAATTAATAACAGAATGAGTAGCCTCTTCATTTTTTCCACCAACCATAGTGAAAACATACAATTGTAAGCTAAGAAGTAGGGGTGTGACGAGGTGTGGAACGAGATGTCGCGAGATTAAAATGTGATGTTATTTCTCGTCAAGCTTAAACCTGTCTCGCGGGGAAAGGTGAGGTGAGCTCCGTGGTACAGTTAAAGAGCTCCGCGCGACAGTAGGTGAGCTCCGTGGTACAGTTAAAGAGCTCCGCACGACAGTAGGTGAGCTCCGCGATACAGTTAAAAAGCTCCATGAGACAGTGCTCTTACTGTCCCAAAGATTCACAGCCCTAGTAAATACGCATGCGTAAATAACTACGCATAGTTAAACTACAAGAGATTTAGGAGAAAAAAAAAACACAAACCATAGGCTTAATATGACTGGTTGTGGTTTGCACTTATTGTTTGCACTATATAAGACCGAGAAAAGTTGTATTTTTATTTTTTATTCTTATTCTTATTTCTATTTCTTATCAAATCAATGTGTGAGAGAAACCAGTCTGTTAAGTTTGCGTTATAAGATTTTGTCAAATAAAACTCTAGTTTTCAAGCCATTTTTTATTTTTGACGTTTTCTTTAAAATGTTATTTTTAAATCTCGTCTCGTCTCGTTCTCGTGAACCCAGTATCATGTCTCGTCTCGTCTCGTGATATTAGAGTCTCGTCACACCCCTACTAAGAAGGTTTTTTTTTCCGTTCTACTGTAACTTTGGCATTTTGTAGTTATTATAGGCATTTGCTCTATTTCAATCCATTACTACAGTCAGTCTTCATATCTGTCAGTCACTCTGCTGTCAGTCAGAGACGCCCCTATAGGCCGAGAGTGTCGGCACGACAACACATCCTCCATCTTAGATCCAGGCGGAATCGAGGCGGAGGAGAGATGCGGGCTCTGATTTTTTTTTTTCTCTCTCGTGTAAAACAAACAGAGCAGACTGGCACGAAAGCGCTCATAGCAGAGTGAGCCTTATCAGATCTCCAGCTCCCTCTGAAAACCAGGCCTATAGTGCAGCAAGCAGAGAACTCACTGTACCTCAACCCCCCCTCCACCCCACCCCACCCTTCAGCCTGGCCTTCACAGCTGCACTGAGTTCTATTTAAATACGCACTACACCGTTCAACAAACCTGTAAACGAACACAGTGCAGAACAGCACAAGGGCTCTGGACCCTCAGACATCTAACCAACATTACACAGAACAGAAAGCAGCAGCAGCAGCAGCAGGACTTTGATGTTCAGAAAAATACAAATTAATACACACAGGAATGTGTTAACATGATCTGTCCCCGGGCACGTGGTGTGTGATGTAAAACTGAGTCCTGCACTCGCAAGAGTGAGTCTACAACCTTCAGCTCTCTCTTTCTCCCTCGCTCTGTACTTTATTTCACTCCTATTCCTTTCTCTTGTTTTTCTCTTCTCTCTTTTCTTCATCTCATTTTATTCTCTTATTTTACTCTCAGCTTTGCTTCTTCTATTTTTCTTTTGTTAATATTTTATTCTGCCTCTTCTTTCTGTCTCTACTTTCAATATATCTTCTTTCTCTCTCCGCTGTTCTTCCTTTGACTCTGTTCTTTGCCTCTCTTCTCATTTCTTTAGCTTGTTTCATTAAATCTTTCTATTTGCTTTCTGTCTTTGTTTTCTTCTTATTTCTTTCTGTTGTATCTCACCTTTTCTTTTTTCCACTTTTCTTTCTTTTCCTTATTTCTTTACTTCTCTTGCTTTCTATCTTCTCTCTTTTAATGTCTCCCTTATTTCTTTGCCTTTCTCTCGACTTTTTCCACATTGTTTCATTTTGTCCCTTCTCTCTGTTCTATTTTTACTCATTTCTTTGACTAATCTTTTTTGTCTTCTCTCTCTCTGTGTCTCTCTCAGGTCATCATCTATGCATTCCTCTGCTGATGGTTCACTTCTGAGTAATATAAACAGTGCAGTGGAACACTGAACTGATTTTCTTATAGTAACGGGAATAAAAGGAGAAAGAAATTGACATTGGGTGTATTAATAAGGGATATATTCCTAAAACAAAAGAAAGAAATAAAGTAAATATGTAAAGAAAAAGAGAGAAGTAAAGGCAGAAAAAAGAGGGAGAGTTTGGAGTGAAATGTGTTTCACAGGAAAGCCTGCAGAGCTCCCTCTTTCTGCAGCTTTCTCTGATTCGCTCGCTGAGCCTCCCGCTCCGGCCCACCCAAGAAGCAGCAGCAGCCCATGGGCATAAATCTGAGAGCCTGACTCACTGTGGATTTAAAACAATCTGCAGCTCTCTCTCTCTCTCTCTCTGAGTCTCTCTGAATCTCTCTCTCTCTCTGAGTCTCTCTCTCTCTCTCTTTTTGAGACTCTCTCTCTTTTTGAGACTCTCTGTCTCTCTCAGACTCTCTCTCTTTCTGTCAGTCTGAGTCTCTGTAAATCTCTCCCTCTCTCTCTGAGTTTTTTTTTCTGTCTCTCTGTCTCTGAGTCTCTCTCTTTCTGTTTGTCTGAGTCTCTGTCTCTCTCTCTTTCTAACTTTGTACGTTAACTCTCACTCCTTCTTTTCTGTATCTTTCCCTCCTGCTCTTGCTCTGAAAAGCTCAGCTGGTAATGAAACAAAACTCTTTTTCAGAGCTTGCCAACAATATTATTTGGCTGAGAATTAATTGGGTTTGCCATTTAGAAAATGTATGTGTGTGTGTGTGGGCTGAGAATTTTGTTTTAATACAAGGTTGCAAACTAGATATACGGCTTATGTGTGTGTGTGAGTGTATGTGTGTGTGAGCGAGTGTGTGGCCATCAAAAAAAAATCTTTATCCCGCCTCTGATGGAGTGAATTAGGCTGATCAGAGCATGAAGCCTCTCCGCAGGGTCTCAGTCGAACCCACTTTTCCATAAATTACAGCTCTTCTTCAGAACTACTCCTTCTCACACGTCTGCAGAACAGTCCCACCAGTAAACAGTGGAGATCCTAGCGTTGTTTCGAGCAGATCTGCTAATTGAGTGGACGCTCTGTTGTATCTAATTTGTCAAACGCAGTAAAATCCAGGCGAAAGGAAACATCAAATCCGTATAATTAAACTGATGACAGCACAAGACTCCTCCGTCTCTGTGGCAACCGAGCAAATAATAAACACCGCCCCCTCTCTGTTCTCACAGAGGTGGACATCCGTGAGTCATCATACACACACACACACACACACACATGCATACACACGCAAACATACACAAACACACACTGTACTAGAGAGATATACAACAACACACATTTTCTACTCTGCACAGAACCACAGAGGGGCGAGAGAGACAAGCAGAGAGAGAGAAAAACAGAAAGAGAGAGAGAGAGACAGAAGGAGAGAGAGAGAGAGAGAGAAGGAGAGAGAGATAAAGAGAGAGAGAGAGAGAGAGAGAGAGAGAGAGAGAGAGAGAGAGAAAATGCCATAGTAATTTCTGGTATGTGTTATTCACAGTTTGACACACATCTCTGAACCATTCTTTCTTTTATACTCTCAGTGATGAGCCAGAAATACTCAGTTCCAGGTTTGGCCTCCAGCATGAGGAGAAATCTGAAATGTCCACCATCAGCAAAACCTGGTAATACTTACTGAATCACTGATTAATCAAACTAGCGTATAAAGTCAGTAGAAATAAAGGAGTTTTCATTATGATTAACATGGCATTTTTTTACAGATTAAGTCCCGCCTTTCAAAAAAACAAGCCAATCAGATTGCTAGTTAAGCTGTGATCAGATGAGGTCAGCATGCAGGAGAGGAAGCTCCACTGGATGTGAAGATCAAGGAGAACAAAATGAAAAAAATAAGTTCATTAGGTCTTGTCAGATTTTTTTTGTCTGACTGGTCAGTGTTGCAGTGATGACCATCAACTGAACAGATTTGCCTATATAGACTTAATTACAGGATATGTTAAGCTTGCTTGAGATGCAAGGAAATGGTTAAATTAACAGTTTGAGCCAAATATTTTCTGACATGTGATTAGCAAAGTAAAAATCATGATCGTGATGGCGCACTGAAAATACTAAAAATAAAAAATACACACAAAAAAGTACACACAATTTCCATTTAACATTTTGCGCCGTACAATTCTGCAATTAATCTTAAGGTGGAGCCACATTTTAGCAGTGCTAACCTCTCTGTATCTTCCAAATACAGTCAACAACCAAAACTCCTCCCAATACAACCAAACCAGTAATAATTTCCTTAATTTGACTCAACAAGCAAATTTGTATATTTCCCACACGGCAATCAGATTTCAGCCTAACTAAAATATTTGAAATGTAAGTCAGGTATTGAAATTAGAATATAAAGCAGAACAAGAATGTCTTTCATCTTTCATTCTGACATTTAAAAATTTATATTATTCAACATCCAAACCACTATTTTGTACGAATTAAAATTAAATTGGGAGGTGAGGGATCATCCCACTTATGTATGTAAATAAACTGCAATGACAATGTCCATGATATGCCTAAAAATGTATTTTGACATTTTAATGTAGCACAATAACAATATATATATATATATATATATATATATATATATATATATATATATATATATATTGTAATATAACCCAGACCTTCTCGGATTCCAGTCTAACATTACTCTAGCTGCATACTGAATTACCTATCAGATGAACACGCCTCCAAAATGGTGCAGCTATCTAAGCACTGGGCATATTATTGGGAGATCGGCAGCTCAATCCCTACTGACAGAAATCAGTGACTGCAAGTCCCAGAGAGAGCAACTGTCCTTGCCCTTTCTAGGTGGGTAGAATTAGGATGGTCATGGTTTCTGTGTGCACAACACTAGCATAATGCTAAACAGTTTTGGAAACATGATTGGGGAAAATAATGGAGGAAAACTGATTTAAATTGACTAACTTTGCACCTCCCAGTGGACACAGTATGAATCTTGGGACCCACACTTATTCATTGCTTTCTTCAAAAAGCAAGGTTGTTGAAAAGTGAGTTTGTTCTTTCTTTGTTAGAGTAACTGTCCAGTCTCTACTGTCCAGGGAAGGCTTTCTACTAAACTTCAGAGTAATGTTGTGAGGATCTGAATGTATTCAGTAACAGAGAGCATCAAAGTGGTCAGGATATTGGATGATCATCCCTCACCTCAACCTCAAACACCAAACTCATCCTAAAGAATTGGATGAATGACCATTATTCCAGGAAACACAACAGCCGATTGCAGAATAAAGTAGTTGAATGCATGAATTGGAAGATTTGGACTTATAGTATATGTAGATTTATTAGATTCCTTGCTTAGGTTCCTTAATACCATCTTAAATTATTGATTTTTCATCTTTGACGACGTTTACTGCATATCTCACACACATTTTTTATAAAAAATACTGTATGTTATTTTTGAGCAGTTTTTTAGCAGTTTTCAGCAGTTTCAGCAGCTTCAGTACCCTTCAGTAGTTTAATGGACTATTCAAGTTAATGCCTAGTTCTGTTTAACTCAATTAGCCAACTGTTTCAGCATGCAACCGGAGCGTAATTCAGGGGGCACCGCAATCAAAGTGGCTCCTCTCCTTTCCTCAGCCCCTCCAGCACAGATAGAGTTTCCATTCTTCTGCCCTAAGTTTCAGACCCAGCAACAAGCTCTTACAGAGGAACGCTCAGGAGTGGAGAGCTGAAAAAGGCTAGTCACAATTGCGTTAGCACCTGGAGCTCATTAACTACAGTATTATTACTAATATCTACCACATGGGCCGTCCTGGAGCCACCCCCGATCAAAGAGGCAGATCCGGGGAGGAGAAGAAAAAGAGAAAGAGGAGTAGGAGGAGTTGATAGTGAGCATGTTAGGGAAGTTTTGAGGAGCTTTTAATAGATACCGAAGCATGTCTTATTTTTCACTGATAATTCTCCAGTTGTAGGCCGCTGATAGAAAGTGTGATTTGGTTTGGTTGCTCCCGCTACTGATGCAGCGTCCTTTAGCCACATCCATTGTCTGGGTGACTCTGAAGTGATGATCCCGAGGCTAAACATCTAATGCCTTTGGCCTTTTGTGTCAAACCATCTACTTAGCAATGCTGTTCAACCCCTCCCCCAAGACTTCAATAAGTCTTGTTGAGTAGACCGAGTCACTGACCCAGCAATCAACTGACCAAAACTTTACAAAGAGACTGAAAGCGCACCTGAATGCTTCTGATACGTCTCAGCTCTTTCTAATAAGGGACATTCTACACTTTCTACACCTGTGGCTTTGGGAGAAGAAAGAAAGGAAAAAAATAAAGAAGGAACTGAAAGCTAAGATTAAAAAAAACTTGAAAAAAAAGAGAAATAAAAATACAGCCTCATTAATGTGAAGAAGATAAAAGATGCCCAGCATCAGTTCCATCCTTTTTTTGCAGAAAAAAGAAGAAGAACCCAGAATGGATCGCATAAGAAAAGGCTTCTCTAAGGGATAAAGAGAAAGAGCAAAGAGAGAGAGAGGAAGGCAGAAAGGTAGAGAGCGAGAAAGTGCAAGAAAGAGAGAGAGAGGATATTTAGCGCAAGTTCTTTTCTCTGTAGGCCCTATGTGTCTCTGTCTCTCTCTCTCTCTCTGTCCCTCTCTCTCTCTCTCTGACTGTGGCGAGGATGGACAGCTGCTATTAAACTCTGATTGTTTCAGGTTCACAGGGTGTGAAAGGGGCTGATTGGGGGCTACGCTCCCTATGAGGGTGGTCTCCACACTGGGGGAGGAGCGGGAGGGACTGAGGCAAAGGGAAAGCTCACGTGACGAGTGCGTCTCGCTGCGCAGCCCCAAAAAGGAATCCAGCACGGAAAAAAAACACACCACTTGTTGCCGCCTGCCTGCCTGCTCCGGGACTCTGCCTATGCTGTTCACACACACACACACTTTGGAGGAACAGCAAGGAGCATCCCACCCACGCTCATTTAGCTGTTTACAATTTACAGCAACTCTCATCAATCAAGTGGCACCAAAGGATAACAGATCTATTAGAAATGAGCAGTTTCTTCTCTAACGAATGGAGATGCCATGAGAAATCCAGTACAAACAACCACAGCAATCACATGATCATTATCATCAACAACAACATCAACAACACATCATGGTCAACAACAACAACATTATCTTTAGGCATTTACGGAGATTTAGCTGACACTTTTTTACATAAAGTGACTTTATAGAAGGTTATTTCTATTACAGAGGTGGGCCAATGTAGTGTTTTAGGAGTCTTGCCCAAGGACTCTTATTGGTGTAATGCAGCATTCAGTCACCCAGACCGGGAATTGAACCCCAGTCTCACACATGATGTGGTAGCTCACTAGGGCTGCAACGATTAGTCGATAGAATCGCAAATGACGATTATTTTAAATTGTCAACTACAAATTTCATTGTCGACTAATCTCTATTTGAAGCAGCACTGCTTATTACACAAAGTACTGGAGACAGAAGTGCAATGGGTGATGGGAAAATGGCTCACTCACACAGTGTCTCCAAAAGTGCCCAAACACAACAGATTACATATTTACTCACTAAATATCAGTAATATCTTTCCATGTTTTAACATCATCTAGACATTTAAATGCCTGTTAAATCTCATGTTCAGCTGTTGCTATCATTTTAGGGGTTGGAGGACATGGCAGAAATAATTGTTGACCAGTCGACTAATCGACAAAAATAATCAGCAGATTAGTCGACAACCAAAATAATCATTAGTTGCAGCCCTATAGCTCGCTAGCAGGTAGTGGTGTTATCCACTGTGCCACACCAGCCACTCTTTAGAATATAATTTTTAATGGAAATTCTAGTGTGTGTAGTGTCAAAACATAATTTTAAACGATTTTGGGAACCAAATATAAACTAGAAAAATGACCCAGGCAGTTGTTAGGCTGCTGCATGGTTGCTGTGGTATTCCAGGGGGTTGTTATGGTGTTGTTATGTTGTTTCTCTGTGGCTGATACGGTGTTGCTCAGTTGTTTCTGAGATGTTGTTGTGGTATCCCAGTTGGTTCTTATTGTATTATATTACTGTATGTTGGCAAGAACTTGGGGATACAATACAGAAAGTAGCACAATACTGGGGTTACGATTCATTAAATATAAATATATTATGATTGCGTAAAAGATGTTTAAGAAAACCTTTTTACATTTAGAAATTCTAAGTTAAAGGAAAGTTTATTTTTAACGCAATCAGAACAGTGGTGAACAGTTTATTTTAATACATTAAAATAAAATATATAATATAATATATTTTTGAGAATTATAGCACTATATACTGCTATATAAAAATCATCCAATGATCTAACATGTTCTGATATTATTAATGAACTGCATACATAGAAAATTTGAAGAAAAAATGACTGAGCAGGTATAACTCACCACATGTTGAAATCCAATAGAAAAAGAGAACAGTGGAAATTATTATTTTGCATTAAGCAGCAAAAAAGTCTGCACTGTATATTTTGCATTTGATGACAGTCTACAATATATTGTGCAGCGCTTATTGGTACACAGAAATTGCACCTCCAATGGATGCATACAGCCAAAAAGCTATTATCATACTATTATACAACTATAACTATTAGGGGTGTGCCGTATCGTATCGTACACAATAATATCACAATTATTTTTGAAAGCAGAAACAATTTTATACCCTGAAATATTGTGCCATATAACCCACCCCTAATTATCACATCAGGGTACTACTTTTTGCTGTTTTTAGCAAAAGAAAAATTCACACTGTTTTTATTTCTCACTATATACAGTATCTACCAGAGACAGATTATATATTTATTTTACTTTAATGCTGGATATATATATAGATATTTGGAGTGCATTATTAGTATCATGACATTCTGTATCATTGACAAATCACTCTGTTACAAATATGATACAATTCTTGTATTTTTTTTTTTATATCTCCATTAGGGGTGCGCCATATCATATCGTATGCAATAATAAAAATTTAAAAAAATATTTTTGTTGCAGTAGTGTACTCTTAAAATATATTTTTTTTATTTAATGAGATTTGTCATAATGCCAAGTGTATTCTTATTGCAAAAAAAAAAAAAACATGAAACATCATTATATTATTTTAGGGCCATATCAACCACCCTTAACAACTATTATTAAAAAAAATCTAGAATTAAAATGGTGGAGATATCTCAAAAACACTGAGGAATGGCGTACAAATACAGTAAAAATAAAGCAGAAGAAAAAAAGAAGAAGAACAAATATTAGAAGAACAAATAGAGCAGGAAAATTGAATTATATACAGTAAATATTGCAAGAATATTGCTAAGCAATTCACATCCATATTTACTTTCTGCTGTAATTAACCATATGTTACAGATGCAGCAGACAGAACTGAAGTCAACCAACAGAGCCCTGACTGAGCTTCTGAATGTCTCTTCACACATCCTTAAAGAGCTCTATTACAGGATAATACACTCGTGATAATGGCATAACAGCTCCATTCATCTGACAGTGAGGTTTCATCTTGAGTTCTCCACCTCCATGTTAGCAAAAGGTGGCACGCATACACCACCTCTTTCGCACCTCTGCGTGAAGGACTTTGAGCGGTCTGGGAGGCCGAGTCTGAAGGAAGTTGGGCAGTGTGTGTGTGAGTGTGTGCAAACGAGAGCCTTTTGGCCCAAACACTGCTCCATCAAACACTGATAATGAATAACAGGGGAGAGGAAGAAACCCTACTGAGCCTTTCTCACCTCGCATAGAGCAAGTTCAGCTACCATGTCAACCTGGAGCAGAGCACTGTCACAGTGTGCTTAATGTATGTGTGTGTGTGTGTGTGTGTTTACTGGCTTTCAGTGCAATGACAGTTAATTCATATCAGCACAAAACATCACGGCTCACTTTTCCTAGGAAAACGTCATCCTGTAAATCACTTGCGTTCCTGATTTCCTCTTCAGAGCTAAATGAAATGACAAGAGACGTGAGTGGAAGCAGGCCCTGCAGACAGAGCTTGAGGAAGGATAATGATAGTTTTGGGCTCTGTGAAGCTAAGCTTTAAAACTTTTAAAAAGCACTTTAAAAGCACAAAACTGAGGCAAGACTACTGATCCTGAAATCATAAGATCAATCTGTATGGTCTCTTAGCTCGCGTGGAAATACCCAGGTTTATGCAATTCATAAAAACGAGTAATAGGAGGCCAAAAAAACTCTGAGGTGTTGTGTTTAAGATGTTTAGTGGATCTAACCACAGTAAAAGCCTAACTGAGCTCTTTACATTGCAATTACGTAGATTAGCAAAGATTACATAAGCTTTTACACTGTGGACCTCCTCCCTCTTTCAGAAATCTCTCTCCTCCTTTGCTCCCTCTCTCTCTCTTGCTCTGCCTCGTGTTTACACTTCCAACCTGCTTTATGTTTCATATCAAGACAAGGAATACACAGAAATGAAATCCAAGCCAAACCAACAGATAACATAATGTGAACATGAATACTTGAAAATATAACCATGTAAACACGTGAATGAGCTCATCTTTCAGAGAGTTTCTGAGAAAGTTCTGTGTAGGCCTGTAAAAAAAGTTCCCAAAAACTCCACATCCGTGTTATCCCAGCACGCACTCATACTCTGTCTGCACTGTGTACACCCAAAAACAAGAGTCTACCTACGTCACTACTGAGAGGCTATTGCGTGGTGGGCTGCACATTTGGAAAAGATATTGGCACCTCAAGTATTTCAGGTTACAAGAAACAGCTGCCGAGGTGCAGCCTATGACCCACACAGGAATTCCATGACCTCCGAACACAAGCAGACGGCTCCTTTGGGATATTCTGACAAAAGAGAGACAAAGTTTCCAGGGAAAAGGCTCATCCTCGAGGAGGAATTCTGGGAAGAACTTCAGTAGGTACCGAGTGAAAGTTCTGATGTTAAGAAGCATGTGTATGAGTGTTACATTTTGGTATAATTGGTATAGCCTCTACAGGGCTGCAGATCACCAGACCACACTCAAGTTGACCCCGGGACACTGAGACCACCAGCAGACAACTTTTTGCCCTGTCTGATGACTAAATATGACACGTAACTGAACTGACCTGTGGCTGGATCTAGCTTGCTATTTAAATGTGAGTAAATGTGAGTCTAAAGAACCTAAGGATAATGTACAGTACATACATATGATTGATTCTGTAATAAAAAGCAGACAAACGTATTGTTTTATGTTTATCTAAAACAAAATGATGTTTGAAGCATACTTAAATAAGAAATACAGAATTATAAGCTATAACCAAGCCACTGAAGCCATTAGGAATCATGAAAAAAAACTAAGAAATGTTGAATTTCATAGATGAAACAACAATAAAATCTTATTGAGTTAAATTAACACTCATTTTAGTAGAGCATGCTTTTAAAATAATGGGACTCAGAAGGCCCTGAAAAAAAATGCAAAAAACGACTAATAAACACCTGTTTATGTTACGTAACTTGTTTGTGTTGATGGCCTGCAAGAGCTGGAGCACTGAAGAACCTGAGCTCTAATCAACACCAGTGTATATTGTGGCTATCGCAAAAATACCCTGGAATTTTGTGATATTATTGTAGGGTCATATTGGCTAAATTAGTGTACAACTTTTTTACTGTTTGTATCAAAAGGAACAATTTAAAAACTAAAAAAAACTGTCTAGTATCATTTATTTTTCTTTAATCCTAGTGATATTGAGTGCATTACTAGTATCATGATTAGTTACAATCTGGTACAGTCTCAATTAGGGGTATGCCATAATACAATGTATGCAGTGTACGTATTATGTAAATAAACTTTAAAATTAATTTTGTTGAAGTTGTGTATTCTTAAAAAATATTATTTTTACATTTTTTAAAATATAATGTTTTGTCATATCATCAAGAATATCGTTATCCCAACTTTAGGGTCATATCGTCCATCTCTAAAGGAGATGGTAATGTTGCTCTTTTTTGTCTAAGCTTTGGAAGGATTGTTTGCAGTGTTTGTATGTATACTTAACTATGTTCTTATGTTCTTATGTTCACTATCTTTGTCAAGTGACTCTCCAGCACACACAGCAGTTTATGTATGAGAAAGAGAGAGAGAGGGAGAGAGAGGGAGAGAGAGAGGGATAGAGAGAGTGTTTGGTTTGCTAATCAATCCGCAAACATTCCAGTTGATTAACACTCCAACTCACTACTTTACTTGAGAAGACCACCACTCAGCATAGTCAATAGTAGAGTATATACTTACAATTTCATATATTATATAATGAAGTCATTAAACATCTTACATGTAATACTGGCAAACAGTGAAGACGTTTTCAAAGTTTTTTTCTTAGTTTCTTTCTTTCTTTCCTTCTTTCTCTCTTGGGGAAGACCACCCACCCCTCCACCAGTCACTGAGTGAACTCTGCAGTGTACACACTGCCTCTAAAGTTGTGCACACTGCCTCTAAAGTTGTCAGTTAGGTAAGAATTAAGAAAGTGGGACAGCAGCCTACCTTTCAGAGCCTCGCAGCCGTCTGCATCAGTTTGTGTGGCCTTAAAGTGATCCCGGGAAAACTTTGGGAAAAAAGGGGCGAGCTGTGGAGTCGAGCTGAAAGCCGAGAGCGTCCCACTGGGGGTTCGAGAATTTCCAATAAAGCCCCTCTTTCTGCTGCAGGACACACACATGCAGATGGAAGAAGAGAGGGAGAGAAAGAGAAAGAGAGAGAGACAGATATTAAGAGAGTTCCTTCCTCCAGCTTCTTTTTCTCTTCGTGGGCCGCATGTGCAGCGCTCTGCTGCGGGGGAGAGTTAGTCTACAGCGGGCGCTGCGGGCAGGGCTGAGAGGGGGCTTCTCCAGCGCGCGGCTCCATGTCTGGCTGTCCGGGTCCCGCACGGTCAGAGCTGCTGAGCTGCCGCTGCTGCAGAGAGTGGGAGAATTCGGATCTCCTCCTCCTCCTCCTCCTGCTCCCCCCCTCCTGCTCTCTCCCCTCCACCCCCTCCCTCTGCCCCACACTCCCCGGACCACCCCGAAACAGGAAGTGCACTTTTTGTTTTTCTTGAAGGGGGTAAAGGAGAGAAAGGGCCGGAGAGGCCTGCGCGCGCTCCAGCCGCTCCAAGCCACCAGCGCGAGGACACATCCCCAACCTCACCTCCTAATAAAGGTGCGCTCAGGTAAACTCCAGACACTGGGGTGAGCCTTCTAAAGAACTTAAAGTATAATGTAGAGCTAGGCCTGTCACGATAACAGATATTTGCGATGGATATGTTATATGTCCCAGAAATTATTGCGATAAACGATATTGTTGGCATTTTAAAACTTTAAAACTGGCACTCCTATAATGATAACAAAAAATCATAAAGGAATTACACACTTATATATATAGGGTATATATATATATATATATATATATATATATATATATATATATATATATATATATATATATATATATATATATATAATAACATAAAAATAACTCCTCCTCCCACACTCCTCCACAGCCTGACAGAAGAAGCAGGAAGCAGTTTTAAGGCCAATAAGGTAATAAAATGAATTTAAAATTTCATAGAATGTTCTGTTGTTGATATGTATTTTAGCAAAATAATATTTTAGCTAAACAAGGATTAGACATATATTGTATGAGACCCTTTTTTGTTAAAATACTAGCTATTATCTTTCTAACTAGCTTTAAGTTACATAGCTTAGCATTTCTGTCAGGCGTCATTTTAAAGTATATTAAATTTTAATACATTAAGCTGGCATTTTTAAGTATTGTGGTAAACCACTATTTTTAGAATTGTTTTTTAACAAATAAAATGTAGCTATGAGACTAAAACTGGTTTGCCAAATTTCCCTTTCCAGCTTAAATGTAATTTGGATAGCTAACTAGCTAGCTAGTTATCTTAGCTTTTCTGTCAGGTGCCATTTTAAAGAACATTAAGTTTTTTTTAACTAACTAGCAGTATTGTGGTAAACCACTTTATTTTTATAACTGTTCTTAATTCATTAACAAATAAAATGTAGCTGTGAGACTAAAATTGTTTTAAGAAATTTCCTATTCCACCTTCAATGTAATTTGGCAAGTGAACTAGCTAGCTGTTGACTGTGTTAGTTAGCTTAGTTTTTCTGTCAGGTGCCGTTTTAAAATATATTAAATTGTAATACATTAAGCTGGCTTTTTAAGTTAAATAGAAGTATTGTGGTAAACCACTTTATTTTTATAACTGTTCTTAATTCATTAACAAATAAAATGTAGCTGAGACTAAAATTGGTTTGTGAAATTTCCTATTCCACCTTCAGGCGTCATATATATATATATATATATATATATATATATATATATATATATATATATATATATATATATATATATATATATATATATATACATACATATGTGAAGTGCTGAGGCGCACCATGACGTCCAGCTCTATATCCAATCCACGGAAGTCATTAGGAATCATGGAAAAAAAAGAAATGTTGAATTACACAGATGAAACAACAATAAAACCTTATTGAGATAAATTAAAGAGTATGAATTATTAATTATTAGAGCATGCTTTAAAAAATGGGACTCAGAGGGCCTTATTTTTTCTATTTAATTTTTTATTAATCAATCTCAACAAACAAACAAAAAAATGTATTGTTTATTTCAATCCTAGTTATATGAAGTGCATTATTAGTATCATGACATGTTGGATCATTGATGTCTGATACAATTTCAATTGACATATGATATTGTATGTAATAATATTGGTAAAAAAAAAAAAGTTAATATTTTAGTATTGTATTCTTGAAATAATTTCTGTGTGTGTGCCTTCAGTAAAATGTGATAAAACCTGATTAATATTGATAATAATAATACAATAATAATTCTGTTTCTGAGTATTGATGCTACATTCTTTTCTTCCTTATTGTGGGAACATGACTGTTACTATTTAAAGATTAAACTTCTGATGTAATATAAATGACACCACAACACTCTATGTACTCACTGTATTTTTATGACATTTGTTCTATGAAAATTAGGTCACAACTAGTTATATAAATGTAAAACATTGTATGATCATCTTCAATCTGCATCATCATCATTCCTTACTTAACCTCAGGTTTACATTAACGGGGACACACATCATGTTCAATATAGATTAAAATTAAAATAGTTAAGGCAAATATTGCAAAATAATTAGCATCAAAAAATTAATTAAATAACAATACAACAAAAAAAGACAAAAAAGAAATTGTGTATATATATATATTGGTTGGTGTGGTGCAGTGGATAACACCACTGCCTGCCAGTGAGCTTCCATGTGGGAGACTTAACACTACATTGGCCCATTGTTTTTTATTATTACAGAGGAGGGCCAATGTAGTGTTAGGAGTCTTGCCCAAGGACTCTTATTGGTGTAGTGCAGTATTCAGTCCCACAGACCGGGAATTGAACACCAGTCTCCCACATGGAAGCTCACTGGCAGTCCATTAATATTAATATAAATATATTAGTATGAATGGGCTGTAATGTTTATAACAGTGATGTCTTGTAATGTCCAAATATTCTCTATGGTTAAAAGCTTACTCTCTAAAAATGTGCAATGCTCTTCCATTATCATTACATCATTGACATTAAGTGGTCTTAAATGAATAACAATTTCAATTGTCACAGTAATTTGTGGCACAATATATCATTCAAAAAAAAAAAAAACTATACTGACAGGCCTAAATACTACCAAAATTACTACCAACACAACTACTGCTAATATTACTAATATTTGACAATAATTGCAATAATAGTAATAATAGTAAATAAAGAATATTAATATGACAACGACAATAATAATAATATAACAATGTTATTAGTATTGTTATTATAGCTGTTGTATTATGTGGTTGTATTATGTGTCATGGTGATTATATTTTATTTTACAGTTTTGGGTTAAAGAAACTTAAAATGTACAGAAGTGGAGGTATTTCTCCTCGAGCTGTGGTTATTTTAGCTCCGGATCTGTCAGTGTTTATGAGGTCACACACCTCCTCACCTATCTGTACGTTATTAATGATCGATATCTATATCAGAGTTTGGGCAGCAGTGATTCGCTGTGTGTGGCTGAGTGAGCGCGCGCTCCGGTGCAGCGGAAAACCCGGAGCGGGTTTACTACCCGGAGCAGGACTGCGGAGCCGAGGACCAGCAGAGCAGCCCGGGTTGCCAAGACCTCACTCAGTACCGCTAATTCAGTACAGAAATTAAAGTTCATTTGCCCCCACTGACATTGTCTTCCTTTTTTATGACTAAATGAATAAACGAATGAATATATTAATTAGAAACAAACTTTGACCACACCCCCGAACATGTGACAAGCACTTTAGAACCATCAACTTGTACAATGTACAATGTTCAAAATTACGAGGGCATGATTTGTCAGCAGATTAAAAAAATGTGAATGCTTTCTTAAGGATTCAACCCAATATTGGCTACTTGTTAGAACATTTGTTGCAAAAGATTTCAGCAGAGATGTATAGTAATGAAGTAGAAGTACGTCAGTACTAAGGGTGGGCGATATGGCCCTAAAATAATATCATGATATTTCATGGCATTATCGAGATAACGATACTCTTGGCGACATGACAAAAAAAAAAAACAACACTAATGCAACAAATCAAAACTTACATTTCATTATTGTAAACAATATGATATGGCACATCTCTAGCTGAGATATTAAAAAAATACAATAATTTTAGCAGATTTGTAACAGAAGTCAATGATTCAGAATGTCATGACACTAATAATAATAATGCACGCCAATTATCTCCATACATCCAGGATTACAGAGAAAAATAAATGATACTGGAGAGATATAATCTGTCTCTAGTAGATATATAATAGGAAATGATAAATGTGTGAATTTTTATTTTGCTTAAAACAGCAAAAAAGTAGTACCCTGATGTGATAATTAGGGGTGAGTGTTATGGCACCATATTTCAGGGTATAATATCGTTCACGATATTCAAAAATTTTGGCGCTATTATCGCGTACGATATGATATGGCACACCCCTAGTCAGTACTGTACCAAAGTATTAAAATACTGTATCTGTATCTACTGGAGTATAATTTTTACTTCTATTTCCACTTTTACTTCACTACATATTTTGGATGAGATTATTACTTTTTCTCTAACACATTGTTTATGTGCTGCATCGTTGCTCGTTACAATGATAAATGCTGAATCAGGAGATCTAGCTAATCTAATAAGTACACCTCACTACTCCCATTCTGCCCTTCACTTTGCTGCATGCCTGCATTATGACATTCAAACTTCTGACTGTTGCTTTCTGTAATAAATAAAAAAAAAAAACAATATTTGTA
Organism: Astyanax mexicanus; assembly: GCF_023375975.1. Lineage (NCBI taxonomy): Eukaryota > Metazoa > Chordata > Actinopteri > Characiformes > Acestrorhamphidae > Astyanax > Astyanax mexicanus. The sequence goes on from NC_064412.1 coordinate 9,395,363, forward strand.
CTTTTACTTTTAGTAAATTTAGTAGTAGATTTTAGGGTAAACACACATGACTGTCAATACACTATAATGTCACTGTGGCTTAGTCCAGCTTTTAGGAGTGTGCTTACATGGTAGATTTGTTGCTCTCATGATTCACTTTGGGCTGTGAGTCTGTGTGAGCCGCCGGGGCTCATGGGAGTTAAAATGATTAAAATGTGGGGTTTTGGAATTAGTGTTAAACCAATCTGACTTGCACTACACACCTAATACCTGCACTACTGCTCTACTTGCACTGTCAATACACACTTTAATTCCCCCAAAACTTTAAGAACTTTACACACTCATTCACTTTACTTAACAGCCTTAAGCTATATACCATATTTGCACTACTGTTATACTGGTTCTATTTATACTGTCATTCCATCTCAATCACCATCAATATTGCACTATTGTCTTCCATCTTACGTATGTCTATTGTGTTCTTTTGTATTGTACATATAGTGTCTCCCACTCTTTTATATTATATATCTTATTTATTTTTATTTCTATTTATATATCTATTTCTCCCCCACCACTACTGCACCTTGTTTTTGTCTCATGTATGTTTATTTGTGTCCCTGCTGTATTGAACACATACTGTCTCCCATTCTCTCTTTTATTATATCTATTATCTGTACTTGGTGTAAAATTTGGGAAGGAGAGTAACGTAATTTCAGTTCTCTGTATGTCCTGTACATATGCAGTATTGACAATAAAACTACTTGACTTGACTTGACTTGACTTGACTTGACTTAAACAGACGTAGTGCTTGAAAGGCACAGAAAATAGTGTATAAAGAGCTGGGGTTAAATAAGGATGGATTAGGCTGTCAGGTTTCAGTTTTGTAGAATGCTCCTGTTTTGAGAGCGATAAAGAGTAAAAATAATTAATTTACTCTTTCTGAATGTTACATTTTGTCACATTATACTAGTGAAGGAGCTGGCTATCTTCTAATATACATAATTTTCAGACTTTGAATTTATACATTTATAAGTATCTAGACCCTGATTTGGTTTAATTACGTTAACCAGTACACTGTAATATATAATAGCTATCATGACTTAAATAATTGAGGGAACTGTATTTGGTTACCAACAAAGCAACTCCCTCTTACCTCTTTCTCACTCCTAAAGGTCTATGTTACCTCCCAGCTGCTGCGCTCCAATAGTGAACGTCACCTAGCTTTACCAAATATTCACACAAAGAATCCAGACTGTTCTCCTGCAATAGTGGAACAAACTACCTTCCACTACCAGATCAGGAGCATCCTTCACTTTCTCTAAGAAACTCCTGAAGACAGAGCTCTTCAAAGAGCCCTTACTCTCCTAACACCTCAAACACACTAACTACTTCTAACCTTATTTCCTTCTTCCCCTTATTGCTACATCATTATTTGTAAGACACTTTGGATAAAATCGTATTCCTAGTGTATTGTAATAAATCTTTTAAATATGCTGTAAAGAACTATTAGGGGTTGGTTAGATATCTTTCATTTCGTATATGCTACAGTGAAGCTGAATTCACATGAAGCTGAATAACAACAGGGTGTTGATAGTTCTGGAGAGTAGGCTACTCTCTCTCGATCTGTCTCTATCTCATTGAGAGCATTTAGCCTCTTGCCAGGAGCAGATTGTGAATGAGAGTTCATTCTGTGTGTGTGTGTGTGTGTGTGTGTGTGTGTGAGAGAGTCAGTGAGTGTGAGTGTAGTAGTTAGGCGAGTCAGATACTGAGAGCTTATTCTCAGGCAGATGCTACAGCCATATGCCAGTTGGAGACCAGAATACAGCCTTAATAAGCTCTCGCTCTCTCTCCCTTTCAGCTTCCCGCTACACACACTCACACACTTAAAACAAACACACACACACACACACACACACATTCCTTCATGTCAGTTTCTTTTTTTGTCAATGAATCTGAATTCCCTTTGGAATATTCTCAGTTTGGCTAATAGATCATTTAAATATTTTATTTAACATCTTGAAGCTGTTAAAGAAATTACGTAGCATAATCACTTTCTTGAGGACTGTTTTTTAGTCATTTTCTCGAATATTTGTTTACAAACTGAAGATCCTCTGCATATCTTCACTTTTTAAAGATTCAGCCTTTCGTAGATACTGTGTTTAAACCAATAATAAAAGGGTTTAGAGGAGTATAAATTCCTCAACAATGTACTGTTCTCTAGAGTGATGGAGATCTATCCAATAACTTTGGGAGAAGTTGGAAAGGCATTACATAATCAAAAATAAATAAGCTAACTTGATGTATTATTGATCCTGCAAAAGAAAGTGATTACTTAAAGAGTAGAGGATGTTACAGCAGCTGAATCTCTATTAATAAGATAATAATAGATAATAGTATGATACGAATAAGTTGAATGAACAGGTGTCTACACACTTTTGGACTTATAGAATATGTGTGTCTGTGTGTGCATATGCATGTGTATGTGACTTAAACTGGCTAATCAGCAATTTGCCAGTTTAAGTGTCGTATCTTCTAATAGTCTGATCTGCACTCTCCTCAGGTCAAACGCAACATTTGCTGTATCTAAAAGTAGACTTTAAAAGAAGCTTTAAAGAGAAACCCACCTGTCCCTCAGTTAAAGTTGTGATAAAGTTGAGCTTATTCGGGCTCAGGTATGGGCCACCTGTGCTTAGCTCTGTGAATAAGAATGGGAGAAGGGTGACTTGGTTCACAAATAGACTAAAAGTTACAGGTGTCCATTCACAGATGTCTGGCCGAGCTCATTGAGGGCTTACAACCCTTGGCGGATTAGTTCAATGGCACGCTGTCAGCCAGAACACAGGTTAATGTGCCAATTTATTCACTGAAGTGAAAAGGAGAAGACTCATCACCGCTCTTCACTTTCCAATCAAGAGTGAGACTCCAGGAACTCAATTCTGATCATAGTATGCACATTTATAACTGGATTTTAGATCTGAATCATGAGTAAAATAGTTCTCCAGCAACTGAGAGGTAGGATATTAAGTGTGAAATCATAATGTATCTAATCTGAAACATTAATAGAAGAACTGTTGTTTGGTTTATTGTGTGTTTATGTATGTATCCAAAGTGTGCTCTCTTGTTTTCATGTTAGTGCATACATTATATGCATTATATCACTAAAAATAACCAAATACTGTTTTAGATTATTTAGGCCTTTTACTGGTAGTGTTTATTTATCTATAATTTTGATTTGTCTGACCCACTATAAAGGTTTTGCCTGTTTCATCCTGGATGCTTCTGAGCCCAGAAAGAAGTTTACGATACTTCTGGACATGGTTAACATGAGACTTCTCACTGCTCATCACTTTACAAGGACGATTGAGACTCCAGGAAGTAAATTCTGATCATGTTATCCAAATTTATAAATAGATTTGGATCAAAATCAAGCTAAAGGTAGGATATAAAGTAAAAAGTCATAAAATATCTAATCCCCACTGCTGCTTTTTCATGCAATAATGTGTTTTTTTTTTTACAATTTAATTTATCAATATGTGATACATTATGTATTACTATGTTAATTGGTATCACAGGCTTCATTTTGTTGCATGTATCTTAAATGTGTTCATAATAAAACATTACATTAAGAATTTAAGAAACTCAATTTTATTATAATAAAGGAATATATAGTTATGTGTGAATAATATATAGATAGTTAGAGAGACAGGCAGAGAAATAGACAGATTTATCAGTAGTTATATGCAAAACAACTGTTTAATTTTTTTTTAAAAGTTATACTACTAAACACAAATGCTACAAACCAAAAGTAGTTCTAAGACCTTAAAAGCGCCAGTCCATGAGTTTTAGCGATTTAGAGACCCCTCTGGTAAGAATGTGTAATTGCACCAAGCTTGCCGTAAAGTACTTTTAAAACATGCATTGTAGTGCAGTCTCTTTTTCGATTGCCTGAATCTGATGAATTTTGAACTGGGTTTTCCATTATGATATCTCCATGTTTGCAGTAGCACTTATATCAGCACCATAAGCAGCACTGTGTTTGTTCTGGTAAACAACAAAAGTTTTGGAAAGTGACATGATCAGAAAAAGCTCCAGAAACACCTACCAGACCTCACACTGCTTTTAGATTGAATATGCTGTGCTTTGCAGAAGCATACTGATGTCATTTATTTGAACATTGTGTATTCTCCTCACTCAGTAATACTACTGCTTTCAATTTGTAAGAAAAAAAAGAAGAAAACTCTTAAGGACTGATGCTTTAAGAGGTTAAAATGTTGGAGCATCTTAGCATTTGTCCATATTTGGGTTGCGTTTCAGTCTAGGACATTTGAACTTAGAACACCTCAGGTCTGAAAGTGCAAAGGATTTCTGATGCCAAAAGCAAACAAGAGCTCCAGTAAAAGCTTTTACCTCAAGTGCCATCCTGGCTTAAGCCTCAGTCATGGGCAGAGAGAGTGTGTGTGAAGATAGAAAGGTGTGTGTTTGTGTACATGTGTGTTTTAAATAGAGCACGAGTGCATCTGCTGCCTGGGCCTCAGGCATCTGGACGATACTCCCCTGCACTGCAAAATCCACACCATCTTTACCGGATTTGTTTTTCCATTGCAGATGGTCTCGTGCACATGTTTTCCTCCCATTGGCTGGAGATCCAGAGCTGCTACTGATACACCACACACAGCTCTGCATAAAAGGCAGCTTCTCCTTCACTGTCTTCTACTTCTGCAGAACCCGGAGGAGAGCAAGAAACAACCAGAAGAAATCAGAGGAGAAGATGAGCGATGTTATTTGTGCAGTTGTGCAATGAGCACGGGCAGAAACCTGCAGAGCTGCAATTACAGGTAAATAATCTAATAATGCATGCATTTCCAATAACTGCTAAAAGAACGGTCTTTGGATGTCTTTAATCTACCAGTATAACATCAGTTAATGCAAAATGAAGCTGCTATTAAGTTTTAATATATTATTATGCTTAGATTAGAAGCACATGCAATGCAATGATGCTGATATAAAGTGTTTATATATTAATATACTGCGATTAGTCACACATACAATGCAATGATGCTGATATAAAGTGTTTATATATTAATATACTGCGATTAGTCACACATACAATGTAATGATGCTGATATAAACTGTTTTATATTAATATACTGAGATAAGTCACACATCTGAAATAAAATGCTATTATATTAATACTGGGTTATTACTGGGTTTTAAATTGTTTTTTCACAGTATTGCATAATAGTAATTTCATTTATCAGTATATGATAAATCATGTATTATTATGATGCTTTGTTTCAGAGGTTTCCTTTTGTTGCATGCATCTTAAATGTGTTCATAATCAAACATTACATTAAATAGTTTGAATGACTTTAAAAACTATCAAGGCATTAGTTATTTTGCAATAACTAGTGCAGCTTATAATTATAATATTATGAGTAATAATTAGTTATGGTATGTGTAAACAGACAGATACACTTCTACTGAAGAGAAACATTATATTTTAATGCGAAATGATGTTGCAATAAATCCTCCTTTAAAGTAATATATAGTTATGGTATGGTATATATAATAGACAGATAGATAGAAAGATAGACTACTAAAGAGAAACATTATCAAAATGATGTTTCTATAAATTGTTCTAGTGATATATAGTTATGTTATGTATAATAGACAGAGTAGAAAGAAAGAAAGAAAGATTTATAGATAGACAGGCAGACAGATAGATAGCAGACAGACAGACAGATAGACTACTATTGAAGAGACTCATTATATTTTAATGCAACATGATGTTGCAATAAATCCTTCTCTAAAGTAATAAATTAAAGTAAGTAAAAGAAAAGTAAGTACAGATTTGTACTTAAAAGGGTACAAAGCTTGTCGCTGGGGCTGTACCTTATAATGAGGCACAAAAAAGTACCTTTCAGTGAAAGTCCTTTTTGTACCCATGGTTTTTGTGCCAGTAAAGATTATAACAATTATAAACATTATAAACACTTCAGAGGGAACAAATCTGACCCTGTAAAGACCAATATTGTACCTTTGAGTGTACAATTATGAAGAGTGTACCTTTGAGTACAAAAAAAGTACTCATATCATACCTCTGTTTTTTAGAGTGTAGATAGATAGATAGATAGATAGATAGATAGATAGATAGATAGATAGATAGATAGATAGATAGATAGATAGATAGATAGATAGACTACTAAAGAGAAACATTATTAAAATTATGTTTCTATAAATTGTTCTAGTGATATATAGTTAAGGTATGTATAATAGACAGAGTGGAAAGAAAATAAGAACGATAGATAGATAGATAGATAGATAGATAGATAGATAGATAGATAGATAGATAGATAGATAGATAGATAGATAGATAGATAGATAGATAGATAGATAGATAGATAGATAGATAGATAGACTACTAAAGAGAAACATTATCAAAATGACGTTTCTATAAATTGTTCTAGTGATATATAGTTATGGATATAAGACATAATAGACAGAGTAGAAAGAAAGATAATTTAATACATCTTTTTATTTTGTTTTATGGTAATTTTATGATAATTCATGTATGACTACAATGCTTGGCATCTTGGTATCAGATCGTTCTTTAGTTTAGTTTAGTTCTTAATTGTGTTAAAAATGTGGTAAGTACAGAAGTACTTCAAAATATATCCAGCATGTAGACGATAAGTAATTTAGCAATATTGTTAGTTTATGTTTAATTATATAATATTTTCTAATAATTAATACTAAGTAGGATATTAATAGAAAATATGCAAGTTATAATAATAAAGCCTTTATGCTTTAGATCATTGTACAAGAACTCTACTCTGATCAAATTATGGATTAAACTGTTACTAGCAACTACACATAGAATATAAAGAGAGAATTCAGCACATTTCTCATCCCTATTGTTTAACAAACAACTGTGATCCACATTAACATATCTGTTAATGCTGGCCACGCTAGTTTTATTAGTTTCAATGGATATATTGTTTTAATTTAACCTAGAAATAAAAAAACATGGTTTAAAGATGTGAACAGCCTGTGTAAGGACCATTTAGCTACATAAATGTAAAAACAAAAAGTGTTTAAGCAAATTTCTCAGGAGACGCCATTCATTTTATTGTTTGTATACAGTTGGTCGAAAGCTAAAATGCAATAAATATAAATGTTACATTTATTTCTAAAGTTGTACTGGGGTGTCTAGTCTCACAGTAAGTTATAAATGTGTATATCACCATCGATACACAGATATACAGTATCCTGTGTAATATTTTATATCACCATCGGACCAGTATTCCCTCATTGGTGCATTCCTAAATATAAAGTTTCATTAGAAATACCATGACTAGAGAGACTGTTATTGTGTGATTCACAATATGTACACTAAGAAGAAATTAAGCAAAAAGAAGAAAATAAAAAAGATTAGGTTATATATTCATATATAAATATCAAAAGCAACAAATGTATTGTATTATTAAAACAAAAACATTCTTCTTCTTCTTCTTCTTCTTCTTCTTCTTATTATTATTATTATTATTATTATTATTATTATTATTATTATTATTATTATTATTATTATTATTATTATTATTACTTAAGATTAATAATGAAAGGTTGTGTCAATTTTCTTGGTCTTGTACTAAATAATAGCTGTTCTGTGGTGGTCTATCCTGTAGGGTCCTGAGCAATATATGGAATTAATATGATATTATTTAAATTACATTTAAGTTATTTTATAGGCAGATATATAGATAATATAACAATATATTTTCATGCAAAATAATGTCGCTATAAAGTATATATAATGTATATAAGTATATAATGTCTTTAAAGTAATATATAGTTATGTTATGTATAATCGATAAACAGACAGACAGACTGACAGATATGTAGATAGATAGAGCCACTACTACAGAAGAGATGCATTATCTTTTAATGCAAAATGATGTTGCTATTAAATCTTATTTAATGCATATACTGAGACTAGTAGAGCATACATTGCAATGTATGGTGTAGTGTATAGAGTTCCTGTATTCTGACTTGAGCTTCTGACCACAGAATATATTACTGGGTTTGAAGGACTCAATCAATGTTTGCCGTATTATGTAACAAATCCTTTTATTTTGTTTTATTAATTTATGATCATTAATGTATAACAACATTGCTTGGTATCTTGGTATCTGATATCGTTCTTTAGTTATGTTAAGTTTTTAATTTTGCAAGTTAATAATAATAATAATAATAATAATAATAATAATAATAAAGATTTTATGCTGTAAACAATATACTAAATTATTGTACAGGAACTCTACTCTAGTCTGTTAATTTAAAAAAAGATTTACAGATGTGGACATTTGGTGTAAGGACCAGTTAGCTACATAGATGTGAAACCAAAAAACCTAAAATGCAATAAATACAAATATTACATTTCTAAATTTTAGAAAAGTTATACCGGGTGTCCAGTCTCACTGTAACTTATAAATGTGTATAACATCATTGGCTCAGTATTACCACATCGGTATTATTTGAATTACGATTAAATTATTCTGTGCAAACACCATGGAATGTATTATCAAATAACTCAAATTAAATACATGTGGACAAAATTTTATGTTCTGTAGCCTCCATTCATCTTCCTTCCACCAGAGGGCAGCACTACACAGCAGCAGAATCTAATGTACGGCAACCTCTCAGTCTGAGAGAACTTTCTGAATGAATCTTTGCATTTGACAACCTTTAACAAAAGTACAGTTAAATTAAGCAGTATATACATATATTATATTACAAATTAAGATCACAGAGTACACAAGTAAATCCATTTATAAAACTGCATTTAAAATCATTAATAAAACATGTAGAATATTAATTTTCATTTTTAATTAAATTGATTTTCAAGCATAAATGTGCCTTTTGTGTGACCTGTCACTTTCCCCTCTGACCAGGTAGCCCCATACTCAGACCTACTTCAGTTCTCACTCAGTGAAACTATCATCCACATCAGCTTAAGCACCTCCCAAGCCTGGTAGTTTCCATCCCCTTGAACCTAAAAGAATTAGGTCTCCTTAGGAAATTATGTGAGTTGGAAGCTTTGAGCCAGAGGGGGTTTAGAGAAAACAACATCGCCTGTGACATTAATTCCCTGAGATGTTCTCAAGGCAAGCTCACACTGGATCACTGACTAGATAAACCTACCAGTCTCTGTCCTCACCGTGAGGACTATGCTATCTCTTTTACACAGCTTATGATTCTTCATATGCTCAACATAGCAGTTGTAGATTAAAAATGCTGTTTACTTTAAATAAGACACTTGTTTAAAATTGTAACTAGTTTAAAATTATGTAATATAGTAATAAACTAGTTTTCATTGTTTTAAGCAGACAGGCCTACTTGTTCTTTGATATATATAGCTCGGGGAAAAATAAGAGACTTAAAAATTAGAAAATAAAAATTAGATTTTACCAAATTGAAAACCTCTGGAATATAATCAAGAGGAAGATGGATGATCACAAGCCATCAAACCAAGCTGAACTGCTTGATTTTTTTGCACCAGGAGTAAAGGCATAAAGTTATCCAAAAGCAGCGTGTAAGACTGGTGGAGGAGAAAATGCCAAGATGCATGGAATCTATGATTAAAAACCAGGGTTATTGCACCAAATATTAATTTCTGAACTCTTAAAACTTGAACTATGAACATGAACTTGTTTTCTTTGCCTTATTTGAGGTCTGAAAGCTCTGCATTTGCATGATTTTTTTGTTATTCCAGCCATTTCTCATTTTCTGCAAATAAATGCTCTAAATGACAATATTTTTATTTGAAATTTGGGAGAAATGTTGTCTTTAGTTTATAGAATAAAATAACAGTGTTGATTTTACTCAAACATAAACCTATAAATAGCAAAATCAGAGAAACTGATTGAGAAACTGAAGTGGTCTCTTAATTGATCCAGAGTTGTATATAGCTAATAAATATAGCTAATATTTCACTTAACCAGTAAAATATTAAATTGTCAGTAAATCTTTATTACCTTTCCAACATTTAGCTGAGTCAAAGTACAGGGCACTGCTTCCAGGTTGCTGTTTCAAGAGGCCAAATCATAAGTCTAGTTCCAACATGATTTTGTTGGAACTGGATGATGCAGCTGAAACTGACGCTTTAGACTTTGGAGCTTCCTGCCTTATTGAGCAATATGGCGTGAAGGTTGAGTGTGCAGCAACATCCAATGAAATTGCTAATAAACCTCCCTAAATTTATCACATACAATATTAAAGTAAAGAAGACAATTTATGTACAAAACCTTTACTAAGCATCAAATTTACATTTATATATACAGTTACATTTACATGCACTGCATTAACACAAGTATTGGGACACCCATTTATTGTACAATTATTTTTTCTTCCTCATCCCTAACTCTCCAACTAATGACAAAAGTAATCGTTGGATCACCATACAGGTTTAAACATAATTTAAAGCGTGGATGCTTTTTATCCCTTTATCCTACGTCTGGCATTGTATTATTATATGGTGTCAATAGGTTCATTTGTTCCTTATGCAGTAAACTGTGTAATCTGTTATAGAAATGGGTGTATCTTAATTTTGATTATTTGTGAGTAAAATACCTGTTTTACCAGTTACCTTTTTTATATAGTAAGAAGTTGTGCGCAGTCCACTGGATCTACTAAACAAAGTATGTGTTTCTTTGTTTCTTCTTACAGGAACCATAAATACTTTTATCAGGGATTCCTTGTACAGGAGCAAGAAGTCCTGTTTGTTGATCTTATTTGACCTAAAAGGCATGCAAAGGTGGTATTTTTATTTTATTTTATTTTTTAAGTTAGAGATACACCAGAGTCCCCAGAGGAAACCCACACAGACACGGAGAACATGGAAACTCCACCCAGATAGGGACTTGAACCCAGGACCCCAGTGCTGAGAGGCGAATGTGCTTACCACTAAGCCACTGTGCACTGTTCTAATGTCGGATCAGAACGCTCCGGGTGGTAGATCCTCAAGACCATGAATGAGAAATTGAATATGTGTTTAACTTCATGTGTAACTTTAATTTCCAAGTAAGAATATCATCTAAGTAAACAAAGCCATGACTCAAATTAGCCCTACTGATGAGATCTAAACTAAACATCAATCTCATTATTTTCCATGTTCTTTATCCTTGCGATCAATCACCTTGCTCAGTGCCAAACTGAATGTCATGAGACAGAGATTGCTCATGCATTAAGATGTTCTTCTTGCCTCTCCATCTTTGTACGTCTGTAGAAATCAGGATTCCTCAGACAGGCTATGTCTGCTTTCAACTGTCCAGTTTTGGTGAGCCTGTGCCCACTGCAGCCTCAGCTTTCTGTTCTTGTCTGACAGAAGAAGAACCTGACAGAGCCTTCTGCCAGTCTTTCTCAAGGTTTGACTTGTTATCCATTCTGAGTTACAGTAGCTTTTTTTTTTTACACGATTTTGACTGGAGTGCTCAGTCCTGGTGCTGGGGCTCTATCACTGTGCGAAGTTCAGTCTCAAACCTATCATACCTGCTCCAGGTAAGGAAGGTCTTCAGGAGCAAGGGATTTCTGTTTGCAATATATTTTTTATTAGACAATTCTGAGTAAACTGGAAAGAGCTGGGCTAAAACCCCTAGGTGATCAGTAGTGACCACTAAACTAGAAATACTGAAACTGGTTCTTCTCTCACTAACAAGTATGACATACTGAAAATCACAAAGTTTTATACAATTGAAAGATCAAACAGTTGCACAACTGAGTAGGTGTACCAATCTTTCTATTAAATTGATCTGTTTGACTAAACTGACCTGTGTCAAACCTTACTTGAAGGTGCCAAGTTGTGAAACCTTGATTTCCTGAAATTTGGGACTCAGTAGCAGGATGACTCCTCAGGCCAGGAATCTCTCCATCTTTGTACCTCAGCTGAAATCAAGATTCCTCAGACCAGGCTATGTCTTCAACTGTCCAGTTTTGGTGAGCCTGTGCCCACTGCAGCCTCAGCTTTCTGTTCTTGTCTGACAGAAGAAGAACCTGACAGAGCCTTTTGCCAGTCTTTCTCAAGGTTTGACTTGTTATCCATTCTGAGATGCTTGTTGTCTGAGTTACAGTAGCCTATCAGTCAGATTGAACAAGTCTGGCAAGTTGATCTCTTGAATTCTAGTGGCTGCTTTCTTCTGGCACTATCAAGCATGTTACACTTAATATCACTAAGACTTGATCAGTTTTTCTGTGTTGTCTGTATCCAATATTTCAGACTTTGCTGCCGTTGGAGTGCTCAAACCTGGTGCTGGGGCTCTACCACTGTGCAAAGTTCAGTCTCAAATCTATCATACCTGGTCCAGGTAAGGAAGGTCTTCAGAAGCAAGGAATTTTATTTGACAATGTATTTTTCATTAGACAATTCTGAGACTATTGGGCTAAAAGTCCTAGGGGACCAGTAATTCTAAAAATAATCTATTAAATTTACCTGTGTTTGACTAATTTGGCCTGTGTCAAACCTTACTAGAAGGAGCCAAGTTGTGAAACCTTGATTCCCTAAAATGTTGGGCCAGGAATCTCTACATCTTTGTACCTCAGCTGACATCAGGATTCCTCAGATCAGTCCAGTTTTGGTGAGCCTCGGCTTTCTGTTTTTATGAAAGAAGAAGAACCTGACAGAGCTTTCTGCCGGTCATTTTGTCTGCCAAACAATTTTAATTAGACAATTCTAAACTGGAGAATGTTGGGCTGAAAGTTCTAGGTGAACAGTAGTTCTAGAAATACTCAAACTATTTCTCCTGGCAGTAACATGTATGACATACTCAAAATTGTTTGTATGTACGATTGACAGGTCAAACAGTTGCACAATAGAGTAGGTGTATAGATCTTTTTATTAAATTGATCTGAGTTTGACTAAATTGACCTGTGTCGAACCTTCCTAGAAGGTGCCAAGTTGTGAAACACTCATTTCCTGAAACGTGGGACTCTCCTTGTAGCAGGAAAACTCCTCATGCCAGGAATCTATCACCCAGCTTTAAATCGACCATATCTGATCCTGGTTATAAATGCTTTCAGGGACATTTGTTTCATCAGATCTCTGCAGAAATCTCCAGGCTTGTAGAGCTTAAAGACCATGAAGGGGCATCCAGGTATATGTCATTATGATTTCTAGTATAAACAGAGCCATAGACTCAGCATTCAGCCTTTTAGACAAGGCTAGGATACATCTGACATACTGTACATTTCATATTAAGGAAATCTTTAAACTCAATGTCATACCAACAGTAGTAAAAGAAATAATTTAACATTGATCTAAATGTTTTTTTTCTGTGCTATTTATTCCAAGAAATGAATACTTTGCTAAAACAAGATTTTGTATGGTGAATGCCAATGATTGCAATGTGTTCTTCTTGGCCCTTTATAATGTAACATGTAGCAATGTTTATATTCAGTTTGACCGCAGAATGATTCCTTAATATATTACTTCTGTTGCACAGCCTGCTCCAAAGGTCTGAGGCTGTTGGCATCCTTTGGGTGCACCAGTTACCTTGTGCTTCTCAAAACAACATGGTAGGTGACTTGGGTATTCTAAGTTGCCCCTAGGTGTGAGGAAGGATCTGACCTCTCTAAAATTGTAGATCTCTAGGACCTTGAGGAATCATGTAACTTTGCATGTGCATGTAACTTTGATTTTTTAGGTAGGGTGTGTGTGGTACCCTATGATGGACTGGCAACCTGTCCAAGGGTATTGATCCTTTTGCTTCCAAGGATCCTGGGTATACTCCGGATCAGGAAGAAGAAGTTGCATAGCAGTTTCTTCCTAGTTTTTAGTATCAATACAATGCAACTGTGAATCATTTGGCGCCACCTGTTGGCAGTAGTATATAGCTACAAGAGATGCAAAGAAAACTTCTGCACTGTTTTATCCTTATTCACTTTTTTGTTTCTCTTTTTTCCAGAAAGGCACATTGCTTCTGTCCTGATGTCTCACAGAAACTGACAGCTGCAATTTCTGTTGAAATGAAGAAGATTGGAACTTCCTCGAAGCAGGTTTGAAGACATTACATGACACTACATTTCTAATGGTTTATTTCACATTAAAAATTAGTTAAGTCCGCAACTATAGTCAGGTAACCAGCACACTAATTAAAAGGTAACCTAAAATTTTCTGGTCATGGTCATTAGAAATATCCTATCTTATCTCACTAAAGACGCTAAATGTCTAGAGAGTTTTGGCTGAACAGTTGATATACTATGTTCTTGAATCATGTCAGGTTTGTAGCAACAGGAAAAGGTCTGAATATTGACATCATATCACATCTTCTCTGATCTTGGTTCTCAGTAAACCTGAGACTATCTGCAATCACACTGAGATATGGAATCTGTAAACTCTGGGATTTAGGGGAACATAGCCGGTTCAACTCTAGCGCAAGATCCCCATCCATTTTGACTTTAGGGTTACAGCATAAAACATAGTTCTTGTTTAGAATTGAACGTCATGAATGGGGATCTTGCGCTAGAATTGAACCGGCTATGTTTCCCTAAATCCCAGAGTTTACAGATTCTATATCTCAGTGTGATTGCAGATAGTCTCAGGTTTACCCAAGTTAACTTACCTGTTAACTTCCAGTATTCGTCAGCCTGTTATGTGAGGGAAATTAGCTAATTGTACTGAACTCTGTCCTCCTTTGCCCACCCCTGCTTTAGACGCTGATTCTAGTTAAACAATTTAGTCGCATGAACTGCTAACTCGAAAGGAAGTCCTTCTCCTAACTTCTACAAGCAAGAGGGATACTTAGCGGTCTTGTCTTACTTAGTTCATATTACAAGGTGCTTATGAACTTACTTTGACTTCTGATAGTATGTGAGGATCTGTGTACCTCTAGTGGCCAAATGGGGAAGTTACATTCCATAAAGTCTTTATGTTTCTGATGCACTTTATTTATACACTTTATATGGTTTGCTAGAACCCTGAAGTCAAAATGGATGGGGATCTTGTGCAAGAACTGAATCATCTATGTCCCCTTAAGTTCCAGAGCTTAAAGACCCCATATCTCAGTGTCTCTATAAAGGGTCTCTATAAAAGGGTTTCCCAGTTTTACCCTCAGAGAGACAGTGAGGTTTATTCCGGCAAACTAGGAGTATACCTGACCAGTTGTTTGAACACTTGGAGCAACTGATTAAACAAGGGGAACAGGGTGGGTTTACACTTGTTTGGACTGCATCTTCACCGGCTATTTGCAGATAAGACTGGACAGCACTGCTCTTGAAGCATCTACCTGATTTTACTCTGTTTCAGTCAGAATGTTTTCTCTTCCTGACAGTGCTCTGGAAACTTTTCCTCCATTTGCTCTGTTCTGGGATGCCATGTTCCTCTCAGACTGCTTTGTTTGACTTGTCAGTTCTTACTCAGGAACAATATCAACTGACTCCATCAACTGACTGTGTTTTACAGAGGGATCATATCATGTCAGTCAGACAAGATACCATGCACGGTAACCACAAATAGTACGAAGGATAGGCCTGAGCTCGATTGATGGTAGTTTGATTGATTGGTGGAGACCAGGGATTGACCATGTGGAGTTTGTCCGAATGTTGTTCCTACTCTTCAAAAAAAGAGTTGGCAAAAGTGGCACAGGCCAGTTTCCATATTATACTTGGCAAATAGAATGTTGGTGCATGTGGCATGGGCTTATTGCAGTATTACACTGAACATCCAGGGTGTTGGCCCAAGATACACAGGCAGATTGTTGTTTTATACTCATTAACTGAGGGGTTGTCACATGTGGCACTTAGTATAGATGTGATTCGAGCCTTTGGCCAAAATTTAGACCTAGATTTAAAGCAAAGCCAGGCCTCAAAATGGCAGGAAATGGCCCGAGATAGGGACTTGGCATCTCTCTTGCTTTTCTTTGACCAAATCACTTAAACTTGTATAGAAGCCTTATACAGTACTATAGGTTGCACAGAAAATGGAAGAATACCTCTTTTAGGTGGTGATCTGCTTTGTTTTGCACTATAGAACAGCTAAGATTGATCATTGCGCTTCAGAGGGGACCTCATGTTTTATTGGATTTGTGTGCCGTATACTGACACGTTTATATCTAAAGGTTAAGATGCATTCATAAACCCGTTGCTTGGGCAATTCTGAAGGACTGGATTCCTCTTCCTCTCAATAGACCTGATTCAGCTTGCCCGTTAACTTCCAGGTTTCACCGGTCTGTTATATGAGGGAAATTAGCTAATTGTACTGAACTCTGTCCACCATTACCCACCCCTGATTTAGACGTTGATCATAGTTAAACAGTTAAATGGAGATAAAGTGCACATAAAGCGCTTCTGACTCGAGAGAATGTCCTTCTCCTAACCTCCACAGCAAGGGGGATACTTTATGTTGGTCTTGAGGTCTTGTCTTCATATTGTCCTTATGAACTCATTTGATTTCCAAAAGTATGTGAGGATCTGTGTACCTCTAGTGGCCAAAGAGGGAAGTTACATTTCAGACAGTCTTTATGTTTCTGGGGCACTTTATTCATAAGATAAAACCACAGAATGGCAAGAACCAAAGACCCCACAACAAGCGGAATACACTCTGATTTTGTTTTTGGTTCATTTTCTATAGTACTAATTTAATTTTCTTAATCCTAGAACATAAAACGGACAGTGTACCTCTAGTGGCCAAATACAGCAACTACATCTATTGAGTCCATTTATACTGCCATCAAGTGGAGATTGGAACTGAAGTTGATCTGTTTCAGTAGTAATAACCCTTACTTAAGATTTCATGAAGGACTGCCTTTGCTGCAACAGGACTATGCATTCTTGTAATGTTGGTGGATAGTGTCTAGTGTTGTGACAAATATGGTCTGATTAAAATATTGTCAGTTCAATCTTTAACACCTAAAAACAAAGCATTTAAAATGTCATAATGTAGATGGAAGATGCCTTCTACCATGTCATTATCTGAACATAATGTGTGCTGCCATATGCACAAATCATTTGCACATATAAATATTAAAGTTTTTGTTTAATTAAAAATTTATAATGATTTTATTTATAACAATATAATAATTAATTAATAGAATACTAATAGGTGTTTAACTAAATATGTTTTTGTCATAACTTTTAATGAAACTTTTAATGAAATTATTAATACAATTTTCAAGTACAACATTGTACTTGACTTAAAAAATGCAAGAAACCCGGAGCTGTTTAAGCATTATCTTACATTTACATTTACGTTTAAGGTACTTAGCAACAGTGCTTCATTGTTTACTTCAAAATATCCATAGCTAGTTTGAGGAGACTAGGATCAAGAGATACACAAACCTTGGTAATGAACCCTATGAGAATTTTTTTCCTTTTTTTAAGGTTTGTTTAGGAACTGAAAAGATTTCAAAAGATGAGTCTTCAGTCGGCGTTTGAAGACCGCAAGTGACTCTGCTGTTCTGACACACAGAGGACGTTTGTTCCACCACCTTGTTCCTAGGACAGAGAAGAGTCTGGATGTTTGTTTTCTGTGGGTTTTAAGGGATGGTAGTTTCGAACTGAGCCATACTGGAAGCTCTAAGAGCTCTTGGTACAGATCTGGCTTTGACCATCAGTGCCATCAAGTAGGAAGGAGCTGGTCAGTTTTTGGCTTTGTAGGCCAGCGTCAGGGTTTTGAATTTGATGCGGGCGGCAAAAGGAAGCCAGTGGGGGGAACGTAGCAAAGGAGTCACATGACTGAACTTCGGCAGATTGAAGACGAGTCGTGCTGCCGCCTCATTCAGAACTAGGTGCAGGGTTCTGGTGGCTCGCAGTGGAAGAGCAGCCAGTAGAGAGTTGCAGTAGTCAAGCCTTGAGATGACGAGAGAGAGACTGCACAAGCACCTGAGTGGCTTCCGGGGAGAGAAACAGTCGAATTCTTCGGATGTTGTACAGGAGAAATCTGCATGACCGAGTCAGATTTGCAACATGGCTTGAGAACCATAACTGGTCATTCATTACTGTGCCAAGGCTTCGTGCTTCTGCCAATGGAGTGTCGATCTTACAGTACATGCTTACAGCCATAGGATAAAAATGATAATCTGTCACAAAATGAATATTTTTAAACTTAACCATTTACCACTCGTGGCACTAGGATTTTGTTTCAAAAATCAAATCTATACTGACTATATGCAATAATGGAACATCACATGGAATATTATTAGCATTATATTTCATTGGGTGTTTCTATCATGTAGGTAGATGTGGTGGATGTATAATTAGTGACTATAGGTAATTTGTTTCAGCAAATGACTAAAAAACTCCTTTCCTCTTTTAATGTCTTTTTACAAGCCCTTTTTCATGATAGTCACCTTTAGGCTGATGACACTGCTATTCTGACCAGTTTGTGGTCTATATTTTCATTTTTGAAGTATTGACACTGAGGTGTATACAGTACTGCAGTACTGTACAATACTGTAGTGCAGAGGTAAAATGCATATTACCTATGTTTAGTTCTTATTCTGGGATTAACTATAATCTATATCATGATCATTGTCATCATTTACATCTTATCTGCCCAGCGAAGTGCATGGTAGCAGTGGCAATAAGGCAAGCACAGTAACACTTGCATCCCTGTCCTCTGCAAGTTCCTGCTCCTGCTGGGGATCCCCAGGTGCTCCCACGCCCGCTCCCAGTCAAGATGTAATCCCTCCAGACAGTCATGGGTCTTTTTTGAGGTCTCCTCTCAGTTGGGTCGTGCCCGGTATGCCTCCAAATGGAGGCAACTGGGGGGCATCCTTATCAGATTACAGAAAGAACCAGCTGGCTCCTCTGAACACAAAAAGGCAGCTGAGACTCTGAGTCTCTCCCAGAAAACAGAGATCCAAGATCTATCATGGCAGCTCTCGTTACTCTCATTACTTTAGCAAGATACCCAAACTTTCAGACCATAGGTGAGGTCAGGGACATAGTCGACGTAGATCGACTGGTAAAGCTTTGCTCTCCCTCTCTTCACAACTGCAGTCTTGTATAATGACTGGATTAATAACCTACAATCACTCTCATGATCCCCTTTTCCATTGCTTGTAAGCAAAACCCAGATATTTATTTTACATTTACTGTACATTTATGGCATTTAGCAGATGCTCTTATCCAGAAGGACTTGCAAAAGTGTTTTGGTTTATACTTCGGCATTGAGTCATTGTTGTGTTGTGTGTGGCATAGCCCAGGGTTGGCCAACCCGCAGCTCGTGAGCCACATGCAGCTCTTTGGCTGTTCATGTGCAGCTCTTCTGTTCATAATTAAAAATACATTTATATAAATACATTTATATATTTATTTTTGCTGCACACTTGTAGCATGTATTTGAGTCAGTGCTATATGTTGCGCTCTATGACTTGGGACCTGACAAAGCCAAAGTCTGTTGCAGCGGTAATGCTATACCCCGCCCCACATCTAGCAAGGAGTATGATGCAAGATCATTGCTGAAACGTGGCGGCATTTGGGAAATGTAAAGTTGAATGCAAATATGAAAATTAACTCAGAATCTTCTTACCAGAGTGGGAGGATTTGTATTTTTTATTGAGCAGAAAGTTATGCCAAATGTCATTATAATATTTTAACCCTTCCAATCTTTAGCGCCACTTTACTTCACTACACGCTAACATGGACCACGAGTTTCCCAAAGATACCAAATTGCACAAGCACAAGCCAAACCATTTAAATTCAGACAGTTTTCGAAGTTCACAAAGCAGTCAGAAACAAAGTCTTTGCTGTAAAGGCTGCTGTAGTACTGATATTTGTCAGCACATATTTTTGTAAATTCATAAGTGTGGCTCCTGGTAGTAATGATTTTTTTTTTTCTGGCTCATTGCTTTTAATAGGTTGGCCAACCCTGGCATAGCCTGTGTAAGTGCCCTACAGTACTGTACACATGTATACTTTTTGTATGTCTTTTTGCTTGACTGTGTCGTGCTGCTGTGTAAAATGGGAATTCGGGAATGTGTAGATGGGAACATGAGGATAGAAGGACCAATCACAGCTATGCTGCTATGTCACACATAGATACATTTCTGGGGAGGTGTGCATCAGGCTAGGATGTAGGGTACCCAGCTATTTGTAGGGTAAGGTAGGCTAGAGAGCATAGATTTAACACAGAAGTTGAAAAATGTTGTTTAGATACTGCTGCTGCTACTACACATGAAAGTGAGGATGGATATGTTGAAGACAATTAGACAATAAATGCTTGAGAACTTAAGTTCTCTTCAAAGAGATGAGTCTTTAGTCAGTTTTTAAAGATATCAAAGGACTCTGCCGTTTGAACACCTGAGATATTGAAACCCTTCCACTGTGAAAAGTTCACAGACCCTACCTAGAGGAAGCATGCTAACCTTTTCATGGGATATCACCATGGCTTGGGACTTGGAGGTGTTGATTATCGTTCTTATTGTCAGTTGCAAACCCCCACAAAGTCCCCCACATGTTAGAAGCCAAAGAGAGAAAGTCATCTGCAAACAACAGAATAATCCTGCCTCTGGCTACACTTTTATATCTTGTTCAAGATGATCATACTTTAAATAAGTTAAATAAGAGACACAGGCACAGCTCTGACTCTGACACTCAAAAAGATGGACTATGAGAATATGGACACAGTTTCCACACCAAGAGTACAAAGACCAAACGGCTTACATCAGCAACCCTCCCGAAGCACCTCCCACAAGTTGTTTCGAGGAATATAGTGATAAGCATTCTCAAAATCTACAAAACACTTATAGATTATAGTGATGAACTCCCATGCTCTCTTAACTGCAGTATCTCAGAGGGCTGGTGCACAGCTCCACAGCCAGGGCTGAATCTGCTTTCTCCTCCTGAATCATCTGCAACCTTCAACTGGACATGATGATGATGGTGACGATAATGACTACTGTGATGGTAATAATGCTGAATACTGTATGATGATGGTGATTATGTATTTGGTGGAGGGGGGAGGTCTAAAATCAACACAGGATCATATATATATATATATATATATATATATATATATATATATATATATATATATATATATATATATATATATATACACACATACATGGTCAAGCAATATACATACTGCACAGGTAAAGCAGCAAATCTTGTCTAAATCTTGTCTGATTCATTCACATTTGGTTTCAGGATGTGCTGATATTGCCACTGACTGGCTTTTTTCCTTAATTGACATGTGGTGACTTTGGTCAAGGGGCCAATTTAGCATCATCAGGCCACAACACCAGGCTAAATAGTGCTTTGCATACTTTAAACTTTGGGTTGCCCTTTCCAGTTTGTAATATCTTAGAGTTTTCTTGGACTTCCAAATATTACGTTGACCTCCACATTTTAATTCTAAACAAATCATGCAAATCAAATGTCACTGTTTAAGAGCAAATTTTGCTCATTTTTCCAAGCAGCTCTTGGTTCAGGATAGCTGAATAACATTTGTTTGTACACAGTTTTTAAAGAGGACACAGATTCCTAATTGGATTGAGATTTGTACTATGACTTGGCCATTTATATCTCTCTGTAGTTCTACATTCTACAACATGGCTGTGTTTCTTTCATGTTTTCCTACTGTAACCCACCCAGTTGTTGATGGGTCATCCAGCACTGCAGTGACACTGGCATGGTGGTGGCATGTTAGTGTGTGTTGTGTTGGTGTGAATAGATCAGACACAGCAGTGCTGCTGGAGTTTTAAACACATCGGTGTCACTGCTTGAAGTAAACCAATCAGCGTGTCACTTGCCATTCCCTTTAAAAGCCAGGAGCACTCTGACTTTGGAGGATTGGTATTTTAATGGTGCAGCGCTTCTGTGCTTCTTAGCAGAGGAAACTAACCTGTTTATTCATGCTGTAAAGGTGCATGACAAGGTAATTTAAGGGAACAGCAAAATTATTTTATTCTGAATAAATTTTCTATATTTGTTGTTGAAAGCGTGGGGATGTGCCTGTTGACAATTCACTGCGAAGATAGCAATGAACGTCTGACTGTTAATGTCTGTCCAGGTTGTATTCAGCCAGAGGTGAGCCTGTGTTTGCCGTTGCCAACATAGCAATATATGATAGGGCCCAAACTGTGCCGTAATGAGTTTTTGTCTCTGATTTCACACAAGAAATTATATATTGTCAGTGAAGCTGATAGGATGAACAATGAGTGTAGAAATGAGGGGTGGTCATAATATTCTAAATGTGTATAAAACCAATATAAAAGTATTAGATATTCTCTCTTCTGTAAAGGTCAAGTTCTAGCATATTTGGGTACACTTGTATAAATTTGTAAAATTGTAAAGGTGGCGTATGCAGTTTGCATGAGGCTGAAGCAGAAGGCTCTTCCCTGTTCATTGAGAATGTGGGAGAGGAGTCAGGCTTGCGAAGCGACTGTGATGTAACTGAGTGGATATATCAGGAAAGTGGGTCTAGAGTAATGGGATCAACGCAAGGCTTTGTGAGTTATTTGAAGTGGCTTGCGCTGTGCACTGTGGGAAGAAACTAATACAAACAGTACACAGACCTGCTGAGGACGATGTACATAACTTTAGGTCTTCTGACACAAATGGTGGGCGGTTGATGTTGTATAAAGTCAGGTGACTTTAGATTTTTATCTTGGAACAAAATATTAAAGAAGCTTAAATCCTGAATTCTTTGGTTTTAAAACAACATTCTTTACAACATGCTAACAAAACAGGGATGAAAGCAAGAATTAGGATTTTTCATGGAATTCATTGAATGATTAGTTACAGATAAGAATGTCACAATAATTCCTTTGTTATATAGTATGTATTAATGTACATTTGTATTAATAGTACGTCAGTTTCAGACCTCAGAATTGCCCATTATTATTTTTATTTATTTATTTATTTTTTTTAGTAGAGATGATTAATGTGATTGAGCCAGTGTGTGGATTTTGTGTATAAAAATGGTAGCTTTATTTTATTTCGATTTCATTTATTTAGGGTATTTCAATTTTTTCATTTTTTTTACTAAAATCTATTTCACATTTTATTAATATTTTAGTTATTTTAAGTTCTCTGCTTTTTAAAAGAGAGTCAAACATTATTACGCTATTATACTATCTTTATTAGTGGAGTGAAATGTCCTTAAATGACAATAATATAAATATAATCACACTCATTCCTGAGATAATACATTGTACACAATTTATATTTTATACAGTTTCATTATATATTGACTGTTTCACCCCATACATACTAGCCCTGAATAAAGTGGTGTTCAGGAGTTAACATTATTAAACGTTTCCGGTTCTGTTGCTCTTCGTGACATTGAGTTACTCTAGCTGAGGAAATGCCAGATTGTTCTGGATTGAGACAGTTTACTATGAGGGCAAGTGTTGTTGTGTTCTTGCGAGGTCATGTGACATCAGGTGCCTGAGACAATCTTACATTACTGGACAGAATCCAGGTCAGATCTCCTGAAGGCGGTTTGTGGATGTGCTCGCTGGAGTGAACAGGTTCTCAATGTCATGAGCTGATCAAAGACTGGATCCTTCTAGCTGAGTAATTAGGGGCATAGCTGAACCCAGAAACAGTCAACAGATAATAAACAAGTGAGTGTATTATTTTGGCATATATATATATATATATATATAAGAGAGCAACAATAATACTGTTGATTTATGGTATTAGGGAATTATTATTACATTAGCTTTATATATATTATTCTCATGCAACCTATGGAACCTATCCAGAAGCTGAAAGGGCAAACTCCTGTGTGAATCTTCCTTTGTTCCGGAGTAAGGAGACTTTCTACAGTTCAGTGTGGCATGTAACCCAGCTGCGAGGACACGTCTCACACCTCACACTGTGTGAGGATTAACAGGATTGAAGATTGTGTGTGTGTGTGTGTGTGTGTGAGGCCTCATGTGTGTGGGATTAGGGTAAATCAGTGGGTCTGTGGGTTAGTGTGTCAGTGTATCAGTGAGTCACTAGGTTTCACCGGAAGACAAACGTCTTTCCATTAACCGCACAAAGCTCACACTTCCTGGTTGCGTGTACACATTCACACTCTTACGCATGTTAACTTTTCTTTTTACAATTGTACGTCCACACACAAACACACCAGCACAATCTGAATCCTGAGGCAATTCACACAGTTCACTTGCTTACACTGTTTATGAACTCACTGACTCTACAGTATCTATATACACTATGTATGGCTTGCATGTATGTACATCATTTTTAACCATGTGTAATTTTTTTTTATATACTTTATTTTTACAATTGCATGCACAAACATACACACACAAACGCCCACAAGTGCATTATGACCCATGAGACAGCACAAGCAACATAGTCTACTGGCTTTGACCATTTTATAGAATAAAAAAAAAAGTTGTAGGTTCAACAAAAAATCAGTGTGGTCTGTGCAAAGGTTTAATCACTGCCAATATTTACATTCTGCCTAGCAAATGAACTGCAATAAGAAACTGAAACCGATTTTCTGACATCTTTTTAATGTGACTCATATCTGACATCTGTCTGAACGGTTTGCAAAATCATGTAGCTGAAAAACGAGCCTTTTAATCAAGTCAAGTAGTTTTATTGTCAATACTGCATATGTACAGGACATACAGAGAATTGAAATTACTTACTCTCCTTCCCAAATTTACAGCAGGTACAGATAATAGATATAATAAAAGAGAGAATGGGAGACACTATGAGTACAATACAGCAGGGACACAAATAGACATACATGAGAAAAAAACAAGGTGCAGTAGTGTGGGGGAGAAATAGATATATAAATATAAGTAAAAAAAGAAATAGATATATTATCTAAAAGAGTGGGAGACACTATATGTACAATACAACAAGACACAATAAACATACGTAAGACGGAAGACAATAGTGCAATATTGATGGTGACTGAGATGGAATGACAGTATAAATAGTATATAACAGTAGTGCAAATGTGGTATATAGCTTAAGGCTGGTAAAGTAAAGTGAATGAGTGCGTAAAGTTCTTAAAGTTCACAGTTTTTGGGGAATTAAAGTGTGTAAATACTATTGGAAGAAACACATTGGTGCAATTTTTTACGAGGTTTCTTGTCTATTTTTATTCACCACATAAATCTTCAGATGACTTCTTCTGCAGACATAGGCTGTGACCGAAATGGCTCCCTTTTTACTAGTTAGGGCACTATTGAGTATGTCAGCCATTTTTCTTTGAGTGTCCGAATCATGAGGGGGAATTCTAACGTGATTTTGAGGGCACTAAAAACTCCCATAATGCATCATGATTTATATTAAACATCGCTGCTTACTAATTGAGCTAAATGTATCCCAAAATGCATTGCGGGTCTCGCTACTAAGCGACAGACAGACGATATTTAAATAAGTTTATCTGCATGTTTGTATTATGTGTTTTGTGCATTGTATCTTCGGACACACGGACCAAAAAAAGTAAATACAGTACATAAAAATAGTCTTGCAAACAATAAAAGAAGTAAATACTCACATATAATAACAAACATAAAAAACAGCTTCAAATTTCCATCAGCAGGACTAAACGCTCTGTCTCTGCCAGGTTAGATATCTAACTACAACACTGATAAGTACCCTTTCCATCAGCAGGACTAAAAGCTCTGTCTCTGCCAGGTTAGATATCTAACTACAACACTGATGAGTTCAATTTCCAAACTTCTAACACTTGGTAGTTTTGTTTACCCATCAAATCACAGCGTTTCCTCCAGACAATCTCAGACACAACTCAACATTTGGCACGAAACCACCCAATCTGGGAACACTGCAAGCCGGTGCACAAGCCGGTGTACACTGTTAATTTCAGGTGTTTCTCCATGTAGTTCAATAATGTGAGGATTATCTTTTAAACAGCGTAAATATGACAGGCAGAGAAATGACTTCATGATCAGCTCAGAGCTTCACTAACTTTAATTCAGAGATCAGTTCTGTGTGTTTACAGAGTTTTAAACACGGCTCAACCCCTCTCTCACCTGTGTGTGTTTATGCGACCGGTGCTGGCGCATGATAATGATGAGGTAGTGTCCGAATCCACTCCTGTTTTACCACTACTTAGTGAACTACATAGTGTCTCCCTAAATAGCGCAACACTAATGAGGGAGTAGGGAGCCATTTCGGTCACAGCCATAATGTTTTTTTTTTCTGTTTACACAGCCACACAAATGACACACCTGTGTCACATATGATGTTAAAGATCGTATTTGGGCCACATTTATCTTCTGTGTGAATGCAGCCTCAACATAGTCATAGTCAATATTCCAAGCTTTATACACTATATACTAACATTGTACTAACTAAGGAAGGGTTCAACTTGTGGGTTCTTCATTGTGATGTCATTAAGAAATAGCAGTTCAGGGGGATTGTAGAGGTCAAGATTAGTGCTGCAAAACTATTAGATACGTAACTGTTCATGTGATGGAAAAAAAATGTGGTGGTGATTCTACGATGGCACCCTGGCAAAGGCTATGTTCGTGCTTTGCACCCAGTTGTTTTGGGTCGTTCTGGTCCTACCTGACCATGATGAGTTTAAAGTGGACAAGATTATTATTTTTTGTTATATAAATACAATATATTATCATTATCATTAAGAGGAAGATTGAACTATTGTATGTATTGCTGTCCAAAGTGCAGAATGCAGCAGCCAGAGAAGTATTATCAACACTACATTGGCCTCCCGTCCAATTTTGCCATTGATTACAAAATTCGTCTGTTGGCGTATAAAGCTCGAAATGCCCTTGCCCTTCAGTACCTGAGTGACCTCATCTCTTTTTACGAACTCTCACTCCTACTTGAATCAACAAGTGTTGGCTTTTTATTTATTAAATCAGCTGCATTCTCCACCCTCAGCTTTGGAAAATTCTTCCATTCAGTAGAGACTCATATATAGTCCAACGTCTAGGCTAAACCCCTACAATACTTGTTTAGTCAAACTTTTTTCCAAATTGAGGCAGAAAGTGGCCTTGTCTCAGAGAGGCTTCACGTCTATGCTTTCATCTGGTTTTCTTTGCTTAGATATACATGGAGTTAATGTTGATCTCCAACTTTATGTCCCAGGAAATTTCTCCACAACTGACACAGAATTGATAAATACTGTAAAGAGAAGCAGTTCTGAGGAGTGTTTCCTAAGGTTTGCTTTCATCTACACTATCTTGAGCATGTTCAGCTTCAGTATCTTCTGACTGCACCAGAGTACCAGCCTCACTGCAATCCTGGTTGAGTGGGACAACTGTTGTGTCTTTACCAAACTTTAGGGATTTGTTTCCCAGACATAATTTAAAGGCTCTTTCAAACATGCGTCATTTTTCTTCATGTAGGTCCATAAATGCTTTGGCCATACACTTTCCATACACCCACTCACTTTGCGAAGGTGAACTTATTACAGTTATCTTGTACTAGTCCTATGAAAGTGTGGTTTTATACAACATACATGAATATAAAGGGAAGTATCACAATCACAAAGTCAAATTACAAAGGGAATCAATCACGCTACCCCACACGCAGCACTGGGAGTGGATAGCTTCCACAACTGCAGCAGACCACATCAGAGTATTATTGAAGAGAACACAAGCGCACCAATTTCAGAAGGATCAGAGATCTGTACTTTGAACCACTCCTAGGATTGACAAGAGCTTTCACACTTGACCAAAACTATCACATCATGGAGCAAGCATTCCAGTTTCTAGGAAAAGGCTAGTGAATAGTGATGAAGGAATGAAACATAGATGAGGCATTGGTCAGTGTGTATGCGAGGCGGTTATTCTGTAATTCGAACTGGTACTTTATTACATCACCCTCTCAGGGGCATGTAAAGCATTGTTCTGAAAATGTAGGAGCACATTTTTTACAGAGTTGCTTCCTTAACAAAGAAACCACATTTCTGAAGTTGAAACCACTACGTTCTCGCCTAAAAATAAATTAAAACTTTATTTAATCGCACAGCAGTACTATTTTTAAAATGTAGATCTTACAGGTAGGTTCTTTCTCCTCTGTCAATACTGCTGTGAGGTGCATTCTGGGATATCGGACTGTAAGAAGTCCACACAACTCACCTTCCATGCATATTGAGGGAGGAGCAAGAGCACATCTGGGTCTCTGAAGTGTACATACAACAGTACTGGTGCTGCAAAATTTCATTTGAATGAGAAAGCTGTGGTGTTTGGTTTTAGTTAACAGCGTGGTGCAGTATTGCACACTAAAATACATCTAGTACAGGATGTTTACTAAAAAGTAGATAAGTCAGCAAAACATTTCGACAGGAAAATCAATGAGGGTCACATAGATCACATATTTAGGTGAGCTTGATCTGGCTGAAGAGTCAATGAAAACTTCTTTTTGCATTCGTATTTTGCATCATACCTGCAGTCACAGGGACAAGTTGCAAAAGGTTCTGTTAACTGTTAAGCTGCAACGTGCTGCCAGAGTCCAGCTCATATCTCCGATTCGAACATGCCGCATTGAGTAATAGCTTTTTTTTTTAGAGCTGGTTTTCCAACTGTGCTACAGGATCAAAAGTCAGTAATTGTTTTATTTTGTGAGACAGCTTGTCTGTTTATTATTTGCTGTTTGACAGAATTTCATTTTGTATGTATGCAAAACTGTAAATACTGAGAAATAATTCTATTGCTTATTGATAGGACTATTACTTATTAAAGTTTAAATACACTGGAGAAAGTGCCATATTTGTATGGGCATGCATTTGTCGAGGATTTGCTCTGTTGTATGTTAAGGAACTGAAGAAGCTTCCTGGTCCAGCACAGGTGCTAGACTCATGGATCTATGTATGACTCTCTTCTAATGGTGCTATAAATGTTATGAGGCACACATTACAGAGCACGCTAATGTGTAAGGCTTTTATGGTCAGGGAAGTTGGTGACTTACTTTTACTTACTTCATATCATAGTAAAACACTACGTGATGTCCTCAAGCTTCCCGTGTCAATCCTATCTTTTGTTCTTATGGAACACAGAGAGTTTAGGCTTTGCCAGAAAAAGTTGACGAATGTTTGCTTGGCAAATATAGACGGTCCATAAAAAAGCCAATTCAAGTGTTTGCCCAGGCAAACACGCTCTTTGCCTTTCAGACGCTATTGATTTTGAGTCCCCAAAATCAATGATGGGGCATATAGAGATACCAATGGGGCAATCGATTATATGAGAGCTGATAATATATTTATGAAACTTGATTGTCTTCTGAAATATCAATGTACGAATATTTTGCAATATGTCATAGACCATAGTTAAGTTTATTTACACTGGCTATACCAAAATGCTGTATTTAGTATTGATAAAGAGCTTAATGAAGCACAAGTAGAAACAAGTATTTTTTATTTCTTTTATTTTATATTAATAAAATATAAACACATTTAACAAAAGCACAGTGTAAGATTACATGATTGTCAAACTATCCTATTGTATGAAAATATTGTTATAAAATTATTATAAATTACATACAAATAAATTATTTGGTATTTGGTCATAACTTACAACATATTTAACTTACATCAATGAACAGAAGAAAAAAAAGCAACAAAAAAAGTGTACAAACACATGCAAAAGTCAGACGTGACCCAACTGAAAACAAAAGCTGAATGCAAATTATTATATTTTAACAGGTACAAAAGTGCAGCCACAAACCTGAGTTGTGACACAGAAGCATTAAGTTCAGTTTCTAAAAGTGCTTCATGCATGCAGTGGTAAATCTGGAAGCATTGTAGAAATCCATCATTAAGAAAGACTTTCTGTTCTTTGTGAGTCTGACCCTGAAATCAATAGAACTGTAAACATAGTAAATGAAGCAAGCTATAATGCCATAACCTGAGACCAGCATAATCACACCTCTGTATCCTGTATCAATATGTCATACCTAATGCACTGCAGGAGAGGAAGTGCTTCAACAAGACATTTCTCTTTTTATCTCATTGTTTTCTCCTTATCTTTGGGAAATGGTGAAAAGCTTCTTTGTTAAATTTTGCAGAAATTCCAGATGTATAGCATGTGCCAAAAATACATTAAACACATCTCTAAATAAAGCTAGGATGCCTAAAGAAAGAGTCTTAACTTAACACAGACCTAAACAAAACAACTCAAAACAACAAAAGCATGAACACAACTATGGTTGACGTAAACAAAACAGTACATAAAAAGCCTTGAGAACTTTGTGGAATACAATGTGAAATTTGCAGGCTCAGATATAATCCCCGATCCCCAAGAACTTTCACATCAAACAGAATCCAGCATGTCACATATGTCCATTTACCATCTTGCCCTTTTTAGACTTTCGCTTGTGCATGTGGCAATAACTAAATGTTTACCCATCTCATTGGGTAACCAGGCAGAGGTTAGGCCAGCGACCTTAGTTGAAAACTAATCAAACAGTACAGTGTAAAGGCCCAGAGGATCACATAATCCCTACAGTGTCTTTGCTTCACCTGTGCACTGCTTTGATACATTTGAAATGCCCTAAAAGATATGATATAAGATTTGTGAGCCTTTCTTTGCATCGGGTAAAGAACAAGAGGCCTGCATGAGGGGGCCACATTAACACAGTTGATAAATAGAATTACTTCACACTTTTACTGCATATAAAAGTTACCAATCTCAAATGAAGGTATAAAATGTCACACAATGTCTTCATTAAAGTAAAAGTGCCTTCTGCAATAGGAACTTGTCTCTGATGTTTGGTGTCCTGTTTTACGTGCACCCACAGGACTCCACGATCATGTCGGGGACGTCGGTCTTTACGATGCTGTGCTGTGAGTTAAAGTAGACCATTGAGAGCGGACGTCTCTGAATGGGAACACAGCAAGAAGAGACGGCCGTGTGGATGCCGTTCGCCTTCAGCTGGCTGAAGACGGTGGCGTGGAAGGATGAGGCGATGCCCGGTGAGCCGGCCAGGTGCTGCGGACACTGGCCCATGCAGTAATTCATGTGGTAGCCTTCAGGTGCGATGATCCAGTCCTGCCACTGGATGTCCTTGAACTTGATGTAGAAGTCCTTCTTACAGCACACGCTGACGTCATCGCCGCAGTGCAGTGAGCGCTTGCTCAGGGCGTGCTTGGAGTCATCGCGTAAACGAACCTGTGCCACCAGGAAGGGCTGCTGGGAGGTGTCGGCACCACGCCGGCTGCACAGATTCTGGCCACCGTCCTCGCAGTGCACCTCCAGCCGCAGACGCCGCTGCCCACCATCCAGGAAGGCCTGCAGGGTGCTGCTGACGGGGAAGGTGTGCCAGCCACCTCGTGCCACCTCCACGTTTCTCTGGAGGAGCAGGGTGCGGTTCTCGGCATCGTCTATGCCAGACAGGTAGACCTGGGCGGAGACGCGGACGGCCGGGCGCGGGCCATCAGCAGGACGCACGTACAGCCACAGTGAGGACTGCAGCACCTGCACACTCTGACCACGCTCCTGGAGGAACTGGAAGGACAGGCTGGGGTCAATTCCACTGGAGTCTAAATCATCTGGTGAGAAATAAGAAGAAAAAATAGTCGATTATAATTACAGCTTAATAATGTGTAGTTAAAAAATACAATAAAACAAAAGTTTGAGAGGTTATAGCAACTTGGTAGATGTTAGTTCAGCACCAACAGGACATTTCAACTTTAAATGAATCAAAATGCATTAGATTCTTTGTGAGGCTTAGTCCTTAGTAGTATACCCATTTTAAATTGCATTTAACTTCAGATACTTCAGATTCAGCATTGAATTAGCTTGATACAAATGTACCCTTCATTCACATTTCATTGCTATCACACAAAAAACATATATTTATGCCAGTTTGCTTTTTTCTACATGAATAAACTGAATCTAGCAGTTCTTGCATTTCTGTTAAAATGTCACTTTAAACAGATCAACAGAAATGCTGCTAAATTAGTTCAAAAATTTTGGAGATAGCAGGTTTTATTTTTTAGTGACATTCTGTATATTGTTAGATTAACACAAAAGTACACCAACGTGTGTTGATGTAATATAGTTTATTCCTGTGGATTTAATGAAAAGGACCTGGGCTGTGGTGAAACATGATAATGCATGAAATATTATAGAGGTATTTTATGCAACAGCTGGAATTCAAGCATTTCCACTGAATTCATTTTACAATCTGTTTCCCTATCCCTCCTATTTATTCAGCTAATAATTCATAAGCATCGACTAAAAGTGCTGTGACTCAGAATGCTGCTTGTCAAAAGTTTGTACTCGTTGTCATGTTACATAAGTGTAATAACTGGTTATCTTAAAATGTTACATAAATTAAACATTAAATTATAAGTTAATAAAACTATATTTTACAACGCAGATCATTCTATTATTTGCAAGCAGTGTAAATATAAACAAACTGTTTCCAGAAAAAAAAACTGTTTAAATCTGTTGTTTTTAAAGGCATGCTTCTATTTCAGGTATTCTATAGCATCATCTGTAGAGTAATCAGATCTTTGTTTTAGGTCTCTTTGGCCGCTTCTGAAAGCATAGAGACGAATATTGCTATCCTATTTAACTATGGGGTTCTTTACACAGCAAATCCTACTGTAGAAACCTCTAATTTGGAAACATGTAGAAACCTCTAATTTGGAAGTTTCTACTCTAAAATATAGAAATATGCAGCTGTACTTTTTTTTTTTACTTTTAGATTTATGCTTTTTCAAAAATTATTGTTGGTCAGGGTTTTTTATTTGCTTATACAACTTCTTAAAGTTGTATAAGCAACTTTTGTTAAGTTGTTAAGTTGAGTTAGGTTGCGTTTTTACAGTGTACATGATATCAACATTTTATCTGATCAGTTTCAGAAATCTTAAGTTATATCCAATGCAAACCTCTGAACTGGAAGATTCTACTCTAGAAAATATACATATCTATAGAAATATCCAGCTCTAGTGGAGGGCAAAGTCTTAGATCTAAAGTACCTAAAGTACTTATTGGAATTATTGTTAGTCAGTTTTTTTATCAAGATAAAGTTATTCGAGCTTTTGTTAAGCTGAGTTAGGTTGGAGTTTGTACATGATATTAAATTTAGGTCTGGTCCATTTTATAAATCTTAAGTTGCTGAATCAGCTAGATAAAAACTGAAGTTAAAGTCATTCAAACTTTTTTTTTTACAGTGAAGAACTTCTGGAGGATCTTTCTTATTAAGTTTAATATGAAAAACTTATAAGAAAGTTTTAGGTACCCAGCAGAACCCATCTGAGCTACCTTAGAACTGGAAGAAACTGTAAAACTGAATAACGAGAGGATCTTTCTTACCCATATCTGCAAAACTGACTATCTCGTAGGACTGGTCGTTGACGTGCGAGCTCGCCCCGCCGTTGTCCAGCTCGATGGTGCCGTCCGGCCGCACGCGCCCGGCGTGCAGTTTGCGCAGCGCGGTGGCGAGGGCGGCGCGCGGCACGGTGTGTGTGATGTTGGGTCTCTCGCGCAGGTGTAGCTTGTTGAGGATCTGCCTCTTGGCCGCCTCGATGAGCGCGTTCTCGTCCGAGTCTCTGTTCGCCGTGGCGCACGTCGTGCAGGCGGCGGTCGCGCCCCCGAGCCCCTGGAGAAGCAGGAGCGCGCTGAGCAGCACCAGCGCGGAGAACAGCGCGGACACCGCGCCGCCGTGGTGAGTCCGGTCCCCGTGGAGGGACAAGTCCAGGAGCGGTATGGAGAGCATCTTGCCGTCAGCTCGCGCACTGCCTGTTTGGTCCGCTGTCGGCAGGTGTAAGTTGCTGGAGGAGGAGCGTGGAGAAGCGCAGAGCAGCAGAGCGCGCTGGAGACTGAAGCTTGAGGTCCGGGAGATCTGGGGTAATCCACCAAAAGTTGTGACACGCTTGAGGGACGCTCCAATGAACGCACCGGGACGCGCGCGTGCACACACACACACACACAGTCACAAATTACGGGAGGGGGAGGAGGGTTGGGCACGCGAGCAATACGTGAAGTGCATAAAGTTGGTAGGCAGGCTAATGTACTACTCTCCTGTGTGCATGCACGGCCAAATGAGTGTATCTAAATAAAACAGCACTAATCTGAGAAAATAAACACAGGGCGCAGGGTACAGTAAGCCTACGTGCCCACAAGCAACACAAATCCCAGGTACTGCTGACTGTGAACCTCAAGGTAGCCCATCTCCCCCATTGGCCTTCTTTTCCTCAGCTGTTCCCTACTTGGCCCCTGTAAGTGAGCTGGCTGCCCAGTAGTTGATCTCCTTGGTTAGTAGTTTGGCTGGTAGTTCATTGTGCATGTGAGTGCATATGAGTCAACTACTATGACCTAGTTCTTGTGGAAGAGTGTAGAGCACTAGCTAAATATATACTGCTTGGCCAAAAAAAAGTCTCCACCTGGATTCAACTAAAGTAAATGATGTGGGGTTGATGCTGCAGTTATACGTTCAGCAACAGTATGTGCTGAAAGAATGAGGTCAGCTGACTACCTGAATATACTGAATATAGACCAGGTTATTCCATCAATGGATTTTTTCTTCCGTGATGGCATGGACATATTCCAAGATGACAGTGCCCGGATTCATGAGGCTGGAATTGTGAAAGATTGTGGAGTCCAGACCTTAACCCCATTGAGAATCTTTGGGATGTGCTGGATGGAGAAGGCTTTGTGCAGCGGTCAGACTCTACCATCATCAATGGAAGATCTTGGTGAAAGAATAATTCAACACTGGATTGAAATAAATCTTGTGACATTGCAGAAACTTAAAGAAAAATGCCACAGGTCGCAATCAAAGCTAAAGGTTATCCAACCAAATATTAGAGAGTGTGATCTTTTTTTGTCCAGGCAGTTTAGTTGAGCAGTAGTTAAAATTTAGCAGTATAAATGGTACCACTTTACTTGGATGGTTACATTGTTGATGGCTCGTAGATGCTCAACTAACATTCAACTAAATGCTAATAGTCCATTAGTATAAGCATTGAGATTCATTTTTATTTACCTGAGAGTTGAGTTTTAATAGATATTCAGTTTAATGTTAGTTGAGCATCTATGAGGCATGTATAATGGACCATCCAAATAAAGCTTTACTGTGTAAATTTATAAATACATATAATACATGAGTAATAGCAGTACTCTGTCAGCTTAATGTAGTCTAAATAAAATAGTATTTTGCATATTCTCAAGAAGTTCAAGAATAATGATGTCAGAATTATATCGGTATCAGCAGATAATTGCTGGATTTCTCAGCTAAAATGCAAGGTTTGTAAATGTTACATTTGTTTCTAAAGTTATACCAGGGTGTCTAATTTCTCTATAAGTTATAATGTGTACACAGAAATTGTCATCTGCAGATTTATACATGTGTAATATTGGATATAGGCATCAGCCCAAAATTCCCAAATTGATGTATCCTGAGACAGGAGTACTACTAACCAAATTAAGCTTGCGAGTGTGACAATGCCGGTCTCATCTACTGGTCAACCTTAAGGCCAATATATGCTGTTACATCTACACTGTAGCCATAGTGTACCTTATGCATAGCCTATGCATACCCTACACCTTAGTCTACAGCAGCTCCCCAGATATGTTACAACACAACGCAGATCGCAGCAACTCTGATTGGTCCACTCAGCTTGGCTTTCTCGCCTATGCATTCCCACCTTCACTGTAGAGGAATGCAGACAAGCAATGCACATTAGGGTATAGAGGTTCACAATGATGTTGGGCCAAGTGTGCAGGCTGTGCCCTAGACTCTCCATTGACTCAACACAGAAGTATAAACCAGCTTTTTACTGGTGTTAAAATGTTACTGGGGTAAAACCTTAGCCAATTATAGTTCAAGAATATGGATAACTAGCCAGGTGTAATGGAAGAATACTATGGGAGTAACTACTATGAGACAATCCTAGCTTGAGCATACTTTCCAATCCTAGCTAAGTATGAGTTACAGTACATAGGCAACTACCAATGGCCTAAGCTAATCAATAATAACGTATGAGTCTGAACTACAACCCAAATTATTAGTCAGTACTGGGAAGTGGTGTTTTAGCAGGTTATTGAATTGACGAAAGGCACAATAATGGCTCTCCAGGCTCCAGCCTCCATGCTCATACCTAGTTGGACTACCCATACAGACCCCACTTGGGCACTTGTTTTCTGGGCTAAACTCTTACTAGAATGAGACAGATAGCAAACTAATTCCACAATAAGCCGTATTATTTAAGGGCTATGACAAACTAACCAACACAGCTAAACTAGCTTGAATTAGCCAGAAATATTAGCCAGCTACTTTAAGCCAGTCATAGCAGAAAAAACACAAACTATCAAAATATAGGTAGAAAAAACAAACAAACAAATAAAATAAAACCTGGCAGTGGGAGAGCTAAGTCCAGCACCTAACCTTTATCCCAGTGACCTCCATCCTGCGACAGATCCAAACTAAACACTGGAGCTTCAGGAAAGCATAATGCTACACGTGTATGGTAAACATGATGAAATTTAGCCTCCCTATTTCCATGGGAAAAGCAGCTATAGCCTGCTGGTTTAGGGAATGCAGGTCAGCATTTGCCTGTAAAATCTTTTGGATTTTTTTTCACTGGATGAAATTAAATTTGGATGAAAAGATCACCTGCACACTGTCTATGCAGATAAATGCAGATTAAACAAGTAAGTAAACAACAATTTAATGAAACGAGCAAATGAAATATAAATCTATTAAACTACCTGACTCTGTGCATTTTAATTAGCATACATTATACATTTTCCCTTGCATATTTATTTATTTTCTATTAACCACACACTAATGCAAGTGTATGTGTCAGCAGTTTATTTCAGTTGTAAGGTAATTCAGTAAAATTATAGGTGTAAAGACATCTCGAACTGTTTTGTAAACTGATAAACACTTTCACAGCTTAGCTTTGGCCTAACAGTCTTCACAGTCTTTACAGGTTGAAGTCGCCGTCTAGCAGCCATATGCTGGTAGTGCAGTAAATCTGGGGCACAGAAGGCCTGAGCAGGGAGGACAGTTTTATTCAAAAAGGTCAGTGGTTTCTTACTCCAGTGCTGGGAAATTGAAAACTCTTCACTATAAATAATTATCTAGATATGTTTTATTTAAACCTGGACCTCAGACAAAGAAAAGTTAGATCAAGTACAATCAACAAGAAATATATAAGATTCTGGAGTAATTCTGGGTTAATATTTAGTTTTAAGCAAACTTGTGAGTCAAACCTGTGACTTGTTTGGGCCCAATCTGCTCATCAGAAGCTTTTACAGAAAGTTTTGTAAAAAGTCTGTGCAGCTCAACTGAACACTATTGCAAAATAAATTTCTTCATAATTTAATAGGGTTTTTTTGTTGAGTTAATCTACAGTTACAGTAGAATGTCAAACATAAGCGATTGGTTCAGTAGATCTGGATTGAAAACAGTTCTTTTGTTTGTCTGGCTAAATTTTGGTCCAAACTAAAAAGTCAAGACCAAACAAGGCAGGTGTGAAAGCACCCTAAACCTGCATTCACATTGGCAGCTAAAAGAGCGACAATCGAGTAATCATTTCCTATGGATGGACGGGATTTGTTGCCAAGATTCGGTGTAAAAGCGAGAAATTAAGTTGAGATTTTTCGAACTTTATGCAAATAAATTGTGACGCTGAACAAATTCTTCTGACCAATCACAGACATAGTTCCACCTTCTGCACTGTGAACCTTTGACTTTGATATATATATATCCCCAGTAGTGTGGCTCTGGATGTGACAGAGAGGCGATTTGAAGAAAAATGAGGTGTGGGATAAAAAAGCAGCTGGCTCGATAGGCCTGCATGCTAACCGGCCACACCGATACACACCGATATGCAACAGCGCGAGTATCCTTGAACACACCCACAAGAGACAAACTTGTTTTCATCTGAATGAATGCTGCATAAACGAGTAAGTAAACAACAGTTTAATGAAAGAAGAGCAAATTTAATTTTAAGGTTGTAGTGTTGATACTGGGTTATTAATGACGGGTTTTGTTTTTCATTTTTATAAATTTACTTAAATTTTTTACCCATTTTTTCATAATTTAGGAAAAAGGCCAATTGTTCTACCCATTCAGCTGCTAGTCAGCTGTATATCCCCCATCACTAGTAATGCCACAACACAAGGAGGGTGAAGACTAGCACATGTGAAGTCAGCAACTGCCTCTATTTGAACTGTTGCTGATGCAGCATTGTCAAGTAGCATCACAGCTGATCCACATCCCCCTAGGATTGATGCCATCTATAGCGCCATCTAACCATCCCGAGAGAGCAAGGCCAATTGTTCTCTCTCAGGGCTCTGGCAGCTGATGGCAAGCTGCATGACCAAGATTCGAACCAGCGATCTCCCGATCGGGTTTTGGGTTTTACACTCAGGTTCTGCAACCTTTCATTATTGGACCCTTGAGCAAGACCCCTTCACCCCTCTCTGGTCCCCAACACTGGAGCGATGGCTCAGTTTACGATTGATCACCGTGTGTGTGTGCACCTTCTGAATGTGCTCACAAAGGTGTTTAAGTGTGTGAAGCCACAAGCTATCTGTGTGTCAAGCACAAGTATGGTGAATAAGTTTGATCAGTTACCTTTACAGACTATATTAAGTCCATCATGAGTTGGGTTTTAAGTGTAGAGGCATGAAATATTAAAAACTGCAGGGAATTGTGATCAGACTCTTTGACATCTTCAAAGCCGGAATCTTGTGTGAGAAAAATGCACATTCACACTGGGCAATAAACCATTACTGGCCTGAGGGTTAATTGTGAGGATCTTGATGACGTCCAGGTGTTCTAAATTCATCCTGTGATAGATAAGCACCAACTATACTATATATATGTATATACTATACAACCCAGTCGCCCTCTACAGGCCTGTTATCACCATGTTACGCAAAAGGTCTGGGGAAACTCCAGAGATACGAGACTAAGAATTATTATTGCATAAAGCCCTCACCTTGTTGCATCAGATCCTGCTATTAGTAGGACTTCATGTATGGTTACATTCAGTGTCTTTTAATATAAATGGAAAAAAATAAAAAATAAAAGAAGCATCTGTTTTACAGTATGAGAGCTATGTCAGTTGTACAAAAATGAATAAATAAATGAATGAATAAAAAAGCAGTACGATTCAGATGGTGGCTTAATACCAAAAATGTGTAAGCGTCTGAGTCTGGGTTTAAACTTTACTGTTAGTATTATGATAACAGAGTTTTTTGCCCAGCTGATTATTTTTAATGCCCGTCATCAACATTTCTTTGCTATGACTGTATATAAACACAGTTGCGTCATGCTTCCACGCCACGGTAGATGAACCTGTACCTTGGACTGTGTAACAATAGAACAGATTCACTTTTACAGGTGGCCCAATACACTGCTGACTACCGAACAAAGGTCACACAAACCTTCCAACTAAAAGTACCATTAGTCTTCACATGTACCGACAGACATTAATCAGCTCAGTGATGTGATATCTGGTCAGTCATATGATTTTGAAATACTGTACTGAACTGTACTGGTACTAGGTAATATCACTTACAGTAGATTTACAACCACACTTGAAGGATTATATCGCTTATGGTGGCACATAAATACGAGTGATAAGTGATAAAAGTGTGGCAAAAGAAGTAACACCCAACAATCATATATACAGCTCAGGAAAATTTAAGAAACCACTTCAGTTTCTGAATCAGTTTCTCTGATTTTTGCTATTTATAGGTTTATGTTTGAGTAAAATGAACATCGTCGTTTTATTCTATAAACTACAGACAACATTTCTCCCAAATTACAAAAAAAAGTCATTTAGAGCATTTATTTAATAAAAATATGGCAGAAATAACAAAAAAGATGCAGAGCTTTCAGCCCTCAAATAATGCAAAGGAAACAAGACCATATTCATAAAGTTCAGAAATAAATATTTGGTTAATCACAGTTTTTTATCTTGGCATGTTCCCCTCCACCAGTCTTACACACTGCTTTTGGATAAATTTATGCCACTCCTGGTGCAAAAATTCAAGCAGTTCAGCTTGGTTTGCTGAACTTCTGATCATCTTCCTTTTATATTCCAGAGGTTTTCAATGTGGTAAAAGAAATGTGGCAAAGAAAATCATAACTTTTAAGTGGTCTCCTTTTTTTCACAGAGCTGTACATATGCACACATTTTATTGATACAGTTTAAATTATTTTATTATCTGCATCATTCTGCATTCCCAGAGCCCTGTACTGTACGGATTACTGTACAGCAGCTTCTGATTCCATCCTACAAAGTCTGCTCCAAGGTTCAGTTTTATAAGACTTTTGCCACATAAGCATTTTCTGTCTCAGAGGCCATAGGTAAAGTTGCCAACGCTCAGCCGTGAGATTCAAGGACTTGGCAGTCTTAAAATAAATAAATAAATA
Organism: Astyanax mexicanus; assembly: GCF_023375975.1. NCBI lineage: Eukaryota > Metazoa > Chordata > Actinopteri > Characiformes > Acestrorhamphidae > Astyanax > Astyanax mexicanus. The sequence goes on from NC_064412.1 coordinate 9,435,644, forward strand.
AATAAAATATATAAAATACAATAAATCAGAGGAAGACCATTATGATTTTATTTGTCTCTTTTGACAAAAAAAATAAAAATGTTTTTAGATGGATCTGGCAACCATAGCCACAGATAAGTGCACTGCAAACACACACACACACTGCCCACAGGATGCTGTTGGTGGACTATTCTCAGTCCAGTAGTGACACCAAGATGTTTAAAAACTCCAGCAGCACTGCTTTATCTGATCCACTCATACCAGCATTAAACACACTGACTTCACACCACCATCAGCACCATATCAAAATAACTGCATTGCTGAAAATAATGACCCACCACCCAAATAATAGCTGCTCTGAAGTGGTATGTCCTGTGGGGTCCTGACCATTAAATAATAGGGTGAAAGAAGGATAATAATGAAGTATACAGAGAACTAACTATGTCGCTCCTGGTGCAAGCATTCAAGCAGTTCAGTTTGGTTTGATGGCTTGTGATCATCCATCTTCCTCTCGAGTATATTCCAGAAGTTTTCAATTTGATAAAATCAAAGAAACGTATTCTTTTCAGTGGTCTCTATTTTTTTTAGATATGTATATATAACTCATTATTACTACTGAAATATATTCACATGAACTATCTCTTGAAAAGTATTTGGCAGTGACTAAGCACTATAGCACCATCTGTTGGACAAGATCATTGTTGAGATGCTGTATGAGACTGTAATACAGAAATGCACATTAAAGTATAAGATATGTGTTCTTACTGAATGTGTGTGTTTTTGTATATTGTAAGTACAGTCATATGAAAAAGTTTGGGCACCCCTATTAATCTTAATCATTTTTAGTTCTAAATATTTGGGTGTTTGCAACTTAGAGGTCTGCGCGGGACTGTTTTTTTAAACCCGCTCCCGCCCGCTCCCGCGTCTTTTTGTCCCGCTCCCGCCCGCTCCCGCAAAAAAATCACTTCTTTTAATCCCGCTCCCGCCCGCCACATACACATTCCCGCCGCTCCCGTCCCGCAGTCCTAATATGAATTGAATTAATTACATTTAGTGCTTCAAATTTACATATGTATTTATTAAAACAGCAATTCAGTTCGCAGTCCAAACACATGCCATCAGGTGCATCAAGAATCCTAGAAGTGGATTAGAAGTGGATCTATATTATATAAAATAATAAATGTAAAAATATATAAAATTAAATTCAATTAGTTTAATTAATATTTGTATTATTATTATTAATAATAATAATAATAATAATAACAATAATAATAATAACAATAACAATGTTATTGTTATTGTTATTATTATTATTGTTATTATTATTATTATTATTATTATTATTATTATTATTATTATTATTTTGCACCAGTATAGTAAATGTCGTCCTTTAAATTACACACCCCCCTCCCCCCCCCCCCCCCTCCTCTGCACACGCCTGCTGGAGATGCTGAAAATGTGTGTGTGTGTGTCCATCCTCCGAGAGATTTTTCTTGTGTTTTTTTGTTGCTTGCATGGGAATCATAGCGTGATTATTATAATTTTCTTAACTATTTATCAATTTGCGGGAGCGGGACCACATGTTAATGTGGTCCCGCTCCCGCATGGCCTGTATTGATTAAATTACCGCTCCCGCCAATAACAATTCAGTTTTGTCCCGCGCCGCAACATATTCTGACGGGTCCCGCGGGTCCCGCGGGACTCCCGCGGGAGTGCAGACCTCTATTTGCAACAGCCATTTCAGTTTGATATATCTAATAACTGATGGACACAGTAATATTTCAGGATTTAAATGAGGGTTATTGTACTAACAGAAAATTAGCAATATGCATTAAACCAATATGCATTGACCGGTGCAAAAGTATGGGCACCCTTATCATTTTATTGATTTGAATACTCCTAACTACTTTTTACTGACTTACTGAAGCACAAGACAAACAGAGTCAGAGTTGCCTGAGGTGTGCTTTTGACTCTGTTTGTGGCGTGCTTGCAGAAATGGCTTCTTTCGCATCACTCTCCCATACAGCTTCTCCTTGTGCAAAGTGCGCTGTATTGTTGACCGATGCACAGTGACACCATCTGCAGCAAGATGATGCTGCAGCTCTTTGGAGGTGGTCTGCGGATTGTCCTTGCAATTGGCCACCTTAAATAACTTTTCTCATGATTGGATACACCTGGCTATGAAGTTCAAAACTCAATGAGGTTACCAAACCAATTTTGTGCTTCAGTAAGTCAGTAAAAAGTAGTTCAAATCAATAAAATGATAAGGGTGCCCATACTTTTGCACCGGTCAAATTTTGGTTTAATGCATATTGCACATTTTCTGAAAGTACAATAAACCTCGTTTCAATCCTGAAATATTACTGTGTCCATCAGTTATTAGATATATGAAATGGCTGTTTCAAACACCCAAATATTTAGAACTAAAAATGATTAAGATTAATAGGGGTGCCCAAACTTTTTCATATGACTGTAGCTTAGTTTCATTTATATAGAGCATTTTATTTACTCAATATTATAATCATATTATTTGATGTAACAAGAATATCTCATTTTAAAGAAAGTAACTTGTTTCTTATCTTGTGAGACACTATATGTTTAAATGTTTGTAGACACAGCTACTTCATGTTGCACTCATTGTTGACACAGATGTGCAAATCTACACATATTGCTTGTCGTAGAATTACAGCCAACTATCTAGTGTCATGCCAGGTGTGGGCTGGAGGGGTATTAAGCCCCCCAGCACAGAGCTGATGGAGCAGTGGAACTGTGTTCTCTGGAATGATGGTGGGTTCTGTATCTAGTACTTTGCTAGTATTCTTTCATGCCCTTGGACAGAAGGAAAAATGGGGGCGAACTAAGAGGTTTTGGGCTGGAGTTTGGGAAGCATGAAGCTGAAGCCCCCTCACAAGAAGGGATACAGAAAAAGAAGAAAAGAGAAAGAAAAAAGGAGGAAGATGGGGAGGAGGTGGGTACGAAGTTGTTCGACACACAGGTAGAGAGGAAATGAGGGTTTATGTAGGGTGAGTGGGAGGAGTAAAGGGCATGGATTAATTTCCCAAAATTAGTTGTTTTCATAACTCATAACTTCATAACTTTTAGTATTAATTGGGAAGCTGGGGATGAGGTGGGGTGGTGAACATTAAACAGCCAATTAAAATATGTTGGTGTCCCAATACCTTTTTTCCTTATAGTGCTCCAAGTAGCTTTAAAATGACAATTTTTACAGGTGCCAAATACTGTTGCCCTTTTAAAAAATGTTTTGGGTTGTTATATGCAATACATAGTGAAAAGCTTTTTTGTTTAAAGTAATAATACAATTTGGAAAGGCATGGATTTGTTTCACATAATTAAATAATAGCCTATTTGCAAAGTAGTGGTGGCTCAGTGGTTAGAGCACTGGGTTATTGATGACATAGTTGTGGGTTCAATACCAAGGATCCCAGTGCTTACTCCTTTCTGGGTGCCACAGTGATGTCTATCTGTCATGTCCTGTGTGCAATCACAGGAGCGTATGGATTAAATCTGTCAATGTGTCTAAAAACAATCCACCATTCAAGTCAGTTTGTGAGAGATTGTGAAATGGTTGATGTAATCAAGTCAGTTTTTATGTCAGGTAGAAGACTGCTGTTTTTTTACATGCTATTCTTAGAAAGGTGAGTGTGACCGCACACCTGTTCTCTTCTCCTTTTACCCCACAGCACATCAAGTGACTTGGGCAACCAAGTCAGATCACAAAGTGTGCCTTTAATCAGTACAGCGATCCTTGCATCATCAAAACAAATACTAAACAGAACAATAAATAGTGATTTCTTCTCCTTTTAAAACCATGTATTGGGGTAGATCTTTACTCTGGGTTCCCTTTGAAGATTTATTGAGAGACTGACCTGTTCAAAAAACATTTCTTCACAGCAAATGACTGGCCCGGGGAAAGGTCAATGAGCAAGATCAGTATTGAATGCACTGGATGTGTGCATGTATTTACATACTAATTAATAATCAATTAATAGCTCACAGCATTTAATCATGCATTTAAACGCATTGGAAATTCAAAATTGTGTGTGTGTATCAGGAATTGCAGCAGGGAGGACACAACATGAATGTGAATGCAGGGTAATTTATTTACAAGAAAACAAACAATAAACCAAAACTAAACTCAAAACAAGATACAAGAACAGACAGGACTACTACAACAAGCACAAAATAAACAAACAAAAGAGAAAACAAAGAAACAGCAACCTGACTGATGTCAAACACCTACAAGACCAGACAACCTAAAGCTGAAAAGCTAAAACAGGGCTTTAAATAAACAAATGGGGAATGGAAAACACCTGGGATTGCTGATAAGGGGGCGGAGCTACAAATGAACACAGGTGGAAGCACTGAAGACATGGGCTGAGACAAATGAAGACACTGAGAGACATGTGCTATGAGCACATGGCTAGGAAAACAAACAAAGGAGGGGAAAATCATGGAAGCTGATGAGGAAGAGGACAAGAACATGACAGTGTGTATGTGAATTTAAATCTTTCAGATTAATGAGGCCAAAAGTAATTGCCGTCTCTGTTGTTTTGTGTTGTAACTACACTCTTAAACATAATAGCGCTTTAAAGGGTTCTTTGAGGGATGCCAGTTTTGGTTCCTTCCAAGGTTACTCCTCTTAATGTAAGGCAGTTTTTACTTGCCACTGTGTCACCACAATAATTGGTGTCTCTGTGGTGCTGCTCATAAAAGGCGTGGACCTGTTTTTTTTTCTGTAAAGCTGCTTTTGTTTTAAAAAGCACTATAGAAATAAAATTGAATTTAACTGAATTAAAGTTTGTCCAATGTTGATTTTTGTCTCGTTTTGATAAGCTGTTACCGGTAAGAGCAGATTTTACAATTAGGTAATCAAAAGTAAAGCAGATACAGTTGTGGTCAAAAGTTTACATACACTTGTAAAAAAACATAATGTTATGGCTGTCTTGAGTTTTCAATAAGTTCTACAACTCTTATTTTTCTGTGATAGAGTGATCGGAACACATACATGTTTGTCACAAAAAACAGTCATAAAATTTGGTTCTTTCATAAATTTATTATGGGTCTGCTGAAAATGTCACCAAATCTGCTGGGTCAAAAATATACATACAGCAACAAAATTTGTCAATTTTGGTGATGTAGCGAGTTGTGTCAATCAAATTAGCTTCATGTCATGGCCTCTTCACTTCTTGTAAGTGATTCTGATTGACTACAGCTGTTGACTTCTCATGAGCCCATTTAAATAGGGCTCATTTGACCCAGTGATTAGACTCAGCTACAAAAGCTACAATGGGAAAGTCAAAGGAACTCAGTGTGGATCTGAAAAAGCGAATTATTGACTTGAACAAGTCAGGGAAGTCACTTGGAGCCATTTCAAAGCAGCTACAGGTCCCAAGAGCAACTGTGCAGACAATTATACGCAAGTATAAAGTGCATGGAACAGTTGTGTCACTGCCACGATCAGGAAGAAAACGCAAGCTATCACATGCTGCCGAGAGGAGATTGGTCAGGATGGTCAAGAGTCAACCAAGAATCACCAAGAAGCAGGTCTGCAAGGATTTGGAAGCTGATGGAACACAGGTGTCAGTCTCCACAGTCAAGCGTGTTTTACATCGCCATGGACTGAGAGGCTGCCGTGCAAGAAAGAAGCCCTTGCTCCAGAAAAGGCACCTTAAGTCTCGGCTGAAGTTTGCTGCTGATCACATGGACAAAGCTAAAACCTTCTGGAGGAAAGTTCTCTGGTCAGACGAAACAAAAATTGAGCTGTTTGGCCACAACACCCAGCAATATGTTTGGAGGAGAAAAGGTGAGGCCTTTAATCCCAGGAACACCATGCCTACTGTCAAGCATGGTGGTGGTAGTATTATGCTCTGGGGATGTTTTGCTGCCAGTGGAACTGGTTCTTTGCAGAAAGTAAATGGGATAATGAAGAAGGAGGATTACCTCCAAATTCTGCAGGAAAACTTAAAACCATCAGCCCGAAGGTTGGGTCTTGGGCGCAGTTGGGTGTTCCAACAAGACAATGACCCAAAACACACATCAAAAGTGGTAAAGGAATGGCTAAACCAGGCTAGAATTAAGGTTTTAGAATGGCCTTCCCAAAGTCCTGACTTAAACCCCATTGAGAACATGTGGACAGTGCTAAAGAAACGGGTTCATGCAAGAAAACCATCACATTTAGCTGAACTGCACCAATTCTGTCAAGAAGAGTGGTCAAACATTCGACCTGAAGCTTGCCAGGAGCTTGTGGATGGCTACCAAAAGCGCCTAGTTGCCGTGAAAATGGCCAAGGGACATGTAACCAAATACTAATGTTGCTGTATGTATATTTTTGACCCAGCAGATTTGGTGACATTTTCAGCAGACCCATAATAAATTTATGAAAGAACCAAATTTTATGACTGTTTTTTGTGACAAACATGTATGTGTTCCGATCACTCTATCACAGAAAAATAAGAGTTGTAGAACTTATTGAAAACTCAAGACAGCCATAACATTATGTTTTTTTACAAGTGTATGTAAACTTTTGACCACAACTGTATATGCTTATTGCTAAAAGTATCCCGTGCTCACCTGCATTGTGTTTGGTGATATAAAGCTTGGATGGAGCTGCTTGGCCATGAAAGCCATTTCATGCGTCTCTCTACTATATGTTATAAGTTTGAAGGTCTGTAGTGTTGAACTCTGGAGAAAGATGGTTCCTTTGTGCACTATGCTTTCAGCATATCAGATTATCTAATAACACTACAGAACCCTGTTTTTAGTAACAATACTGTAAGAATTGGAATTAATGGTAAGGCAAATGTATGAAAAATAACAATTTAAGTTCTATAAAACATAAAAAACATTCTTATGTATTCATGGTATATGTTTCAAGCGTAATTACTGTAGTAATTTGGAGTAATAGGAAGTCAAACTTAGAAACAATGTGTATTCGTTTTGCATAAACAAAATTTGGTCCTATAAAAAAACAACGTGATATATTAAATTGAATGAAAGATTTATTTGGTCGAAGAAACAATTTAATAAATTTACAGTATGAAAGGGATTGAAAAAATTTTAGGAACAAAATACTAAAAAATAATAATATACATTTAATATAGATGAACAAAATATATATAGAAAAAGAAAAACGCGTAAATTGACACGTAAATTAACATTATTAACAAGTACATAATTTATAAAATATAAAATAAAGAAAAAGATAATAATTGTAGAAGTTAAGTAAAATTATAAGAATGATACAAAATAAAAATGAACTAAGATCATAGGAACCAAAATAAAAACATTAGAATAAAAGTAATAAAAAAATAATAAAACAAATTAAAACTAATAAAAAAATAAATAAGAAGAGAAAGATAAACTATATAAAAAAAGCTATATATAAAAAAAACTATCAGTGATGTTTTAGCAGCATCGATCCACCTGTTCCTGATGTTGAACAGTAGGTGTGGATGAGTCACGAAACACGCTAAGGACACCTCAGCTTTATTTATAATGTTTTTAATGTTGTTAGACAGGTGTAGAAAAGTCGTAGGTAAAATTTTTATATATTAAAAAGCGTCCAAAAACCGGTAAGCAAGGTTTTTTGGGGGAGTTTTCTGTGGTTGCCCCCCTGTGCTACAACAGCCCAGAGGTGATAAGTGCTACCTCCACACGGCGCAGCTAACGGGCTGAGTGAGCGCTCGGCTGGTCGTGAGCGAGATGAAATTAGCCAGGTTAACTAACTAGTTAGTGTTAGCTTAGCTAACTAGTTAGCGTTAGGTTAACTAACAGCTATGTTTTAGTTGTACCGTGGTGTGCAGGCGGGGGAGCTGTCGGGTAGTGTTGGGAAGACGTGTAGAAAGAAAGAGAGAGAAAGAGAGAAAGAGAGGTAAACGCTTTACTACATGCACATAAATAGCTCTAACTATAACAAGCGTGTGCCGCACGCTAGCCGTTTGTTATTATTATTATTAAGGCTAGGCTTAGCTAGTTAGTTCAATAGCCGCAGTAGGCTATCGTCCATTTATCAGTATTGACATTCTGTATTTATAATAAATTCGTGACTTAACGTTAACTAACGTTAGCCGTGCCTCAACCGAGCTTACCGGTGGCCATCACAAACACAGACAGCCAAGCTCAGCTAAGCTACCCTTCTTCTAGTCTTATTATTAAACAGAAAACAGTGGACTTTGGCTTCATTTCTGCTTTGAATGAACGCGTAAATATACGGTAAGTCTACCTCATTTTATCTGTTTAACGCTTGTAACCCTTTTTAAGACATACATTGTTCTCTCATACAACAGCTGACTAATTCACTGTAATGTATATTATAGTATAGCAACCGCTAGCTAACGTTAGCTGTCTATTTAAACGACAGGAGCAGTGGCTAACGTTAGCTAGCTTATGGTTACCAATGGTAACAAATCCAGGTCCCGAAATTGAAAATCCATCCCAGGCTTTTGCTCCAACTGCATGGGTGGCTCCGCTGCGGATAACTGGTCCACGAAGCTGGAGTAAAATCCTGGAGTGGATCTGGAATATTAGCTACTCACCTCTGTTGGTTACCCAGCAGCTGTAGATACATCTATCTAATTAGAGTAAGCTGACTGGCTGGTACATTGGTACACTGATATCGGTGTAGTGGAGTCGCTTGTTTAAATGATGTTAACTTAGCTTTATTTAGTACTTAACAGCTACCTTTGGTGTTTGGTTCCCCAGTAATCAGTGTATAATTCATTATTTGTGATAGAGAGAGAGAGCTAAACACAGAGGAGATTTCTATATAAGCAACTTTTCTATATATAAAAAAAAAAATAATCAAAAAGCAAATTTTTAGAGACCTAAACCACTGGCTCAACTAAATGACTTAAGTCATAAATAATAACAATTTGCTTTAATAAATAATTTCCTTAATGTAGTTATTCTTTTAGTCAAATAAACTGTTTCCACATTAAAAAAAACATCCTCTCTAAATTGTAGACATAATCTATTAAATTAAATTCAGTTTATAGTCAGTTCAGCTGAATCAGTAAATACATTTTTTAGATTTTCAAAGTTATTAGAGTTATGGAATGATTTAACTAATAAAAGGACACAGTGTGACTTATTAATTTGAGAAAATATATATATTCATTTGAGAGAACAATTTATTAAATTAAAGGAATAAATTATTAATTTAAGGAAATAATTTATTAAATCTAGGATGATTATTATTATTTTTAAACAAAAAGGTTGTTTTTTTGTTCATTTTTGAGGGAGCTTTGAAATTGAAATTAAGGAGCAATTTATTAAATGGCCAGCACATATTAATAAATAGACAAGACAATTTATGACATTGAGGGAGAGAAGATATTTAAGTAAACGGAGGCAACAAACTGTTGAATCAGTGAAATAAACTGTTAATTGGAGGGAACAATTTATTCAGTCAAAGAAATGCATTGTTTACATAAATTAAAGATACTAACGTTAATGAATGATTTAATTAATACAGTTAGACAATGTAGTTTATAAAATCAAATGAAGGATTCAGTTGTGGGAACATTTTTATAAAATTGAGAGAATAGATATTTTTTTAAACTGAAAGGTAAATTGATTATTTCATTATTAATGTGATAATTTATGATATAATGATACTGATTTATTAATCAAAGAAGTTGGTTTTATTAAAATAAAAAAGCTATTTATTAAATGGCAAGAACACTTTAATAAATGGACAAAACAGTTTATTGAGACATTGAGAAAGATAAAAAATAAAGGTGGGAACAGATTATTTTTGGAGGTAATGCTTTAAATTGAGAGACTGATTTATTACATCAAGTGAATGTTTTAAGTCTGTAATTTTCTCTTTAGGTGTTTTGAAGTTTATTTGTATATTTTTTCAGTTAATCTTATTTCACAACATGTGTGTTTGACAGCTGCACTCTTGCATCTCTAGTATCACATGCATGTGAAAGTGAAAAGCAGTGTTATCATGGGAAAAACAGTGTACTATTTTCTGGAAAATTGCTGTTTAGTTTTTTTTAAATCTTTTAATATTATTCTTGTTCACAGTTAGAGATGAAACAGTATCACTTTTTCTATTCTGATATCGATTTTGACGTCTTGGGTATCGGCTGATACAGGAGAGCTGTAAATTGAGCTATTTTCATTTAAACAGCAGCACACAGAAGCATCTAATAGTAAGATATCATGGTTAACCTATCCCACTATCCCATGGGAACAAATGCTCAGCTTGTCAGCAGTGTGAGTGTGTGCTGTTTTAGGCTAGATTGCTACGGATTGGGTAAGGTTCTTTTATTTTTTCCATCTGATTTGATTGGATTTGATATGAACCCCAGACCGATATACCCTGATACTGATGTCATCTCTGTTTACAGTTTTTAACACTCAGTCAAGATTGCTCATGTGCAAACCCTAAAAATAGAAAAGCTCCAAAATGCTGTTTGTCTCAGTTTCAGCTTCCTCTGATGCTCACACACACACACACACACACACACACACACAGACACACCACACACACAGACATACACACAGTGTGCATGAGTTCTGACAGTGAACACATAACATGTCGCTGTAAGCACAGTGCTGCAGAATTGTTTATATGTGCGGTAGAATGCATTTATTGAGTATCTTGAGTTGCTGTTTGGTGTATAAATAGTGTGAGATATGTTTAGATGTGGTTTTATAAGTCTATTTACAACTCTGCTATTTTGTCTCAGAGTAAAACCTGAGCTGTGTCAAACTGTGTCATATATATTGTCACTATAAGGTTCACTACTGTTTTACTACTGAGTTTAAAGCACTGTAACATTGCCACAATGTGCTCCAATGCACAGTGCACAAATAATGTACTACTTTGGACATTTAAGGCATTGTTTGGTTGGTTGATTTGTGTGTAGTATTTTGTGGAAGACTGATGTTCAGATGTAGTGAATAGTCAGTGTGTTTGAAACACGTTTACACAGTTGTTTTACCTTTTATAGGAAAAGATTAGAAAGTTCAACCAGCTTTTATGTTATTGGCTGGTTTACAGCATTGCCATTGGCTTTCAGAAGCTGCAAACCATAGCATAGTTTTTATATTGGAAAAAACACAGTTAAACATGGTTATTTACAGAGTGTTTCTGAATAGTGTTGTTACACTCTTGTTTCCTCTCAGTAGGATGTGCTGTTAGCTGTTAGCAAAAATTATTAATTTATATTTAAGCAACAATATTATTGTGATTATACCACATTTCCATTATTGCTGTTGGAGAATATCTGTTAAAATAAAAGTTAAAATAGTTCCATTGCTGCTCTGTTTGTAGCTGCACTGTTTGGCTTGTAAGTGCTGCGTTGTTGCTAGGTTCCCTGTATGTGGCAGAGTAATAGATGGAGAGCTTTGGTGACAGTGCATTACCGGCTGATAATGGCACTCATAGTACGCCCCTCAGCCAATCACATTGCAGGGTTGGAACTAACTGTGGTATAATTAACGATTGATAGTGACAGTGGTTCAGTTTGTATTGTGTTTAAACTCTGGCCGTTAGATAATCATTTACCTGTTGGGTAACAGTCGACTTTTCTTTTATCACATTTCATAAACATGAGAGTTTTTACGCAATGACAGTTCTTTTTAAAAGTTGATGTATACAATTGCAATATCACTTTGCTTACATTGTTGTAATATATTGTGGTATATAAATATCTTTTGTTAATACACAGCACTAAAAGCCTGGTTAGCTTTTAGCCATAATTCAGTCACTCACTCAGCTTTGGCCTGAGACAGTGTTCTGGTGTCCTTCTGATGTGTGTTTAGCTTCAGTTTTAGTTCAGCTAGAGGACTAAAGAGAGCACTGGAGATGGGAGGAAAACATTACCATGTATTCTTAACTAGCTTCAGCTGGGCTGAACTCTGTAATGATGTTTGCAGATGCTACTATTATCAACTTCAGTCTGGCATCAAGTATTTGACTGTTCACTGCACTGTTACTGACTTAATTTAGAGTGTGATCATATCAGTATTGTACCTGTCGGATCAGTGACAGGTTCAGTATTATTGTAAGGTGGATTTTTAAAAAGCATGTTTATCTTTACACTACCTGTCTTGATAAATGGATGAAGGACATTTTGCAGTTGTCTTGCTCTCTAATGGCTGTGTTTCTGTAATCTGAGTGTAAACTGTGCTGGTTAGGAAGCCTCTTTATGTGCTTTAGTTTTGCAGGTTTGTGTGTCTTAAAATCACTTGGATTTGTTTGATCGTGAAAATGTCTTATGTTAGATTGGATAAAATTGTGTTGTCATACTTTTACTATGTAGCTATCCCTGCATTTTAGCTTGTTACAGGAGAAATGTTGTTTGTTGAAGCACTGCGATTTTGTTAAAATACAGCTCTGGGAAAATACTAAGAGACCAATGGACAACATTTGGACAACATTTCTCCCAATTAAATATAAAGATTATAAAGATTATTGTCATGTATTTGCAGATAATGAGAAATGGCTGAAATAACAAAAAGATGCAGAGCTTTCAGACCTCAAATAATACAAAGAAAACAAGTTCTTATTCATGAAGTTTTATGAGTTCAGAAATTAATATTTGGTGGAATAATCCTGTTTTTTATCACAGTTTTCATCTTGGCATGATCCCTTCCACCAGTCTTACACACTGCTTTTGGATAATCTGGTGAAAAAATTCAAGCAGTTCAGCTTAGTTTGGTGGCTTGTGATCATCCATATTCCTCTTGATTATATGTCAGAGGTTTTTAATTTGGTAAAATCAAAGAAACTCATAATTTTTATTATTTTTCTTCTTTTTTTTTCTCCAGAGCTGTATGGAATATTTGAAAACTAGAACATACTAAACTCTCTAAATGCTATTCTCTTTCTGTGGAATCTTGCTATCATACACTTGCGAACACATGCTCACTACACTAATAGGATGATGGGCCAGACTGCCACTGCCTGGCTAAAACGGTGCTGAACTGGACAGGAAACAGCACCCAGGTTGCTAGGTTACACTGGGTTCCCTGGTCCTGTTCATTTTCATCTTCAAACACAGTGATCCTGTACAGTTCAACAGGAAATGCCTCCTTAGGATTACAGATATGTAAAACAGATCCATCAAAGTTTTGATTTATACAGTTTGTGCACATAAACTAAGGAAGTACACAAATCTAATGTCTTGCAAATAACAATGTAGTTTGGTAATAGATTCCTTTATTAAACCAGTAATTTAAATATTTTAAATTCTTCACCAATCAAGTGCAAATTAAACTAAACGCTTGAGGTTTTAATAAGACAGTCTGCTTTAAAGCCCTCGCTGAGCATGTTTTAATCATCTGCGGATGATGTACTGCACCTGATTCTAAATTTAGACATTTTATGTAGTAATTAATGTAGTGATGTTTTAAATACATAACATTTTACGTTTATACTGTAAAGTTGCTGTTTTGGAGATTGTGTGTTTTATTGAACAGCGACGTTTTGGGGTGTCCAATTTTATTTAAATGCCTGTAATAGGGTTAAACAGTCTTGTCCAGTCTGTGGAAAATCCATCAAGATATGTTAAGATATGTAACTTGTTAAGACAGAAAATACATAGATGAGGCAAACATCGCTCTGCATTGTCCAGAAAATTCTGGTAATTAAGTCTTTCTGTACTTACAAGTACAACACTCATGAATAATTTAGGAAATATTGATTTTCTCATGCATCTGCTCATGTGTTTAAACAGCGTATTCCGGGCCACGTCTGCAGACACCTTTCCCAAACACAGAATTGTGCATGTTGTGTAAGCTGGGACCTGAGATAACATCACATCACATTAGAGGTTAGATCGGGCCCAAAAATCCCGGCCCGAGTCCGTGCACATTCTGCCCGAGCCCGACCTGAAAACTGTCATTAAGAGCCCAAGCGTGACCCACCCCATACACTGGCTGTTTCCAGGCTGTTTCAGTAAGCAAATCTGTTCAGAATGATGTTAATGAACACTGCAGCATAGAAGCATAGAATTATTATTTAATAAAAATGTCTTTTTAAAAACAGATACACACAGCGCTGCGCGTTAAACGCTGACAAGTGGAGGAGTTCACATGCGCTCACAGCTGCGTGATTATAACATTCTAACTGGTGCAACTTTCTTTAAACCGTTTATTTTGTAACTTATGAGGTTCTAATAGTTGAATAGATGAATTTTTCATTATAGTTTAATTTTATTTTAGTTTTTAGAGTGGGTTTGCTAGTTTTTAGTTTTTACACATCACATCAGAGAGCTAATTCTGAGAAACACATAAACAAACTCAAAAACTCAATAAACTTTAATAAAACTTTAACTTTCATAAACAGATTTCACTCATTTTCACCAAAAGTATCAACTATGAGTGAGTAAGCGACAGAGAGAGTGAGAGAAAGAGAGAGATTTATCAGTTCATCCTCCCTCTTGGGGTGTTTTCTGGTGTGTGTGTTACTCACAGGTAAAGATGCTCACAGCTGCTTCTCAAATGGACTTATAGCTGTGTGGAGTTTATTCCACACACTGTATCTCCTGTTTCACTACAAAACATGTGCTTTTATCTCCCTCATGCTCATATTTTAATCCCATACAGAATTCTGCAGTTTCTGTTTTCTGCTGTTATTTTGTTGTGCCGAATCCCACTCCCCATAGAATCCGGCTCCGCTTCACAAGCAGTTTCGGCACAACACCGCCCCCTGTAAAGCTGCGGGAGTGGGAATGGCGCTTATAAATAAATGAACAAACAAGAAAACGAAGGGTATTCTATATGTAAATAGTTCTATCTGTAACACACAGTACAGTTCCAGTTAGTTACGTTTTTTTCTTTTAATTACCGTTTTTATTTGTTTCAGTTAACAAATATGTTTTTTCACTTTCAGAGTTCGGGTCGGGCCTCGGGTCAGGTCGGGTTCGGGAGAGAATCTAAGCTCTATATCACATCACAACTACAGTGTTGTAACAAATGCCAGAAATTCACCTAGTATGATAAACACATTGTGAACAGGTTCTGTGTTTTCCCCCTGTTACATGGTTTAAAGGCTGGCCTGCACAATTTTGATAAAAATGATGCATTTGACAGCCCATATAAGTGCCAGCCATTAATCAGAACGCTTGCAGGAGCATCTGAGATTTATCTGTGCTCTCTCTCTCTGGGTGTATGCTTGAAGGAAATTATGATTTGTGAGCTTGGTTGTTCCTGGGAAGGCCTTCGGTAGTATTAAGTGTGGATATCTGAAATTGATGTACCAGGCGTGTTTACAGAGTTGACAGCTGTAGCTTGTGATCATATTGTACAAGTTATTATAATGTACTGGTGCTGCAGCAATGACTAAGACATTAATCAGAAACTTTGTTAATTGTTTGATGTGACACTGTATATACTCCACATATACTAGTGCATCTCCAAAAAATTTGAATATAATTGAAAAGTTAGTTTATTTCAGTAATTCAGTTAAAATGTGAAACTCGTTAAATAGATGTATTACACACAGAGGGATCTATTCTAAGTGTTTATTTATTTTTATTATATAAGACCAATTGGTACTTGTGGCAGTTTGCCCAGTCCTGCTGGAAAATGAAATCCACATCTCCATAAAAGTTGTCAGTAGCAGAGGGAAGCATGAAGCGCTGTAAGATTTTCTGGGAAAACACTGCACTGACTTTGGACTTGATAAAACACAGTGGATCAACACCAGCAGATCACATGCCTCTCCAAACCATCACTGATTGGTGGAAACTTCACACTAGACCTCAAGCAGTTTGGACTGTGTATCGCTCCACTCTTCCTCCAAACTCTGCTCCCTTAATTTACAAATTAAATGCAAAAGTTACTGATGGTCAGTGATTGTTTGAAGAGCCATATCATCTGCTGGTGTTTTGAACTGAAGTACTGAAATAAAGTAACATTTAAATGCTATTCAAAATTTTTGAGATGCACTTGTACAAAAGTATTGGGACACCTTCTTTCAGAGGATTGCCATAAGGATTTGATTTAGTGATGTCCCCGATCCGATCATGTGATGTTTCAAAAATAATAAAAGTAATAATAAAAAAAAAACTCAAGGGACAACTTGGAGGTGTTCTTTCTTTTCTTTTTTACAGCATTGCCAAAGTATCAGACCGGACTCTGTATCAGCAGATACTCATTATCAACCAAAAAAAACAAAAAAATGTGATCGGGACATCCCTAATTTGATTGCATTTAGCAACCAGAACAATGGCCATTAAGAACCCAGCAAATGGCGGCTGTGCTACTACAAATGGCCAGTACTGGTTGTGCTTTTTTAAATAACAATTGAACCATTTTTTTTACATTTATTTCTTTATCTATTAATTTTTAATATATTGATTGTTTTATTTATTCTGTTAATTCAAGATATAGGGTTTAAATCTGTGAACGGTCTTTCTAGGGACCAGTTAACTAAATAAATGTGAAATCAATTTTTTTTTTGGAGAAACCTTTAATTTATTCTTGCCATACAGTTTGTTAAAAGCTAAAATGTAATCAAATCAAAATGTTACATTTGTTTCTAAACTGAGCTGTCTAATATTACGTTATAAATGTGTAACTCAGCATTGACATATATGTACATGTGCAATATTCGATATCTGCATCATGCCAGAATTCCCAAATTGGTTTTTATTTTTTAAAAGTATTACATGGCAGATGTCTGCTCTCACAACTTGTGAATTACCTCCATGTAGATAGAATGAATCGTTTTTACTCACTGTCTGATTCAACCTTCTGCTGGATGAGAAGTTTTTTTTTTAGTTCAGAGTTTAATTCAAGGCTCAATTAGAAATAGGAATCATGGTGTTAATTTATGTGCCTCACTTCCCCTCTCTTTACAGCTGTTGAAGAGCTATTTTGTCTCCGATTTGGCCGTGATATCTTGGAGTCAGTTATAATAATGTGAAGCTTTATTTGATGTCGTCCTCCCACGTATGGCGGTGAGTCATAGATGCCGGTGATTCTGGCTGATGTTTAACAGGAAGCGCTGCTGGAATATTGATGAGGGAGAATCCACCATGTTACGTCTATATTTTGGGTTTGGAACATCTCTTAACTCTGTCAGACATGGTGGTCGTTTTGATGTTCTGTGATGCTGTTTATTACACACTGCAGTGGATGATGGAAATGCAAATGAAAGAAGTGTGTGTGTGTGTTCGTGTTCTCTCTCTGCCTATTTTCTGTGTCTTATGCTGGGTTTGCAGCAGAAGCAGAATAGCTTTTTTTTCCTTCAGAGATTTGAAGTGCTATTTATAGATGCCTACTGGAGCACCGAGCGTATGGTGCTGCTGCCTCGCTCTCTCTCTTTCTCTCTCTCTCTCACATACATGCTTTCTCACTTTCCCCAGCACACCATCCTGATAGGCTCGTCTCTGTCTCTGTCATCTCCTACAGCTTCCTTTTGCTTTCTCTAATTCCTTCCTTTTTTATCTTTTATGTCTTTTCATCGCTGTCTCTGTGCATCCCCCCATCTTGCCCTGGTTTCCTGATGCTTCTGCTCTTATTCTGTGTTGTTGCCTCATTTTCTCCTCTCTCTGCTTCTTTCTCTCTTTCTCTGCACCTCCACCCCCCCTCCTTTCTTTTTCTCTCTCTGGGTTGCTGAATGTGAATTATTGATAGTTGCTGGAGGGTGGGGACTGCTGGCATGGCAAGCAAAGACTCTCGTTTCTGATTGGATATGTAAGCCTTGTCAGGCTTTCAGGCTTCACACATTTAATCTAAAAATAAGAGCTGGATAATCAGACTGTGAAGAAAGCCATGCCCATCTAAAGGATGAAATGATAACGCCTTGCTTTCTTATTCCATAAAAACTGCAGGATTGGGGCTTAGTGCCAACAGCTTCACGTAAACTGAACTCTGTGGTCCAGACAGACGTAGGGTCATCCCTCAAAACCCTGCGAGAGAGAACTTTGTGTGTGTCTGTGATGGAGAAGGAGCATGTGGTCTACCTAAAGATTGTACACCATAGTCTGTCCAATTCATCAACATCCCAAGAAAACATTTTCCAGCTGTTGCTATATGATGGAATACCCCATGTTTGTTTCTTATGGCTTCTGGAAGATGGACAGCACAGCCTACCAAAGCAGACGGCACAAATACACACGGGTCTCCGATTGCTATCGATCTCAGATGAACGGTGGTGCCTTGTTGCAAAGTGCTGTAGTAGTGGGCACGACTCGAGTGAACAGTTCTCGTGACTGCACTGAAATGAATGTGAAATGTTCCAAATTCAGAAGCTCGGTTTACTTTATCGTTACTATGTGTTATTCAGAGTGCTCTGTACTCTCAGCACAACCAGAAACCTGTGCAGCACTGAGGATGTGAGCACACCACCAGCCCAGTTTTTGCCTTGTAAAATGATTTCCATATTTGATTTTGCATGACATAAAAAATATTTTTAAAAATACTCTTTGATGCACTGGTACCCTGTTGTGGGGGTATACCTGTTTCTGCCTTGCTCTCAAAAATTATGACTAGGCTCTAGATTTAATGAAGCTCACCAGGAAGAAGTGCATGAGAATACGGATTGATGGGTGGATCACCTTGTTTATGTGTTGTTATACTTAATTTCAGTTATTCTTAAAGCAGCGTTTTGCTTGTCAGTGTCACTGCAGTTCTGAGAAGGACACACCAGCCAAATAATAGCTGTTCTGTGGTGGTCTCCCTTGTATGGAACCTGATCATAATAAAGTATAGGGAGAAACAGGACTACCGTATGTGTACCATATTATACAGCTGTATTACATAGAGCTCTATTTTAAGTGTTTTTTTTTTGTGTTGATGATTATGACTTACAGCCAATGAAAACCCAAAAATCAGTGTCTCAGAAAATGTGAATATTCTAAAAGACCATTTGGTACTTTTGGCAGTGTGCCAGTGTTTCCAGTCCTGCTGGAAAATGAAATCTGCATCTTCATAAAAAACATTTCTCTGACTTTGGACTTGATATAACACAGTGGATCAACACCTGCAGATGACATGACTCTCCAAATCATCACTGACCATCAGTAAATTTTACTTTTCATTTGTAAATCAACGAACCAGAGTCTGTGGGAAGAGTAGGGAGACACACAACATAGTTTTCACTATATATATATATATATATATATATATATATGTGTGTGTGTGTGTTAGCTACGCATACTACCGCACAATAAAGTACAATATTTATTTTATTTTTGTTTTGCAAGTAAAGCTTGTTGTCTTTATTGATCTGAATTCACTGTGCAAAACAAATTGGGAAATGATGTGAGAAATAAATATTTAAAATTCCAGGTGTGAACAGCTGTGCATTTTGGCAATCACTATGATTGCATCACCCGGGACGCATGCTAATGCCAGATGTGAACTGCAAATACCTGTTGCATGTAACATATTTCATTATTTTAGTAGGATGCTTTTTTTTTTTTTTTGGGGGGGGGGGGCCTATCACTAGTACAGAGAGAGAGGATGTTTGGTGTAGGGTTCTGTCTATCTCCTTCTTGCTCTCTCTCTGTCATGCGTTCACACAGGAATCCCTCTTAAGATGTTGCAGTGCTAGGTATTATTAGTACAGGTCCTTATTCTGTCACATGTTAAAACATAGCCAGACCAGACTGTCCTAAAAACATGCCTGCTCACAATACACAGTTTCTGAATCCACTTGTAATTTACCTTTTCTTTGCCAGTCCTCTTCTCAGTGACTGAAACAGTTAAATCCAGCCATGCTGTTTGGATTATAGATTATTATTATGAGTGAAAGCTGCTGATTGCTGCAGATTTAAGGACTTGCATTTTTTTTTATATGAGCAGATTTTCCTCCATCAGTACATGTATCGCCTTGGACCCTGTTTTCCTACCAAGTACTTTTGAGAGGGTATTATTTGAATCCAATAATCCAGAGACAAGAAATTGGACTTATTTACTATTATTAATTGCTGTTATTGTGGCCTTATCATAGCTCTTACGATGTGTTTATTGTAAAAACTTAAATCACAGTAACGATAAAATATGTTTAATCACACAGCCCAAAAAAAAAAAAATACAAATCTGGTGGAAAAATCTGGATACATTTTCTTTCAAAATGCAGCAGGCAGGGGCGCCGAGTGGTCCAGCGGTCTAAAGCGGGAGATCACAGGTTCGAAACCCCCCGCTTTGCCATCAAGCTGCCGGCGCTCAGAGGGAGCAAAATTGGCCCTGCTCCCTCCGGGTGGGTAGATGGGGCTCTCTCCCCACATCACTCCGAGGGTGATGTCCACAGCAGGGCGTCTGTGAGCTGATGTATCAGAACCGAGCCGCTGCGCTTTCCTTCAAGCGCGCTGGCTGCTCAGCAATGCTGCATCAGCAGCAGTTTGAAAAGAAGCGGTGGCTGACTTCACATGTTTTGGAGGATGCATGTGTTAGTCTTCACCCTCCTGGTGTATTGGGGCATCACTAGTAATAGGGGGAGTCCTAGAGAGTGGGTTGGGTAATTGGCTGTGCTAAATTGTGGAGAAAATGGGGAAAATTAGAAATAATATTTACTTTGTGCAGGTCTGTCTCCCCTATTGCAGCTTGTTTTTAGAAAAAGTAAACTGCAGGTTAGCGATGGCAGGAGAACGGTTGAGTTTCATTGTGGGAGAGTTTCTGTTTATTAGAGACACAGCTTCATGTGACTCTAGCTTCAAGGTAATGTGGATTAATACATTTAATTTCAGTTAGGCCTGGACAATAATTCGATATCGGTATTTATCGCGATAAGAAATGTTTCAATAACGGTGATATCATTTTTGTGGTATATCGATATGTATTATTTACAGAATCTGTCACGGACAGGCGTTTTACTGGCGTCAGCTCGCCGCACAGCTGAACACAATCAGCCTCCGTAGCTGGACTATCTCTGTGCGTGATTATGTAATCACATAGGCACGTAGCCAGATAGGCTAGGCTAGGCTAGATTTGGCTAGGCTAGGCTAGGCTCGGGTCCGCTACGCATCTAAAATGCCTCGCGCTGGAGCCAAACGGAGCCGGGACGAGCGGATCCAAGGCTAAGGTAGGCTCGGTTCGCATCTGAAATGCTCCGCGCTGGAGTGGAACGGAGCGGAACCAAGCCGAGCCTAGCCTAGCCTAGCCTCGGGTCCGCTCGGTCCGCCCACGGGTCCGCTCGGTCAGCCTCTGGTCCGCTCGGTCCACCCACGGGTCCGCTCGGTCAGCGGTCAGTTGCGGGTCCTCTTGGCTCCCAGCACGGGACATTTTTGATGCAAAATGAATGCCCCTGCCGCTTCCACAAGTGATCAATTGAAGGAGGGAGGTCTAATTCAGTGGTGAGGATTTGGTTCAACTCTCGAAGGTCTGCTAAACTTCAGTTTGCTGCAAATTGTGCCGGAGAGTGGAGCAGGTTAGCAGCGGTAACGTTAAAACATCTAATCTGTTCCACCACCTCAATCAGTTCCACTACATACAATATTTTCCTTATACTGGCTGAATCACTTTTATAGCGTATGTTGTAAGTTATTTAAGTTATTTAAAGTTTATGAATCCTTTAGGTTTGTTTATTTGACGGGGATATCATGTTCCTTTTATGTTTATAAAGAGTTGTATTTTGGCTGAAGCACTTTTGTAGCTTATATTGTAACTAAGTTATTTATAGTTGATAAAGCCTATAGGTTTGTTTATTTGATGGGAAAATCTTGTTGCTTTTATGTATATAAAGGCTTCTTTTATTCTTTATCCTAGTTGAAACACTTTTGTTTTGATCTGTTAAATTTGTTTACAAAAGAATAAGAAGCTCTGCTTCTGTCCTAATTTAAAGTTATTTTTATTGGTAATAGTTATATAGGCTTATGTTTGACAGGGATGTCATGTTTTTATTTTGCTATATGCAAATAAAATTGAGCATTGATTTATCTTGACTATTTTTTATTTCTTAAGTATTATAATGTTTTCGTGAAAGGAGGTTTCAAAGACTTAAATTAAATTTTCAGACAGTAGTAGGTACATATTTCCATTGCAGGGATTCTTCGCAGTTTTCTGTGGCCTTCTAAGTATTTATATCGATATCGAAATTATATCGTATCGACCGAAATTAAGGAATATATCGTGATATGAATTTTGGCCATATCGTCCAGCACTAATTTCAGTACAGTTTGTTTTATTTATTCATTTCACAGTTGATGTAAGCAGAAACATCATTGCAGCCAGTGTGAATATTTGTGTGCTTATGATCAATATGAATATTTTGTGTGCTAGTGTGTATCTGTTCAAAAAAATATCCTCATATTCAGAGACATGCATGTTTAAAGATACAAAAGGTTCGGCTTGCATTTCTTTTAGTTTTTATGGTGGCGTTTGTGGAATGTTTGTAGCCCTTTTTCTATTGTAGAAAGTTTTAAAGTTTAGAGTTTTAGTAGTCTGTGCAGATGATGTTTATGTGGGTGATGCTTTGTAGTAGAATAATGACCACTATTGTGTCAACTGTGTTTGGTTGCAGACAATTGGCTGTGGTATCTGAGTTTTCTTGCCCTGTGTTCACACTAACCGGCGACAGTTGACAGGTGGGCTTTTACAGTGTTTTTCAGTTCTGGCCCTTGCTTCAGACTAACGGTTTCACAACTGTCCCAAAACCCTACCAAAGCTTTATCAATCGTCCCAACAATAATATATATTTTTTAACATGACTGTTGTATTTATTTGTGTATTTTCTAATGCCATGATGTTTTCAGTTGTTTTTGTGTCTAATCATTTCTTTATTTTTGTTTTTGTTTTTTGCTGACACAGTAAAATCTGTCCATATCTGCTTGTCTTAAAAGAGCAGTTCCACCATTTCCCTTCTTACCTGATTACCGTTGCCACTGTTGAAGCTCCCAAGTTGACAGACATAGCGATTTACAAAGTACGATTATTAAATAATATATATATTTTTTTAGTTTTTTGCATTACCCTGTTATGTAGCCTTATTAGATCCATAGCCGGCTATCTAGAGAATCCCATGATGCTTCAGTGTTAAGAGTTTGAGGGTCAGAATTTATATTTATTTTCTGATTTGCTTTGAAAAATCAGTAATATGTATTTATCTTCATTTAATCAGGGGTGCCCACACATATTCAACGTAAAACTAAATATTAAAAACTCATTCTCAGCCTGGGCTTGTAAGGTTAACGGTTCATCTGTTAACTTTCTGACCACTAGAGGTCTGGTGGTTTTGCCTGTTGCACCTTTTAACATTTTTTCTCAATGTGTAAACCCAGTGATGCCTCAACCATTCTATAGCCTTATATGCTCACTAATACGATACAGAGCATTTTTCACTTTCACATTTATTAAGCATAAGCTTGACTGTAAGCACTCATGCACTATTGTAATGTACTTGTGTTCTCTGTTAAACTATAATCCATCCTGTTATGAATAAGTTTTGATTAAGTGAAAGTGTGTGAGTGTATTTCTTTAGCTGACAGCTCAAAGTGTTCAACTGCTTATCAGTGCAATTACTCTCTGGCTGTTTCAGTGAGACTAAAAGATGAAGAGAGACTCTGACGCGAGTGTGGTATGTGAATGTGAGAGAGAGAGAGAATGAATGAGCGCATGCTCGCATGTCAGTGAGGGAGAGAGAGCGCGAGTGCAGCTCATTGCCTCCTGCGCTTCATTCAGAAAAAGAAGGGGGGCGTCAGAAACGAAGTGTTCCCGTTCACAGGAAAATAACGATAGCGCAGCGGAGGAGAGAGGAAAGAGGGAAGAAGGAACAGTGAAAAGAGAAGGAGAAGAGAAAGATCGGTCTGTTTCTGCAGGCATGGACTGTTTGGCTGTTTTTTGGTGCCTGTATATGTTGTGATTGTTTCTGGACTCTGTGGTCTCTGTCAGTGAAGCACGCCAAGCCTCGAGCACCTGACGCTCACCGGAATCCCCACGAATACGACACTCAATACAGTAAGGTGTGTGTGTGTGTGTGTGTGTGTGTGTAGATACATGCTTGCTTAAGTGAAGATTCTTATTAATGTTGCCTGATATAGTACATGACATTACATTATTGCATCTCTTCTACTGTAATGTATACAGTCAATTAATCTGGTTCAAGTTGAACCTTCTCCATCTCTTTTACTGTATGTTTCTTACAGGCAGTTAGTTAGTGTGGTTTGACTTTTTCTTTCTTGTCCACTCTGGAAAGCTTTTAAAATTAATATAAAATATAGTTATGATTTGTAGTAGTATTCTTATAACTGTAACTTCCTCTTAGGGTGCGATGTGCTGCTCTGGAAGATGTAGTGATTAGCCAAGTTGTGGGCGATTGGAGAAGGATGGAAGGAATGAGGGATGGAGGAAATTGGGTCAGGGATGCAGGGGTAGGATGTTGGGAATTGCATAAGACATGTTAAGTGTTGAGCGTGTATACAGTATGTATGCTGCATTAATTATGATATGTATAATATGTAGCCTGTGTTCAAACTTGCACTCATTTAGCTATTAAAAAAATGATCATGCTGTAGTTTTGAATGGCTGCATGTTGAGGTTTATTTGCTCTGTGTGTGTTTGTGTGTGTGTGTGTGTGTGTGTGTGTTTGTGTGTCTGAGACAGAGTGTGGCATTGAGCGAGAGAGAGCGAGGTCCCTGTCTGCCCACCCGTGTGCAGTACGAGGGGGAGGGAGGCCTGGTCTTTGCTGAGGTAATGAGGAATTCCCTTTTGCTGAGTGCGTCCAGCGTTCGCTCTGGGGTGGACGAGGAGGTGGAAGGTGGGGGTGGAGCCCTGGTGGGAAGGGGACATCAACTTGCCATACTGTTGGTCACCCACATTGTCACAGACTCACACTCACACACACACTGGGCAGGGGAAGCTGTGTGTGTGTGTGTGTGGGTCAGTGTGGGGGAGTTGAGAACAGTGAGGGTGTAGGTTTGATGGATTAAAAGCAATAAGAGGAGGTGGTGAAAAGAACCAATCAGGGAATTTTCCATCAGGGAACTTTCTTCTAAAAGATGCTCACCTCCACTGCAAAGATAAAAGTGCCCCCCCTCCCTCATTACCTCCACCACCCCACCCACCCAGTCCCTTGTTCTCTTCCTCTCCTCACGCTCTCGCTACCCCTGCAGAGCCTCTGCCATCAACAACTCTGTCTGCACCTCCACCTGAACCTACTGTGCGCACACACACACACATGTGCGTGCATGCACACACACACACACACACACACACACAAGGGTTATTTTTAAGCATTGTGTGCTGGAACAGAGAGTCAGAGGGAGAATGAGAGAGAAATGGTGAGTGAGTGTGGATAGGAAATGGAGAGCTGTGGAGAGCGGAGAGAGGGAGAAGCTCTTGTGAATAACAAATCTGCTGCTATAAATAGCAAGCAGTCCTCATGGCCTCCAACTCTTGCAGGTTTCCTTTTTTTCTTATTAAACCGCCTTTTCGCCTCCTCCTTTTGCTTTCTGATGAAGATTTTCTCTAAGAACCTTTCCCACATGTCTTCCTTTTCCTTTCTCACAGGATCTTTCCTCAGTACCAGTGTCTGTAATACCTTTATGACACTGATTTCATGGGTGTTGAACGGTTGTTGGATGTCTCATTTTTATTAATAACATTGATTTTGTTTATTTGGTACATTGTGTTTAACATATCAGCTCAAGGGCTGAAATCCCTCTGCCACCCCTGTGCACCACATATCTGGAGTACAAATGCACCAGACAGATCTGACAAAAATAAAAAATAAATAAATAAATACAGTGCAGAGATATTTTTCAAACCAGCTTTAGAATCTGCATGTCAGAATGTGTAAAGTAACCTTACAAAAAAGATGTCATGATGCATGCATACATCAGACCATAAAATAACCAGTTGTTTACAGTCACCTGCCAGCCATACCAACTGATAAGAGAATACGCTTGTTTTATATGAGCTGGACACTTGTGCAGCATAGAGGGAAGTGGGGAAACGTTCGTAGTAAGAGTAACTACAGATCATTGTTGTCTTTTGGCATTAGAAATATGATTTTTTTCACCTCATCCTATCTTAAAAAATCATTTTTAATTCTTCAAGCTTCTCAGAAAATTCACATGTACAACTGCTCACAAGGGAAAACTTATTTTGTATATACTGCAGGGGTGTATAGAAGTAAAGAGGGAGCCTAACAGCAAAAAATAACAGTTTTCCAATAACATTGATTACATAATAACATAGGTTGTCGACATAATCAGAGATGAGGGGGCATGTGTTTAACTATTAAATTACACTTTTGCATTTCTGACTGTAAATTGTAACTTTTGATAAATTAATAAATATTGATTTTTTTCTGATATTTTACAATAGTATCAGAAAAGATGTAAGGTTTTGCATTAATAGTTAATAAACCCATTTAGCTCTATACATTGACATCGCCTGGACCCTGTGTTTCCCTTCTCTAACCCACCCACTACACCCAGGCAGGGATTGTTAATAAGGTGATTAGTTGGATAAGTGGGATAGACTACAGTGTGCTGGACGGGGGATATTCCAGATCTGGGGTTAGGAATCACTGAATGTCTTTCACTGCTAATGTAACTTGTTCTGCTTGCAATGTTGTTTTGTAACAATGTAAAACCAGAGATGCTTTCGGGATCATAGGAGGTTAAAACATTAATGAATCATTGAATTGGGTAGCTTCCATCTTAATCCTTATCCAGTTATGTAATACACATATGCTAAAACATAAACATAGTACGATCACCTATAAAAGCATTCAACAGTAAATATCAGTATGTGTCCAGAATCTGTAACACACACACATAAACAATAGTTTTAAAAGTACTAAACTAAATCAGTCCAGAATGTCTCATTATATAAACTGAAACTCAACGTTATTTTACTTCAGTAAATAGAACATTTGACCTTAACTCTGTAGCTGCAACACAAAGATTAGATCTGTATCAGCTGATATTTAGCATTGCGATATGCAATTAGGGACATCAGGGTCCTCTTAAAATCTTATTAAATGCATTGCAGGTTCTTAATAATGCCTAAAGCACACAAAATACAACAAATTAATAACTGGGGCTAACTAATAAAAACTGGAGTTGGGCTACGTATCATAAATATTGGAATATTCAAAACTGTCTTGTACAAGATACAAGATAATATTGTAATATTGCAACTACTACAAAGGTTATTACCTGTGTATTTAAGTTAAAAAAAAAGAATATGTATGGGTTGTTTGTGTTTAAAGTGGTTTATTTTATGACATTATGACGTTTATGTGTAGAGCTTGTTCTTTCTCAACTATGTCACTAATTCACAGTATACTGGTATAGAAGGTGTATATAGTCCAGCACTGTGATCCTCTGGAAATTAAATGCTGTGCCTGATTAACTGCATGGCATTTTTTGGGATTTCCCTCAAATAACACAGCATATTGTTACAGGTTTTGTGGTATTGGTTCTAAATTACCTTTATTTTCCATCAGCATTTCAGATTTTCATTTCATTAAAAAATGAATCACATCTGATAGGAAAGACCCACAAGTGCTGTTCAAAATGAGAGCGTGTGATTGATGAGAAGTTTTGCTTTTTATAATTAACAGTATTTGACTTTTTTCTGCCAATAAAACCCATTAGCCTCACATTTCTACATTTAGTTAAAGAAACTTCTGGTGTTGAGTGTGTGTGTGTGTGTGTGTGTGTGTGTGTGTGTGTGTGTGTGTGTTTGTGTGTGGTGTGTGTCAGGTTACTGGTATCACTTGTGCCCAACCGTGGGAAAAAGAGAGGAGGAGGCCCATAAGTCAGTAAGTGAGAGCTGGGGAGAGAAAGAGAGAGAGAGGGAGCACAAGAGCTGGAGAGAGGTGGGTGGGGAAAAGAAATCAATACTAACCTCTGGGGTGACTGGCTCTGTAATTGGTTTTAAAGTCAACGAGTTCACGCTTTTCTCATCAGAAATCACATCATTGTGGTCTGTATGCACACACCAATCTATATGTGTATTGAAACAGGACCCCAGACGACAGCTGTATTGAAACCCAACAACCAAATATTGTGTCTTTCTTTCCTTTAGGTGGATGATTAAGCTTGTAGTAATTATTGATTGTTTTATTGAAGCACTGATTGTTGAGCTGGAAACAGTTTGGCAGTTTTTAAGTCTAAAGAACACAAAACCCGACAAAGTAAACACGAATGGGAAGTGTAGTTCAGGTAGCAAAGTAGGTAGTAAAGCTGAATTAAGTCCTTGTGTTGTAAGGCACACTGTCAGAGGCAGATCAATCAGGGTTATCGTGTGACTGAAGTGAAGTGGACCCTGGTGTCTTTTTCAGTCTTGACCTCAGACCTTTGATATCTGCTTCTTTTGTTGTCTCTGGTTCTGGTTTTGTCTCTGATCTTCATGCAGTTTTGTTAGTTGGCTGGGTGTCAAATTCGATATCAAAAAGGCACAGACTAAAATGTCTCGGTACTACCAAGGTCTAAAATGTCTAAAACAAAATTTGGTGCCTGTTTCTGATACTTTGCATGAAACACTCATAAACGTGGCAAAAGCAGAGAGTGTGCACAGCGAGGTAAAACAACAGCGACGCTGCCCTGGCACACACAAGCGGCGAGCAGGCTCAGAAACATGGTGAGCATGTTTGTGGTGATTATTAAAATTGTCCACACATCGCCACTGTGCTAAAATCTCAGCCACTTTTTTGCTCACTCTCGCACTGTCTCTCTCTCTATCTCTCTGTCTCTCTCTCTCTATCTCTCTCTCACTCGCTCTGTCTCCCCCTCTCTCTCTCATCTGAGATATTATAATTCTAATAGTAAAAAAAAAAAAAAACTTTAGTCTGCCTAATCTAAACCACACTACATTATTATTACTGCCCCTTCTTAAAAATACAGGGAACTAGCAGCATTAAAAACAAAAATCATGATTATAATGTTTTATTTTTTGTATAATTAATGGTTGACACCTCCTAATATAATTTATTTTTGTCAATGTATTGCTGATATTTTTTATAAAGAACTAATAAAACTGAAATACATAAAGCAATATGCGTAGATAAAATATTTCTAGTTTAAACACAAGCAATGAATTTTGTTCTTAATAAAATGCCACAAGTATGTTCACTGTTTGTTCCAACAAGATTGATTAATTGAAAAACAGAATGAGATTCATGTCGGCTGTTAAATAAATACCTCGTGTAATGATAATTACTGTTTTTTTGTATTTTTGGTTACAATTTAGAAAAAGGTATCGCAAAACGTATAGTTTGGGTATCTTTACTGAATTAAAAGAATCATATCGGTACCAGTATCAAACATTTTAGAACTATACCCAGCCCTAAACTTAAATGCAATCGTATGAAGAAGTAAAAACCTGTCTGCGGCAAAACAAGTTTGTAGCGGTAAGCGGTACACAGCAAAATGTTTGGGTTTAAGAGTTGTCCCTTTCAGCAGCTCTCTTTCTGTTACAGACACTATACAGTTCTGTGCAAATGTTTAGGGACCTTTTAAAAGTTAGAGTTAAAAAGCTGTTTATATGGGTAGTGAGTGTTTACATTAGAGATACACCATTAAAAAAAAAAGTCTAACACTGAACATGTCGGATATTTAACACTTAACCATTTTAATAACCCAGCAGACGACCCAACATAGCTCAAAACATTTACCTCAGCAGTGCTCTTCTAATCAATAATCTCTTTAGCAGTGCCATTCGAGTCATAAATTACCTCAGTAGTACTGCTCTAGACACATGAGTAAAATTTACACAGAGAAATGCAGCCAAACAAATGCCAAGGCTAAGTTAGCTCGGCTAATGTTACAATGTTAGCAAGCCCTGTACAGCTCGTATGTTTTAGCTGGAAAGAGGAGTAAAAGTTTGTGAAAGATGAGTAAATTGTTACTTAAAGTGATAATTGATGTTGAACGCTTTTCATTTATGCAAGTTAAGTGTAAAAAATGAACTTAAACCTGCCGTTTGTCGGCTCTCCCTGTCTGCTTTCTCCCTCACTTTTTAACAGCACTCTGAGCAGCGCTGCTGCTGCTTAAAAGTCATCTGTTAGAGGAAACACTGAGCCTTAAAATAAATGTGTCATTGTGAGTTATAAATTATTCAGACTTTTCATAAATATTTTCTGTTGCCAAAAACCTGTGCATGCCAAGTTAGTTTACTCAGTAAAACCGTGGGTACAAAGCTAGCCTTTTTCAGGGGTGCTAGACAGAGTGATATTAAAATAAATACCAATAGTAAAACAGGATTTTTCACCATATTTAACCAGAAATCAATGGTCCAGAATGTAAGGATGTAATTAATGCCATCTGTGTATCAAAGATGCAAGTAAAATAAATTATGATGGTCAAACATAATCTGCCTCTGGTTGATGTGTCATGGAAAATGAGAAAAGTGCTAATCGCTCTAATATACAGTATGTGTACTTTAGTTTATGATGTAATATATGAAATAGAAGTTTAGTCTCATTCTCATTCTACCTTAGTATACAGCTGTTATGCTACAGTAAAAAACCACAGGAAGTTGCAAAGTTCATATCAGTTCAGATTTCTTTATACAGTATAGCACTACAAAATCTTACAAAATCTTGAGACCCATGAAAAAAAAAAGAATGTTCTCAAATACGATTCTCCATAAAATGTATTATTATTATGTTTTTAAACCCTCTTCATTGATTTATGCAGACTATTTGATATGTTGCATTTTATGTTCCATTTTACAGTTTATAAAGCATAACTCTCATTTTGGAATATACCTTATGCAAACAGTGGTGTGACACTGGAAAGCCAGTATCGTCGTTATGTAAAAACAGTACTTTATGAGCAATTTCAACTTTTATCTGGTTAAATTAGACATTAATAATATAAATGTAACCATTTATACTCATCATTTTACTGAGTCTGAACCTTATAACACTTAGTCACAGATAAGCATTATTCTAAGGTTATGATAATTTAATTGATAGGATTGATTAAAAACTAGCGTTTTCTGACCAGTTTTTGAGGCTCCAATATATATTTTTTTGTGTTTTTGCTCTGTTCCTGTCTCTTTCTTTTAGATCAGGCTTGAGTTGAATCAGTGGGGGGGCTGGATGAAAATAGGAACATTTTTGCGCAGGAGAGAAAGGGAGTGGTAGCAGGTGGAGGGAGAGAATGAAAGGACCATTAGAGGAGGGGTACAGTGTGTGTGTTTTATTGTGTGTATGTGTTTGGAGGAGAGGAAAGTAGTACCTGAGCAGATGGCATGGCTCTGTGTGGTACGGGCAGTGCCAACACTGACAGGTCAGCTACGTCACTGAAGACTCCTGCACCAACTCTGCGACATTGATGGTCCTCCTGGACCACCAGAGCCCAAATAATAAACAGTGAGAAACTCAGTGTAAAAAGAGATTTAGTGACATTGGTGGATTAGATTATTGGTTTACACAGTATAAGGAGCTCAGTGCTATTTACTAAAAATAAGATTAATAAATTAGCTAGAGCTGGGTAATCTGGCATAAATATAATATTCCGATACCAACGTTTTTTTTTTTTTTTCTGACACCTGGTATACTATAAAGGAAAAAAAAACAGATAAATGTATAGATGTCGTTCAGTTTGTAAACTGGTATATAAAATATGTAATAAAAATTAATGTCTTAATTAAGACTAATTATTGTCTCTCGAAATTGTAGGACAGTGTTAAAATGCTGACTACTTATTTCTGTGTTTAATCTTTCCTTTTTGTTCCTACTGTTTTTATGTTATTGACACAGAAGAAGATGTTAAGATACAGTAGAAATTGAATTTAGCAGATTTTTCCTTAAATGAATGAATGGGGTTCAAATGTTTTTGCACTCTTTAAATGTAATGATTATACAAATCTGAGCAACCACCTGAAATACCATAGCAATTACTTATACTTTTATACTGTATCACACATCTATTGACTATGTAGCAATACCATGGGAACTAGCTAGCAACCACCTGAGGTTCCATAGCAACCACCTGGCATATCATCAGAACCCCCATGCTACACCATAACATCTACTTTAGATATACTTTGCATCTTGCAGTCACTAACTAGCTACCACTTAGCAACACCCAAGCAACCACATGGAATACCATAGACACTAATTGGGACCATTTAGTTGTATTGTTTAGTTTGTTGCTCCATTGAATCATTACACACAAATAAATTTGAGTTGAGTTTGAGATAAATTTGAGATTCTATTAGAGTCATGAAAGCAGGAGTTTCCAGTATGATGTTGGATAAATGATCTCATATTAGCCAACAAATGCTCCTCTTTACTCCAGTATTTTGTTGCAGAATCCCTGTCTCTCTCCTAAGAGGCATGTGAGGGGGTTAAAGGATTTATCTGACATGTATTCAGCTGCGTGTTTGTTTGGTGGAGGGTGTGTTATAGTAGCCATCTGCCTCTTTGTGCTCTTTGAGGAGTTCTAACTCTAACTCCCAGCATCTGCCTCTTAAGAACTTCTTAACAGAACTGATACCAAGTTTTCACACGCTTTACAGTCAAGCATGATCAACTGATTTACAGGATGCTGCAGATTCCTGAAAAGTCTTAAAGAGGCTTATGCTTTGCAATTAGCTATTTACATTTTTTGAGGTGCAATTATGACTCTGTGGGGCACCTTTTTCATGTTTATTTATTACTTTCTGTTAGCTAGCATAGATGGTACATTAGGAAACTGAATAAAACAGTTTAAATTACCACGATTTTGCACTGGACCCTATTTTGTTTAGTGCAGTTTTATGTGTGATGATATTCATTTTTGTTTTAGTTTTTTCAAAGTATTGGTTTAAAAAAAAAAATACAAATTTCACTGTATATAAATTTATTGTCTGCTTTTTGTTATTGCAGTGTTATTAAGTGATTTTAATTTTGAGAGATTGAGTGATATTAAAAAGTCTACAGTTAAATTTCCCATTATCTGCAGATACTAGTATTGCACAATGGTATCATCAGATTATATCGTTATCAGTCGATGCCGATTAAAAAAAAATCTATTTATATAAATTATCAATAATTATCTATTAACTTCTAATATCATTGTGCATTCCTATATGATCAATGTTTCAAAACGATACTTGCTGATTTTTATTTATTTATATTATTTTTAAAGTTATAAAGTTATGCTGGGGTGTGTAGTCTCTCTTTAAGTTTTATAAATGTGTATATCGGCAGTCTGCAATTATATATACGTGTAGTATCAGTTATTGGCATCGGCCCAGAATTTCCACATCGGTGCAATCCTAGCAGATACCCTGATGTAAATTGTGAGGCATGAGTTTAAATACAGCATATAATTGTGTAAAGTGATCAATATGATGATTATTTGGGTGGATATGCGTGGTGGACAGGAGTGTATAGAGGCAAGTCCTCTTTTAATGCATAAGAAGTTGAGCATGATGAAAGTTGCTGTCTTTAAACATCAGGGTACAAATTGAATATATATATATATATATATATATATATATATATATAAATATTTGATTTATCTGTTCAGCTGCAGAGAGATTTTTAAAACAGGGCTAAAAGGAAAAGAGTTTAGCACATGCTCTTAGATGTGAAGAGTAAAAAGTGTCTGTGGTAAGTGATATGGCGTTGATATGTACCACTGTCTGACTTGAGGATGCTCTTTAATTAGTTATTTTGTTTGTGTTTTAGTTTAGTTAACTTAAAACTGATCATGTTTTTTGTTTAACTCAACTGAGTGAGGGGAAAAAGCATCTGTGTATATATGTAGGTCATGTTCAGTTTTTTAAATGTTGGGCAGTGCCCAGTATCATGTAAGCTTTCAGATGCTGACAAAAATACTGTTTTTACCTTTTTTAGCAGATTCAGTGGTAAACAGTGAGGAAAAGATAAACCTGTGAGAAAGTGGTGCAGAAGATCCACCACAGCAGCATAACATTCACAGACTATATGCTACCAGCCACTAAGCCCATCCCCCTTTATGCTTCAATCTGTAAACTAGAAACCATAGTAATGGACATGTGGTTTGATATTCTTACAAAAAAAGACAGTAAATCTATATTGGATTTTATTTATTTCAACTTCACATTGTCATGTTGCTATGAGTGTATTTACTGACCTTTGTTTTTGTCAAGCTATATAGCTACATAAAACTAAATAAGTGTACTAATCCAATACAGTGTATCAAGACTGTGGACAATCCAAGCATATTGTAATGGATGTTGGTTGTTCCAATCCAGTTCTGATAATTTGTGTTTTGTTTTGTGTTTTCTTCTAGCAGAGCCCCCTCTGGATTGAGCTAGGTGTCAGTAACGCACAGGTTTTCCAGCTCTAAGCAGAGAGGAGAGTACACAGAAGGTAATAAAACACTTTAAACTCTTATTGTGTTTAAACTATTGTGCAGTTGAGCATGACAGTCAATCATAAAATATGTAATTCTAATGCTTTTACTGGGTTTAAGATGCTTTTTTGACGTTCATTTACAGTCACATGGCTCATAAATTCTGTGAGGAGCATTGCCGTGTGGTTTCAGTTCCATGCAGGGACTGCATTGGCATTAGTAAGGATGTTGGGCGATCACCACCCCATATCATCCCCAACTCCTTAACCTATCTCAAATTTACTGGATAGATTGCTAACATTTCAGAGAACACAGTTTCTTACTTCGTAGCTAGATATTTTATGTTTGCAGTACTTCTCTGCAGGGACTAGAGCAGCGGTGTGTGTTTGCGTTTGCACATCTTTGTCAGCAATAGGTAAAAAATATACGTAGCTGAATGCATTAGTTGGAACTGATTAGGCCACAAACAGCAAATAAATGTTGAGACAGAATAAGTAAAAAGGCCAGTTATTTTGTACCAAACAATTATTAATTAATTAATTAATTAAAGTCATATTTCAGTGTTTAGTTTTTTTTCCCCAGCAGAGCTCAGAGCGCTACTGTATTTAAGGAAGGAAAGAAAGGAAAGAGTCCGTTTAAGGATATTTTTACACTTTTTTTGGCATCAAATCAGTCTTTATGCTGAAAGGTACAAAGTATAGGGCAAAGATAATAATAGTAATAGTAATATTAGGTGAGTGCGGGTGATTTGTACTCATAAAATTATTTCATGGTTGGCAGGTCTGTTAGAATTGCACTGCTGAAAAATATAAATAGGATGAAAATAACGTTGCAAAATAGCACTGCTGAAATAGATTTATGATTAGATTAGCACCGCTGAGATTAATGTAGTATTATTATATCACTTCTGAAATAAATAAATGATCTCTAGTTTGTTTAGTAGGACTGAAAATGCTATGGGTGAGTTTTAGGATAAGATAAGTGATCAGTTTTAGTCTTCATTTTTAGTATTATATTAAATAACTTTTATTTTGCATGAAAATAAGTTAAATAAGTTGATCTAGCTGATGGTTTACTTTTTCAGGCAGTTCCTTCAGTTTGGGGCGTGCAAGTGTAATGCGTGTGAGAAACTCTGTGTTGCCTTTGTTTATAAGATTATGCACAGTACAATCTTCAGTCTTGGTTAATTAAATGTATTTCTAGTGCTAGGTGATATGGTGTCAATGTATTGATTATTTTACCTCAAGAAAGTTAAATGAGCGATATTTTTTTAATGAAGGAAGTACACTGCTCAAGTTGTTTAGTGTACATGTTTTGTTTTACTGTCATGCTGCTGCTATGGATAGTTTGGTTTTAAGGGGCAGCACATAAACGCACACAGTGGGGACATACTGTATTTTTAAGAATGCTGTAATTAATAGGGGCAAGATTCATTCAGATCACAGGTCTTAATTTTGGTTGGAATGGAACAATGACTAATCCTGCAATGTTTTCTTTAATTAGCCAGCTGTCTTCTGAATGTGAAGCTCAGTGTATCTTTATTCTTAGTGGATTTAAGGTGTGTGTGAAACTTTAACCACAGCATGTGCAGATGGGTACAATGTGTGCAGGGCTTACAGCCTCTGTGTACACTCAAATCCATTACTACCTGTCTGACCGGAAGGAGAAAATAAAAAGCCTGCAGAGTGTGTCTGTGTGTTTTGGAGGGAAAGAGAGGGAGAGAGGGCGCGAATAAGTGTGTTACTGAACTACTTTGTCAGACACGGATAATTGGGGTGATTCAGAAAGGTGTGCGTGAGTGTGTGTGTGTGTGTGTGTGTGTGTGTGTGTGTGAGAGAGATTGGGGGACAGGGTTGATGTGAGCCGGATGGGGGTTGAGAGAGATCGCTGTTCTCTCTTGGTGACAGAGCCTGTTGCCATGGAGCTGCCTCTTTTATTGGAGAAGGCCTGAGCCAATGGCACTGCAGCACACAGTTTCATCATTGAGAATTTTCTCTCTCTCTCTCTCTCTCTCTCTCTCTCTCTCTCTCTCTCTCTCTCTCGCTCTCTCTCTCTCGCTCTCACTCTCTCACACTCCCTCTCTCTTCCCAACAGGAGGAAACAGAGCAATTGCATAAGGTTTGTAATGGGAGACGAAACAGGTTTTAACCTGACACACTTATTTTTAGAGAATCCAACATCAAACTAAGAGGGAAAAGAATATATAATCCATTCTCTCACTCAAACACACACACATACATAAACCCGTGCTGCTATACACTTTTGCACTAAGGCTTATACAGTTGCACGTTTGACAAAATACAGCAGAAACTTTTTGATTGAGCTCTGCAAGGTGACTGAAAGTGACTGTTTTTTGTGGCTTTCTAGCATCACTTATAACCATCCAACATTCCCACTGTTTATGGCAGTGCTGTCCCTCTCTCTGTCCTTCTCATTCCTTCTCAGTCTTCTCCGTCAGAGAGGATCCCCCTCTGCAGCCCTCATACATCCCCTCCTTCTCTCTAGGCAAACTAACTCCATCTCTTCCTCTTCGTTTTCTCGTAAATCGTCAAGTCTGCTGACGCCATCCTCCCCCTCATAGCCCACTCAGTCCAGTGGGACCAACTCTGACTCATCCCACTCTCTTCTGTGCTCTGTATCTTTCTTTCTCTCTCACCTTGCCTCCTTCAGTCTTCTTCCTTTACCTCTGTTCTTTTATCAGTCCTGCCACTGCATCTTCAGCTCTCCCTTCTATGCCAACATCTCTCTTTGCCATTCATTTAGTTTTGAACCCCCTCCTTTCATTCCTTTTTTTTCCAATTTCTTCGTTTCGTCATTCTCCATCTGTTTGACAGGCTGCTTCGTGTTAATCACTCATGCGCACCACGTGTTTGTGACTGTGTGTTTGTGTGCACGCACTTAAACAAGGGAATCCTCTCCATGACACACTGTTGTCTGCTGTTAAACAAATTCAGCAACAGTTTGACCATGACTGAGTGTCCATCTCGCTTTGCTATTCTGAAAAAAAAAAATCCCCACGTTCACTTACTGTGTGCTTACCTGTTCAACTGATCTAAAATGTGCTCTGGTGAATCTTAAAATAATTCGCGCCAGTGGTGAAAAGTGTAGCAGAGCAGGCTGCAACTGAAATCAGGGAATTGCAATGCTTTTTCCTTTTTTCTTTTTTTTTCCCCTTTGCTCAAACTTTTTTATCTTGTCTTTTCTGCTCTCTCTCGGCCCACTGACTGACCTACACTAGCAAACCTAGAATGCTGTGGACAGTGATGCATAAATGACTATTCTGAAATCTGTGTCGAGCTCAATACCATGCTAATACACTCATACTTGATACCTAGTGCACATTGCTTTACTAACAAACAGACAACTCCAGCAGCTCACCAGTAAGATATGCTCCAGAGCTCTGGACCAACTTATGCCTCGTTTTTTTCATCTACACTGCTGCTTAAAACCTGTAAATCCCAAGCTCATTTCCCCACATTAAAGAGTTAGAGTTCATACATCCACAGGAAGTCCAAAGGCAGCAAACAAATGCTGGTTAAAAAAAGGCCCACTATTGATATTAACTTTTTGTATCCTCAATTCTTTCTCTTTGAATCATAGCTCCCAGTTTTCCATCAGTCTTCTTATCCACTTTTTTCCTGGTCAGGGTTGGGGTGGGTCTGGAGTCTACCTGTAAACATTGGGTTCAAGGCAGAAATACCCCCTGAACAGGGTACCAGTGTGTTGAAGGGCAGCTCCTGGTCATCCATCTTATCTGTTTTTTCCTGGTACTGATTGTGGTGCGTCAAAGTCTACTTGGAATAACTGGGTGCAAGGCAGGTATACCCCCTGAAGTAGGCTTGGGAATCGAGAATCGATTCCTGTTGAGAATCGATTCCTTGTGTTTCGATTCCACGGAATCGTTTGGCGCCTTGCTTAATGATTCTCTTATCGATTCCAGACAGCACGATCACGCAAGTTACGCATGTTACGCAAGTTACGCATGATTCAGTAAGCACGTCTTTTCAATGGCATCCACTAGGTTAAAACGCTCGAAAGTTTGGCTTCATTTCATGCTACACAAGGATGGCAACAGGGCGTTTTGCAACCATTGTAAATTTTTGATAACAAACATCTGCGCACACAACATTATTAGAGAGTATTTGCTACATTTCCATATTGCCAGTTGCACATTGTTGTGGACATGTTGACCTTGTTGTTGAGTTTGTAAGGTCGTATGATATTTAAGTAAACAAAGTTGGTGCTTATGAAACTGTTTGCTCTTCTTTTTTCCCCAAATTGGAATCGATAAGGAATCGAATCGTTTCACAGAATCGATAAGGGAATCGGAATCGGAAAAATCTTATCAATTCCCATCCCTACCCTGAAGTGACAGTCCATCACAGGATAGACAGGATAAATCTATATTCTTAACCACTTCTTCCTGGTCATGGTCATTGATTGATTGATTAATTCCTAAAACCATTGGGTGCAAGGCAGGAATACCCATGAAGGGGTTCCCGGCCATCCAGTTATCTTACAGATTTTCTTACGTTTGAGGCATTTCTTGATGTATTCTCTCAAGAAACCTGTAAATAATGGTTTTATGTGGCAGTGATTTTATATATTTCACACTTTTTGTTAACTAAAATATAAGCAGTAGTGCTGGGCGATATGAGAAAAATCAAATATCACAATATGGATTTTTTTTATATCACAGTAACAATATATATCATGATATACCACATTTAAGTATGTTTTCAGTTATTCTTTGAAAAATATGACAAAATATCATTGCTTACTTTTTTCTAACCATATTTTTAGTGACATTAAACCAAACTTTCACAAATGAGAATTACTACCTTTTAGTGCAGCAATATATATGTATCAAATGAAAACAAATGCAGTAGCAATTTTTTTCAAAAGTATATAAAGGTATTTAAACTGAGTTATCAAAATAAACTCAATTAACATTTTTCAAAGTGTCTGCCAAATAATGTAAAGCAGCGCCATGTCGCAAAACCTTTTTTTGCAAATGTTACTTTATCACTTATATAAACCGAATTTATGCGACGTGACCATGCCAATACTTTTCATCGTAGCCTACTTTATATATTTGCATGAATAATTGATGAAATTACTGTAGAAACGATAGGGACAATAGAAGGTAGGTAGCACAATAGACACTTGCGATATTTATCATCATATCGCACAGCACTAATAAGCAGGTTATATTTGTTGCTTGTTAGGTTGAAGTAAACATTTTTGTGCTGGAAAATAAATGTAAAAGAAACAATAGATTGCATATTAGATTTTTTTTTCAGTTATGTAAAAAATAAACTAAAGCTTAAAGTTTCTACACTGCCTTGCCAAAAAAGTCACTGATGTAAGGTTGCTGCAGTTAGTCTGCAGGTTTAGGTTCAGCAACAGTATGTGCTGAAAGAATGAGGCCATATTCCAAGATGACAATGTCAGGATTCATCGGGCTGGAATTGTGAAAGAGTATTTTTTCAGTTGTTATGTAAGGATGTAAAGAATTCTATAAGCAGCTTGATTTAGGACATTCCTAAAGTATTGACCATAATAAGCACAGTAAGATCTGATTAAGATGACGTGGGTGCACTTTGTGATCTCTAAGGACAGCGTAGGTGTTTGGTGCTTCTCTCCTTTGTACAAGTTCATTATTTGATGATCCAGTAAATCCTTCTGGAACAGCCTATGCAGATGGAGTATATTTGCGATGCACAGAAAGTGTTGCGCTGGACTTGTGTTTTTATGGGAGCGTTATGTCTGAAAAGATGTTCAGCTGTGTGGTGATGGAGCCAGGACTTTTTGTTACAGGGAAGGGAGGGAGTTCAGAACGAAACGGTCAAAAATAGGCACAGTCTAGCAAAGTGTAGGAGGAGAGGGGAAACAGTTGCTCTGCTGGGAGAGACTGTCTCACTTGCACAATATGAGCAGACCGCTGCGCTGCTGGCAAACGTGCAATTAGTATTTGGTGAGGGTTATTATTGGGTTTTAAACGATGACTAACATGGAATGTAGGAGACGCCCATGGATGCTGCAAAATTTTTAGCGCTGGAATCAGCTGTACCTGCTTCTCTACTCCACACTTAGCATTAAAAGCATTAAAGCTCCCATAGCTTTAGAGAGCAGAGATTATTGCTCTGTAATATTATTCTATCAATTATATATATATATTAAATATACAGCCCTAGTACAAACTGTTATTTCTCACTCTTTATGAATGTACACTCATGCACACAGTGAACATATCAATGAATTAGTCCTGCTCTACTGTTCTCATCAGCTCCAGAACACTGAGGCTGCCTTAACCCAGTTCAGCACTGCAAACTGGGTCAGTGTGTGTTTGATTGTGTGTGTGTGTAATTGTGTGTGTGCTTGAGTTTCAGAGAGCTACAGTTTATGTTACAATGCAGTTGTCACTGTGTGTGTGTGTGTGTGTGTGTGTGTCCTTACACAAGCCCATATGGTTTAGTTGGTTGTGATCTGGACAGCACAGAGCAGGACACATGGTTTCCTTGGATACCGAAGTCCGCCCTGAACACGTTGTTTAACACGGTGGGAGGTGGTGGTTGTCTTCGTTGAGTGATTTTTTTTTTTTCTTGCTCGCTCGCTCTCTCTCTCTCTTCCACTCTCGTTCTCTCTCTTTCTGCCCCTAATATTTATTTTTAATATCATCCCTCACTTTGCCCTTCTCTCTTACTAGCACAAATGGCAGCAGCTGAGAATGACGTTACCGTCGCCTTGGCAACCCTGTGTCCTGTGAAGGAAGAGAGAGATGTAGAGAGAGAGAGAGAGAGAAAGAGAGAGAGTGTTCATTCATGAGCATTTGCTTCCTTCATTCATCGTCATTTTTGTTCTTTCATGATAAATTGTTATATTTACTGCATCTGTTTGATTACTGGGTTTTTGCACACTGTGTGTGTCTGTGTTTGTCACTGTGTGTGTCACTGTGTAAGTGTGTCTCTGTGTGTGCGCTAGCTGCCATGTTGTGTAAGGGTGTGTGTGGGTGAATGGTCAACAGTGTCACGCATTACTGATGACGTCTTCTCTGCAGTTGGGAATCCCTGCTCTTTATGCTTGTCTCTCTCTCTTGCACTCGTTCGCTCTCTCCTACGCTTTCTCAATCTTTTTTTTCTTTCTTTCTTTCGCTCTTGTGCATGTTCTCTCCCTCCCTCCATCCCTCCTTCTCTCTTTCGTTCTGTTGTCTGTCCTACGCTTTCTTGCTCTCTTGTGCTTTCACTCTTGTGCATGATCTCTCTCTCTCTAACCCACTTTCTTGTCTGTCCTACACTTTCATGCTCTTGTGTGCATTGTCTTTCTCTCTCTCTCTCTCTGTTCTCTCCCTCCATCTCTCCTTCTCTCTTTCATTCTGCTGCCTGTCCTACACATTCTGCCTCTCTTTCTGCATTGTCTCTCTCTTTATCTGTCTATCTAGCTGTCTCTCTCCCTCTCTCTTTTGAATTCTCATGTCTGCTCTACGCATTCTTGCTCTCTGGTGCATTTTCTCACTTTTGTGTATTATCTCTCTTTCCCTTTATCTCGCTTCCTCTCTATCTTGTGCTCTCTCTCTCTCTCTCTCTCTCTCTCTCTCTCTCGCTCTCTGC
This sequence comes from Astyanax mexicanus, assembly GCF_023375975.1. Classification (NCBI taxonomy): domain Eukaryota; kingdom Metazoa; phylum Chordata; class Actinopteri; order Characiformes; family Acestrorhamphidae; genus Astyanax; species Astyanax mexicanus. The sequence goes on from NC_064412.1 coordinate 9,477,447, forward strand.
ATGTGTTTCTATTGCTGGCTTGTCTCTCTGGCTCTGCGCTCTCTCTCGCACCCCCTCCTCCCTCCCTCCCTCTCTCCCCCCTCTCTCTGCAGTGTGACGTCACTGTTGGAGGTTCCTCTCTCCTCATTCTTGCAGCACAGGCTGTTCTACTTCCTTCACTCAAACAGCCTCAGGCTTTCACCGCCTGCGTGTCACGAATTGCGTGATTTTAATGACCTGCGTCCGCATGCTCAGTTTCTCCCCTTTTTGCACCCTGTTTTCTGTATGCATGGCCAAAAGTATGTAGACCCTTTGTAATTAATGAATTCAGCATGACGCAGGTGTTGAGTTGCGCACACTGAACACACACAGCTTGTGTAACCTCCATAGAAATGCACAGCCAAGTATGCAATGCGATGCTCTGTAGCAGCCTCACATAAGCCCAAGGTCACCGTGCCTAATTCCTGGCATCCACTAGAAGGATATGAGGCCCCCCATCACTGGGCAGTGGAGCAGTGGGTCTCTATGTTCGAGTCAATGATGGTGCCCCATTTTTGGGATAAGTCAGAGTGGCGTTTGTGATCCACAACTGATTGATCATTGCTTTAGGCTTAAGAAATGTTTATGAACCTTTAAAATTTGATTGAGTATTAAGTTTTAAATGTATCCTCTTTTGTTTCTTACATACTATAATACCGTCTTATGCAACAAAAACATGCATTCATTATTTTATTGCTAGTGACCGTAGGCTAGCACTCATACACTCACTCTCTAAGGTCCGCCTGATTTCAGATAAACCCACTTAACTACTGTCTGAACTAAAGAATGCAGAGGACATTCAATTGTTGAGGAGATTAAACCACCACTATTATACCCTAATTTACATCAAGATTTTTTTGTTGTCCTCTGTTTTCTCTGACTATACATCTTCAGTGCAAGATGCAGCAGCTAGTTAGGAGTGTCTGATAGAGTGGAGGACAGTAAGAAGACACAGTGTTTAAAAACCCCAGCAGCACTGCTGTTTCTGATCCACTCGTACCAGCACTACTATTCTCAGTGGACCTGGAACAATAGAAAATGAAGGTGGAAACAAGAGGGTGGTTATAATAATCTGACTGAACTGAGTAGTATGGATATGTGTTTAACTCAGTGACAGATGGTGCATTACTCAACCATGGCACTTATGCTCTTTCGCTGATCCTCAGCCAGCCTTAACTCACATACGTACAAACCCAGACACCGTGTGGGTTGAGTGTGTGTAAATTAGGGTGACTTTCCCCTGAATCACCTTGCCCTGTGAGATTATGTCTTTTTGGCAATGAGTAAAACAGTATTTTATAATTCATTGGTCACACATACAGTTTGGCACAATTTCAATTCATTGGTTATGTGATTGTCAGGACTTTATTCCCAAGTTTCCGCTGTTTTGCTGGATGACTCACCCAGTGATGATGTTTTCTCTCCTCTCTCTCTCTGTCTCTCCTGCAGAAGGACAGAGTGACTGTGTGACTGGGTGTGTGTGTGTGAGTGAGAGAGTGTGTGGGAGGTCGTGCAGCATGCAGCAGTAGAGAGGATACACACACTCGCCATGGCGTGTCCCCCGCCCCCTCCCCCTGTTTAAGAAGAGCTACGTCCTCCCTCTAACTCACCACTGGGGGCTTCAGAGTGGAGCCCCACACACCACATCACACCACACCACACACACCGGCCCACTACAATCCCAGGTAAAACATTTTTTTTTTATCGAAACAATAAATATACTACTGGGATAGTGTTTTTCTCAATATGTGCTTTTCGCATTTTTTGTGCATTTTTCATGTTTATAAATAATTATATATGCAGTCATACTCTATATATTGCCAAAAGTATTCACTCACTCATCCCAATAATTGAACTTAGGGTCCAATCACATCCATGGTCACAGTTGTATGAAAGCAAGCACCTAGTCATGCAGACTGCTTCTAAAAACATTAGTAAAAGAATGGGTCTCTCTCAGGAGCTGAGTGAATTCCAGCCTGTGCACCTGTGCAACAAGTCCAGTTGTGAAATTTCCTCACTACTAAGTGTTCCACAGCCAACTGTCAGTGATATTATAACACAGTGGAAGAGACTGGGAACGACAGCTATATAACAGAGCGGGGTCAGCGGATGCTGAGGAGCAAGGTGCACAGAGGAACCAACTTTCTGCAGAGTCACTATATCACTACACACCTCCAAACTTCATGTAGCTTCAGAGTTCATCACTACACACCTCCAAACTTCATGTAGCTTCAGAGTTCATCACTACACACCTCCAAACTTCATGTAGCTTCAGAGTTCATCACTACACACCTCCAAACTTCATGTAGCTTCAGAGTTCATCACTACACACCTCCAAACTTCATGTAGCTTCAGAGTTCATCACCACACACCTCCAAACTTCATGTAGCTTCAGAGTTCATCATCACTACAGACCTCCAAACTTCATGTAGCTGCAGAGTTCATCACCACACACCTCCAAACTTCATGTAGCTTCAGAGTTCATCACTACACACCTCCAAACTTCATGTAGCTTCAGAGTTCATCATCACTACACACCTCCAAACTTCATGTAGCTTCAGAGTTCATCATCACTATACACCTCCAAACTTCATGTAGCTTCAGAGTTCATCATCACTACACACCTCCAAACTTCATGTAGCTTCAGAGTTCATCATCACTACAGACCTCCAAACTTCATGTAGCTGCAGAGTTCATCACCACACACCTCCAAACTTCATGTAGCTTCAGAGTTCATCATCACTACAGACCTCCAAACTTCATGTAGCTGCAGAGTTCATCACTACACACCTCCAAACTTCATGTAGCTTCAGAGTTCATCACCACACACCTCCAAACTTCATGTAGCTTCAGAGTTCATCATCACTACAGACCTCCAAACTTCATGTAGCTGCAGAGTTCATCACTACACACCTCCCAACTTCATGTAGCTTCAGAGTTCATCACTACACACCTCCCAACTTCATGTAGCTTCAGATTAGCTTTAGTGTAGAGAGACTCATGGACTGAGTTTTCATAGCTGAGCAGCTCCATCTAAGCCTTACATCACCAAACACAATTCAGGCAAGTGGATACTTTTGGCAAAATAGTGTATATGCTGAGAAGGACCTACTGATACGGAGAAAAGTGTTTTTTTTTTTGTGTTTTTTTTTGGACCTGACCTGAATCAGTAGTGGTTGGTCTCTGACATGTTTTATGTATAAATTGATTTTGGATGATTTATGCTTCTGATTATTTATTTATTTACAGCTTTTGAAAAATTGAGAGACCACTTCAGTTTCTGAATCAGTTTCTCTGATTTTGCTATTTATAGGTATATGTTTGAGTAAAATTAACATTTTTGTTTTATTCTATAAACTACGGACAGCATTTCTCCCAAATTCCAAATATAAATATTATCATTTAGAGCATTTATTTGCAGAAAATGAGAAATGGCTGAAATAACAAAAAAGATTCAGAGCTTTCAGACCTCAAATAATGCAAAGAAAACAAGTTCATATTCATAAAGTTTTAAGAGTTCAGAAATCAATATTTGGTGGAATAGCCCTGGCTTTTAATCACATGTTCTCCTCCACCAGTCTTACACACTGCTTTTAGAAAACTTTATGCCACTCCTGGTGCAAAAATTCAAGCAGTTCAGCTTGGTTTGATGACTTTTAATCATCCATCTTTCTCTTAATTATATTCCAGAGGATTTTAAATTTGGTAAAATCAAAGAAACCCATCATTTTAAAGTGGTCTCTTATTTGTCCAGAGCTGTATTTACTTATTTATTTATTTATTTATTGAATTATTATGTAATAAATGTATCATGTGTGTGCACGTCTGTCTCACAAGGTGTGTGTGTGCGAGTTGGGTTCTCGCCCCCTTCCTGAGGGAAGATGTCTGTGGTGATGCCCCTGGATGGGGTGAGGGAGGGGGAGAGTGTGCTGGTTACTGAGACCCAAGCCGGCACGCGCTGCAAAGGAAACACCAATTTACCTGGCAAAGACAACTGCACTGACAACAACAACACAGAGCCTGACGACAACCTCTCACAAGACACACAGGTAAAAGAACAGTCAAATTTAACAAGCTGTGAGGTTCTAGATAGTGCTGAAAAGGGTTTTTAAAAATTCTAATGATGGCAAAAGCCTTTTTTGGTGCACTGTATAACATTTTAAATAAGTGTTTATATATAGAACCATCTAAAATGTTTTTTTTTTGTTTGTTTGTTTTTTTAATGTATACAGCTTTAAATGATCAGGCATCTCTTTCGAATTATTGCCTGGATTCTATATATAACTTTTATATCTAAAGATCCTTTTTTTTAAAGAGAGCTGGTAAAAATAATAGACACCACCAATGATAACAATAGTAACAATAATTTTAGTTTTTTATTTGAGATTAAAATTAATGTGTTTTGTGTTGATTTTTTTTTGTCTTCCCAATCTGTCTCAGAAACGCTGTCAGAACCATGGCCATACCAGGAAAAGAGCCAAGGTAATCAGTGATGTACATTTGATTGCAGTGTCACATAAAACCCAAAAGTTGTTAATCTAATCTCCCTGGCCAAGTGCCACATGAGAGAGAGGAAAGAGCACATGCACACACTTTATTGAGAAATTATACACAGACTCATGATGTGAGCTTAGGCATAAATGTGTACAGTACCATTCAAAAATGTTGTTTATTTTATTATTATTATTTTTAAATGTTAATCCTTATTTTGGCAAGAACTACTTAACTGAGCACAGTAAAAAAACTTTAATAGATAAAGATCAGTCAACCCAAAAAATGTCAAAAAAAAAAGCTCAGGTGCAGTCGCAAAGACCATCAAAACAGTATGATGAAACTGGCTCTCATCAGGACCGCAAGAGTTATCTCATTTTCCCAGGATAAGCTCATCAGGAGTTACAAAGCATCAGAAACTGCTAATCAACAGCTCCCCAGATAAAACACCTAAACGATTCGCAGAGTATTTTGGTAGGTTTAACTATTTTGGAGGTGTGTCCAAACTTTTGACTGCTACTGCATACCTAGACCTTTTTGCTATCTACCACGTACTTTGTATCTTCAGACACACCTGTGTGTTGTCTTTCCCTCTCATTCACATATGCACGTTGGAAGTTTGGTAGAAGCTACCTAGATTGGATTTACACTTCTCATATAATATCACACACTCAATACTGCAGGAAATCCTGTTAAGTTTTATGAATTTCTCTATTTCTTTGAAATATTCCCAGAATGGTTCATATCTGAGAGGACTGAGCTTATTTGAAATCTTTAAACACAGATCAGATTTGATTACAGATTTGCTGATGTCTTCTTTTTCCACATTTCTTTCTCTCGCAGTCCAATGCCAAGCTGAAGCTGGTGCGGAGTCTAGCAGTATGTGAAGAGTCATCGGGTCCATTCTCAACTGATGGACCTCCAGAGACGCAGGTACTGCAGCATACCTCCTGTTCTCTTTGAAGGATCTGAAGTATTTCTGTGTTCACTAAGATCTAGGATCTAGTTATATATCACGATATTAAACAATGCAGGGCCCATGACCTCACCAGCCTCGCCCACACCTGCCCACTTTCTCGCATCCGGACTGGTCAAGAGCTGAGTCAGCTCTGAGCACTCAAAGTTCAAGGAAAACAGCAAAACAACAGTAATCAGCCTTTTCTATCATTTTATTTCAAATTTTTCCCATTTTCTCCCCAATTTACACGGCCAATTACCCAACCCACCCACTAGGACTCCCCCTATCACTAGTGATGCCCCAACACACCAGGAGGGTGAAGACTAACACATGCTTCCTCTGATACCTGTGAAGTCAGCCACCGCTTCTTTTCGAGCTGCTGCTGATGCAGCATTACCGAGCAGCCAGCGCGCTTGGAGGACAGTGCAGCGGCTCGGTTCTGATACATCAGCTCACAGACGCCCTGTGCTGCAGACATCACCATAGGAGTGATGTGGGGAGAGAGCGCCATCTACCCACCCAGAGGGAGCAGGGCCAATTTTGCTCCCTCTAACGCCGGCAGCTTGATGGCAAAGCTGCATGAGCTGGGGTTCGAACCTGCGACCTCCTGCTCATAGTGGCGGCGCTTTAGACCGCTGGACCACTAGGTGACATCAGCCTTTTAATAAGGTAAATTTGTCTGGGATTAAAAGAATAAATTCAGCTGTAACTGGAAATATCTGTGCAAAACTCTGCTGGACTGAGATGCACAGCTTTCGGCATGTGTGTTTACGAGCACGTGCCCAGCCATGTGGATGGAGGCCATGTGGTTACTTCGTGTTCACTCCTGCCCCCACCTCGTGCTTCTCAGGCAGCAGGAGCCTGTCACTTACACAGACACAGAGACAGCGCTGTGTATGTACTTTAAAGGATTTTAACATGACATGTTTTATTTTATTGCCTTAAGTGACATTGCCCATCCTGCAATGTAACTATTGCGCATGCGCACCTCGCCATGGCAATGCTTAAACGATATATCGTGCAGCCCCACACTGAGAGCATATTCGCTAAGAGAACTCATACCTAAATATTCTTTGAAGTTATCTTAAAGGGTTGTATAATTTTCAACTCTCCAGGACATCATTCAGCTACACATCAGCTGTCCTTCAGACAAAGAAGAGGAGAAATCCTCGAAAGATGAGTACGAGAGTGAGGAGAGGGAGAAGAAGGACAAGACTCCTCGCAAGATGCTCTCGCGGGGTAAGACTAAAGATAACCCTCTTAAATTCACCTAGGAACCTTTAGCTTTTAGCTTTTAGTTTTCCTTGGTGTAAAGAGAGCCAGCAATGTTTGTGTTTTTGTTCCTTTTGAAACAGACCAGGCTGGTAAGGTGCCAGCACTGTGCCATTAGCAGCTAATGATTTCCAGGCATTCTTTGTGTGCTTAATGAATTAATAATAGGTTTAATATAGATTGAAAGATATTGTGGCCTGGTTTGTATATAATGAGCGAATTAATAGGTTGCTCTCCAGAATGTTTCAGTGTCTGGAAAAGCCAAGTTTACAGCAGGCTAGAAGCTAGAATACAATTGTAGTTTTTTTGTGTTATCTTTTTACACTTATTTTTAAACCATTATAATTAGTCCACAAATCATGAAATAAATCGAACCATTAAAACAAGGAGACAATGCAGTAAAAAAAAATGATCACAAGCCATCAAACCAAGCTGAACTGCTTGAATTTTTGCACCAGGAGTGGCATTAAGTTATCCAAAACATTGGAAGATACTGCGGCCTGGTTTGTAAATAATGAGTTATCCAAAAGCAGTGTGTAAGACTGGTGGAGAAGAACTTTTTTTTTTTTTTTTTTGCATTATTTGAGATCTGAAAGCTCTGCATCTTTTTTGTTTTTACAACCATTTCTCAATTTCTTAAAAAACAATGCTCTAAATGACTATTCTTATTTGAGGGAAAGGTTGTCTGTAGTTTATAGAATAAAACAACTATGTTCATTTTACTCAAACATATATCTATACATAGTCAAATCAGAGAAACTGATTCAGAAACTGAAGTGGTCTCTTATTTTTTTTTCAAGAGCTGTATATTTATATTATTTAATATAATATTGATATATTTTTGGTGTCATCTTTAATGTTCTGCATTCTGACCAGAGGTATCAATACAGTCTTATTTATTATTATTCAGTAGTTATTTATTATAACAATACAATAGTCATTTATTATAACATTTATTTATTTTTTTTTGTGTTTTTTTTTTTTTTTTTTTTGCAGACTCCAGTCAGGAGTACACAGACTCCACGGGCATCGATGTGCACGAGTTCTTGGTGAACACACTGAAAAACAACCCCAGGTACAAATGACACAGCATACACAACAGTGACACAGGACACCGTTTGAATGCCTTGGATGTATTACTGTTCCTTAAGCTCCCCTACATATACTTCTAAACTGACAAATTCTTATGACCAGAATAATATGTTATAGCTTAGAAATAGCTTACTTTACATGTTTGGCTGTCAGATCATCAGATTTTAAGGTTTCTGATAAACTAAGCTAAAGTTACATGTCTGCTTAAACAGTGAGATGCTGGATATTTGTTACCTTTGGAAAATAATATTTTATTATTTACAAATGCATAATGAAACCCCTTGTATTTGGCAGTTTTTACTTTTTGTCTGAGGTTTATGATAAGTAGACCAATAAAATGCTTTAAAATCACCTTTTTTCTGCACACCTTATGATTTGTTAGTATGTTTGGTCACAATTTACATCAATTACATCAAATACTTACGACAGTGATGAACATTGTTTAAAGGTTAAGTAAAGCAGCAATTAATTATTAATTGACACTAGTTAAGACGTTATTACAAATTGCAAACTTTTAATGCCTAAGAATATTGTATTTTTTTTTTTAAAGACTAATGAATTGAGACATTGGTTAAACATTTTGTTTATAATTTATAATGTCTTAACTAATGTCCGTGAAAACATTCTGTCGTAAGTACTGTCAGTTAATGTCTCATTATTGTAAAGTGTTACTGTATGTTCATGTTAATAAATAATTAGTGTTTTGGTATTGATTAGGAAGTGTTTAAAGTTTAAAAGCTCATTCAATGTTTTTTTCTCAATATAAATTGTATCTCTTTCTCCGTTTATTTAACAGGGACAGAATGATGCTACTGAAGCTGGAACAAGATATACTGGAGTTCATCAATGATGACAAGTAAGTGAATGATTTGTGTGTGTGAGTGAGTGAATGTGTTATATGTTGTTTGAACTCCAGGTGTCATCTAGAACCTCTCAAACCTAAAGGCCTCATCAGGACTAATGCTCACTGCAGCACTTGACCAAACTGGGCTATAACCAAAAGACCGTGTGGTGGAGCCCAGATTGGTGGAGCGATGCATTGATGTTTGATCTTATGAAGGTTTCCATTGAGTTGCCAATGAGTGACCATTGGGATATTAGTCAGCTCTTACTAAGGCTCTTCTGTGTAATTGCTTTGTTTAATGCTTTAATTGCTTTGAGGCAGTAATCTCTGGAAGGAGTTCTGGATATTCCTCAATTTTAGAATTGTGCAGCCACTGTGCTCTTGCAGGTTCATTTTCCAAAAGATGTTTGAAACCCAAAAAATCCTAACAAGCAGTGCAAATATTTTTGAATAACTCCATTGCTAATTATTCTATCAATATTTAGTTCACTGACATTCCTTACCTCTAACAACTAATGGTTCTATTAGGATAATTGGTAACACTTTACTTGGATGGTCCATTTTATGGCCTTGTTGATGATCAACTGACATTCAACTAACACTGAATTGAATGTCCATTAAATTAAACTTAACCCTATGTTGAATGTAAATGATTCAAAATAGAACCTAACCATACACCTAACCCTAACCTTAACCCTTAATCAACCTTAAAATCTAACCCTACACCTAACCCTAACCTTAACCCTTAATCAACCCTAAAATCTAACCCTAAACCTAACCCTAACCCTAACCTTAACCTAAACTTAAAATCTAACCCTAAACCCAATCCTAAAATATTAAGATAAGTGTTTGGATTAGAGTTGGATGGTGGGTTATATTCAATAGAGAATCAATTACTTTCACCTTTTAGTTCATTTGCATTTAATAGACATGTAGTAGAATGCTAGTTGAATGTCTGTTGAGCATCAAAAAGGCCATCAAATGGACCATCCAAGTAAAGTGTTACCGGATAATTTATTTGTTTTTCATAATAAAAAGGGTTTGAACATGTATTTGTTTTATGTTTTACTGCTTTATTACTTTTGAAAGATCAACATATAAAACACAATAGTTTACATAACATTGGAACATAACATTTGCAATTTTGTTTTACTTTTTTTTTAGCAGGGGGTGGTTGCAAATAGATGAGATTAACCATTTTCATATTATATATTGAATACACTACGGCAAGCAGAAAAAGTTTCATACTAAAATAAAGAACTTTTGAACTATTCTCCTAGATCTTCAAATCTTAAAACAGGTCATACTGATTTGTAACATAGCAGGAGGGTTCATAAAATCTTAGAAGGTTTTAAATGTGTTTGTCTAATAGTCTTAGTCTTAGTCTTAAAATGTATTAAAACTATTTGCCAGTGGTCTTAAACTGACACAGCAAGAAGATATGATGTATTTGTGTTGCACATTTACATTTTGCATTGTCTAATTTTGTTATGCAAGTTGGCTAATTGATGTAATGCAGACTAAACTAAGTCCGTTTAGCGGAGATGGTACACGAAACCCTGTTGGAAAACCTTAGTTTAACAATGGACCATATTTTTAATGTTACATATTTTTAGTTAACTGTTAATTTATGTTTATTTGAAGTATTGTTTTGTCAGAAAATTTAAAAATCCTGAGCTTACTGTAAAGTCTGTAAACATAATATTGGGGTTGTGTGCTTTTTGTCATTTTGTTATTGTGAATTTTGCCTTAATTTTGATTTATGAAGTATGTTTTTGGACCCCTGTCCAGATATGTTTCTCCACACAGTCCTCTCTCCGAGCTCTACAGGCAGCTTTTTATTTTTAATGGCTTGTTTTTGCATCCTTTATTATGTAACCAGGGGTTTGTCCGTACAAATCATGTCTGATTAACTGATTGTACCACATGTGGACTCCAGTCAAGGTGTAGAAACATCTCAGAGATTACAAAGAGAAATGGGTGACCCCCAAGAGCTGAATTTCTAATCAAAAAGGGTCTAAATACTTATGTCTATTTTAATAAGTTTGCAGATTTTTCACTTTATCATTTTGGAGTATTGAGTGCAGAATGATGGTTGATGCTTTTATTGCTTTTGCCCAGCACATAACAGTACGTGAAAAACATGAAGGGTCTGAAGCCTTTCTTGAATGCATTGTACATCTCAAGCTCAAACTATTAAAATAATTGTGTAATTCAATTTATTATGGCCTCTTTTAGGGGAACAAAGAGCACTCTATATACTCACTCTGTTCTGAGTTACTCGACATGATTAAAGTCTTGGTCAGTGAGTGGTACGGTTTCTCTCTCTGTCATCATCAGATAGATGTTCTGTGTGTACTCTAGCAAACTGTACACAGTGTACACATGCTGTACACAACATCATTTTACCAGCAGTAATTTTTATAAGACAAAAATAGTGCTGCTTCCTGAAGACAATGAAAATGCTCAGCTTGTTTTTTACAGAGACCAAGTTTGTTTTATTGGATGTTTCTAACTGGAGAAATAAACCCTTATAATGAATCTTCTGTCTGTTGTGGCCACAGGTTTGTGTAGATTATCGCCCCCTGTTGGCTGCTTGAAGCTTTGTAAAGAATGATGGGAAATTAAATTATTTATATGTTGATAAATAGAATCACCAAAACACCTGCACGCCTCTTGGTCAGCTACATTTTCATTTCTAGTAAATATAAAGCGACAGATAAACACTATATGGACATTGGGGACAGTATTGGGACCTTTGCTCATTATTGTTTTTCAGCAAACATAGGTTTGTTTAGTTTATCTGCTCCACATAGTCTTTTTCTGGCAATACATTTTGTGTCAGCAATGGCTGAATACGTTCATTAGTTGTAAGTGTAACTGAATTTTAGAATTTTTGACATTTTCATTTAGTATAATTAATTCTAGTTATACAAAAGAAATAACTTTAATTATTTATGTATTTATTTATATTTCTTTTCAGTAATCAGTATAAGAAGTTCCCTCAGATGACCTCTTACCATCGCATGCTACTGCATCGGGTGGCAGCATATTTTGGAATGGACCACAACGTGGACCAAACTGGCAAAGCAGTCATCATCAACAAAACGAGCAACACGCGCATGTAAGGGGATTTTAAACACTCCACAGGATTTTATATATCATTTCAGTGTAACCGGTGGTTAGAGATGACAGACTCTGCGTTGTGTCTTTACTGGATTTTATTCTGATAAACAGAAAAACAGAAACAGGCTTTAGCTCTGGCTAGATTGGCACCTCTTTTCTCCTCTCCGCTCCTCTCTCTCCATTACACATCATGTACAGAAAGGGAAGAGGCAGGGTGAGGGGAGGAGATATAAGAGGGGGAAAGGGGAGGAGCCATTCCAACCCAGCCACTCTATATCAATACAGGCAGAATATAAGGAGAAGAATTTTGGGGAATTCTAACAATAAAACACTTGTATATTTGAACTCTGTTACATCAGGAATCTGCAGCTTCTCAGTGTTTAATTTATAATATTGAATCTGTACAAATGTTTTAGTCACCTAAGCACATAGGTTAAACATATCTCCCTTATTGATCAGATTGATTTTACTTTAAAACTCAAAATCACATTAGATCAGATGGAGGGAAACTTAAAAACAGGGAATACATCAATTTCTCATTTTTGAAGAAGGTAGTTGAGATCCTGTGAGTTAGTCTGAAGAACAAAGCTACGCTGATGAGCGTGGTAGTCTCGAAATGAGGTGTAAATAAAATAAAAAAAACGAAGTAAATTTCTTATTGCTATCTTGGCAACGGAAAACACAGGTGCACCACTGACTGAATACAACCTATAAAGGCATCAACAGTCAAACGCTAATTTCTATCTTGGCAGTGAATTGCATACACATTTTTCTGCATTATTCTACAGCAACATAAAATATAGTTATTTAGCATTAATGAGCAGGTACTCTGCTAAGAACACGGTTTAAATAGCAATTTGCCAAAGTCAGAGCACACCTGGCTCTTAAAGGGAATAACAAGCTCTTTGGTTTATTGCACGTTTCACCCAAAACACACTCATGAATAATTAAGAGAATAAGTAAATGCCTTTTGTGTGTTTTCAAGCCTTGTAAGGCGTACTTTTCCCGTCATTACGACTTTCCGGCAAAATCTGAATGAAGCTTAGTTTTAAACACACTGACACGCCCTAAATCAAGCTGTACGGTTAATGGCTCACCTATAGATAGCTAAAATAGGGCTCTAAATCTCTCGAATTCACGCTCTCTCTCATTATCTCTCTGTCTTTTTCTCTCTCTTTCCCCCATGTGCCCTCTTCTTTCCTCAGCCCTGAACAGAGGTTTTCTGAGCACATTAAGGACGAAAGGAACATGGATTTCCAAAAGAAATTCATTCTCAAGAGGGATGATGCAAGCATGGACAAAGACGATAACCAGGTGAGCGTTCAGTTCTAGCCTTGGGCAGATTTGGTAGAATTTCGCAAAAATTAAAATAAGTGCTGCTGTTGTACAACTAACCAGTCTTTCATTTCCTGTTTACTTCTGCTTTTAAATAACACTTTCTTTACACTATTATTCTCATCATAATACATGTCATTTTCATTTATATAGAAATAAATATGATTGCACGTAATTGCAGGCCTTACAAACCAATGGATAATACACATGTATACATTTTAAAAACACTCATATTGCCTGGTAAATAAGGCTGGGATTTAGGTCAGCTTGAGTTTGTAAAAAAATGAATGAGCTTGTCTAAGCAAAGGGTGCCAACACGTCAATTTAAGCAATTTTGTGGTATTAACAATATACCATATTTTTCACACTATAAGGCACACTGGTTTATAAGGCACACTATCAGTGAACGTCTATTTTCTTGTCTTTTTTAATACATGAGGTGAAATTAGTAAGGAAGATGGGCGTTGCCATGTTTTCTTTCTAAATCAGCAGGTCTTGGTGCTGGGTGGTGGTGAGTGGCTAAGTAAACAAAACTCTAAACAAAATTCTTACAGTTGTGAGTAAAGTGCTTCTGTTTATTAACAGTAAGTTTAGATTTCCAGATTTCCACAAAGGTTGGGTGCAGCAGCATTAGTGGCTGAGGAACTCTGATCTGTTCTGGTAAGCCAGGGCACTATCAGATAGCAGTTCGTCCCACATAGCTTGTTTTAGCACGACCACCATGCAGACTAGCACACAGACAGAGCTAGCACTTAGCATGGTTAGCGGTTAATGGTAATGCTGCTCCAGCAGTGCTAGCCAGGGTTAGCTGAAGGATACAGGCGGATCATTCTCTCCTCTGAGCGGCTAAAGAGCTAGCGCTTAGCAAGGTTAGCGGCTAATGCTAATACTAATACTGCTTCAGCCTCAGTGCTGAAGAACTAAAGTGAAACTGAAACTCTAAACTGAAACTGAGTAAACTGTATAACGCTGCACTTCAGCGGAGTGGCTTTACTGCTCCTTACAACCTGATGGTTAGAATTCATACATAAGATGTACTGGAGTAAGTAATTTAAGTGTGCCTTATAGTGCACAAAAATACGGTAGGTACCACATATTGTTCTTTTGTAATATTCAAGATGAGCTTGTGAAATGAGAATGTGAATATGAGGACTAATAAAGGTTTATCTTTTCTTAATGTACTTTCTTCTTCTTCGTCTCTGCCTGTATGTTTCTTAGATCCGGGTTCCACTCCAGGATGGTCGACGCAGTAAGTCCATTGAGGAGAGGGAGGAGGAGTATCAGCGTGTTCGAGATAGAATCTTTGCTCGGGAAGTAAGTGTTCGCAACTGCGGCTTATGAAAGCATGACGCCAACAGCCATTTCACATAAGAGTGCTTGACCTCCTGCAGCAGTGAACCATAAGAGAGATGTATTGGCCGTAAACTCTTCCAGAACATGATATTTTATTATAATGTACAGTTCATTACTCATCATGTTAAGAGCTCTGAAAGAGCACAGGATTCACCTGCTACCAGGTCATTATTCTGGTGTGTTAAAGCTTCATTTTAGCTGCTTGGAAATTGTTTAATGGGAGGTTCTGGCAGTTTAAATGACCATATATTATTGTTTAAGCATATTATGTAGTTACTGTTAAGGGATACGTACTGCATACATTTGCTTTAATTTAAGTGTGATTCATGCAGTTCCAAGTTTTTTTAAGATTATAATTCAAACCTCTAAAATTAGAAATGAGTGAAGGAACTACTTGTTTAAAAACATATTTGTAAACGAGTGTTTGGGGATTCAGCTCAGCTTTGAAGCTATTCGTAATGTGCAGGTGTTTTTTTCTTCACAGTCCTCTCAAAACGGATACATCAATGACAACAGGTAAGATACACCTACACTGGTGAGCAGAACTGGTTGGAGTCACTGTGAGCCTGTTTACACCTGCCATTAACATGTGTTTCATATCTGGATTACAGCTGGATCTACTTTTTGAACTTTACTAGATTCTATTTTATACTTATATGCATCCCCCTTGTGACCAAATAAGAATCAAATAAAAAAATTATATATATATTAGCACAGAAATGCTCACCGAAATGTAAGCAGCTTTACAAAAATTGTGGTAGCAGGACAGAGATTTAGACAAAACACTGAACAAAAAACACAGAACCTCCAGTGAGAAAGGGAGATAAAGAAAAAAACCATTAGAGCGGGAGCAGGAAGTACCATAACATACTGTCAAGGCTAAAATACAGCTCTGGAAAATAAAATCCGAGACCACTTCAGTTTCTGAATCAGTTTCTCTGATTTTGCTATTTATAGATGTATGTTTGAGTAAAATGAACATTGTTGTTTTATTCTATAAACTACAGACAACATTTCTCCCAAATTCCAAATAAAAATATTGTTATTTAGATTTTGCAGATATTTGCAGAAAATGAGAAATGGCTGAAATAACAAAAAAAAGATGCAGAGCTTTCAGACCTCAAACAATGCAAAGAAAACAAGTTCATATTCTTAAAGTTTTAAGAGTTCAGAAATCAAAGTTTTATTATTCCAGTGTAATAACCCTGATTTTTAATCATAGTTTTCATGGATCTTGGCATGTTCTCCTCCACCAGTCTTACACACTGCTTTTGGATAACTTTATGCCACTCCTGGTGCAAACATTCAAGCAGTTCAGTTTGGTTTGATGGCTTCTGATCATCCATCTTCCTCTTGATTATGTTCCAGAGGTTTTCAATTGGGTAAAATCAAAGAAACTCAACATATTTAAGTGGGCTCTTATTTTTTTTTCCAGAGCTGTTTGTGGAGGGAGCATCCTCCTCTGGTCAGACAACTTAGAGTGAGAGAGAGGGAGTAAAATGGAAAGTGTAAGGGAGAGAGAGAAACCAGTAAAAGTAATAATTACTAATGTTACGGTTTTTTTTTTCTTCAGTATTTGTCATTGTGTTTCTGACCATCTCCAAATGTGATTTAAATGATCCAGCCAGTGATCTGATCACAGTTCATTCAGGCCATGTTTACACCTGACTTTTCATATCAGCAAATTAAATCTGAATGCGGCCTGATAAACAAAAATCTATGTAAAACTGAATTATGTGAGCATATAAGAAAGTGGTATTAGAGTGAAAACTAATGGACATGCTGTAAACATGCATTTCTGGACAAGCAAAGAGATGCCGAACCGATAGTGAAAGTAAAGGCATGTGGACTGAAGTACTAGAGTTAAAGAAATGTCTAAAATGACAGAATTTTAAACAACTGTGCCTTGAGTAATGCAGCCTAAAGTTTTTTTCTGCCCACTTCACAAAAATTACCCAGTGCCAAGGCCAGAGTGCAACAGTCGGAACGTTGTTCACACTGATATTTAAGCTATACATTCAAAATATTACTGTAATGCAAGGTGTAAACAGTCTCTTGTGTTTTATTTAAAGCATATTTTTAATGCTGATGATATTTTGGCAACATAAACACCTATACCCTGTGGATATATTCCTCACCGTAGGGTTGTTTTTTTTTTATGGATGCATTTCTTGCAGTATGTTTTGCTTCTCAGGTTGACAGTACCTCTCACCAACATTCCTCACTGACAGTAAATTGCTGGTGTGTCACTGATATAATATGTTGCCCACCATCCGATCCTGTAATAGGATAAATCTGTCACTGTCAGGTGTAGGATGCAATCCATAAGCTCTGCTTCCTTTTCTGTGCCACTGTAACTGTCAGATGTTTATATTAAACTCAATACCAACAAAATACTGAAATGATTTTAGGAAACATCTTTTTTTACCTTTACCTTTTGGGCTTTAATTGTTTCATTAGTTGCTTTAATAAATTTGATCAGCTTTTTTTTTTAAGTAGACTGTACATTTGAGTTTACTGTTAATTAATGCACACTAGTAAAGGCTGAGCACTTTCATTTTTTGAGGTGGCATAAGGAACGTGCAATGAACACTGGAGGGAAATTCTGCTCTGTTTGTGTGTTTTTTTTCTTCTTCTTCTTCTTCTTCTTTTTTCTTCCCCTGATCAGAAACTGCACTCCATGGCCAGATTAAACAAATCCAGGCTTACTCTTAAACCTAGCTTTGATTAAGGTTTGCTCACCCTGCGTTCACATTGGCAGCAGACAGTGCAACAATTGGAAAATCATGCAAGTAGGAATAAATGATACAATTGAATATTGATGCTGTGAAGTGACGATCTAAATTGATTGGCCCAATAAAGAATAAAAGTAATAAATAGGGGTGGGACTTGATTAAAATTTTTAATCGAATTAACTACAGGCTTTAAAATTAATTAATCGAAATTAATCGCATATAAATATTTGGCTTGAAAACAGTGAGAAGTAATTTTTTCCACATGGATTTTGAATGACAATACATAAGCTTAATCAACAAAATATTGTTTATTTATTTCAAAACCAAGATCAACAGGCCATTGCCTGTAAACTTCAGAAATTCAGGTAGCTTCATAGGCATAGGTAGACCTTTTTTGTTAAACACAATCCTTTCAAGTACATTCAGAACAATGTAACCCCTAACTATTAGAAAACATGTCTGTTGCTTCAGAGGCTATTACAGACTTTGTGGGTTTATCAACAGTTGAAATTATTTAAAAAAAATAGACATAATCAATTTCAGTCCAACTCTTTTTATCATCGTTTTTCTGCATGGCAGCTCATACATAGTGTCAGACAACGCAATCTGAAGTACCCTTTCAGCCCCTTATCTTCTACCACTGCAATGGGTCTGCAGTCGAGAGCAGCCCAGTAGTAAGCCAGCGCGTCATTTTCTCCGTTGTGGTCTTGCTTACCCTGCCCAGCCGCACTAGCTGCTACATGTTTTGCATTGAGGTGATATTTGAGGCTTGATACGCTGCGGTGATACGCAAATTCTTTGTTGCATAATCTGCACACAACCACGCTCTTGTCGAAACTCTGTTTTAAAACAAAACTTCCCCTGCACGGGGCCAACTAAAGCGTTCTCATCAGCTTCTTCGCCCATGTCGCTAATGTTTACTGTGGTTCTTCTTCTTCTGTTTCCCTCCGGCTGATTCTGCCAGGCATTAGTGCTGCCCCCACAGGTGAAATCCCTAATGACTTCTTCTGAGTTTCCAGCAGGCTGTGTACAACACCATCAGATGTAATGCCACTCTCCACTGCTCTAATCCAGAATTACGTATCTATTTTATAGTTTGCCGTTACAATGCGTTATTTTTTTTAACGCATGGGTATTTGCGTAGTTAATTAATCGAAATTAACGCACTAAAGTCCCAGCCCTAGTAATAAAGAATAAAAGTAAGTAGCAGATATTTTTGGTCTCTCTGGTACACTGACCTGGCGATAGGTAGCTTACTAGATTAGCCACCATGCTAACTGGCTGCATGGATACATATCCACACGCAATATCACAAACAGTCTCAAACATACTCTTCTCCTGCCAGAGTGAACGCAGGGTCAGTCTTAACATTAGGAAAGAGGACTTTGGGTTGGACTGTGAGCTTTGTTTCTGTTTTTTAGCCCCTCCAGATCAGTCAAAAACACACAAAAACACCAAAAAGAATGCTGTGTTTACATGGTTGCATGGATGCACAAAATTAAATGAAAAAAAAATAAAGTGCATTGTTTTCAAAAACATGTAAGGAAATCATTTATAGACTATAGATTTTAGGTTATATAACAGTGTTTCCTCTGAAGTTAGGCTTTCTTTTAGCAAAGATGGCACTTTAATGCATTCCAAGACATAAAACAGAGACAAAAATATGACTGGAGTCTCCCTGTAGCCATAATGCAACGTAAAGACTGTGCATACATAGTGATTTCGGCCTGTCATTAACTCAGTCGACTGCTGTGTCTGTTAGCATTAGCACAGCAGAGGCCGGAGGCATTAGCGTGATTTCTTTAACCTGACTATTAAAGATCATGGCTAAACCACTCCAGCACAGCAGAGGACGTTTAATAGATATTTTTAAATTGCAACTGCAAAAATGCATTTAGGCTATTTAATTTATTCAGTGGTTAAAAAGAAATGGCCAAAAAAAAAATGTTTATTGATCAGCATTACCAAATGTTTTATTTTATACACTTTCAGTTTCAACCAAAATGTTTCATTTTGGTGCATGCCTGGTTTATTAGTTTTGGTTGATAGCAAAAATTTTAAAAATTAGAAGGCTTTATTATTATTTCTTAATTGGAAAAACATGGAATATCTGTCGTGTCGTGCCAGTCGTCTACTTTTCTCATGTAAACACAGCATAACAGCATCCCTCCAGCCCAGACATGCAGTAACTTTCAGCCTTTGTCTTCCTAATGTGACCCCCAGACTGTCCACTGACGGCTACTCCTCTTCCTCCCATAAGAGGAGGCAGATCTTTAGGTACTGAGTGTGCTGTGTGTTACCATGCGCATCTCCGTGATGACCGTGTGTTGCTTGGCATCGGCTCGGTGCACTGTGGGGGTTGCTAGGGGCCTGTGCATGGCTGCTATGTGGGTCCGAACCGAATCTCACATGGTGGGGCTGGGGTGGAGGGGGTTCTTCTTGAGTCGTGAACATTCTTGCACATTCTTGGTTCTGTGATATGCACCTGCACATTGGTGGGTGGATGGGTGGGTGTGTGTGTGTGTGTTTTGTATGAATGTGTGTGTGTTGGTGGATGGGTGTGTGTGTGTGTGTGAGGAACCGGGCTAAGCCTGGTTGCTATGGTTGCAGTGGGGAATGTTCTGGAATTGTCATTTGCTGTACAGTGATGCAACAGTCTTCTGCTACCTGAAGCATGTTTGGAGTTATTGCAGTCTGTGGGTTGTCTTTCTGCCTTTCTCATAACAGTGTGCCAGTGGTTGTTGCTGTTGTCATTAATATCATTATTACAGTAATAATAATAATAATAATAATAATAATAATAATAATAATTCATTTTTATTGTTTCATTTATTTTTGTGAAATGCAATCCTACAATGTTACATCTCACATCACTGTATAGGTGAGAATATAGAACAGAATAGCAGAAAATGACATGTGTGCTCGTTCTCTCACTGTCTGCAGTAAGTGCATCTCAGAACTGGGCTGTGCAGGCAGCAGGCTTAAAATAGCTCCCCCATTAATTGCATACACAAATATTCTTTCCACTCCAGCACTTAAAACAAAAAATAAACCTCACACAGGAATGATTTAAGCAACCAATATTTGCAATAAAACATTTTCCCTTTCTCAGACTGATCACCTCTAAAACACACAAACACACTGTTCCTGGTGCCGCACAGCCAGCCAAGCCATTTTTAAAAAATGCGCTATTAAGAACTTACCTCATCAGTAAATTAGTGCTGATTCTAGGCTTTTTAAGCTCTGCTGGGACACCTGGATCCTGTAGAGTTTCACTAAGGAACTGAATACAGTCGATATAATGAGTTGTGGAAACTTCACTTCTTTGCATTATTTCAAGCTCTCTTCTGCCTGAAATAAGGACTTTAGTTCCAATTAGCTCATGATGTAATACTAATACAAAACATACAGACTAGGGGTGGGCGATATTGCTCTAAAATAATATCACAATATTTTATGGTATTTTCACGATAACGATACTTTTGGCGATATGACAAAACACTAAATTAGAAAAATTATTTAGAATTGTATTATTGCATGCAATATGATATGGCTAACTGAGATATAATATATATATTTTTTTTTTATCAGATTTGTAACAGAAGTCAATGATCCTGAATATCATGATACTAGTAATGCACTCCAAATATCTCCATATATCCAAGATTAAAGTAAAATAAATGATACTGGACAGATATATAATCTGTCTCTAGTAGATATATAATGCAAAATTAGAAGAGTGTGAATATTTCTTTTGCTAAAAACGGCAAAAAGTAGAACCCTGATGTGATAATTAGGGGTGGGTGATATGGCACCATATTTCAGGGTATAATATCGTCCACCATATTAAATTTTTTTGGCGATATTATCACGTATGATAGGATATGACCCCTAATACAGACCCAACAAACATCAGCATTTTACACACTTTTATTCTATTTTAAAATGCACTAAATTTTCACCTCTAATGTATGCATTTGGATACTTTAAGTTGCATGCGTTGCTGACAGTGCAGAGAGGTATCACACATGCAGATAAACATAACCTTACTGGAGGCATGCCCAATGCCAGGTGTGGGCCAGAGAGGTGTAAAACCCCTGAGTAGTGAGCTGTAGAGTACTGGAACTGTGTTCTCTGGAATGATGGTGCTTCAACCAATACTTTATTAATACTTCATGGGTTGAGATGGGGAAATGATGATGATAATGATGATGATGATAATAAGGTGAGATTGTGATCATTCAACATCCTGACCTCACTAATGCTCTTGCCTTTGATTATAATCAAATCCTTAAAATCAGTGCTCCTAAATGTAGAAAAAAGTATTCCTCCAAAACATTTACTACAAACAAAAACTGTATTATTTTTTTTTAATGGATTTCATTTCAGATGAAACAATAAGTGAATGGTGTCCCATTAATTTTGTCCAAATACTGTTGATTTAATATTTAAAATGTGAACAAAAATGTGATGTTCCAAAAAATTAAATGTGTTAAAAAACTTTACCCTACCAATGTATTGTATGACAAAGCACACTAATGTATTAAATAGACTAGAGCTAAATAATACATTTTAATATTGATTATACTGCACGAACTGTATAAAACTTATAATACTGATAAAAAAAAACACATTATCTGAGGGCTAACATATAATAGGGCTGGAAACTGATTAGATTTTATTGACACCAGTGACGTTGTTTTTTCTACTTACTGATCTGATATATGGATTCCCTTCTTGCAAAAAAAAAGAAGAAAAGAAAAGAAGAGTGGCCTGATAGTTTTAATGGATTGTAATTGCTCTCTACCTATTATAGTTATATAATTATAATATATTATAATAGTATTTTGTAAATGAACACTAAGAACAAAAGAATATACTAAAAAACAGGCTCTCACCCAACAAGTTATTTACATTATCCTGCATTAGAACATTATGCTTTATTGAGGAAGTATGATAATATCAGAATTATATTGGTATTAACAGACCAAAATGATCCAGTGTGAGAAAGAAAGTGACTCTTCTACCAGTCAGGTGTGGTTTGGTTGTGTTTATCAGCTTGGCGTGCTCTGATTTCTGCTGTGTAGTGCTACTTTTTTTATTCTTAGCTATGGCCTGTCTCTTAAGTGTACTCTCATTCAGGTCTCTTTGATCTGAGGATGCTAATGATAACACTTGGCATCTAGACGTTGAGGCAGCCCCGATCACTGTTATTACAGATTCCCAACTGACATGCGCTGAGCTGGCAGCGTGTAGAGTGTTGGCTGCTGTTATGGCCACTTTAAGTGCTATGATAAAAACAAATAAGCTTTAGTCTTGTATTTTCAGGTAAGTGTGGATTTAAAGTTTGTTAATGTTCATTTTAGGGGACTCAAATAGTGGTTTCCACATGAGCACTGTGTGGGGTGTTATTAAATGTGAAATGTGAAATGATATTTGCATGTAAAGTAGAGTAACTAGGCTGCAGTATTTCAGCACCATAGAAAATAAAAACAATTTGAGGCCAAAAATATAATTAATAATAATAGAAACTGATCTTTTTTTTAATAGCAGAATGAATTGCAACACACACTATATTGCCAAAAATATCCGCTTACCTGCCTTGCTTTTGGTGATGTGAGGCTTGGATGGAGCTGCTCGGCCATGAAAACCTATTCCACAAGTCTCTTTACTCTCTACTGTTGTTCTAATCTGAAGCTACATTAAGTTTGGAGATGTGTAGTGATGAACTCTGAAGCTACATGAAGTTTGGAGGTGTGTAGTGATGAACTCTGAAGCTACATGAAGTTTGGAGGTGTGTAGTGATGAACTCTGAAGCTACATGAAGTTTGGAGATGTGTAGTGATGAACTCTGAAGCTACATGAAGTTTGGAGGTGTGTAGTGATGAACTCTGAAGCTACATGAAGTTTGGAGGTGTGTAGTGATGAACTCTGAAGCTACATGAAGTTTGGAGGTGTGTAGTGATGAACTCTGAAGCTACATGAAGTTTGGAGGTGTGTAGTGATGAACTCTCAAGCTACATGATGTTTGGAGGTGTGTAGTGATGAACTCTGAAGCTACATGAAGTTTGGAGGTGTGTAGTGATGAACTCTGAAGCTACATGAAGTTTGGAGGTGTGTAGTGATTGGTGTAGTTACTCTGCAGAAAGTTGGTGAACTCTGTGCACTATGCTCCTCAGCATCCGCTGACCCCGCTCTGTTATTTTACACTGACAGAGCACAGAGTCGCTGTCGTTCTCAGTCTCTTCCACTGTGTTATAATAATTAGTAGTGAGATAATTTCACGACTGGTCTTGTTGTACAGGAGCTGCATCTTATCACGATACTACGCTGAGGTTCACTGAGCTCCTGAGAGAGACCCATTCTTTCACTAATGGTTGTAGAAGCAGTCTTTATGACTAACTGCTGCTTTCATTATACACCTGTGTGCATGCAATTGATTGGAGCATCTGAATTTAGTGATTTGTACTGGTGAGTGAATACTTTTGGCAATATAATCTTATAATCTTTAATAGAAAAAAAGGTAACTTACTGCACAAGTTAAACATTTTCAACACTAATAACACAGGGTCAGAATGATACAAATTTATGCCAGGAAACCAACAAATGATTGCATGTAAATGTCCGACCACAACTGTGTGATTTACACATTATGCTCAATGTATATCAACACTGTAACGATAAAACACCAGTACATTGTCATATTCTACCGTGATACTCTTCCACATGTGTTTAGAAATGGTAAATAATTGACAAGTTGCCAAAGTCTATGGTTATTTAGCTTTCTTTTTTATTTCTTTATATAATATTGCAGTAACTTAGTGAAATATTGGATTATAAAAATGACATGATTGAGATGACATGATTGATTATTGGTTTTCTTGGCAGCTGCTCCTGTCCAGAGGGACAGCGTAGCACACAGAAAATGAGTGTGTATGCTAATAGCTAAACACAATGGTTTTGTTCTGTCTGTGAGTGTGTGTGTGTGTGTAGTTTTTGCATTGTGCTCTTTCTGTTTTTAGTGTTGGAAAGGCATGGGTTGGTGTGTTAATACAGTATTTTAGATGTGTCTCTGTTTGTGTGTGTTCTGTTTTTTTTATAATGTTGTCTGTTGCTTGCTGTAACAAAACTCAAGGCATTTTCCAAGTGTGTTTCCACGTGTTTTGCGTGATTGGAGCCTTGTCATTAATGCTTTCTGAGTTTTCTTTGACTTGTCTTTTCCTATAACCCCCCACTATAATTTTTCCTTCTCGATTATAGTGTGTGTATGTGTGTGTCTGATGATGTGAATAGTGTGTGTTTGTGTTTCTTCTTGTTTCCTTTTTAAGTTTGTGATCTGAGTGCATTTTTAAGAGATCAGAAATCTTTTAATCAGTATTTCATGAATAAGTTTCATTTCTGTCTTCTTATTCTCTCTTTTTCCTCTTTGTAACCTTTCCTGTTTCATCTCCATCCACCTCCCCCGTCTGATTCCCCACTGTCCTGTTCTGCAGGGGTAATAAGGAGAGTTCGAGCAGAGCGTCCAGCAGCCGGCAGAGCAGCACAGACAGCGATATGAAGAGTCTGGAGCCACGGCCGTGGAGCAGCACAGACTCGGACAGTTCCAACCGCACGCTGCGGCCGCCCGTCACCAAGGCCAGCAGCTTCAGTGGCATCTCTATCCTTACACGCGGCGACAGCCTGGGCAGCAAAGGCTCGCAGGGTAGCGCCAGGGGGTCACGCACAGGTACAGACATGCATGCCATTAGTAAATTTGGGATTTGGGAATTTATTATGACTCCTATATCTAGACCTTGCTGTCCAAACTTGTTGGATGAAAAAGGTGTATAAAGGAGGGCTTCACAATAAGTACAGATCAGCCATAACATTAACATTGGGGTGGGAGATTTGACCCTAAAATAATATCACAATATTTATTTGTATTATTGCAGTAACTATACTCTTGGCGATATGAATAAAAAATATATATATTTAGTAGTAGTGCACCTTATCTTAACTCTATGGCTGCAGTATTTATACAAACACAAAGATCGTTCTTGTTAAAATCATTAAAATTCTCCTGATCTGTAAAACTAAAATGATCCAATCGTAATTAGCCCCCATGCTTCTTGGCTTTTTTTTAAGTAAAATCAATGCATTACAAATGTAGTCACCAAAAATACCAGACAGGCCCTGAAAAACTCTAATCAAAACTAGGAATTTCTAGTATTACAATAAATTAAATTGAGAGATATTTGGGAGAGAGTTGAGTTATGGGTAATCACAGCAATATAAATGAAGTAAATTAATCATTATTATAATTAACAGTATTATTTATTTTAATTAACAAACACTAAAAATAAGGTAGAAATTTACCTAAAACAAGACATGCATTTTCAAAAGGTAATAAAAGTGTTTAACTCCAAGGTGGAGCTCCAGAATTCCACAGTGAAGTTCATTGGTTACAAGCTTATTTTAATTTCTCCTTTTTTTTAATTTTCATATTAATTAAAAGCTCAACATCGTTCTTTTCTTTTTTTGCTCTTTAGGTCTCCCTCTCATCACCACAGACACATGCCCCCAGCCCCAGCCCCCCCAGCAGGGACGCAGCCTCTTGCCCTGTCCTTCCAACTGCCCCTCTAATGCCCCTCCACCCCAGAACCAGGCGCCCCCACCACCCCCACAAACTGCCCTGCTGCCCACCCCTACACACACTCACACTCTTAGCCACCCACAGCACCACATCAGCAGCCACAGCCACAACCACAACCACAACCACATGCTGCCACAGGTGAGTGGGCATCTTATGGGGGTTTTGGGTTTATTAGCAGTTGCCTTTAGTCAACCGTAAAAATAAAATCCATAATTCTTTACTCTCCACTTTCTGAACTGCATTTTTAAGTCTTCCTTTTTGTGTTTGCTTTTTGGCGTTCCCTCTGCTAACATCCATTCTTTCCTTTTATTCTCTCTGCCTCTCTTTCTCTCTCCCTCACACCTCAGCCGGTGGCCTCTCTGCAGCCCTCTCCGCAGCCTGTCTCATACTCCAGCCCCTCCTGCCCTCAGGTCATCCTGCCTGTTTCTCCTTCTCAGCAGTATAACATGGTACTACCTCCCTTTCCTGCTGTCCTTCACATCTCCTTTCTCTCTTCTTCTTCTTTACTTCCTATTCGAGCGTTCATAACCTTAGAAAGACATACAATACAGACATGTGTCAGTCATAGGCTTGTATACATCTGACTGAATGTTGTTAGTTAGTACAGTCATTAGTATTTGTTGTTAATGTACTGTGAGTTTCCCAAATTGCTTCATGCACCAAACTTTGACAACCATACTGGACACACCTTTTTAAATGGTTTATATATTTTTTCTTTAATATTGAAGTTGTCAGAACTATAAAGGAACACACAAGGAATCATGTAGTAAACTTGAAAGTCTGCATCCAACTGGTAGTGTTCTGGTGCTGGTGTTCTGAGCTTCTTACCAGAGGACCAGAGTAAACATTAGCCATAATACATACTGTATTTTTTGCGCTATAAGGCACACTTAAAATTCTTTTTTTTTTTTTTTTCCCCCCAAAAATTGTCGGTGCGCCTTCTGTATGAATTTCACCAGTAAGGTTGTAAGGAGCGTACCCTGCATGTTTACCGTGTTAAAGCAAGCTTTGTTGGACGAACCGATAGCTTATATTTCTCTACTAACCGCAGCTAGTGCTAGCGGTTAGCTGCTTATGATAATATTGCTGCACCCAGCTATAGTGGAAATCTGGAAACCTAAGCTTACTGTAAATAAACAGAAGCGCTTTACTTGCCCAAATAAACAGTTTTCAGGAGAGAAATCTGTGTAGATTAACATCCAGTGCTTGTTGACTTTAAAAGAAGAAAGAAATGGCGACACCCCTGTTCCTTACTAGCGGCGCATAATGCGCCTTTTAATCAGGTGCACCTTATGTATGAAAATAGACCAGAAAAAAGACATTCATTGATAGTGCGCCTTATAATCCAGTGCACCTTATAGTGCGAATAATATGGTATATCATATTAAACAGCAGAACTTTTTTAAATTAGCATCTTTTATTAGCTGTCAGTATCAAAGTGAAATTAAAGTGAATCTTTCTTTGAATGATCCTGAATGTTAACACAAACAAGATAGAAATTAATTAATTATTAATTCACTAATGAACATCATTCTAAACTGTTGAATAGGAGTAGCACTTTTCCTTCTATCATCAGTCTCTTTCTCTGTGTGTGTAATTTAAACACCTTTCAAAGACAGACACTAATGCTCCAGTGTCTGTTCCAGGGAGATGAGTTGACCCCAGGCTTCGGGCAGATGTCTCTGAGCCGCCAGGGCTCCAGCGAGGCTCCAGAGCCACCCACCCTCTACCAGCCTCCTCCTGCCGTCCTGTCCCAGCACCCCCCACCACAGCCAAGTTACATCATGCCCCCACCGCCCTCTGGGTACCAACCGCCCACACCTCACCCACACCCTCCTCCACCCCCTCCGCCTCCTACCCAGCCTGTACTGCAGACAGCACCGCCTGCTCAGGGCTACATGCAGCCCCCGCCACCACCTCAGCAGGTACAACACACAGCACATTACAAAGCTGTTCACTTCAATTCTGACAAACCAGGACAAGACAAAGAAGCAGAGATTATACATTTGATGCATGCTGTTTTTATAGAGGTCTCTATTTTTGTCTAATATTGTGGATAGGATCACATATTAATATTAAGAATATGTGTGGGGATGGATGTATGGGAAAAAAAAAATAAATGTATGTTTTTCCCACCAAATGACAAACATACATGTGTATTTTATTGCACACAAAACAATATATATGTTGTTCCCTCTGTTTATTTTAAATAATTTAATGATATGTCTTATATTACTTTCTTCTATTAAAATAGATAATCAAATTTTATGAGTTATCATTTTGGGAAACATAAAAAAAAAAAAAAATTCGGTACCAATAAGATAACAAGATTCGGTACAGATACACGAACATTACTTTTTTGAAACCTTTTTTTCTAAATTATGACCAAAAAAAAAAAACAAAAAAAAAAAACTCAATAATTATTCTAACACAACGTATTTATTTAACATATTTAAATGAGTAATCTCATTCTTATTCTGTCACTATTAGAGACTCCATCTTTCTGGATCTTCTTGGAACAAATAGTGAGCATGTTTGTGGCACTTTATTAAAAAAAAAATCATTGCTTGTGCTTAAACTACAGATATTTTTCCTTCGCATATTGCTTTATGCATTTTGGTTTTAAAAGTTTTTTTTCTTTTTAAATATGAGCATTACATTGACAAAATTAAATTGAATTATTTTAGTGGTGTCACTTAAAATGTATTATAATTATGATTCTTTTTTTTTTTTAAGCTGATAGTTTTCTGTATTTTTGAGAGGGGGGCAGTAATAATAGTGTAGTGTAGTTTAGGTCAGGCAGACTAGAGCTTTTTTTTTTCATCTTATAAATGTTTGGTTAGATAATGAAGTGCATGTGAAAACAATGAACCGTGCAGTTCCTGTCGTAAAGAATCAGTTGTGTGTGTGTTTATCACACTTAAAGTGTAGAAGCGGTGTTACCTCAGAAGTGTGAGTTTTGTGTGAAAATAAAGTGTTGTTAACCCAAAGTGAATTATCTGGAACCAAAGGAGGTATCCAAATACTGCATACCAGAATTATATAAAAGCAAATACTGTATGTCCAAATATGTGGACACTCCTTCTGATAAATACAGTCAGCTACTTTAGGTTGCTCTCATTGCTGACACAAATGTGCAAATGCACACGAATAGTTTATTTAAGTGATTCTCTGGAGCAGATAAATATTAACCTGTAGGCATCAAGCCTAATGCCAGGTGGTGGGCTACAGGGGGTTGAAGCAGCATTGAGCTGTGGAGAAGTGGAACTGTGTTTTCTGGAATGAAGGAGCTCCATTGTTGTTACAGCACTGTTGTTACAGCACAGTAGAGACAGTTAAATAAATAAATAATAATAATTTTTAATAACCTTGAATGAGTAGATGCCCTAATATTCGTCAGGTTAAGGTCTCATTCTAGTGTCCTGCTGAAAGCACATTACAGCGCTATAATCATAACCCTTGGTGCAAAATCTAAAGTAAGGTTAAATAAGTGTGTTTAAGTGAGTCTTTAACAACAAGAACATCATTGTGTGAAGAACATAGGTGGTTGCAGATATATTGATGTTTAAGCACCCCCTCTCTGTCCCTCCCCCTTCCTCTCTCCCTCCCTCTCTCTCTCTCTCTCTCTCTCTCTCTCTCTCTCTCTCTCTCTCTCTCTCTCTCTCTCTCTCTCTCTCTCAGATCCAGGTGCAGTATTACTCAGCTGGTGGGCAGTACCCGAGTTCAGGACAGCAGTACAGG
Organism: Astyanax mexicanus; assembly: GCF_023375975.1. Classification (NCBI taxonomy): domain Eukaryota; kingdom Metazoa; phylum Chordata; class Actinopteri; order Characiformes; family Acestrorhamphidae; genus Astyanax; species Astyanax mexicanus. Next base: position 9,507,044 of record NC_064412.1, read on the forward strand.
TCCATATCCCACCAAGTGTCATACCCTGCTCAACGCTCTCAGACCCTCCCCCCACCAACGCAGCCCTCCGGTCAGCCCCACACTACACTCTCCTCTATTAGAATCTTTCCTCTGGGAAATTAAAAAAAAAAAACTTGTATACATTTACATACTCTATTGTATGTTTAAAGTAAAAAAGGACAGTTTATTTCTGTTTAGTAAAGTAAAGTCCAAGAATTAGACTTTCTTATAATTGGTCAGAAAGTCTGAACTATCTAGAAAAGTGGTTTAACACTGCAGATGATCCGGACCATGGTTCAGTAGATCATTTAGTCCATGTGTCTTTGGACTTGTGGCCCCTTTCACACCTGCTACTTTGATCTGGAGCCAAACTGAAAGGTCAGAATGTCCGGCACAAACAAGTTAGCCTCCTCCTCTCAGCTCAGAAGTACAATTCTTAAGTTATTTAATAGAAAATTTGTTTCTCACTTCTGTTATACAAAGCAAATTCATTAACCTAGGTATCTTCCTCTGATCAGACTGGGGTCCGGCCAGAAGATTTGATTCTTAGATTCATACAGTTTCCTCTTACTAACTCCCAACATACAAAAATATTCATGTGAAAACAGATACCACTAGTATTAAAGCACCCAACATTTTGTTGAAAAGCATAGAGAGCTCGACACTAATAATTGTATTTTTTTTAATCATATGAACAGCAAATGAAATAAATTTAAAATTGCTTTAATTTCTAATAGCTTCTGCAAATGGTATATCAGTATTAATGAATGTTGAGTTAATATCACAGGGTAATTCTAGCTCTGATATTGGAAGGGTAAAAATTATAATGAAAGTAAAGTTCTTAATACAAAACAGCTTAAAAAAATTTATATTGACTGATGCTTAGTATTGTATCGGAATAAACATCTTTTAAATATGTGTGTGTGCGAAGTTTATATGAATTTTCCCCTCTCCCTTTTTTATCTGTATGATCAGCTCCTCTCCAGCCTATGATGGCGAGTCAGCAGCCAACGTATCAGAGCATGATGGGAGTTCAGCAGCCGCAGAGTGCCAGTATAATGAGCTCACAGCGCACAGGCATGAGCGGACAGATGCAAGGCATGATGGTCCAGTACACACCCATGCCCTCCTATCAGGTACTGTGTGTCCTTCCATATGTACACTAGGGGTGGGCAATATTATATCGTATACAATATATCGTGACACAGAAATATCCTGATATTAAAAATCCATATTGTGATAATAGGGCTGTTCTGTCTTAAAATTAGTCTATTATTTACTGTGAAGCTTTATTTATGTATTTATTGTATAATTGTTTAAGTTTGCAGTTTATATGCATGCACTAAATATTCTGCAATATTTTTTGCTGGATTATATTATTTTATGCTATATTATTTATTTTGCCACATTATGATTATTCTGTTATACTATTATACTATATTCCTGAAATTAATTAATTATTTTAGTTTTCCTATATCGCCAAGTATATTGTTATCGCAAAAATACCCTGAAATATCGTCATATTATTTTAGAGCCATATCGCCCACCCCTAATGTACAGTACTCTCATCTGCATGTATTGTAATTCCCTGACATGTGCTCATAGTGCTCATAGTTTCGAGTTAAAGAATTAAAAAATGTGTTTGTGTGTTTGTCCCTGTGTGTTTCTCTGCCTTATTTTTGTGTCTCTGTATGTGTCCCTGTGTCCCTGTGTTCCTGTGTCCCTGTGTCTCTCTCTGTGTCTCTCTCTTTCTCTCTGTGTCTTTCTCTGTGACTCTCTGTGTCTCTCTCTCTGTCTCTCTCTCTTTTTCTCTGTGTCTCTCTCTGTGTCTCTCTGTCTCTCTCTGTGTCTCTCTCTCTCTGTCTCTCTCTGTGTCTCTCTGTGTCTCTGTGTGTCTCTCTTTCTCTCTGTGTCTGTTTGTCTCTCTCTGAGTCTCTCTCTGAGTCTTTCTCTGAGTCTCTTTCTGTGTCTCTCTCTGTGTCTCTGTCTCTGTGTCTCTCTCTGTGTCTCTCTCTGTGTCTCTCTCTGTGTCTCTCTTTGTGTCTCTCTATGTGGGTTCCTATGTGGGTTCCTATGTGTGTTTCTGTGTGTATCTCTGTGTGTCTCTGTGTGTTTATTTAATGCTCCTCTGCTGACCCCAGGTGGCCGTAGCTAATGAAACCCAGCCTGTGGTGCAGCAGCAGTACCAGCAGCCTGTCATGGTGCCTGTTAGCCAGTCTGTCCAGGGTGCCATGCCAACCCCTGCACCCATGCCAGTCTACTACAGTGTCTTGACCCCCACACAACAGAACAGCACAAGGTAGCCATGTGTACAGTGTTACACAGCAGCATCTTTACACAATACCTTCTGTACTTAATTGTTACATAAACAGTTGTGTGAAGAAATTGGGATATCTCATGAAAAACCTTCTTAAACATATTTGTAAATATGTTTATTTGATCTTCATTTGAACAGTGTTGAGAGATGGTGGTAATCTAACTAAACACATATAACACATATATTTTCTTTTTTCTATATTAGAATGAGGTTCATCCCGTCAGCTTCAGATTTAAACATGGTTAGACAGAATTTTGGCGAAGCTTATTATGTTAGCATGTAAACCCTTTTGGATTTCATCATCAATAATTTATTTGATTTTTTATTTAATTTAATATATTCTTTAATGTTGTTACAGTAGCATTCTGATATCGGTATGAACAGAAAAAAGCCACCACCTGTTGTGACACTACCAAGCCCTTTTTGCTCCACTTAAATGCAGTAAACTGATGGCAGTGCCCTGTAATGAACACCAGTCAATGATTGATGCTACAGATGCTACAGTTATGATTCTGAAGCCCAGAATGCTGCATGTAACTGCTCAATGTTGCCTAAGTAATATTAAAACATTACAATTGTGACAATTGTACAGCTTTGACAGTTTGTTTGAATAAAAATAAATATTAAGAATAATTTTTACATGCCTGTATAATTAGTCAAATAAGCCTGTTTAACTGCAGTTATTGTGTGTGTGTGTGTGTGTGTGTGTGTGTGTGTGTGTATTAGTCCATCTGTGGGCTACCTGCAGCCTCCCAGTTCAGATCAGTACCAGATGACCCAGTCTCCGTCCCCCTGCAGCCCTCAGCAGATACAGCAGCAGTATTCAGGTACCACAGCTGTTTTTAGTCTATGAAACACGGTTGTTTAACACTAGAATAAATACTGATTATATTGCTCTGTAAAATCCAGAGATTGTATGAATTTATTTATTTTACAATAGGCTGAAAATCTGAAAATTCTGGAAATTGGAATTCCTTTTTCCAATTCTATATCCATATATATATTTTCATATATTAACTTATCGTACAATATATGGACATGATGTTCTTCTTAGCAAGAAACGTTTAATACCATGCTTGAGCTGGTATGTAAACTTTTAGTTTAAAACAGTGTTTTTATATATATCTTGTAATTACATTATAATTATGCCATTATATTAACATTATATCAGTGTCATTAATTGGTTATAAAATGACAATGATCTAATTCACTGCAGTTATATCTGAGACAAAATATTGTCCAAACTAAAGCTGTTATTGTGACAGTTCTAAGCAGCAGTTTGTTACATTGTGTCAAAATGTCATAATAAATGGACTACAATAATGCACAAAAAGAAAAATATTTTTACATTGATTTTCATCTAAAGTTAAGGAGGGTTTATTCATTCTTCTTTAAAGTTGTCTTTCTAAAAGGTCCTTTTGGAGATACAAGGATTTTGTTACTGTAACCATAAATGTTTTTTGTTCAATATAATTTCAGTAGTGTGTCAAGGTCCATGATTTGTTCCCAGGATTTAGTGTAGATTACATTGAGATAGGCCAGGCACAATGACTGAGGCTATACTGTCCCAGAGATTATTGTTACAATGATATTGTAATTTTATAATCAGTTTATACCATGATGTAATACTATAATATAGTAGCATAACAGAACAGAGTTTTATTTTTTCAAAATATTTAGTCATTGGAAAATAATATATAATACCAGCGTTTCACATTAACGACATTTAATTCACATTAAGATCAACTAAATAATATTAAGTTTATGACCATATATTGTACTATCCTGACAGTTCTACATGTACATCTAAATAATTTAGGTAAAAAAATATATATGTAATAGTCTACAACCCCATGTGTCATGTCATCACTTATAGCAGACATGCTATTTTTAGCTTAGACTGAAAAAGAAAAAAGAAAAAACACTCATCACGTATTGATAGTTGGCGTCTGAGATCCCTGCCTAAATAGTTTGGATAACCTCGTACTGCGAACTTTTGTACAACACCTGCTGACCTGTCAAGTAAATAAAGTAATTGTGGTAACTGACATGATCTCTGCCATATATAGCTGCTCTTACCTTTCACCCCATTCTGGCTGGTGAAACTCGTATCAAGGTCTGTTCTGTGAGAATTCCAGATCTTCAGCTCTGAATTAGATTATTAAATTTAAAAACAAAAAGTAATCACTAATGCACAGAGCATGTCCGTGCATTACTAGCACAGCAGCTTTAATGCTGAAGCAGTTTATGGTGTTTAGAGCTGTTCTGTGTGTACAGTATAAACGGTCCATGTGATTAAATTGGGGCATGTAGCAATAAACTCCTGAACCAGCATTTCTCTGAATCAGAGTCGGAGTTCTGTGAAATATTGCTGTTTGTTTGTGTTGTGTGTGTGTGTGTGTGTGTGTGTGTGTGTGCGTGTGTGTTTGTGTGTGTGTCTGATTAGGAGTGCCGCCCCCTGGTCCAGGTGTCATGGTGATGCAGCTGAGTGTTCCAAATGGGCCACAGTCTACTCAGAATCCTCCTATGGTGCAGTGGAATCCCTGCAAGTATTATAGCGTGGAGCAGAGACCCAGCAAGCCTGAGCCGCAGGTATTACACACAAACACGTGTGTTTACACACACACTAATGCATACATGCTGCTGCTGCTTAGTGGAAAAAAGTACCTATTTTATTTTAGACTATAAGGCACACCATATTATTAGAAGCACTGTGAATAAACATTTATTTTCTGGTCTATTTTTATACATTGGGCACACTGAACTATGCAGTGCATTTTAAGCGACAATAGTTAGGAACAAGTGTGTCGCCATGTTTCCCTTCTAATTCTGCAAGTCTCGCCGCTTAAAAACTGTGTCAGTCCTGTCGCTGGCTGTCTGCCTGTCTTGGGCTCTAGTTCTCACTCTAAAGACTACATTTCCCAGAAGTCTCTAACCTCCCGAACATGCCGGATCATGTGACACTTCGGCGTTCTGGCTCACCTGACTCTACCAATTGAGATTTCCTGTCTCCCTTTATATAAATAACCCTGCCCCCCCATTTCTGTAAAGATACGTTGTCTGTAAATAAATTGCTAACATTATTTACAGTGAACTTAGATTTCCAATATGTTGGCACAGTTAGCAGTGCTTAGTGCTAGTAAACGCCGCCCGACAGCACTACACTGAGGAATTCTGATGGTTCCGGTAATGCCAGGCTCAATCAGCTAGCGGTTCGTCCCAAGTAGCTTGTTTTAACACGGTAAACTCGCAGGCTACAGTTCCATATACTCATCTCTGAACGGCAAAAGAGCTAGCGCTGTGGTTAGCAGCTAATACTAATGCTGCTCCAGCCTCAGTGCTGGAGAAACTTCACTGAAACTCCTTTATGACACTGTAGCAGTGTTGCTTTACAGCTCCTTTATACCTGACTGGTAGAATTCATATATAAGGTGCATCGGATTATAATGCACGCCCTTAAGGTTTTTGGGAAAATGAAAGGATTTTAAGCGTTATAGTCTGAAAAATAAGGTAGTATTTGCTGCTCTTTACCCTCAGGTGTCCTTCTAATCTCTTCTGCTCCCTACCTCACACTCCCCTTCCATCTGGAGAGTAGAACAAAGTTCTCTGGCAGGGGGTTGAGATTAAGATTTATCACACTCTGTGTCTAATTTACACCATAGGTGCAAATGTTTGTGAATACAGTTTCTTATTAATTGATTCAGCTACAGAAGGTTGCGCCCAGTGCTGACACAGATGTGCAAATACACTCTGGACCTGAATCTATCCACATTATTCTTTCACACCCATTTTTAAGAGTTTGCTTCTTCTGCATTTGTGATCAAATATCTGGTCAACCCCCAGGGGGGGAGCGTACTTTGGTTGGTATCCTGAAGTTTTGCAGGTTGTATGTATTTTGGCAAACCTGATAAAGTAGCAGTAATCCTCAGGGCATAACCCGAATGGCCTGAATGGCTAGACATTCATGGATTTTCTGAATTCGTAGAACACCAGGTGGAATCACATATAAAAGTTCAACTAGGCTTTTATTAAATCGACTTATTTTATCTCTCTGAAAATACACTATATGTTCGAATGTTCTAATGAATGTGCCCAATGCTGAAACCGATGTGCAATTACACACACACAGCTTGTCTACATAGAACAGAAATAGGAATCAGGAGCAGCATGTGTTAGAGGGGGTATAAAGACCCTTAGTATTGTGCTGTAAAACAGTGGAACTCTTTTCTCTGGAATAATTGCAATCAAATCCTCCCTCAGCACTTTACTGCTTCAAGATGTAGCAGAAAGCATTAACTAGACATATGAGTTACTTCAACAAAAGCAGAATTTAGTTTATTTCTTTACCTTTGAAAAAATTAATAAACAGGCGTCCTAATACTTTTGTCCAGTAAGTGTGTAGTGTGTGAGATATACATATGAAATTATATTTAGTTATAATCTCTCCCTCCCTCCCTCCCTCTTTGCCTGTCTCTCTCTATCTCTGTCTCTGTCTCTCTCCGCAGGTCAGCACTCAGTTAAGTAGTCCTTTGGCATCTCCTACTCAGTCTCCCACTCCGTCTCCATCCAGCAGCGGGAACAGTGTGTGCCCTGGACTCGGCCCACTTCCACTCATTTCTCAGTTTCCTCGGCCTGGAGGACCCGCACAAGGTGACTGCACTGGGGGTGAATGATCTGAACTGTATGATCCACCAGAGGGCAGTGTAGTGTAATGTAGTGTAGTGTAGAGAATTTGCTATGGGTGTACTCTAAAAGTTGCTGCTTTTCCATACTAAGCCCATTACGTTTGTTCTATAATAGTTTTGTAGTTTTCAGGTAAATAAAGGTGCAGTTATAATTTGGTTTAGGATTGTAAGAAATATACAGTATTTACAGCATCTGTTACTGACTGATGTTCATTACAGGGAGCTTTTAAATCTATGCAAATTACATATTCTTTCATTTGCTCCTCAGCTAAATTTCAACTAAATTGTACGGTATGAATTACTTGTGGTGATAATTGTAATTAAATGTGATTAATTTGTAATTAATTTTCTTTTTTAATCACCTGACAGCACTATTAAAAACAGGAAAAAAATGTAATCTGCAAAAGAAATGAATAAAATGGATTTTATTGGACCCTCTGTTTGTTAGCAAGGATAGATTATTACCGTGAATGAGCCGGTATGTGAACTCTGTTCAAAAACAAGTTGATATATATTTTATTTATTTTAGATATAAAAAAATATTTTTAATAATTTAAGTTCATTGCTCTATAAGGGGTGCAATTGTAGTATTATTAAGGATGCACAAAGTTTTTGGCAACCAAAATGTTTATTTCAGGTTTTTTTTTTTTTTTTTTTTTTAGACAGTCAGTAGTTGTCAAAATATAAGGTACCACTTTAAAATAAGGCTACTGTATAAAGAGTTTATACATAGTTTATTAAGGAGTTTACTAATGGTTATAAATTAATTAATAATGGTTATAAATTATTAATTAAAAAACATTAATAAGCAGTTACAACACATAAATAGAAAGAAACTTTTGTCACTGTTGCCCTTCCTATATATGTGTTGTAACTGCTTATAAATTGTTTATAACCAAATTAATAACCATTAATAAACTATTTGTAAACCCTTTATAAAGGAGCCTTATTTTGAAGTGGTACCAAATATAATACTACAAAATATAAATTAGAAAAAACAAAGACAAAAAAGCCATATTTACCTAAGTAAGTGAACGAATGATTGTGTTAAGTGAAAGTGTAGTTTTGTAATTTTCCTTTCTTTGAAAAATACATTTAGCTAACAATATTAATTGCCATGACGACTTCTTGCCAGAAGCGTAATAGTGTTTTATTCTGTTCACTGTAAATGTGCAGTGAGCAGGGGTGTAAATATTCACAATTAATGCCATTAAATGACTAGAATTACAGTTATATGTGCTGGCTCTTTGCATCAACTGTGCTTAGTGTGGCAGTATTAGGAATGAGCTAAAAGCAAGCATTGTGCAACATAACTAACAAAAAAAATCTTATTTACTACTTAAAATTACAACGGCCAGATCCAGAGAGTTTTCTCAGGTTTCCAGAAAATTGTACACTGTAAATGTAGACAAGTCTGTAAAGAAATCAGCTGGTCTGTTGTTTATGCAATAATTATATAATAATCTGCTGTCAAATGATTAATGTTTCTGAAAACATGTTTTCATGTTTTTTATGTCATTTACTAAATTATTATTGGGTTTTTTTAAGCTATATAGACACACAATCACACTCTTTCCCACAGCCATGTTTGAGTTAACCTATCACTGAGAATGATGGACACTCTGTTAGAGTTAATACCTCACACACACACACACACACACACACAAACACACGCATGCATCCAGCACATGGCCAGAATGATGTCACTGTTGACACTGTGTCACTGTCACCCTGCCTTCCAGCAGATTATGGTGCAACCTGCCATCAGATCACATTGCACCCAATTGCATTTTACTGTACAGACATAAACACACACACACACACACACACACACACTGGTTCCCCTACTGCCCTACTGATGTATTAGGAGTTGATGTCATTGCTTTTGGCACGTTTACAATAATGTAATACAACACACACACACAATAATACAATCTCTCTTCTTTCTCTCTCTCTCTCTCTCTCTCTCTCACTTTCAATCACTCTCTCTTTGTCTCCCGCTCTTTCTCCTGCTCTCACTCTCTCTGTCTTTCTCTCTCTATTGCTCTCATTTTCTTACTCCCACACACTCTCTCTCTTTCTCTCTCTCTCTCTCTCTCTCTCTCTCTTGCTCTCTCTATCGCTCTCCCTCTTTCTCCCTCTCTCTCTCTTTCTCTCTCAGGAGATGGCCGGTATTCCTTACTGGGGCAGCCGTTGCAGTACAGCCTTTGTCCCCCACCCATCATGCACAACCACAGCCAGTCCTCCTATAGCTCCCACCAGGTGAGGGGTGTATTTGTGTTGGTGTAAGTGTACTGTGTGTGGTATGTGTTCTCCAATCATGACAAAGTGCCACTGTGTTTCTACTGTGGTGTTTCTGTGGTTTTGTCCACGGAAGGTGATTTTTCCTGTCCTCCTACTTTTAATGTTGCTCAGGCTTTCTACTATGCTCTCCACATATTTCTCTACTTACTGCTCACATCTCCCTCTCCTACACAACTTTTAATTCAAAGCGTTTGATTGCTCACTTTGCTGTGTGTGTGTGTGTGTGTGTGTGTGTGTGTGTGTCTAGAGCTCTGGAGTGATAAAGCATGGAACCCGAGGGAAGAAACCAACACTCAAATCTGCCTCCACAGATCTAGGAACTACTGACGTGGGTAAGACTCACAAACACACTCTCACTCTCTACATGTGCAAAACCACTGACCACCACACACACATACTCACTACTACTAAACCTGTGGAAACCATTGGACCGAGTGTTAGTTCAGCCAAAATAAAAAAAAAAGTTTTTTTGAGTTGGATAAAACATCATAATATGTAACTGTACAGTAACTGTAGCACATATTCCAGCCTGCTTACTGTGCTTCTACCTCCTCTCACACTAAGCTGACCCTCAAACTAACACAGTGCCATGGACCAAAGCAGCCCTTCACAAAATCCAACAGAGTAGGGATTGTTACTGATTTTTTTTAGTTGGAAGCAGGAAAACCCTATAATGCGCAGAGCAGTAGGCCAGGGCCAATGTTACATGAACAGAGCCCATTAAGACACAATAAGGACGGGTTAAGAGTTCTTAAGCAAACCCATCTTATTTCCATGCTGACATCACTTCACGCAAATTAAACCTATGACGATCCTTCGGAAATTTACTGGCAAGCAGACATTATTTTTTATTATATTTTGTGAAGTCATACTAAACAAAATTAGGCAGGTGCATACATTTGGGCACCCCAACAGAAAAATTACATCAATAATTAGTAGATACTAATTTTGCCTCTAAACGCTTCCTATAGCTTCCAATGAGAGTCTGACTTCTGGCTGAAGGTATTTTGGATCATTCTTCTTTACAAACACCCCGCTCACTGGGGCCTCTGTATTCTGTATTTTCTATGTTTAATGTTTTGCCTGATTCTTTGTCCTGTGATCATGTTTCTGTAAAGCTGCTTTGTGCCAACACCAGTTGTAAAAAGCGCTATACAAATAAATTTGATTTGATTTGATTTCCAGTTCAGTCAGGTTTGATGGTTTATGAGCATGAACAGCCCGCTTTAAATCACACCACAGATTCAGGTCTGGGGACTGAGATGATCATTTCATAACATTGTACTTGATCCTTTGTATGAATTCTTTAGTTGATTTTGAACAGTGTTTAGGGTCGTTGTCTTGTTGAAGTATCTCACTGATTCTTGAACATTGTTCTCAACAATCTGCTGATATTGACTGGAATCCATGTGACCCTCAACTTTAACAAGAATCCCAGTACCTGTACTGATCACAGTTTAAATAAAATTGCTCATCCGAACATTCAATTATTTCTAAAGGAAAATTATGAAAATGATCAGGGGTGCCTAAACGTTTTTTTATACCACTGTATATCAATATATTAACAATGTGTTTGTTTATGCCACATCTCTGCAGTGGTGAGCCGTGTGTTGGAGGTGACGGATCTACCCGAGGGCATCTCTCGTCTAGATGCCGAGAAGCTCTTCAACCAGCTCTCACTCTGCGGTGCCAAAATCCAGTGGCTGAAGGACCCCCAGGTGCCCCGGGGGCCCACAACGGCCCCGGGACCCGGGGGAGGATGCGGAATGGGCAAAAACGACGCACATGACCCAGCCCACCTCTACACAGTGGTGGCCGTGTTCCCAAACACCATGGCTGCCCAGAGCGCGTCCTTCAAGCTGAACAACAGTGGAGGAAGCCTGTTCAAACTGCGCGCCGCCAAAAAGAACTATGACCTGCGCGTGCTGGAGCGAGCCAGCTCCCAGTGAGGAGAGAGAGAGAGGGGGAGAGATAGAGAGGGAGAGAAAGGAAGAAAGAGGGAGGGAGGTGGATTCTGGTGGAGACTGAGAGGAAACTGAAGATGCTAAAAGGGAAGAGATCATTCCGGTGTTCTTATTTATTTCTTTTTTTTGTACCATTACCGAAGAGCACATAAGACATGTATGCATGTGTTTGATCTGTTGCTGTATATGTAACTACATTTGTACATACAACACACAGACACACACACATACACACACAAACACACACAGACACACACACACACATATTGGCAGCAGAGCAGCAGCAGCATACAGAGATGCACTGAACAGAGGACCCCGGATAAGCCGCTCCCCCTTCCCCACTGCACCCTAAGCACCTTCTCTTTCTGTCCCTCTTTCATTCTGTCCCTCCGTTCTCCATCAGTCCGCACATTCAGCTCCTCTCTCTCTCTCTTTCTCTCTCTCTCTCTTTCTTTTTCTCTCTCTCTTGACGGCTCACTCCCTTTCTATTAAGCTCTCGCACTCTCACTCCTCTCTCTGCTCAGCCTCCTCTCTTCTCTAGCTCTCTCTCTCTCTCTGATTGTTTTCTTTTTCTGCTCTCATTCTCTCTTTCTCTTTCTGTTTGCCTTAATGCTATTGTGGACTTCTATGTCGCACTGTTTTCTTTTCACTCTTTCTCTCTCCCTCTCTCTCTCTCTCACTCTCTCTCGGATAAAATAATGTTCTTTTTTCGGTTCGATATATTTATATAAGTGATGTTAAGGATTATAAGAAATCTATATATTCAGTGATTTTTTTTCAGTGGATAAGTTAAAGCTCCTTTATTACCCGTCCCCTTTCCCTCTCTTCTCCCCCTCTCCTTTCCCCTCTCCCTGCACTCCCTTGTTCCCTCTCTCCTTCATTGTGTTTTGCGTTTTTCGTTGACAGCTGTGCAGGACGTTATCTGAGGTATTTAAAAAGTGCACAATGATTGATTGTAAATTCCATTTAATCTGTTCTTTTTTTGTTTGTTTGTTTTTAAAAATACAAAAGATGACAAAAAAGAAATGAATTTGTCTGTGTTTGTTCAAGCAGGATACAAAACTAAGAGGTATTTGCATGAGAGGCTCTAGAGATGTGCAGTTATGTGCAGTTTTGAATTATGCCCAGACCCAGTTCTTAATATTTGTTCATCAGTTAACTGAATCAGTTAAGTTAATTGAGTGGTGTATTTTTGGTCATGTGTTTGGTCATATTTTTCAGATTGAAAAGTAGAAAGACAAAGAGAAAAGTTTGAATTGTTAAATTTGTCAAACTGAGCACACTTACATTTTGTAAATGAGGTCACATGATCTGTCTTCTGATGTGCTCTTTTAACGGGTCTTTTAACTTTTAACAGGTCTGTAACATTAACACTATATTGCTAAAAGTGTTCACTCCCTATCAATTGATTTCATGTGGTCCAATCACTTCCATTATCACAGATGTATAAACCAAGCATCTAGTATAGCATACAGACTGCCCCCAAACTTCATGTGGTCTTCAGATTGGCTCAAGAATAGTAGAGTGGGCTTCCATGGCCGAGCTGCTCCATCCAAGTCTTACATCATTAAATGCATGGCAAATTGTCAGTTGCAGTGGTGTAGGCTGCGTTTTCTGAAGTGACAAATGGACAGTTGTACCTGTCTGACTGCATTGTTCCAAGTGTAAAGTTAGGGGGAGGGGGGATTATCAAAATACCAAGACAATTTCCTGCTCCCAACATTATAAGAAATATTTGGGAGTGACAGCTTCCTGTTCCAACATGTCTGAGCACCAGTGTACTAAGTAAGGTCCATAAAGACATGGTTGAGTGAGTTTGGTGTGAAAAAATTTGTGACCTCAATCCGAGACTGCAAGCCATTCCTTCTAAACCAGCATCATTGTCTGACCTCACAAATGTGCTTTTGGAAGAATGGTCGAGAATTCCTATAAACACACTCCTAAACCTTGTGGAAAGCTTTTTCAGGAGAGTTGAAGAGTGGGCCAACATCATACTAAACCCAACGGATTAAGAACAGGATCCATGAGTGTGAAGGCAGTGTATTGTGTATGTCACTGTAAACTCTTTTGGGTTAAAGGTGCCAGAGAATGGAAAATTGCATATTAGCTTGTCAAAGTTAAATGATTAATTTGGAATATGGAAGAGATTTATGGACCTAAAAAACTGTTGAAATTAAGATAAAAAATGTCTGGTATTTTGTCAAATTTGTATTTATTTATTTATTTATTTATTTATTTATGTGGCATTTTCTTTAAAGAAAACTCCACAAAGTGCTTTACAGAAAGGATCACACAAGATAAAATAGATTTTTAAGAATAGGATGGATGACACCCCAACATTTGCCTATATCGCCAATTGGATGGGCTGGGCTGTCTATGTGTAGAAGTGCAATACTGAGATCTGATTCATTTAAATCCAAATCATTCTGGTGTGTTTATCTCTTATATGTGCAAAGATCATCAGGAATATTCAGGTCAACGTTGGGAAAACAGTATACGACAGTCGGTAACCATTTAACAGTTTTTGGTGGAGACAAAAAGTCCTTTGTGGTCTGTCTTCTGGGGGATGATGATTTCTGTAAGTGTGCTGTTTCCATATTCAGAAGGTCAGCAAGTTACAGGATGTGAAAGATCTCCTCCATTTGGCTTGTTGGTTTCTTTCAGTTCAGTATAAACATCTGACAGATGCAGCTGTCTGAAATTCTCTCTTTGGGTCACACAAACCACCCAAAGGGGATGGAGGCATTTCTCTCTGAATCCCCCACCTGTTGGAATCGGGTGAGGGGGTTTTGGTTCAGCTCTGGAGCCCAGATCCACCCCAGAGCTCCAGCCAGAGTGGAACCAGAGCAGCGCTTGTACAGTAAGGTAAGACAGTCGGTTTGATTCAGTGTGTACAGTATTAGAGTGGTGTTCCTGAACCAGCTGAAGACTAACTGTGAACTCTGGAATCTGCTAGACTAACACTTGACCATATATTGACAATTTCTAGCTTTTTTTCTTTATATTAGAAAAGTTAAATGTGCGTTAATTAGGGTTACATTTATTCATGTATGAAATTCGTAATTTTTCAAGAAGTAGTTAATAAAGTGTTATTTGTTGGAAGCCCTCAGATGTTGTCGAATGCTATAAACTTTAGATTTAATGGATATATTAGAGATGCATCGATATGGTAATTTTGTTTATAATGACTGGTGCCAATGTCTGATATATAACCATCAATAATAAATTAGTTGTGGATGTAATATAGGAAATAATAACTGACTTTACAAAATAATATATATTTAGTATATTGTGTTTTTTTTTCATCAGATTTAATTCAGAATGCTGCATGTATGTTATACACTGTGTTTCCAATATGGGAGTAGAATAAATTATATTTGGATGATCTAATCAGCCTTTGATAGATATCGCATGGAAACTGAAAAGTGTGAATTTTCCATTTGCAGTAAGTGTATGCAGACATTGTAGTGGTCATGCTGAAACAATAATTCTGCAATGATAAAGAATTACAAATGAACTGGTGTGAAATCAGGTGTGTAGCTCCCTATTAATATAAATTAAAAACTCATAGACAGTTTACACTGCACTTCATTTACAGAAAACCAAGCTTTATTATTCTCTGTACACAACATAATCATCTCGTTCCCACTCCTTAATTAATCATAGCCATGTATTGATTATCTTATTGCCACACCTTAATAATTCATGGCCTCAACTTAATCATCTCATTCCCGTTACTAAATTATCTCGTTCCCACACCTTAATTATCTTGTTTTCACTTAATAATAAGTCATGACCACCACTTAATTATCTTGTTTCCACACCTTAATTATCTTGTTTGCACTTATTAACAAATCATGGCCACCACTACTTGATAATCTCATTCCCACGCATTCATTTTCTCATTCCCGCACATTGATAAGTCATGGCCACAAATTAATTATCTCATTCCCATGACTTAATTATCTTGTTCCCATGTTTTAATAAGTCATGGTCACAACTTAATTATCTCAACTCCCTACACCTTTGTTATCTTCTTCCCACATCTTAATATGTCATGGTCATGACTTAATTATCTCGTTCCTACAAATTAGTATCTCATTTCCATGCCTTAATAAGTCGTGACAACGCATTATTTATTTATTTATTTATTTTTTTATTTTTTTTTTACATGATGTCACCTAAGGGGCTCCATACAAACCTTATTTTTGTTTATGTTGCATCAGGTTCTCATTGACTCAAACTTTCACATTAACAAATGCATTTGAATACAAATTAGGACCTTTTTTCTTATGTTGTTCATGTTCTTATGAAAATATATGATTTTTACTTTTACTTTAAGTCTGATATCAAGTGTTCAGTCTGAGGACAGCATGATTTTAATACAAAAACCTACACATACTCCTAAACAATACTCAACAAATGTCTTATATTGAGATTTCTACACATACTCCTAAACAATACTCAACAAATGTCTTATATTGAGATTTCTATGCCTACAGCGCCCCCTGTTGGTTTTAGAAAAGGTCTACAGCTGAGTACATCCAGAGTCAGCAATGTCACAGTATGACCAGTAAGTGTCAAATATCAAATAACTGATCTATTCTTCCCTTAATGCTGTTGTATTAACGATCTATTCTCTTCTTTATCATTTCATCCCCCCTCCTTTTTTCCAAATTGCTTCTTAGTCTGTATTCTTTGGTTCAGTATTACTATGTGTGCAGCATAGTTGTGTAAATTTCATGCAAACACTGAGTTACAACATACAGCTCTGGAAAAAAAAATGAAATAAAAAAAAGATGCAGAGCTTTCAGACCTCAAATAATGCAAAGAAAACAAGTTCATATTCATAAAGTTTTAAGAGTTCAGAAATCAATATTTAGTGGGATAGTCCTGTTTTTTAATATCAGTTTTCATGCGTCTTGGCATGTTCTCCTCCACCATCTTCTCCTTTAAAGTGTTTTTTTGTACATTTTATACAGTTTTATTTATATGCTGTTGCTATGGTTTATCAAGTGGTTGCTAATTATAAAGTGTTGATCATTCATTGGTACATGGTTGCTATCGTATCTCTGGTGGTTAATTAGGTGTTGATAGGCAGTTGCTATATACAGTATTCAATAATAGGTGGATGCTATTATATCTGAGGTGGCTATTCAGGCATTACTAGGCAGTTTGTAAGGTTCTAAAGGTTGGTGTAAGTTGTTGCTAAGTGTTTGTTGCTACTGTATGCTATCCCAGGTGGTTACTAAAGTGTTTGTAGGCTGTTGCTATGGTTTTCCAGGTAGTTTGCGTGTGTTTCCTATTATATTGCTATGGTTTGTCAAGTGGATGCTAAGATGCTGTTAACTGCCTGGTTGCTAAGGAATTCCAGGTGCTTGCTATGGTGTTGCTAAGTGGTTGCTAGGTTGTTGCTACAATTTCTGGTTGGTAGGTGGTTGGTACTGTGTTGGTATTATTTTTCCAAGTTATTTTTCCATACAATTTAAGGGCCAAAAGGCACATTAATCTGAATTTAACTCTTATTATCTATTATCCTGACGTGTTTACAGTGATGAATCTGTCGAAGATCATAGACACACATCCCTTCATCTCAACTCTTCACTTCTTTACAGACTGGATGACAAGGATTCTGTGGACATCCATGACCACCCTCCTGCTCCAGATAACGTGGTGAGAGAGGAGAACAACACGGTGAGTGCAATCAGTCCCTGAAGAACAGTAACATACTGCATATTTCTCCCTAATTCCAAATAAAAAATTTTGTCATTTAGAGCATTTATTTGCAGAAAATGAGAAATGGCTGGAATAATAAAAAATATGCAGAGCTTTCAGACCTCAAATAACGCAAAGAAAACAAGTTCATATTCATCAAGTTTTAAGAGTTCAGAAATCAATATTTGGTGGAAAAACCCTGTTTTTATTCACAGTTTTCATGCATCTTGGCATTATGTTCTCCTCCACCAGTCTTACACACTGCTTTTGGACAACTTTATGCCTTTAAATTCAAGCAGGTTAGCTTGGTGATGCTATTTATTTGAAAGGTGGTTGCTATCATACTTGAGGTGGCTGCCAAGGTGTTACTGTAGGCCAGGGGTCACAAGTTCAGCAGAACTCAACTTTATTCAAATGAATCCGACCGCCGTGCTTCGTCCAGCCAATCAGGGAACAGCAGGCTGCAACTTCACACACACAGAAAAGCCTCACACACACAGAACAGCTGCCTTTCAACCACGGAGAAGCTGAAAACGGCAAAATATGATTTTATAGAACTATAGATCACAGTGGGGTTGATTAAAAATGAAAAATCTTAAATTTATAACTGACTACATCTGTTGCTTCATTTAAATTAAAAAACATCACGGATACGCCTAGCGCCACAGCAAGCGGAGAGTGTTCTGTCGACTTTTGCTACCCTGTCAAACCATGATACCCTTTTGTGTATATTTAAAGATAAAAATACAAAAGAATTTAGCACAATATTAGAGCATGTTTGCAGTAGAATCATGTTCATGTACTATATTTGGATAGCCTAATTCACCGCATCAGGGTAAAGTTATGGTACTAAGAGTTTATTATAATCTGTTTTTGTATATATTTCTTAGAAAATATCTATATTTTTATTATTATTATTATTATTATTATTATTATTATTATTATTATTATTATTATTATTATTATTATTATTATTATTATTATTATTATTAGTAGTAGTAGTAATAGTAGTAGTAGTATTGCATGGCAGAATGAATGCGTTGAAGAAATCACATTCAGTGAGTCCTTGTACTGATGCGGCCCAGCTTTACTCAG
This sequence comes from Astyanax mexicanus, assembly GCF_023375975.1. Classification (NCBI taxonomy): domain Eukaryota; kingdom Metazoa; phylum Chordata; class Actinopteri; order Characiformes; family Acestrorhamphidae; genus Astyanax; species Astyanax mexicanus. Next base: position 9,525,124 of record NC_064412.1, read on the forward strand.
AGGCCCCCAGATAACATGAGTTTGAGACCACTGCTATAAGCAGTTGATAAGGTTCTAACGTTTGTTGTTAGTTGTTGCTAAGTGGTTTGCTATGTTATCCCAGGTGGTTAATAAGGTGTTGTTAGGCTAAATTATTTCTAAATTATTGAATGTGTTTGCTAAGATGTTGTCGTCCCTGGCAACAGCGATACTCACCACAGTACAGGCTGATTCCCTATGATCCCCACACACTGTGGAGACCTCCCATTCTTCATGCAAGACTATTCACATTTATCCTTCTGTTCTCCAAGCCATAATGATGGGGCAGCTGTTTGTGTCTGTCCTCGCTTTGATATATATTTAGGACTGATGCCAAGCCTCTTTCCTGTAAGCTCTGATTAGAGTGTTACTGGCTCCTGTTCAGGTTTTATTTTCCATATTCCCATGTGTGTCTGTGTGTCTGTGTGTATTTATGTTTATGTGTGTGTATAGAAATGATAGGTCTTGGGTAAGCAGGCAGGGAGAAATACATCGTCAGGCTCCGCTAGCTGGAGAACGTGGGAGGCAGTAACAGATCGCAGCAGCAGGGCCCTCTGAAATCCCAGGTTCCCAAGGGATCCTGGAGAACAGGTTGAGAGTTAGTCATGGCAACGCAACAGCATTCCTGCCGAGAGCTGTAGGTCCAGCTCTCCACAGAGACAAGATAAATTTAGAATCATCCAAACTCTTCTCTCAGGCATTTAGAGAACTCTAGACCCTCGAGTATTTGACTAGACCTCATTTTTAGGAAACAATTTCAATGGAAAAATAATCGCATTGTCTGAGACTTTATATCACACCCTCAAAAGCTCTCCTCACTCCTCAGGTTAAGCATTTGTGTCATTTTTTCTCATGGTTATTCATGTTAGAACAAAAACACATTTACAGTGCATATATTGCATTTAGCATTTTTTATATCAAGTTTTAAGAGTTCAGAAATCAATATTTGTTGGAATAACCCTGGTGTTTATTAAAAGTTTTCATGCATCATGGCATCATGTTCTCCTCCACCAGTCTTACACACTGCTTTTAGATAACTATATGCCTTTACTCCTGGTGCAAAAATTCAAGCAGTTCAGTTTGGTTTGATGGTTTGTGATCGTCCATCTACCTCTTGATTATATTCCAGAGGATTTCAATTTGGTAAAATCAAGGAAAAACATCATCATCATTAAGTGGTCCCTTATTTTTTTTCCAGACCTGTATATAACATTGATTTCAGTGTTGCAGGACCTTTTGATATATTTAATATGATATATTTTGTAACCCCTGGATTGTGATATGTATCGTATTGTCCAGGTCTTGCCATTTCAAAAGCCTAATTTTAATACTGTCTATTAAAACTGTTCCCACATGACTGTTTTTATTACACTGCTGAGCGTAACATTTAGATTGGGTCATTTCTTTACACTCTCAGGTCTACTTCATTTACGATGAAGAAGTAGAGGTGGAAGAGAAAGAGGAACCTCCTCCTCCTGAGCCGGTCAAGCCTGTCAACGATAAACCGCACAAGTTTAAGGACCACTACTGCAAGAAGCCCAAGTTCTGTGACGTCTGTGCACGCATGATCGTTCGTAAGTGTGGCTGTTTGACTGGGTCCTGCAGTGTGATGCTCTTTAGCTTCATGTTAGCAGCTCTAACAGTCATTTGTGCTCATATCTTCTTACATTTTTTTTTTATTTTACAGTCAATAATAAATTTGCACTGAGGTGTAAAAACTGCAAGACGAATATCCATCATCAGTGCCAGACCTACGTCGAGTTCCAGAGGTGCTTTGGAAAAATCGTGAGTAGTTTGTAAAACTGTCGTATGATGGACAAGTATACTAAACACTATCAGTCATGTTCCAAGCCTGCAATTTGATTGGCTGAGAGGCGTTCTATAAGTGCCGTTATCAGCCAGTAATGCGCTGTAACCCAAGCTTTCAATGTATTACTCTGCCACATAACCTAGCAACGATGCAGCGCTTACAAACCAAATAAAAACAGCTAAAAACAGAGCAGCAATGGAACTATTGTAACTCGCAGAGTGTTTATACCCAAACAGATCGTATTTTCTTGACCTCTTTAACTTTATCTTTTTTTTAATAAATAGCGATAATACACTCAAGGTTTGTGCCATAACGTGTAATATTGGCACGGCTGTGCTGATCTACGGCACTCTTTAGGTGTAACTCAATAGTTATTTTATTATATCATTAATACTCCAGGAGATACAGATACAGTATTTTAGTATTAAAGCACAGTAGTGAAGTAAAAATAATACTCCAGTAGATACAGATACAGCATTTTAGTACTTAAGTACAGTAGTGTAGTAAAAATAGTACTCCAGTAGATACAGATACAGCATTTTAGTACTTAAGTACAGTAGTGAAGTAAAAATAATACTCCAGTAGATACAGACACAGTATTTTAGTACTTAAGTACAGTAGTGAAGTAAAAATAATACTCCAGTAGATACAGATACAGCATTTTAGTACTTAAGTACAGTAGTGAAGTAAAAAAAATACTCCAGAAGATACAGATACAGCATTTTAGTACTTAAGTACAGTAGTGGAATAAAAATAATACTCCAGTAGTAACAGATATAGCATTTTAGTACTTAAATACAGTAGTGGAATAAAAATAATACTCCAGTAGATACAGATACAGTATTTTAGTACTTAAGTACAGTAGTGGAATAAAAATAATACTCCAGTAGTAACAGATATAGCATTTTAGTACTTAAATACAGTAGTAAAATAAAATTAATACTCCGGTAGTAACAGATACAGCATTTTAGTACTTAAGTACAGTAGTGAAGTAGTTCTACTTCGTAACTACACATCCTGATTACTGCAGTTCTACACTTATTTCTGGGTGCAACTATTTTTTAATTTTGCAACTATGTCGCTGTCATGCAATAAAAACATTAATTTGCGTTTTTGATGTTTTTTTTATGTTGTTTGTTCTTATTGTGTGAAACTTATGACACATGAACTAATGGAAATGTTCCAGAATTACTTGGAATTAAATCATGTTATATTGATTTATAATAAAAGTTAGGACATTTGGAGAGTGTGTGTTTTTGCGTGCCAGAGGCGATATATTTGTTGCATGTAATTTTCTCCTTCCTGCTCTCAGCCTCCAGGATTCAGACGGGCATACAGCTCTCCTCTTTACAGCAGTCAGCAGAATGCCACCGTTAAAGAGCTGCTTCCCTTTTGTGAGTTTGTTCATCTCCTCAACCTTTTACCAGACTTTAATGATCTTATCTAAAGTCAGTTTGAATCATTTGAGCTTCTTCTATGCACAAACTGACAATGTTCCTAATTTTTTGTCCTCATTAGCGCAGTCTAACCGCACTGACCCTGTGTACGAGACGCTGCGTATCGGGGTCATCATGGCCAACAAGGAAAGAAAAAAAGGGTCTGAAGACAAGAAACATGTAAGATCTCAAACTGATAAAGATAGTTCAGCCTAATAAAATGAAGAATTATTTTATAAAAAAGGTTTAATTAAGTCTCAGTGCAATGTTTTTATTTTATAATGTTTTTATGTTTATATTTGTGGTTTTAAAAACAGTATAATATGTTTTCTTTTTATTTTTCTTTTTTTTTTTCTTGGGCTCCGAGTGGTCCAGCAGTCTAAAGAGCTGCCACTATGAGCGGGAGGTCGCAGGTTCGAACCCCCACTCATGCAGCTTTGCCATCAAGCTGCTGGTGCTCAGAGGGAGCAAAATAGGTCCTGCTCCCTCCGGGTGCTGCATCAGCAGCAGCTCGAAAACAAGTGGTGGCTGACTTCACATGTATCGGAGGAAGCATGTGTTAGTCTTCACCCTCCTGGTGTGTTGGGGCATCACTAGTGATAGGGGGAGTCCTAATGAGTGGGTTGGGTAATTGGCCATGTAAATTGGTGAGAAAATGGGATGAATTAAAAATAACAAAAAAAAAATTGTCCACTGTAGTAGACACAGTACCAGTCAAAAGTTTGGACACTCTTCCTCTCATTCAATGTGTTTTTTTTTTCTTTTCTAAGATTTTTTTTACATTGTAAATTTAATATTGAAGACATTACAGTTATACAGGAACGCTTGGAATTATTATTTAGTAAACATAAAGTGTTAAACAAACCAGAATATGTCTTATACTTTGGATACTTTATACTTTAGATGTTTTATACATTTATCTTTGAGGACAGATCTGCAGACTCTTGGTGAGATTTTAATCTTTTAATCTTCATGAGGGAGAGTCACCTGGAATAGTTTTCTCAGCGTCTTGAAGGAAGGAGTTCCTGGAGGTGCTGAACAATAGCTGCTGCTTTTCCTTCACGCTGTGAAGCTCCAGCTCATCCCAATTAAATCACCTCAAATCACCATCTCAGTTCATCAGGTTAAGATCAGAGGATTAATGTGGAGGACTAACACTTTTTACTGTAATTTGTTACGCAATTGTACGTAATTCCAGCATGTCTCTTAACTGTTTTCATGTCTTAATAGTAATCTACAATGCAGAAACAAATTAAATATAGACATAAAAACACATTGAATGTCCAAACTTTTGACTGTTAGTCAAGAATTTTAACTCAACTGTATTCCAACTCCAACTGTACTATCAAGCAGAAATCCTGGGTTTTCCAGTGAGGCTTCAGTTCTTCTTTATGACAACAACAACAGAAGCACATTTTCCATACGTAAGAGTGAAGAGAGCTGAGAGAGGATAATATATAGTGTAATATACTCTGAACGTGGACAGGGAGTCAGACTGATAGACAGCTGTCAGGAGGTGAAGAGGAGGACAGACGGACAGTAGAACAGGAGGGTTAAAGGTCAGAGGAGGACCTGTCAGCTTTCTCTGAGCCTGAGCAGAAATATTTGGTTCTCTGTTTGCTTCAAAAGACCAGTTTTTTTTTTTTTTTAATTAGAGCACAAAAACAATGGGAGGTGCTAATCTGTGGAGGACCATTTTTTAATCTTACAGTTTTCATGTATATGAAATAAGAGGCATTTTGAACAGAAATCCATATTAATATGAATACAATATTAATACATAACCTGGGGGTGTCAAACCTGTCCATTAGATCTGTTCACATTTGTACAAATAAATGCATTGATTGATCTGAAAAACAGGACCTTTTGACTGTATTTACTTTCTTGCTTCCACTCCAGACAGCTCTGAACAATCAAACCAATCATTTTTCTGCTCTGGGTGACTGAATGCTGTGCTACACCAATTAGAGTCCTTGGGCAAGACTCCTAACACTACATTGGCCCACCTCTGTAATAGGAATAAGTGGCTTTGGATATTTTCTACATAAGGTGCACCCTATTATAAGTCCCATTATGCAACACTAGTAAACTTTTAAAGTTAAACAAGCGCTGGATGTAAATCTACACAGATTTATCTTCTGAAAACTGTTTATTTGGGTGAGTAAAGTGCTTCCGTTTATTTACAGTAAGCTTAGATTTCCACTGTTAGCAGCAGAATTAGCATTAGCAGCTAACCGCTAGCGCTAGTGCTTAGTGGCTAGTGGCTAATGCTGCCCGATAGCACTACTCTGAGAAACCCTGAGTGTTCCAGTAAGCCAGTGCAATATCAGTAGCTTATTTTAACGTGATGAATGAGCAGGCTATAGTCCGATATACTTTTTTACATCTGAACTGTAAAAGAGCTAGCGCTTAGTGTGGTTAGCGACTTATGCTTATGCTGCTCCAGCAGTGCTAGCCAGAGCTGATAATATCACCTCTGAACTGTGAAAGATTTAGCGCTTAGCAGTCTCAGTGCTGGATAACTAAACTGAAACTCCTATATAATGCTGTACTCCAGTGGAGGGGCTTTACTGCTCCTTAATACCTGACTGGTAGAATTCATACTGTACATAAGGTGAAGTAGATTATAAGGCACACTGACAATTTTGGGGAAAATTAAAGGATTTTAAGTGGGCCTTATAGTGCAAAAATACAGTAATGGAAAACACTTCCATTCCAACAATCACAATAACTGATCTGGACCAGAAAAAACAACTACATGTATGAAACTGCCCTTAAACACAATGCTTAATTCATCCAATATTATTTAATATTTTTCTCAGGGTTCACATGTAGATTTGTGTTTGTTACTTAGCATTTAAATACACTTAAATAAACTCAAACACGCTGCAATAAAGTTACCACTGTTTCTGTCTTAATCCATTTTTTACTCATCCAGATGATGATGATGGAAGAAGAGGAATCGCAGCCTAAAGCTGAGGAAGGAGCAGCAGAGGAAGGTGAGACTGTAAAAAAGAATCATATAATCATATAATACAATTTAATTTGTGTTACCAGGTAAAATACAGTATATCCCTAATCTCTCTACAGTGAACCAAGAGACAGAGAAGAAAGGGGACAAAGCAGCAGCAGAAGACAAGGTTGGAGACTACTTGAGCAGACATTATAAAATGTGGATATGTACAGTATTTATAATCTCAGATGATAATTGTCCAGGATCAATCATTCAGATCTCTCTGTGTGTTGTGCTGTGATGTAGACGAAGAAGCCTGTGCTGGGTAAACTGGGGGTCTTCTCTCAGTCGCACTACTATCTGGCTCTGTACCGGTTTAAAGCCATCGAGAAAGATGACCTGGACCTGCAGTGAGTGAAGATAATGGATCTCTGTGCTTGCTACAATTATGAAATTGGTTTCAGTGTGTATCTTTTATGTTTGTATACTGTATCTGTCATGCCATTATTATGGGTATGTTCTACAGATTGACATAACAATGATTCATTTTGAGTCTTTGGAACATTCTCAAATCCCATCACAGTTTGATCCAATAGATTTGATATGATTCAGAATTACACAACAGACTGCTGTAAAACTCAGCATGCAGTTATGTCTCAGGCAGATATATAAATGATCACAGGTTGTATTAGATATTGGTTCTTGCCACAAACAAGATGGTGTAAAGTTGCTCCCCCACTGTCCTTTATGCTTTTTTATATTAGCACAACTCAAGCTTAAAGGAGAAGTCAGTTAAATTGATTTTGGTGTAGTAAAACATGATTTAAAAAGTACTTACCTTTAATGAAAAGCACACTTTTCCCACAGTGTTCTGAAATCCAGACATTTTAACAGTTTGTCCAAACCCTCTTCAGACTGGGTGACACGGGGCATAATTTGCCCTAATAAATCACCTTTTCCACCATTATCCAGCTTAAAGTAGTAGCCCTGACATTTAAAAGGAGGCATTACTAACTTAAAAAGTGCATAAGAAGCTTATTAAGCTTCAGCTCTGAGCGCCATCATTACTTAACTGAAAATAACATAGACATATATACACATAGACTCTGCATAGCCTGCCTCCTGGCACCGGCTGTGTCCATGTATATATGTCTATCACTGTCAGTTCAGTGTTGGTGGCATGCTTCCTCCCCACAATCCCCTGACCTAAACCTGACCAACTGAAATGGATGATTTGGGATGAGCTGCAGCTTTAAATAATTGTTAATTCATTAATAGTTAATTGTTAATTAACTATTGACAATAAACTACGGACATTTCCCCCAAATTCCAAATTAAAGTATTGTAATTAAGAGCATTTATTTGCAGAAATGAGAAATGGCTAAAATAACAAAAAAGATGCAGAGCTTTTAGACCTCAAATATTCAAAAAGTTTTAAGAGTTCAGAAATCAATATTTAGTGGAATAACTCTGTTTTTTAATCACAGTTTTCATGCATCTTGGCATGTTTTCTTCCACCAGTCTTACACACTGCTTTTGGATAAAATTATGCCACTCCTGCTGCAAAAATTCAAGCAGTTCAGCTTGGTTCGATGGCTTGTGATCATCCATCTTTCTCTTGATTATATTCCAGAGGTTTTCAATTTGGTAAAAAAATAAATAAATAAATAAAATAATTTTTATGTGATCTCTAGAGCTGTATATTTATCAGACTGATCACTGATCACAACACAGTGATGCATCTGTATGTGTTACGTATGTACATCTTATCTTTATGTATCTTTCTCTCTATGGTAATGTTTATTTGCCTTTGTGTGTGTGTGTGTGTGTGTGTGTGTGTGTCTTGCTTGCTTGCAGTCCAGGAGACCGCATTACAGTGATAGATGATTCCAATGAGGAGTGGTGGAGAGTAAGTATTTAGCAGCATTAAACACTATTAGTGTAAGTGTTCTGTGCACTGACCTCCTCTACAGTCCACTCAAGGCTAATTAAGGGCTGTGTGCCTTTTGGGAATGTATCAGTATTAACACTGCCCTGCAGCCCAGTGCATTAACTACTGTTCCTGATGCCACCCAGTGTTACACTGTGTAAATGCAGCAGATCCAGGGAGAAGGTGAACACTCTGTGTGATGATGTGTTTCAGGGTAAGATTGGTGAGAGATCTGGCTTCTTGCCAGCCAACTACATCATCCGAGTGCGCTCAGGGGAGAGAGTGTACAAGGTAACTCGCTCCTTTGTGGGGAACCGAGAGATGGGCCAGATCACGCTGAAGAAAGACCAGGTTGGAATTTACATACAGGCACACACTTACAACACACACAGTACACAAATATAAAGAGTACACACACACACACACACACACAAACGCAATGTATGATCAGTTATACTTGAATTGGTATTTGTGCATAATTAAAGGTATACAGTACCAGTCAAATGTTTGGACACACCTTCTCAGTCAATGTTTTCTTTATTTCAGTACCACTTTAAAATAAAACTACCTTTATGAAGCGTTTATTAATGCTTTACAATTAGTTTATTAATGGTTACTAATTAGGTTGTAAATGCCTTAAAAAGCATTAATAATCAGTTATAACACATTCATAGAAATGTACGAAGACATGTTGTTTGCCAAATAGTGAACCCACAGCCTTCTTTACTTTTGCACTTTCTAAGTATGTGTTATAACTGATTATTAATGATTTTTAAGGCATTTACAACCTAATTAATAACCATTAATAAACTAATTGTAAACCATTTATAAACCCTTTATAAAGGTAGTCTTATTTTAAAGTGGTACCAAAAGGGTTTGTCCTCCACATTAATCCCCTGATCTAAACCTGATGAAGTGAGATGGTGATTTGAGGTGATTTAATTGGGATGAGCTGGAGCTTCACAGCAAAGTGAAGGAAAAGCAGCAGCTATTGTTCAGCACCTCCTGGAACTCCTTCATTCAAGACGCTGAGAAAACTATTCCCTCATGAAGATACTGAGATTAAAATACCAAGAGTGTGCAGATCTGTCCTCAAAGATAAATGTGATACTTAGAAGAATCTAAAGTATAAAACAGATTCTGGTTTGTTTAACACTTTTTATTTAATGAATAATTCTACATGTGTTCCTGTAGAGCTTTATTATAATCTACAATTGTCAATTTACAATGTAAAAAAGATCATTAAAGGAAGAAAACACATTGAGTGAGAAGAGGTGTATCCAAACTTTTGACTGCTAGTGTACATTAACGGTTACACTGAGTGGAGTGACTCTAATTCTGACTCTGTATCTGTGGTTAAAAATCACAGAAGAACCAAAACACACCTTAATTTTTGACCTTCTTATTTATTAATTAATTTATTTATTTATTAATTAATTTATTTATTTGGTATGTATTGTGCAGATCGTGGTGAAGAAAGGAGATGAGGTAAATGGCTATCTGAAGGTCAGCACTGGACGCAAGCTTGGCTTTTTTCCTGCAGATATCCTCCAAGAGATCTGAGTGTGTGTGTGTGTGTGTGTGTTTATGTTGTGTGTGTGTGTGCAGACATTAAAACAAGTGTAAAAAAAAAATAAAAAGGAAATGTATTTAAATGAATATAAATAAAAAAATATATAATACATATATTTAAATAAATATTAATTACTAAAGAGCCACTAAACCATAAACCATATTTTTTTCCATTAATAGCTAAAATGTGTTCCTTTGTAGAAATAAAACATATCAGTCCTGCTTATTTTGTTTTATAAACATTTTCTAACCTTTGAAAAAACACTTTTATTGTGGTCATCTCTGTCTCTGCAGCACCCTCTCAGGTTTAACTGTGCTATAGATGAGGAGGATGTGTTAATGTACTTTGGTACACAGACACATCACAATATATAGATCAGTTAATCAATAATACAGCCCCCCCCCCCCCCCCCCCCCGACGTCCAACCACCTGCATCTCACCGCTATCAGAGGCACACTGCTGCTGCTGCAGCTCAGCCAATCATCTCTTTCTCCTGCCCTGCCTCTCCTCCCAAAAGACCCCTGTCACTTTTTAGCCTTGTGTGGGTGGGACGTGTCTACGTCATTTCTAAGTAAAGTTAGCTAAAGCAATTATCTTTGTTTTTATCAAGAAGACGGTAAGTTTGCGCTGCTAAGAGGGGGTGCTTTTCATGGCGGGGGTGCAGATTTAGGCATTCCTATAGTGCCAAATTCAGCACCCCGCCATGTATGAGTCACCGTAGCTTAGAACAGTATCTTGGGTATTTCTATTTAGGTAAAGTGCTTCTAAAGAGAGGGGGTACTTTTCCTGGCGGGGGTGCTGAATTCGGCACAACAGCGGCTTTACACACGAGTAAGTGATGTGAGCAGTGAATCACAACAATAACAATGTACTGCAATAAAACGGCTTTAGGGTAATGTCTTGTTCTGGTAACAGACTGGGAGGGTTTGGGTTATCTGAAGTTTATATTAAGTGCTGCAAAAAAATCCCTATGAAACGTAAAGTTGCATTCTTTTAATAAAAGGACACCATTGTAAGAAATGCTCTCAGTAGACAATATTAAAAACACAGGACCCAACGCTACTGATTTTTTTTTTTAAAGAGTGGAGAATATGTAAGTATACAACAGAATTGACATGCCAATAGATAATAATAATAATAACAACAACAACAACCATATTTTTTAAATATTAGGTGATTACTGATCAGTTTTTATATTTTGTCATGTGTATTTGTCATATGTATATAATTTACACATGACATTTCACACATCATTTTTTCTTTGCTTTGATTCATTTTAGCAAATGTGTCTCCCCCAATGTCAAACCCACTCCTACGCCTTTGTGTTTGTGCATGCCATTCTACTCATAATTATACGCAAAGTCCCGACACACACACACAGACTTAAAGACACACAGCTCCTCAGGCTGTCAGTGGTGAGTGTAAAGCTTGCACAGGTAACCGTTAAGCTTCAGCGGTCGTCTGATTGGCCGACAGGAGCCCTGTCAGATACGGGTCGCTTCCTGTTGATGGCTGGCTTGGCACCGTTTGGGCAGGGATGGCGAGGACAGGGCAGGGTGACACCAGATCTGCTGTGTCATACTTGACCTTAGACCTCAGCCAGCCAAGAAAGACAGAAGGCAGAGGGCAGAGATAAATAGAGGGAAAAATAAATCACTAAAGCGTCTCAGTGCTGCCCGTAAAGCGTTCTATTAGTGCATCTCCCAGATTTTAGATAAACCAAATACTGATATATTTTTATTTTTTAAATTTGTTGTTTTTAAAAATGATACTTTTTATGTGGTTTCAATGATTAGATTTTACCACTGGATGTCGCTCTTGCCTCTTTTTCTGCCATCACACAGCTTCTCAGTCCTCCATCTGCTTCCTCTCTCTCTCTCTCTCTCTCTCTCTCTCTCTTTCTGCATCAATACTTTATCTTTCTCTTTTGTTTGGCCTCTACAGCAACGTCTCCCACCATTATTCCATTCCGAGACAAAATCTATAATCTATTTGCTTGACTCTTGTGAAAGAAAATTAATGTGATTTTTTTACGTACCTTCTTATTCAATGTTTTTCTTTTTTTTCCTTATTTCATTTATTTTCGACGTTGTACATTATTTTACAGGCATGGAAACAATTAAAGGACACGTGGAATTTTGTAGTAAACAGTAAAAAAAAAAGTGTTTATCCTCCACTTTTCCTTGATCTATACCTGAGAAAACGCTGAGAAAACTATTCCAAGTGACTCTGCCTCATGAAGACACTGAGAATTAAAATACCAAAACTGTGCAGATCTGTGTCCTCAGAGATAAATGTGCTATTTAGAAGTTTTAATAAAATGTAATAAAATAATTCAATTCAATTCAATTCATTCAACTCAATTCAGTTCAATTTTGTTTATATAGTGCTTTTTACAAGATTGTCACAAAGCTGCTTTACAGAAAAAAAGGCTTCTTACAGCAATAGTTGTAGATTTGGGGATTTAGAGACATTTTATACTATGGCAAAAACTACTCAACTAAGTATAAAAAAAACATACTTTAGAGAAATGAAGGTCAGTCAGCCCAAAAAAATGTAAAGAACTTTGAAAGGATCCTCAAGTGCAGCCGCAAAGACCATCAAACACATTATGATGAAACTGGCTCTCATCAGGACCGTCCCAGGAAAGGAAGAGCAAGAGTTTTCTTTTGTTGTACAGAATACGTTTATCATAACAACTTATCAAGTTTATAAGAGTTACCAGCCTCAGAAACCACAAGTAAACAGCAGCACAGATAAGAACACCCCAGTGCTTCACAGAGTATTTTGGTTTGTTTAACTCTTTTAAGTTACTACATGATTCCTTATGTGTTCTTTCGTAGTCTGGATCACTTCAGTATTCATTTACAGTGTAGGGGGGATAAAATAGAACATTGAATGAGAAGGTGTGTCCATACTTGACCGGTACTGTATATTGTTCTTTATTAAACATACCGATCATAATGTAACTTGTTGAAATTGACACTTTAACAATGTTAAAGATCAAACAGTGTTGATTAGTTTATGTCATTGTCACAACTGTTACTACTTATATTGAGATTTGTAGTAGGGCTGTGTTCTTTACTCCAGTATTACTTCACTCTATTCAGTACTAATACATGTTTTAGAAAGTTTTTAAGGATACCAGTGTTTAGCCATATCCGGACAGAATTATTTTCTCAGGGGAAAGTCTGTGAAAAATATTTAACACTTCTACTCAGTGATACAACTCTTACATCCGGACTGCATTTAAAAAAAAAAAAAAGGAGGACCAGTGAGTTTTTAGGCTTCCTCTGTCACATTACATTACATTACATTACATTTGGCAGACGCTTTTGTCCAAAGCGACTTACAATAGTCAAGTACAAAAGTAATAGAAGTTAAAGGTAAAACATTTTTAGATAGGGTTTAAAGGAGGGAAGTAAGGAAGGGAGGGGAAGAAGGAAATGAGGTTAGAAGTAGGTAGTTTGTTAGAGGTGTTAGGAGAGTAGGTGCTCTTTGAAGAGCTCTGTCTTCAGGAGTTTATTAAAGATAGTGAGAGATTCTCCTGATCTGGTAGTGGAAGGTAGTTAGTTAGAGGTGTTAGGAGAGTAAGTGCTCTTTGAAGAGCTCTGTCTTCAGGAGTTTCTTAAAGATAGCGAGAGATTCTCCTGATCTGGTAGTGGAAGGTAGTTAGTTAGAGGTGTTAGGAGAGTAAGTGCTCTTTGAAGAGCTCTGTCTTCAGGAGTTTCTTAAAGATAGCGAGAGATTCTCCTGATCTGGTAGTGGAAGGAAGTTTGTTCCACCATTGGGAAACTCTGTATGAGAACAGTCTGGATTGCTTTGTGTTAGTGTTTGGCAAAGAGAGGCGACGTTCATTGGAGGAGCGCAGCGGCCGGGAGGTGGCGTAAGCCTTCAGAAGTGAATGCAGGTAGGAAGGAGCCTGTTCTGTCGTCACCTTGTAGGCGATTGCTGTGTCACATGACATGCTGTCACATGACATCACGTTCAGTAATTCAACATGTAATTACGGTGTGCAGCGGTGGAAAAAGTACCTATTTTATTTAACGCGAGGAGACAAAACATACAGATGTGCGTCCAGATGGGAATAAAATTACCTGAGGATCACGGAGTTAAGCAAAAAACAGTAGGTACTTCAGCCTGTAATTTTCTCAGAGGAAGTCACAGCATGAGCAACAGAAAAACACATACATGGTCGTTCCGGATGAAATGAAATCATAGAGGACCCTCCATAAAAGAGAAAATTTCCCCTAGGACCCCCTGAGAAACTAATTCTGTCCAGATAGGGCTTTAGACAGAGTTTCAGGCTTGGTCTTGGTCCAGAATTGTGCCAGTGCTCTTTGTGTATCTACAGGCACCAAGACCATGTGATCTCCAGGGCCAAAAAAACAACAGTTGTTTATTGTTTGTAAACAGAGGGATCAACACATCATGTTCCCGCTCAACATAGGGTGAGATAATTGCAGTCAGCAGATGAAGCATCTAAAGAGATGTTGGGTAATTAGTGGGCATGCTCAGGAAAGAGATATAAAAGGAAACAGCTTTATAAATCACAGATTGTACCTTTAACTAATGTTTCTCTCCAGACCTGAGAGCCTCCAATTAGTGCAATCAAGTTTCCTCTCCCTCGAGCTGCAGAGTTACACATGTTCATTTAGGAGAATATCCAGTGCCATACCGAGCTGTGACCAATCAGAGCCTCCAGCCATGACAGAGACTTCTCTTCAGGTTCAGGGGTGAATCACAGCTGTGCCACAGACTGCCCATGTGCTGAAGCTTCTGAAGAAAGAGCATGGAGTGCAGTGAATGCACAAATGGAATTGGAAGTCAAATACAGGAAGGGTTACATCTCCTGAAACTAAAAAGAGGGAATGTAGTTTCTCAGGAAATGATAAGAATGGTTATCAAGATGATCGATTCTTAAGGAGTTGAACAGTTTTATGTTAATCTCAAAATGTTCTGACTTTATTCTCAAAATATTAAGATTTTACTCTCAAACTATTACAACTTTATTCTCAAAATATTATGACATTATTCTTTAAATATTACGACTTTATCCTCAAAATAGTACAACTTTATTGTCAAAATATTACTTTACTCACAAACTATTATGAATTTATTTTCAAACTATTACAACTTTTTTCTCAAACTATTACTTTTTTCTTAAACTATTAAAACTATTTGTTCTCAAAATATTAGTTTGTTCTCAAAATATTTCTTTGTTCTCAAAATATTACGACCTTATTCTCAAAATATTTTTTTTATTCTTAAAATATTATGTCTTTATTCTTTAAATATTACGACTTATTCTCCAAATAGTACAACTTTATTCTCATTGTACAATTTTGTTCTCAAGATATTACTTTATTCTCAAATTATTACCATTTTATTATGAAACTATTAAGACTTTATTTTCAAAATATTTGTTTTTTTTATTATGAGTTTATTTTTTAAATATTATGACTTTTCTCTTTTTGTATTATTCTCAAAATAATACAAATTTATTCTCAAACTTTTATGATTTTATCTTTAAATTATTACCACTTTATTCTCAAAATATTACGACTTTATTCTGAAATTATTCCCATTTTATTATCAAACTAATACAACTTTTTTTCTCAAAATATTTCTTATTTATCAAAACTTTATTCTTTATTATTAGGATTAGTCTCCAAACATTACAGGAATAACATTTCAAAACATGAAAACATGTGACACAATAATGGTTTATATCACAACGTTATTAGACAAACACTAACATTACGGAAATGCAAAAAGTTAAAAGATTAACACAAGTGAGAACGTTTGAAAATGCTAAATAAAAATTCAAGGAATTTGACAGATTGACAATAAATCAGAGCTAATCTCTATAACCAGCAACTGTGGGTTAAAACGGGTAGGGTTAAGACGTGGCCAAGGTTACAGTGAACAAAGGCTAAACTAAGGCTTAAAACTTATATATAAAGATAGTCACTGGTAAAGAGGAAAGGAAACCAAACACCAGCCGTGCAAGAAATGTAGAGTATTAAGCCACTGTATATAGATAGTCATTAGCCTCCCCACATGTGTGTTTTTAATTATAGCCTTTAACAGGGTGTCTGTTATTGAAACTCACGATAAAGATAACTATACAATTTATCACACAGCCCTGCTGACAGTCTAAAATCAATGCAGCTGAATTACCCCCTTCAGATTGATGTGTACACTCTTGTTAATGTTCGGTGGGACAGATCTGTGCCCATATCCTAATTATTTCAGGTGCTCGTTGCTCCTAATCCCAAGTCCCATGTCGCATGCAGGTGCATGATGGGTAATGTGTCTTTTCACTCAAACCTGAACGCATTTAAGAGCCCTGTCCGTCCACCGCTACCTCAAATCATATTAAGAGCCCAAAGAAAATCCATCCATCTATGCTTTGAGCTACTTTTAGACGTTGAAAAATGCTGCAAATGTGTTTAGAATCTAGGCTAATAGAATAAAAGTGTTTCTCACGGCGATGTGCAGGATCGAGCCGGTATTGATTTTAGCACATTGTTTCAGACACTCTCGTCCGCTCCATTAATGTTTCTCTTCCCCAGTCCCTCAAAGCCACCAAACTACATTATGGCATTAGAGAACGGAATCAGTTATTTTTACATGTTCCTTTTTTCTCATTTGTGATATATTGCATTATCTTTGTGTATGGCCAATGTCTCTTTCCTTCTTTCTTTCTTTCTTTCTTTCTCTCTCTCCCGCTCTCTCCCTCGTTCTCTCGCTTCCTCCAGCATTCTCACTCTTTTCTGTATCTGTTTTGCCAGGCCCAGTAATGGTCGAATCTATGAGGCATAATATTAAATCTCTGACACGGCTCTTTGGGAAATTGTTGAAGAATAACTATTCTTATTCCGTCTCATTTTTCACTGTGGTTGAATTCAATTATCTAATATGATTTGTATGCTTATTAATCTTCATTATTCATAAATTCGGAGTGGCTTTGCAAATGCAGGCGGGCTAACAGCATTTCCGTGTTTTTCGTGCAAGAGAGGTAATGAAATTGAGTTTCATTAGATGACCAGAGACAGGGGGAGGGAGGGAGTAGAGGGGGTCAGGGATGGGTTGTTGGAACTGCTCCTGTTCAGATAGCTTTGAATGGGCTATCCAGCAGTTCTACACTGGCACTATGGAACCGAACGGGTTTTTGAACCACTTTTGAGAGTCTGGCAATACAGTATACCCATTTTAAAAAATAGTCCCTAAACAGTTATGGCAAGTTTGCTACAAAAAAGTGGCCACCTGGAGTTAACTACTAAGTAAATAATGTGGGGTTGATGCTGCAGTTGGTCTGCAGGTTTAGGTTCAGCAACAGTATGTGCTGAAAGAACGAGGTCAGCTGACTACCTGAATATACTGAATATAGACCAGGTTATTCCATCAATGGAATTTTTCTTCCCTGATGGCACGGCCATATTCCAAGATGACAATGTCAGGATTCATGGGGCTGGAATTGTGAAAGAGTGATTCAGGGAGCATGAGATCATAATTTTCACACATGGATTGTTCACCACAGAGTCCAGAGCTTAAAGGAGAACTCCGATGTAAAATGGAAGTTGTAGTAAAACATGATAAAAAGTACTTACCTTTGATGAATAGCACACCTCAGTTCTCCCACAGCGTTCCAAGATCTATGTCTATGTATACATATGTCTATGACATTATTAATACAAATATGTATTATTGTAATATGTATACAAAGCCAGCGTTATAGGATGTAAACAGTGGTAAACAGTGGTAAACAGCACATTCAAAACATTTCTATTTGCTCAAGCTTTTGAGTAATGTCTCATTACAATTTTCTTCCTCTTACAGCTTATCCAGCAAATATAAACCCTGTCCTAATCATCTGCTTTCTCTTTCTCTCCCCATGTCCTGAGCTGCTGCTACCAGTGCCCATCCCACTCCAGCAGAGTTTTATAAAACCATTCTAACCCCTTTTTCTTCCCTCCCCTCTCTGTTCTCTCTCTCTGTCTTTCTCACATGTGCTGAGACGCCTGGCCGGCCGGTCTTCCTGGATGTGTCCGTCTGTGGTTCCAGCTTTCAGGAATCAGCCCTGTCCTTCTACTCATCAGAATTATTTCACAACCCTTTTAACTTCTGCTTTTTTTTTCTCTTCCTTTCCTTTCTGTTTTCTCTATCTATCTCTTTTACATGTATGGAGATGCCCTGTTCCTGATGTTCCCAGCCTGGCTCTCCACTGCCCGCTGTGTTGTTCTCCGGCTCTGCAACCCTGCACTGATTACCATTAACACACTCAGTATCTGTTTCTGTATTAGCCATAGCTCTATAGTTTGTGCCCATCACATTCTTATATTCATAAATTAGTACCTGTTATATTAGCCATAGTTCACATTAATTCTCTGTACTGTTTTGTTCTGTTATTTGTTTGTTGTTTGTTGTACTGAGCGGGTCAACCCGAGTAGGATGGGTTCCTCGGACTGAGTCTTGGTTCCTTCCAAGGTTTCTTCCTCTTAAAGGGAGTTTTTCCTTGCCACTGTGTCACCATAAAATTGGCATCTCTGTGGTGCTGCTCATAAGAGGCGTGGACCTGTTTTTCCTGTAAAGCGGCTTTGTGACAACCTTTGTTGTAAAAAGCGCTATATAAATAAAATTGAATTGAAACTTTTTAAGTTATTAATGCCTTGTTTTTTTAATGTCAGGGCTCTCCGGATTCTAGCAAGGAGGTGTAGAGCTACTTTACAGAGGTGTGCTATTCATCAAAGATCATGTTTAACTATAACTTCTATTTTACATCGGAGTTCTTCTTTAACCTCATTGAGAATCTTTGTGATGTGCTGGATGGAGAAGGCTTTGTGCAGTGGTCAGACTCTACCATCATTAATGCTGCAAGATCTTGGTGAAAAATTAATGCAACACTGGAATAAAATAAATCTTGTGACATTGCAGAAGCTTATTGAATCAATGCCACAGTGAATGCATGATGGAATCAAAGTTAAAGGCAGTCCAATGAAATATTAGTGTGTGTGACCTTTTTTTTAGCTAATAGTGAACTACTATAATCATTAGTTCAGTACTACCTACTGAGTAATTACTCAGTACCCCCTGGTAGTTAATAGGGTACTAATTATGTGTTAATGCAGCACTATTAAGTAGTTCCTGCTTAGTTACCTATTGGCTTTGGAACAGGTATTATAAATTATTACCCAACATTTTTGCTAAACTCCTTAAATTAAATTGTTTTGGGTATATAAACTTAAACCACATTTTAATTGCTTAATTTCAGATCCATTGAGGTAGAGTACAAAGGTAAAATTTCAACATTTGTCTCAGTGTCCAAATACTTATAGACCTGAGTGTATACCACCCCAGGCCTACCACAATTACAACCTGCACCTATCAGTGTGTGTATGTGTGAATGTTAGGCTAGAGAGAGAGGAGGATCCTCACACACACACACACACTGCTTGGGAGGCCTGTAGGGATGTAAGCCTGGAGAGAAGGCTGCAGGGTTGGGAGCAATTAAGAGCATCGTAATCACACACACTCACCCAACACACACACATCGCAGAACACACACACACTTGCCCACAGTGTGGCTTTGTGCCCCTGGGGAGTGCCGGTGAGAGTTTGTGTGACAGTGTGAGCGATTGTTATCATTAGCATTATTTATTCGCTAAGCACAGGCTCACTGCAGGGCCGGGACTAATAGAATTCAGGAATTACAATGAGTGTGTGTGTGAGTAGGTGCGTGCAGTGTGTGTGTGTGTGTGTGTGTGTGTGTGTGTGTGTGTTTCTCAACCTGTCAAGATATTCGCAAAAAGAAATCCACCATAGTGAGAATATTTTCTCACTTGTGAGCTGTAGCGTCTGGATGAGTTCAGACTTTAGCATTCAGTAGTTGCTTTTTTTATTAGCATTTTTTTCCCGAATTCTTCATTATATTATAGAAATATTTCATATGTTATTATTATTATATGTTCAGGACCACAGAGATTATCATGGATATTAAGGAGTCGTGACAAGGGATGGATGCTCTGATCCTCTTTTAATATTAAAGAATATTTCATATGATGAGTCTCTCTAATATACAAATGCATTAGAATATACACTCACCATGCACTTTATTAAAAACACCTTCCTTCCTCTCACTGGCCACTGTGTGAGATCCATCAGCCTGGTAGGACCACTGTACTCAAAAGTGCTCATATATCGTATAGACTGCCTGGCAAAAAAGGTCACTACCTGAATTAAACTAAGCAAATAGGTAAGATTCTCCCATTGGATGATTGTGTTTCAGCTGGCAACAAGTTATTTATCCCTAACTGATGCAGGGAGTAGCTTCTCGTTTGTTAAACAACCATATGGAAAGACTCATTCTGTGGTCATGGAGAAGATGTTCATCTGTTTTAAATGTTTGGCGATGCATCAAGTAGATTGCAGAAAGTACTAAAATCAGGTTAAGAACTGTCAAACTCATTATTAAACAGTGGAAGAACAGTGAGGATACATCATCTTCAATGAAGGAATGTGGTTGTAATGAGATAAATCTTGAATAATGATGATCGGCAATCACTTTGTTGTAATCACATTTAATGGAAAAACATGACTAGAACTGAAGGATATGTTTAAAAATGAAAGTGAGAGTGCCCAAACTCAAGAGATTTGGACTAAACAGCTGTGAAGCTTTAAGAAAACCACTTATCAGTGAGGCTAATCAGCCAACATGGCTTCAGTTTGCTAGGGAGCATAAAGATTGGACTCTGGAGCAATAAAAGAAGGTCACGAGTCCAAGTTTTCCCTGTTCCAGAGTGATGGGTCCATCAGAGTACAAAGAGAGGCGGCTGAAGTGATGGACCTATCAGTCCTAGTGCCTAATGTACAAGCCTGTGGGCGATGCTATGGTCTGAAGTTGCTGCAGTTGGTCTGCAGGTTTAGGTTCAGCAACAGTATGAATATACTGAATATAGACCAGGTTGTTCCATTAAAGGATTTTCTCTTCCCTAATGATACAGACATATTCCAAGATGACAATACCAGGATTTATGGGGCTGGAATTGTGAAAGAGTGATTCAGGGAGCATGAGATTTTCAGGGAGTATTTTCACACATGGATTGAGAGAGTTCACCACAGAGTCCAGATCTTAACCTCATTGAGAATCTTTGGGATGTGCTGGAGAAGACTTTGTGCAGCAGTTAGACTCTACCATCATCATTACAAGATTTAAAGAAAAAATTGTACGCAACTCTGGACAGAAATAAATATTGTGACGTTTCAGAAGCTTGTGGAAACAATTCCACAGTGAATGTGCACCGAAATCAAAGCTAAAGGCTGTTCATCCAAATATTAGAGGGTGTGACCTTTTTTTGACCAGGCAGTGTATATTTCCACTGTCATCTAAAAGCTAGTATATCCAAAATTATATCTATACACAAGAAGATAAACACTTCTTAAAAATATATTTTTAATACTTTTTAGAATGTAAAAAACACTAATGTTTAGAACATTTAAAGAACATCTTCCAGATTTACAGTATATCAAGGGACAATCTACATTAAAATATGTTATGAAAAGTATGCTTTACCAACTTTACCAACAGTACATTATATCAGGTATCTGATAACATATCAATCAGTATGTATTTAAGAAGAAAATCAAAATAAAGTGTTTACAAACTAATTACAATTCAAACTAAAGATCTACTGCCACTCCTGAAAAGTTACCACCCAACACACCTGTCATCATTACCATTAGCAAGCTTCCACATTTAGTGGATTTAATCAAAACCAGCTTTAAAAAGCTGTAGAATGAGACTAGGCTATAGACTGGCTACAGACGTGATGTGCACTAAATAATCTGAGTCAGACTGGAAGATACTGGAGCAGAGAAATGAGCTGGACTGGTTTTGTGGATTCTCATTCTGCTCACACAATAAAGAACATCATTCTGCATCCCAGTCTCCTGATTCTCTCTTATCCCGGGGCCAAGAAAATACATTTGCAACACACAGGTGTCGTGAACTTTATCTGGCTTGAAATTGCCATATAAATAAAAACAAATGAAAGTATAAGATTTTGTTTATTGAAAAAAAGAGTCTGTTTGAAAATTGAGAACAAATAAGAAAAAGTCATCCACTACTTCAAGAAGTGTCAGAGTCATATTTTATACATACTTTAAGTTTAGTTGTATTTGCATGTTCCAAAATAAAGAGATGGAAAAAGGCAGGAAGTGTTCAAAAACTACTACTGCTTGGTTCAAACAAAAAAGAAAATTCTTCATAATAGAATTTCACTTTCCAACCTTTGTTCAGCATTATTCAACCTATACGTTTAAACCTGTAAAGCAGGAACCATCAGATAATTCCCAGAAAAGTTATTGTATATGTGTTTATTTGATTTTCTAACCAATTATAGAAAAAAAGTTGCATATTTTTAATGACTTTTAATTTGTATTATATTTGATACATCAGACTTTAAACTACTTAATCATACTGAACTTTATTTAGAACAGGTAAAAACATTATTGACCACTAAACAAGAAGTAGCAGTTTCATTAAATGTAAGCTCACTGGTGGAGACCCTTATCCACCCTCTGATCCAGCACCAAGAGTGTGACTAATGCTTCTCCAACTGAACCACCACAACTAAATCCAATTAATCTAAACAAGCACATATAACACATACATACATACACACCCAGCTTCCCACGAACAACATACACCCCCCTAATCAGTGATGTCAGTAACGCGTTACTTAGTAACGCCTTACTCTAATCTGACCCTTTTTTTCAGTAACGAGTAATCTAACGCGTTACTATTTCCAATCCAGTAATCAGATTAAAGTTACTTATTTAAGTCACTGTGCGTTACTCTCTCTCTCTCTCTCTCTCTCTCTCTCTCTCTCTCTCTCTCTCTCTCTCTCTCCACCTCATCTCCTTCACAAACACACACACACACACACACACACACCGCTCCCTTACCCATTCCCCCTCCGCTCTTCCCCAATCACACGCGTCTCTCTCTCTCGCGCTCGGCGTGTCTTTAGTTTCCGCCCGTTTTCGTTTTTCGCCAGTTCTCTTTATTAAAGCGTTTTTTTTGCGGCCGAGTCCCAATTCACTAGCCAGGGCAGCGGTCTGCCACAAATTTGATTGGCAGAGGAGAGCATTTAAAGATTTTACACCACACGTGATTGGAAGTTCACTGCGCGTATACCGTAAAGACAAGAAAAGTTCCGGTGCTTTAAATGAACACTGTCAGAATTAAATCCTTCTCAGTAGTTGGGTCCGGTATGGGTCCGTATTGGACAACGTCTGGGTTCGGACCCGGACCCCAGTCTGCAAATATGTGATCCCTGGTCTAGACCATATACACGGTTCTGTTTTATAAAACCACTCCTTGCTGCCCTGCAGAGAACAACAAGTTCAATGTTCAGTTTTACAGTGTTAAATATGTCAGGTCAAGAAAGACTTTCTTTATTTTATATATTTGTTATAAAAACAAGTATTTATGTTTAGTAAAATCAAGAAAGACCATATTTTATTTTTTATTTAAAAAAATATTTATGTTAATTTTTTTTATTTTTTTTAAAAAAAACGTATTTTTTTAGGAAATCGTTCAACTTAGAGATAAATTGTTGCTGTTAAAAATGTTGCTGTTAAAAATTTATTTTCCAATAAAGGGAATAATGGCAAAACTGGTTATAATGTTTATGTTAAGGCGGCGGGAGGTGGTGTCTGCAGCTGCTGAAAGTAACTAATAAAGTAACTTGTAAAGTAACTTAGTTACTTTTAAAATCAAGTAATCCATAAAATAACTAAGTTACTTTTTAAAGGAGTAATCAGTAATCAGTAATCGGATTACTTTTTCAAAGTAACTATACCATCAATGCCCCTATTAACTTCAAATAAAAAAGAAATAAAAAAATGGCTAGGAGCTCCCCTGAGAGCTATCTGGATCGTTTTTAGGGTTCAACTTTCCATTGTATTTTTTATTCTTTTTATTTTGCATTCCTAATTCTAGTTATATCATTAAAAAAGCTCTCTATTTTTAAGCAAACCTGGTTGTAAAGTCTGATTCAGTGAAATGACAACTCTGGAGATAATATAAATCTGATTGTCTGCACATTTTTCAGAGATAAATCCTATTAATTAGCATCACTCTTAACCCCCAGATTAAGAACCCATGCTTCAGTTCATACATGCTCCCATGCACATATCTGGTTGAGCATTAATTGTGTACTTCATGCCTACAAAACTTCATCTTAGTGAAGAGATCTGCAAAAAACACTGATGTTAACTACTAAACTGCAAGAAATGATAATTAATGTTGGTCTAAGTTTTTTGGCTCAAATGTTTAGTTTCAGTAAGTAAACTTTATTTGATTGTTATTTAATTCTTTCTGGTTCTTATAACTTTGAATTATAGACACAAAACATATAATTAATGAATAATAACCTGGGCAACATTGAATAAAACCTCATAAAGTGAACTGTATTCAGGAAAATTGTGCTTTAATAGGCTGCATAGGATTATTTAGCCTCTCTCAACCTTATTAATTATTGGTCAGATTTTGAATACAGGGCTGCTGTTAAACACAGTAACTGGGTGAAGGTAGATCATTCTCAGAACAACAGTAACACAGACAGTGGTGTGATAATCTGTGTGGTGGTGGAGCTGCAGGTCAGAGTCACTGCTGAGTGTTACCAATGTGATTTATCACCCAAAAATAACCAGCCAACCATTGGCAGCTCTCTGGTCAGAGACTGAACGGTGATTAAGGGCTAGAGCTGTGGTCCCAACCCTGGTTCTGGGGTGCTTTCTGCCCTGCACAGTCTACTCCCAGCACACCCAATCCTACTAATTGGCTTCCTTATAAATGGTTTCTGTGTTGAAGCTAACCCTTTCACACCCTGCATCCACTGCAATGGACTTTTTTCTTCTTTTTTGTGTATTCTTGTTTTTAGCCCTTTTAAACCCTGCATCCATTACAATGAATATCTCATTTGTTTTATGTTGTGTTGCACATAACACTATTTTAGACTGTTGTCCATCATAATGGAGCATGAACCAGCCAATTAACAAGTTTACAAACCAATAATATGGTATCTTAGCCACACCCACATCACTGGGAAAAAAACGGCAGCTCAGGCATTAGAGTATGGCACAAGGCAAAATAATAAGAGCTGATTTTTACTAATTTTGTGATTTGGACACTTTAATCATGTTTATTGTATTTTGTAGGAATGGTTTGTGACACAAAAAGGTCAATATAAAATAAAAATGTTTCCATACAATGAACAATGACAAATCAACAAAAAAAAAACAATTAAGTATTTTATTGGTGGATTTTATATTATGGTATTAGTTTCTTATTTTGTGTGCATTACAGGTAGAAAACAGCAATTTTATATTTTTCCATCACTGGAATATAACTCAGGATTGAATGGGTTGAGAAACGCACATTCCAATGCAACACAAATTACTCAACAATTTAATAACTTATAACTTTTACAACTTTCTTAAAATGACGTTCTAGAAATTGTAGCAGAACTAGTTATATAATAATAAAACATTTCTTTAAAGTATTTAAATTATTAGAATGTTGGAACAGACATGTAGAAGCAAAAATACATCTTTCAAATGAGCTAGTTTTATTTAAAGCACTAACCCAACACACATACATGATCACACATTCACACACTGTCCTGTGATGCTCTCAGGATGTTCAGTATATGTCACTTTAGGTCTTTGTGAATAGTAAGAAACTGCTGCAAGAAACATTCCACAGCTTTTAAAGGGTCTGTGACATAAATGTTACTTTGGGCTCTTTTGGGTTAAAATATACAGAACAGCCACCACTCCAATGCTATATTCACACAGCAGGTAAATGTGGCCCAAATTCCAATCTTTTTCATCATATTCGGGCCACTTTTATACTTTAATGAGGTACTGAAACCCAACACATATCCAATACGCTTCAATGGCATTAAATGGCAAAAAATGAACGATAGCATATATATATATATTTGGGGTGATGTCTCAATCAAAAAAAAAATGTGTGTTTATAAAGAAATTGCTGAACACAACAACGAGAGGCTAGGCTGTAAAAAAAAAAAAAAAAAAAAAAAATATATATATATATATATATATATATATATATATATATATATATATATATATATATATATATATATATATATAAACTTTTTTAAATTATGGATGCAAAAAAAAAAAAAAAATAGGTGTGGCTGAATAACATGCTTTTTTTTAACCGCTAGCTTCAATGCATACTCAGTGATAAAGCCTAACTGTCAGCCTCTCCTGTGATGCAGGAGATGGGGAAACCGATGCTCTTTGGCCTCGTTCACACCTGGAATTAGCATGCGTCCTTGGTTATCAGGTCAGAAACAGCTGCCAAATCACATAATCGTTAACAAATGGTGTTTTAAATAATGTTTCTGGTGGCTGCTTGGGTAGAAATGGTGGAGAAAAAATATAATAAAACATTTGGTAAAAAAAAAAAAAAAAATCAGATTTGAGCCACATTTACCTGCTGTAAGAATGTATTGTAGACCAAGGAAACCTGTGGTCTAGAAAATCTGTAGATTAGTCTGTAGATCTTAAAGGGTTTCCAATTTAGTGGCCAGTGAGGTGTGTACTTAATGTTTTAGGTAATGTAAGGAAGGTTAGTGTCCAATTTTCTCCAGAGTAACTTTTTTTTGGTCTGTATTTTCTCTCGCGGTGTGTGTGTGTGTGTGTGGTGCGTTACGAGTTGTAACTCATTGTGGCATTTCAGGGTCTGTGTGTGAGAGAACCGGAGCCCCGAGGTGAATGATCTGTCTGGACACACACACACACACACAAACACACACACACACAAACAGTCTGTGTACTTACCTTGAGTGTGTCTCTGCTGAGGAGTGTTTGCTTTTACAGTGTCCGGTCTTCAGGATAAGAGAAGACTCTGAAATATATTATCTCATAAATCAAAAGATGCAATGTTTTAAGAGGCCTTCCTCTTGATAAAGTAATCTCAAACAACCATGTTATTCTCTCTCTCTCTCCCGCTCTTCTTTCTCTCTCTATCTCTTTTGCTTGCACACACTGCTGAAGCTTAATGCTTACACACACCTACTGTATATTACTGTATAAATCATCTCCAGCATTTGTCAGGTAAAGCGTGGAATTGCACATTGCACTTCAGGGTGTTTGGCTCAACACAGAGGAGCTGACCAAACAGAACATCTGGAATCGTGCATCATCTGAACACTTATCTTTGTAGCTCATCTTAGGATATGCTAATCACAAAGCTGAATCATTTATGTCACAATCACTACATTATCATTATTTAGGATCATGGGTAATTATGTTTTCTCCTGGGTGAATATATTTTGTTTTTAATAAAGAGGACACTGGGGGTTACAGGTCACAGGGAGATTAATGGTTTAAATAGGTTTAAATTAGTTAAATATCTCTACAATCATGTAACCATATTAATGAACATATAATAACTAATTCACAAACATCTGCACATTTATCTAGATTGACCAATTCAGTTTCTGAATCAGTTTCTCTGATTTTACTATTTATAGGTATTTGTTTGAGTAAAATGAACATTGCTGTTTTATTCTTAAAACTACAGACAACATTTCTCCCAAATTACGAATAAAAATATTTTCATTTAGAGCATTTATTTGCAGAAAAAAAGACGCAGAGCTTTCAGACGTCAAATAATGCAAAGAAAACAAGTTCATAATTATAAAGTTTTAAGAGTTCAGAAATCAATATTTGGTGGAATAACCCTGTTTTTTTTTTTCACAGTTTTCTCCTCCACCAGTCTTACACACATAGTTGAAATGAAACAAGATGGTTGAGACATACAGCTCTGGAAACAAAAAAGAGACAACTTAAAAATGATTGAGTTTCTTTGATTTTACCAAATTGAAAATCTCTGGAACATAATCAAGAGGAAGATGGATGATCACAAGCCATCAAACCAAACTGAACTGCTTGAATTTTTGCACCAGGAGTGGCAAAAAAAGTTATTCAAAAGCAGTGTGTAAGACTGGTGGAGGAGAACATGATGCCAAGATACATGACAACTGTAATTAAAAACCAGGGTTATTCCACCAAATATTGATTCCTGAACTCTTTTTTATTTTACCAAATTGAAAAACTCTGGATTTTAATCAAGAGGAAGATGGATGATCACAGAAAGAGTTCAGAAATCAATATTTGGTGGAATAACCCTGGTTTTTAATCACAGTTTTCATGCATCTTGGCATGTTCTCCTCCTCCAGTCTTACCCACTGCTTTTGGATAGCTTTATGCCTTTACTCCTGGTGCAAAAAATTCAAGCAGTTCAGCTTGGTTTGATGGCTTGTGACCATCCATCTTCCTCTTGATTATATTCTAGAGGTTTTCAATTTGGTAAAATCAAAGAAACTCAATCATTTTAAGTGGTCACTTATTTTTTTCAGAGCTGTATGTCCCAACCATCTCCTTTCATTTCAACTATGAGAGTACAGATTATTGGGGGACTGTATAAGCCAATGCTGGTGTGAAATCCCAGGCAGATTCATTTTTACATTTCTCAAAAAGAGAACAATTATGACTAAAAATGATACTTTTTAGTGACGCTGGTTTAGTTTAGTTGGAAGTAGTTAGTCTCAGTGCGCTAGTTCTTTACAGTTAGCATGCTATAGTAGGTATTTAAGTGGTCTTTGATTAGCACTGGAGTTGTCCTTGGTGGTTAGTGCGGTAAAGTGCTGAAGCACTCTGTGGTTAGAGCATAAGTCATGATTCTCTGCACTAGAGAGGCCTCAGGAGCCGAACTCCAACTAAGAGACTCAATCTTTTAGTACGCTTAATCGATATTCTGGCCCCGGTAGGGAAGAGGGGAGGAGCGAGGGGGACGAGCTGAGGGGTTGGGATTGGGAATGAAGAATGAGAGTGGGGTTTATTTTACTCACACTGGGCCCCTGAATATCACTGCTGACTGAGGTTTTTCAGAGGAGAAAAAAAGAGGAGGGAGAGATAGGAGATAATGGGGCTGGAAAGGAAAAAGGGAAAGCAAAAGAGATGCTGCGCTAGATCACCAGAGAGAAAAGAGTGAGAGAAGAACTCTCCTCCTGACCAGGTCAGCACACACACTCCACACACCTCAGCTTTTTCCTCTCGTTCTCTCTTTTACCTGCTCTCTCGTTTCCCTCTCGCTGTAGGCTGGAGTGTGTGGCCTCACTGTGTTTAAGAGCTCCTCATGTTCAGAATAAACCCAGAGCTGATTCAGAAGAGCTTCTTTCAGCATGAACACGTCGCTCACCTGCCTGATGCAGCAAAGCACGGCCTGGTCTAGTGAAGAGCAGAGCCTGGAGGACCTTTCATTACAGCCTTTCAATCTGTCCAGCAGGAATTAATGATACAACTCAGTAAACACACACACACACACACACACACTACTCACATCTCCGTAACTTCCTCACATTCAGTCTTTCTTTCACCACTCTCTCTCTGTCTCTCGACCTTATCTGTGGCGTGTTTATCATCACCCATCATCTCTTCTTCCACTACTGAAGATCAGTGATCCATAACCTACAGTACTTACCACCTGACCACAACAGTGTCATGGTTAGTGTGTGTGTGTGTGTGTGTGTGTGCTCTCTCTCTCTCTCTCTCTCTCTGTTTCTGATGTTTGTTCTCTCTCTCTGTCTTTCTTTATTTCCCCATCAGTCTTTTTATTTATTTTTGTCAGTTTCTCTTTTCCTCCCTCAGTTCCTCAGTTGCCTTTACTCTTTTTGTCTTCTGTAAACTCTCCCTCACTTTCTTTCTTGCTTTCTTTCTTTCTTTCTTTCTTTCTTTCTTTCTTTCTTTCTTTCAGATGTTTGTTCTCTCTCTCCATCAGTCACTTTTTTCTTTTTATCTGCCATTCTCTCTTTTTTCCCTTTCTTTTTTTTCTCTCTTATTTACTCAGTTGCTTTTATCTTTTTTGTCTTCTGTACACTTTCACCCCCCTTTCTTTCTTTCTTTCTTTCACTCTGTTTCTGATGTTTGTTCTCTCCCTCTCTCTTTCTCTATTACCCTATCAGTCTTTTTATTTTTTTTTTGTCAGTTTCTCTTTTCCTCCCTTTCTTTTTTATTCTCTCTTACTTCCTCAGTTGCTTTTACTCTTTTTTTGTATTCTGTACTCACTCACTCACCTCTTTCTTTCTTTCTTTCTTTCTTTCTTTCTTTCTTTCTTGATGTGTCTGATGTTTGTTTTCTCTCTTTGTCTTTCTCTTTTTCTCCATCGGTCACTTTTTTCTTTTTGTCTGTCTCTTGTCCATTTTATCAGTTGCTTTCACTTCTTCTGTCTTCTGTACACTCTCCCTCCATCTCTCTCTATTCTTTCTTTCTATCTTTTCTGTCTATTTTTTGTCATTCTGTCTTCTGTTCTCCCATTTGTTTTACTTTGTAATACTCTCAGTTGCTTGTACTTTTCTGTATCTTCTTTCTTTCTTTCTTTCTTTCTTTCTTTCTTTCTCCTGTCCTCTCTCAGTTACTTTTGTTTTTATCTCCTCTCTTTCTGTCTTCTCTTTTCTCATATCTCTCTCTCTCTCTCTCTCTCTCTCTCTCTCTCTCTCTCTCTCTCTCTCTCTCTCTCTCTCTCCCTGTCTCTGTCAGAGTGAGTGTGTGAGTGATGGGTGACGCTGATGGTGAGTGAGAGAGGGATGACGGATGTGTGTGACAGGCAGATGGTTTTGGTTGTCGTCTCTTTAATCACTGCGACTCGGCTGGGCGTGAAGGCAGAGCTTTGTCTCGTCATGGAAACACAAACAGGAGACAAATTTATCCTCAACTCTCTCTCTCTCTCTTTCCCTCTCTCCATTTCTCTCTCTCTCTCTACCTCTCTCCCTTCACCCCCTCCCCTATCTTTCTTTCTCCATGTTTTTATTTTTATTTATTTATTTTTTTTTAACAAGCCTGCATGAGCAAAAGATACGGGGCAAATGGTGCTGTTAGAGAGAGAGAGAGAGAGAGAGAGAGAGAGAGAGAGAGAGAGAGAGAGAGAGAGAGAGAAAGAGAGAGACGGAGAGAGAGAGAGGGAGAGGTTTGGTAAAGTATGTGAAGTGTGGTAAGATATTGTCTGTTCTCTGTTCACCATCCATAGTGTCTTTTATAAGTATTAGGGCTGTAGGATAAATCATATTTTTATTTTTGATTTTTATAACATACATTTTTTACTCCTCGACAGCTTAACAGTATGTTAATAAGGTCTTGCAGCTAGTGGTCCTACCTTTTCAACAGGACAATGCTCATTCACATACAGCTTGTCCTGAAGATACAGACCTATCCCTGATTGAAAATGTGTGGGATGCTACAGGACTGAACTGAACACTGTGTATGAGAATATTAGAGCTGGATTGGATGTGTTCACAAGACCAGGACTTCCAGAATACAAATGTGTTCTGGTGTGTCTCAGTTTGGCGTGTTACAGAAACAATATGTAAGGTGTTCTTCGTTTCTAAGCATATAGTTTATTATAAAATGTATTATAACTAACAGTAAAGATTAGAACATATACAGGTGACCCCTTTTAGACAGGTGTATTATATTTTAGTTTTGAGACTTCAACAACTGTAGAGACCTACAAAGTGTAAAATATTTTTTAAATATTATATAAAATAAAACAATAACATTTAATAAATTAATAAATAATCAATAACAATACGAATTAAAAATACATTAATATGTTTTTTGTTAAAAAAACTAATGTGCGCAGTACACTCTAAATACATCATATTTAATGCAAAATAAAAGTCAGACATTGTATTATCCTTTATGTGCTATTAGTTTAATTTGTAAATTTGGCAAATTATAATTGTTTCAAATATCAAAGAAATAATTAGAATGTTTCTGCAGTCAACACAGAAGAGTTTGATAAAAGAAAGCTTAATTTAAATTTCACCTAGGTAAAGAGACACACAATTTTTTTTATGAAAAAAATGTGAAAAAAATGGACAGTTATGTGAAGACTACAATAGTGATTAATCCCTTATACCATCACCTCAACTTCCTCTACTGCTGTCTCTCTCTCTCTCTCTCTCTCTCTCACACACACACACACACACACACACACTCTGTCACTGTGAGTGCTGTGGAAGTGTATCTCAAGGTTATTCTGTCAAGGTTAAATTGACTTTAGATTAATTAAGTGTCAATTAAAGGGGTAATTGTTTCATAATGCGGTCAGCCCTGGAGACAAAGGTGTGAGTGAGCAGAGGATGGCACTGTCAGACTCGCTTTAGTACCAGAGTAAGAACAGTGAGTGTGTGTGTGTGTGTGTGTGTGTGTGAGAGAGAGAGAGAGAGAGAGAGAGAGAGAGAGAGAGAGAGAGAGTGAGTGAGTGTGGGTGTTGCCGTCTATGTGTGAGACAGATGAGTGAGACAGTGAGATCATTTGGTTTATATAGGCAATTAATTTGCCTTCGGTGATGATTGATTAGTGATACCAACACACACACACACACACACACACACACACACACCCTCGGACACAATCTGACTGCATTTTAAGCAAAAAGGTGAGCAGATTTGGCAGATGAGGAAGGATCAAATGAAATAGAGACATAGAAGCTGAACTGGGAGTGAGAGGAATGGAGAGGTATAAAGAGAGAGGGGCGAGACAGATTGAGCTATAGAGAGACAGAGTGAGAGAGAGAGAGAGTGTGAGAGAGAGAGAGAGAGGGTGTTGATGAAATGGTGATTGCCTCTTGTCTTTAATGGCTGGCCTAGAGCTTTCCAGCACAATAGAGCCCATTCATTTTCTCTCTCTCTCTCTCTCTCTCTCTCTCTCTCTCTCTCTTTCACTCTCTTTCACATTTGTGGAATAAATTACTTCACAATTTCCTAAATAACAAAGTTATCAGTTTATTGGATTTATCTTGTTTTAAATCTCTTGTGAATTCTAATGTATTTATCACTGTTCTTGCACGATGTTGAAGTTTTTGATTTGCTGGTCAGGATCGAGGCTCATAGCTCATATCAGAGTTAATGTCTGCTGAACTCAATGACTGTCCTACAGATTTAAAGGTTATTAAAAAGGTTATTAAAAAGTTATTAAATCCTTAATAACTCTTTGGTGTTGTAGTATTTCAGAGCGTGACTGAACTCTCTAATGGGTGTGTCCCCCAATCCCAGCTTACCATCAGTGTGAAGTCTTGCCACCAGGGCTTCCTTTCATGGGGTATTCCGTTTGCCTAGTAATGTGTGTTTGGCTATATGAGCTAGTTACCATCTTCTGCACTGTCAAGTGTGACAAAGTGCTGTAATGCACTGAAAACTGCAATTCAGGATTAAATGTGCCATGCAATGAAAAAATATACACTGGCATACACTTGTTTAGTATGAAATTGTTACTGTGGTCAGTAATTATGCTTTTTGTTATCATTTTGACTCCTAAATGTTCCAGGGTTTTAAAATATTAGTTTCATAACACATTTTTTGCATTATTTGTTAACACTGTGAAGGAGTTTATGGTGAAATGAACTCTAGCTGAGAGCTGTATTTTACTCTAGATAGGATAAATATTTTAACTCCCACAACAGTTCAGATTTAACTCCTGAACAGAGTTAAAATGCCAAAAACTCCCAGAAAAGAGTTGCTTTAACTCTGTTATAGAGTGTATTGGATAGTCACGCATATATACATTTAAACTGAGTTGATATTAACTCTCTGGGAGTTTATTCCAAAAAAACAGAATTTGCTGTGTAGCAAGCAATGATGGTATTTACTCTGTAAACTGATCAGCGAATGTAAATGTTTGCAATGTTTTTAATCAGGGCTGGTTCTAGGAGGGGAGTCAAATTTAGTTTAGTTTTGCCCCACCAAACGCAATGCGAGCAATTCATTTTTTTTTTCTCTGAAAAAATCTCTGAACCAATCACAAAAACACATTTTGCTGTGCAACGTGATATTTCCTTTCTTATTTCTGATTCGTATAACTAGCAGCTAGCTGTAAAGCAAGCTACTAGCCTATAAGTGCAATCACTGAAAAAAGGTTTGTGCTCCAGCAAAACAAAAAAGAAATTAATTGTTGCCAACTGGTTAATCCCACAAAAGTTTATTTTTGGCAGTGTAAAAATCTAATTTTCAATTATTCTCAGTTACAGAAAATATTATGAGACTGTTCTTTGTTTCTAAATGTAAAGTTTATTATAAAATGTATTATAATTTACAGTAAAGATTAGGTATAGAGGTATACAAGTAACCCCTTAAAGACGGGTCTGTCATATTTGATTAATATTTTAGTTTTGAGACCTCAACAACTGTAGAGATTCTACAAAGTATTAAATAATTTTTAAACATTATATAAAATAGAACAATACAATAAAATACTTTAAATAATAATTAAAATATACATATTTTTTTGTTTAAAAAACCTATTGTGCACAGTACACTTCAAATATATCATATTTAATTCAAAATCAAAGTCAGGCAATGTGTTTTTTTATTTAAGAAATCAATACATTAGTATTATCTTTTATTTGCTATTATTTTAATTGTTCATTTGGTTGCTTCTAATTGTTTTAAATACTAATTCTCAATTATTAACCTGCCCAAGAGTACTTATAGAGTACTTGTACTATTTCTAAAGCATTGTGATAGTGAAATACTATGGAGAATATTGAATTTATATTGCCTAAAACAAAAACAAACATCTTTAATTTCTCAGCCTCCTTGCACGCATGCAGCTGCAGTGTTGGGGAAGATTGCCTATAGATCTAGTTTTGGGACAGCTTATGTAGAACACACTTTTATAGACAGAAATCATGCACAGCTCCAGCCACTCTGAAGACTAATCTATTTCAATTACATTTTAAATCAGTGCTGCTGTAATTAGTTTAAGGCAGAAACATTGCTCTCTGGCTCTCTGCTAATTGATATCAGGACTGGAGTTGTTTGCGTTGCTCTGTTCATTTAATTATTTGCCCGTTTTTAGCTTTGTTTTTTAAGTAGTGAGGAAGGAGATGATGCTGATAGGGTTTTGTGGAGTCAGACTCCATGTGAATGTGATTAGTTCAGAACTTAATTCATATAAAGTTGGTTGATTAATCATTTTAATATCACAATTTCAGAGAGTGCAATTCTTAGATCACAGGAGCTGCAGTTTAATTATAATTAGATATGTATTTCTTGAAGGAAATATTTTTATTAAATTATTTTTATATTTTTTATATCTAAAAGAAATATATAAAATAAAATGTTAGATATGTACATAAATAGATACAATCATACATACATAAATACATACATTGTGTTATAAGTGTGTTAATAATTCCATTGTTGTTATCTATCTATCTATCTATCTATCTATCTATCTATCTATCTATCTATCTATCTATCTATCTATCTATCTATCTATCTATCTATCTATCATTGTTAATACACAATAATAATAATACTGTAACAAAGCAGTAATAACACAAGTCATGTTATGGAAATAACACACTTGCAATAACATAGTAGTACCAAAATAGTAATGACATGAAAATAACATAACTGTAATTATAATATAATAGCTTACAGGTAATATCACAGCAATAACACAACTCTAATTATGATATAATAGCTTAATTGTAATATCACAGCAATAACATAAATGTAATTATAATGTAATAGCTTAATTGTAATATCACAGCAATAGCACAACTCTAATTATGATATAATAACTTAATTGTAATATTACAGCAATAACACTACTATAATTATAATGTAATAGCTTAATTGTAATATTACAGCAATAACACAACTCTAATTATGATATATTTGCATAATTGTAATATCACAGCAATAGCACAGCTGTAATTAAGATGTAATAGCTTAATTGCAATATCATAGCAATAACACAATCATAATATAATGGTACTAATATTGCACTAATAATAGTAGCATTTTTACTATTCTTTAGTATAGGTTCTACTTTAAAAGAAATGTAGTCACTTGCACTTGCACCAGCTAGCTGTACAGATGTTCTTCTGTAACTTAAACATCATCTGCAACTTTCTTTAAACAATATTTAACATAAACCCACCTCAAGAATGTTTGGATGCAATAATATTCATATGTGTACAGTTCTGATTTTTATTTTATTTTATTTCATTTATCTCTTAGATTATATTGCTCTTCAGTGCTCTTTATTCATTTAGTACTTTTTAACTATATTGTTCTTGTATTTATTGTTTAGTGTACCTTCTTTTGTAGTGTTATGTTTGTCAATAGTCTGTGTAACTGTTACATGTCATATATGTGCTGCTCTCACCAAGCCAAATTCCTTGTATGTGTAACATTATTGGTGAAAAAAAGTCATTCTGATTCTGATTTAAAAGCACCATGGTTGTCAAAAATTGTCTTTCAGCTTAGCCCTTTTCCTTTTCACATGAATATTTCCCCCTAAACCCTTGTTGCAAACTGGAGATTATTATCTTCGCTCAGTAAAGACTGATTTTGTATTAAATCATAAATAGAAAAACATGCAGATGTCACCTGTTTAATATCTACCTTTTTTGGAATTTTTTGTCGGCCTGAAATGAAGGAATAAATGACTATTAACAAAAGAACATAAGTTGAGCAGACAAATCATGAAATATCTTGTTTTTTGGGTTGTCATGTTGTGGCTTCTTTGTCTTTTCTACACAACTTTTTCAGATCTTTTGTGAGATTATTTATTTGTTAAGCAAATCTGAATGCAACAGGAATAAGACTTGCTAAAATAGCATTTCATAACTAAAATATTTTATGTAAAACTTGCACACATTTTTCTCTCTTGCTCTCTCTCTCTCTCTCTCTCTCTCTCTCTCGCATATTCCTCTCTTTTCTCATTTTGCATGAGGTTGTTTTTCTCGCGCTGCTCGGCAGATGGCTCGGACACACACTGTTGCTTTAGTCTGAAGTGATGGGATGGTATGAGTTTGTGGGTGAGTGTGTATGCACGAGTGTGTGTGCGCACACTTTTCCAGCAGGGATGCTTTTTGATCACCTTTCCCCAAACACGCTCACACCCCCCTCCTAAAGCCCACCATGCTCTCCTGCTGCCCCCTCCATTCTTCAGTACGGCTACACTAGCAGGCTGTGGCTATCACCACCGGGTTCCATTAGCCTTTTCCTGAACATCTCCATTGATTAGGGCCTCAGCTGGAGTTATGGAGCTGATGCTGTGTTATCTACCTCCTCACTCCAGAACAGCCAGGTTCTGGCAGGAAGCGGCACGTTAGCACAATCGCAGGCCTATTTAACAAGGATGTTGATAAGCAGGCACTTCCCCGAGCTGCGGGAGGAGAATAGAGCAAATTTTGGGACGAGATGTTTGATACGTCCCTTATCTGAGTCTCACTGTAGGTGGCTGGAGAGATGGTTTAAGAAAACGATGCTGAATTGGAGAATCTGGGTGCAAATATGTGATTTGCTTCTTATGTAAGAATTATATAATTACACGTATCAGCCATGATATTAAAACCACCTGCCTGATATTCTGTAGATCCTCCTTCTCCATCTTTTTGACTCATGAGGCATCTACAGCTCTGGAAAAAAATAAGAGACCACCTCAGTTTCTGATCAGTTTCTCTGATTTTGATATTTATAGGTATATGTTTGAGTAAAGTGAACATCCTTGTTTTATTCTATAAACTACAGACAACATTTCTCCAAAATTCCAAATAAAAATGTTTTCATTTAAAGCATTTATTTGCATAAAATGAGAAATGTCTAAAATAACAAAAAAGATGCAGAGCTTTCAGACCTCAAATAATGCAAAGAAAAAAAGTTTTAGGAGTTCAGAAATCAATATTTGGTGGAAAAACCCTGGTTTTAATCACAGTTTTCATGCATCTTGGCATGTTCTCCTCCACCAGTCTTACACACTGCTTTTGGATAACTTTATGCCTTTACTCCTGGTGCAAAAATTCAAGCAGTTCAGCTTGTTTTGATGGCTTGTGATCAGACAGTAATCA
The DNA here is from genome assembly GCF_023375975.1 of Astyanax mexicanus. Lineage (NCBI taxonomy): Eukaryota > Metazoa > Chordata > Actinopteri > Characiformes > Acestrorhamphidae > Astyanax > Astyanax mexicanus. The sequence goes on from NC_064412.1 coordinate 9,562,814, forward strand.
GAATTAACTAGTTATTAGGAATCAGTCCTACAGTATTTGGGTCATTATTAATAAAACATGTCTTGTGTTGTCATGTCTTGTGTAATAATCCATTTATCAAGATTTACTCTCAATGAACACATTATTGCAACTATAGAGTAATGTAAACCTTCACTTTAAAGTAGTTTCTGATCATTTTATACATTGTGGGGATGTTTTTTCCCATGTCCACAGTGCTGCCTGGTAAAGCTGAATAATGATTTTTTTCAAAGTTGTTTGATTAATCCAATGTTTTAAAATTATATTAATAAACATATTAAGCTATTTAAATATGTTCAAGGATTCCCTGTTTACCCTGTGGTCTTTGGATAACCCTGTCCCTTTAAAAAAAGTAATCTTTGACATCAGTATTATCACAACCTTCACACGGTTTTATTTGTGGAGTTATGTATCATAACTAAGTTTTGGGAGTGATCCACGCCCTCACTCCTCCCACTTCCTTCCCTATTTAAACCGTCACTTCCTCTCTACCTGCTCATTGAACAAACCTCGCACCCACCTCCTCCCCATCTTCCTCCTTCTTTAATTTTATTCTCTTCTCATGTTTCTCTTCGTGTGAGGGGGGGCTTCGGCTTCACGCTTTACAGCGAAGCTGCCCCGAACTCCATTCCAAATACTCTGAGTTCGCTCCCCCTCTTTTCTTCTTCTCTGCCCAGTCAAGGGGGTGGGTCAATACTAGCAAATCAAGGGTTAAAAAAACACTTGCTTCATGTTGAACAATTAATATTTATTTCACTTAATATTGTTCATATTTTCTTCATGCTAAGCTGAGGAAAAGCTTACACAGGAAATTCACCAGTGTTAAATTAACACTGAGACTGTAAAATTTAACACTAACAGTGTTTTTTTTTTTATTTCTAATTTTTTCCCCATTTTCTCCCCAATTTACACGGCCAATTACCCAACCCATTCATTAGGACTCCCCCTATCACTAGTGATACCTCAACACACCAGGAGGGTGAATGCTTCCTCCGATACATGCTTCCTCCGATACATGTGAAGTCAGCCACCGCTTCTTTTCGAGCTGCTGCTGATGCAGCATTACCGAGCAGCCAGCGCGCTCGGAGGAAAGCGCAGCGGCTCGGCTCCAGTACATCAGCTCACAGACGCCCTGTGCTGCAGACATTACCGTAGGAGTGATGTGGGGAGAGAGCGCCATCTACCCACCCAGAGGGAGCAGGGCCAATTTTGCTCCCTCTGACGCCGGCAGCTTCATGGCAAAGCTGCATGAGCTGGGGTTCGAACCGGCGACCTCCTGCTCATAGTGGCAGCGCTTTAGACCGCTGGACCACTCGGCGCCAACACTAACAGTGTTGATTTAACACTAAATTACATTAATGAAAATAATTTTTGTAAAATGTAAATCTATTTTTAAAACAGAACAAGGTCATCATGGACAATTCAACATGTTTGCACCTTTAGGTCAACCATGTTTTCATAAAATGCCTGGTTTTACATTTGGCCACCCTGTGTTTGTTCACCCTGTTGTGCAGCTTGTTGTAACAGGGTGGAAAAAAGTACATAACAACTTAAAAAGTGGAAATTATAACATGATTAAGTTAGTGATTATGATTTCTGTGTAGTCCTAAGGTACAGTATTCTGATAATGGCCCAACTCTTCTGCTGATTGGACCTGACAACCTAGTCTTCGCCACTCACTACTTAGTTGTCCATCTGTTCATGATACTGTTGCGGATTCACCAACTTCCTTTCCTCTGAGCACTTTTGGTTGGTATAAACCACCGCATTCCACATACACATGTTTTGGAGATGTTCTGACCCAGTGTCATGATAGATAAGAATTTAATACTTTATTCAATAAAGTAATGATACAAGATAATGAGTCAACGAGTCAATGAGTCAATACAGGTAAACAGCAGCCAGAGAGAATAAACATACCATACATGGGTAACAGTCCAGGGATCATAAACGAGAAGACAATAGTGAAGGGCAGGCGAAAATCATAGTTGAAGAAACAGAGAAAAGGTTTTAACATAAGGTTGCAAACACAGGCAATGGAATAACACTTTGTAAAATGGGTACACTAGACAATTCTCAGCCAGTTGTGAGTGGAGTAAGGATGTACATATAGTGAGGTGAACAGGTGAAATCAATATTCAGGTGATTAACCTCCTGATAGTGCTGTGTGCAGTGTCAGGTGATCACATGAGAGAGTGATGTCATAGTAAGATGCATTTTGGGTATTGTAGTCCGAAGGCAGGAGAATGCAAATAAAGCTATCAGATTCTAGCACTTTCCTAATGTCCTAGTTTCCAACATTTCAATCAGCTTCAAAAACTGACTATTCAATTGCTGTGAATATGTACCAATCCCACCGCTTCACAGAAGCCATTGTAATAAAATCTCCACTCCTCCATGGTTCAGAGGATTTAATGTTATGGCTGATCAGTGTATTCATGCATATACACTCAGTATGATATGCACGCACACATACACACACATACACACAAACACAGAGTCTGCTCCTGTTGTTTATCCAGCTTTGACCTTCGCCATGTCCAGTCTTCACTGTTTATCCTGTATTAAAAAGGAAAGCAACAAATGGAAGGTAAAAGAAGCTTTAGTTCTGAAGAAATTAAGTTAATACTTATTATATTTATTATATATTATAGTATTATCAGCGCACCTACTTTAGAGTCAGCCGTGTTTGTCACTTACCTGCATTTACGAGATTTCAGTTTAGAAAGCCCTCTGGGTTATCCTGTTTTCAGCACGCGTAAATCTGCACATTTGATGATGTTTGTCAGCTATTAATTTTAAATATAGATTTTTAAGTTTGAACGTGTGCCAGGAGCGATCTGACACTCCTGACATGTTCTGTCTGTGTGGTGTTTGTGAGGATGTGCTGCCGTTTAGCAGTGCAGGTACAAGTTTGAGCACATGGCAAGTCCCGGGGGACGTGGAACAGTGTAAGGATGAGAGAATATAGGAAAAGGAGAAGCCTCTAGAGCTTTAAGAGACGAGAAGAGGAGCAAGAGTTGGAAAGAGGGAGGAGAAATGAAAAGGAAATAAAAAATAACTATTTTGTTTCGGTAAGGACTGGCATATATTTCACTGTTATCATGGAAAAATTGCTCTAATCACCTTCATCATGCTTGTTGTATATTATCATGGCCAACTCTAAATCAGATGTGTGCAACCTTTATACAAAGGAGCCTTACGTAAGGACCAGTGTCACTTTCTAAATATATTATTCATGATTAACTGTTATTCATGAACTGGAATTCAGGCTTTCAGTTAACAGCTGTGCTGACCCTGTCAACAGTTAATTACTTGAATTTCTTGTCTCTTAATGTGTTTGAGAGCATCAGTTGTAAAGTTGTGAAGAGGTAGAGTTACAGGTATACAGTGAATAGCTCTATTTGAGTAATGTTCTAATCCAGATTATGAGAAGCAAGAACTTCTCAACTAATTAAATTAAAAAATGCCTTTAAGAACTAAAGGTCAGTCAATCCAAAAAATCTCAAGAACTTTGAGAGCATCCTCAATTGCAGTCGCAAAGAGCATTAAAACATTATGATGAAACTGGCTCTCATCAGGACCACCCTAGGAAAGGATGAACAAGCTTTACTTCTGTTGCTCACGATAAATTCATCAGAGTTACCAGCCTCAGAAACAACAAGAACTACAGTAAACATCTGACCTCTGTGCAAACAAGCGCAAACAAAGGTTTCTGTACCAAATTAATTATTTAAAAATCATACAATGTGATTTTTTTTGGATGTCTGTCACAGATGAGGTGTGTCTAAAATAAAAATGAGAGACCTCTCCATTCTTTGTAGGTGGAAAAAATGGCAGTGTATCAAATACTGAATCATAAATATTAAACATATTTCATACATTTACGATTCATGATCCAGATGATGCTGCCTGCTCTGGAAAAGGTCAGAGGACTAAAGATTAGATTATAGACTCCACACACACTACAGGATCATTTTGGAAGATCATTCTGAAATTGGGAGAAGTTTTTTATCCTGTAGTGTGGACCAGACATCTCCCCAGGCACTTCCCTGGACAGATCAAGCAGACCCATAGCTGATCTAACAGCTGGACTAACAGAACCTTCTACTCCTTCTCGACTCACCTCAGTGCCTTCTTTCATAAACCTGTTTCTGAAGGGCTTTAACACAGCCTGCGCGAACGAAGCCCATCCCATCAGACATATCATATCAGCCCAGAAATGATGTATTCATTTGCCATTGGGACAAGCCCTCCACTCTATCAGGAGAGCGGCAGTAATCTAATACAGACAGCCGCCATTGATAACGCGCGCTTACTGTGCATGTGGCGTGCGGCGTGACAGACCGCCGTAGAGATATATGAAGATGTATCTGCTGAAGCATAATGAGTCAGTGTCTTACATCTCTATGTCGGTGTGTGGGGGGGTGGGAGTGCGAATAAAACAGTGCCTGTCGCTCTTTGTGTGAGGGGTCAGGGGAAAAATAAATTACGGAAGAGAAAAATGAATTAGGGATGACGGAGCGTTGGCTTTGAAAAATTGGACTGTCAGGGCAAGCAGTCGTGAGAGTCTGATAATGGAAGAGGATGAACTTCTCTCTCTTTGCTTTGATTGTGGAGTGTGTGTGTGTGTGTGTGTGAGAAAGAGAGAGAAAGAGAGAGAGAGGGTCTTGGAGAAAACTGTTTGCTGCATACCTATGCATATTTGAAAACATATGGAGACAGGTATCATATAAACACATTATTTTGTCCGTACTCTGCATATGAAGCATTTTTGCTGCTATAGTCTGAATAAAACTAACAAAAAAAAAACACACACGTCCAGCGTCTTAAAGAAAAGAGTCAGGATGCTCTGTACAGAAATCAAAGGGTGTTCAAAGTGAGTAGCACAGACATCCATGGAGGCTACGCTATCTGCAAGGCAGTAATTATTATATAAATATATAAATATATATATTTTTTTATCTTATTATTATTAGTGTTCCACATTAAAAAGAGCTTTGGTTTTAGACATGTACCAGTGCTAGAATATAGCTGCTGCATCTTTTAAGGTGGAATGTAAAATCTTAAACTATCTAATAAGAACACAACTTCATCTTTAACCAAAGAAATAAACACAAAAACAGGATAAATAAACAAACAGGACTAACTAACAAAAACAAGATAATAAACCGAGACACAGAATGAGCAAACGTAACCGATGTGAAAATATACAAAAACCGACAAGGGAACACTGAATCAAAGTGTATATAAATACACGCGAAAGAGAAACAGGAAACAGGAAACACCTGGGAAGGTAACAAGGGGGCAGAGTTACAAATGAGACACATGGGAAGACAAAAAAGACTAAGGTGGAGACAAGGGAGAACAGCACAGGGCCATGTGCTAGGAGGCCAACCCAAACCTTGGTATAAGGTTATAACCAATGGCCCAGTGCTCTAACCACTGAGCCACCACTATCCCAACTACTGATCTGCCACTGCTATTGAAATCTATATTAAACCTCAAAAAGAGACAGATGTGAGATTACTGAGCTATTTATATCAAAAGATACATTTGAGGAGGAGGAGACTTACTGTATATACCAGGTATTCCAGATGTATTCTCACATATGTGCATGTTTGGAAAAGATCTTCGTGTTTGTGTTGTTATGGATGTTATTGCTGTTTCCTCTGAGATTAAGCGTCTATCCATCTATTCAACTATGTATAGTACATGTAATGTATTCATGAACATACCTACAGTATCTGTCCACACCATTATTCAAAAATATCCTGAAACTCCTTCTATACAGTGAATAAATCCGCACTCACTGCTGACACAGCCATTTAGTTGTGCACCCACAGCTCATATAATGGACACAGAACTGCACCACTGCCTATAGAATTGAAAACTATGGAAAAGCAACATACACCCAATCTCAAGCATCCACTAGATGGGTTTAAAGCACCCAGAACTGAGCTGAGAAGAGGTGGAGGTTTATCCTAGACCTTTCGAATGAGCTGGAGTGACATTTTTGATCATTAACTGACCTCACTAATGCTCTTGTGGCTAAAAGCAGGCAAATTGTCACAGCAGTTTTAATAATTATGAACGAGTGTGTTATTGCAGCAAATGTGGGGAAAAAATCCTATTAATAATTCTTATGTTAAAAGAAAGTTGTAATCATCAAGGGCTCGTTGCTTCAAAGTCCGAATCTTGCTGCTTGCCATCAGCAGCTGGAGTCTGAGAGACTGGATACCCGGCAGAAAAGTATTGTAACAAAGTAGAATGAAGTACTAAAATGCTGTATCTGTATCTACTGGAGTATTATTTTTACTTCACTACTGTACTTAAGTACTAAAATAATGTATCTGTATCTACTGAAGTATTATGTTTACTTTACTACTGTACTTAAGTACTAAAATGCTGTATCTGTATCTACTGAAGTATTATTTTTACTTCACTACTGTACTTAAGTACTAAAATGCTGTATCTGTATCTACTGGAGTATTTTTTTTACTTCACTACTGTACTTAAGTACTAAAATGCTGTATCTGTATCTACTGGAGTATTTTTTTACTTCACTACTATACTTAATAAATACTAAAATACTGTATCTGTATCTACTGGAGTATTATTTTTGCTAATACTTTTACTTCACCACATATTTTCAAATCAAATCAAATCAAATTTATTTGTATAGCGCTTTTTACAACTGGTGTTGACACAAAGCAGCTTTACAGAAACATGATCACAGGACAAAGAATCAGGCAAAACATTAAACATAGAAAATACATAATACAGAACCGCCAGTGAGCGCGGGGGCAAGGAAAAACTCCCTCAGAGCTGCAGGAGGAGGAAGAAACCTTGGGAGGACCAAGACTCACATTAAAGGGGGGACCATCCTACCACTGGTCAAATGGCTTTTAAATTAATTTTAAAAAGTCTTTCATACATCCACATAGGTTTTATATATTCAGGTGTATAGCAGCTCCACTAATGGCTTATAGAGTAAAATGGATGATGAGCAGCTGATCTGTGGTGCTGGATGGAGAAGAGCTGACTTCAGAAACTTCCAGTCTGGCCAGACAGAGGACATGAGAGCCTGAGGGTCCAACATCCCTCGGTATCGGGTCAGACAGGTGGGCAGTCAGTAACTCGGAGGAAGGCAGAGAGATGGAATTAGTTTTGACTGGATTTATGTAAAACAGAGAATATAAAACATTATCAGAGTGTGGCAAATGACTCCGGCAGATCTAAATAAAACAGCCTAACTAAAGGCAGAGAGCCAGAAGGTAACATAGACATGGAGGCACCCTGAAACACCAGCATCCACCCACTCCACCGTCCACAAACCTGAGTGACCGTGTGCAGTGGGAGAACAGCAGCACCAGCATCTCAGTTTACCACAATTTCCTCTGTCCATGAACCCCTGGATCTGCAGCCTTATCTAAAGGGAAAAACATTAAACATTTTCTATGAGTTTAATACTTTTACTCCGATACATACTTTATGTGCTGCATCATTACTAGTTACAATTATTAGAAAAATGTTAGGAATCATTCTAAACCCACATTATCACTAAAACCAGAGCATTAGATGCTCTGCACTGTCACCTGGTTTGGTGAAGCATGGAGGAGCTTAAAGATTTTCAACTTCTATTCTAATGACTTTTTTGATACTTTTACTCAAGTCTGTGTCTGTAGTCCTTTCTGCTGCATCAGCGGCAGTTCCAGAAGAGACAGTGGCTGACTTCTAATCTAATATACCAAAGGGACTGCTTTTCTAGAGTTGGGAGCATTACTAGAGATAGTACTAATGAGTGGGCGGGGTAACTGGCCTTCCAAAAAGAGAAACTCACAAACTTCAGTATGTGTAATGTATTTACTATTATTCACTGTGTCTAAGCTGACCCCAGGTTTTGTAGAGTTTTGGCTGCAGAGTTTGGCCTTCCTCTACAGTATGTGTAAAATAGAAGACCTGTGTGTGTGATTGCGTGTGTAAATGTGTGAGTGTGTGTGTGTGTGTGTGTGTGAGTGTGTGTGTGAGTGGGTGTGTGGTGGCTTAGCTCTCCTGGGCAAAACTCCATAATGTTATTTATGTGGCTGTTGGGCTGTAATTGAATGAATAATGAGAAGAGAGGAGAGTCTAAGTGGGGAAAAGCTTTAGGCTCATTATAGGCTACTCGAGTGTGTGTGTGTGTGTGTGTGTGTGTGTGTGTGTGTGTGTTGGTATTCATCACGTTATGGGGACAGCAGACTGTTTACACAGTCACGTCATGGGGACCTGTTGCGGTATGGGGACCAAAAACCTGGTCCCCATAAAGAAAATGGTTTAAATAAAGTGCAGGAGCTGTTCTGAATATGTCTATGTGATTTTTAGCTCAGGCCCATACCACACGTTTTTTGGTCAGTGTGTGTGTGTAAGGGCAGGAGCTCAGTTGCGCCCCCGCAGGTCATGCACTCACAGTGCCACACACACTTATTCCAAATATGGACATTTCCTGGTCCTCATAAGGAAGGATTTCAACGGAACATACATTTATGGTGTGTTTACATGGAAATCAGTTCAATGGACAAGAAAGAAGATTATTTTCAGCAGATACCAGCTAAGGAGCTTAAAACTTGGATGAAGGAGCAAAAGTCAAACCCAAGGTAAGCCCATTTTTGTATTAAATATAAGATATATGCATCCTAAGCAGCCAACAGTGGAACAACTGGAGCTAACAGCAAGCAACCATGGTTGCCAGATTGTTACACTAGTTTTCTGCCAAAACAAATGCAGCAAAATGCTAATCAAAAATATAATACAATTTATTGCAACCAGGTTGATATTTTAAATATGTACTTATCAGTTATTAAAAAATACACATATAATGTATGCTTTAATAGGACATATTACCATGTGCTTTTAGAAAAGTAACTAAACAAAAATAAAAATTTAAGCAATGAAAGAAGTTACCACTAACTAACACATCATTGTTCATTCTAGTTTCCAACAGCAGAACTAGCTTGGTACTTTGTGACAGATTAGCAAGTTAGAACAAGGAGTAAAATTTATCCAACAACTTTGGGCAAAGCATCTTGGCATTTTAGCAATTTTGTCCTCTTGTCCAATTATGTTTTTCCTTGCTTATTTTAAACAATAATTGTTCAAACATAATGGGCAAAGATTTATCCATAAACTGAAGTGGTTTTACTTTCTTTAATTCAGAATTCACATTGTTTGGGCATACAGCTCAGTCAAGTTTTTATGTAAGTGGTGCAAATATCTGTTACTGATGAGGTAGGGTTTAAATTCACAATTGCCATGAATAGACCACATCTGTTTCTGAATCAGTTTCTCTGATTTTGCTATTAATAGGTATATGTTTAAATAAAATTAACATTGTTGTTCTATTCTATAAAATACAGACATTTCTCCAAAATTCCAAATAAAAATATTGTCATTTAGAGCATTTATTTGCAGAAAATTCAGACCTCAAATAATACAACAAGTTCATATTCTTCAGTTTTTTCCTATATGGTGGAATAATAATGTGGGAGTGGGCAGCCATTTTATTCAGCTTAGGATAAGCCAAAAGCTGGTTGGACACTTTAGCTAATGACCTGTACATCATGTTTTTTATTTGAGTTTGATGGGCTAACTTGTTTGTCAGCATAACTGACTTGACCAAGTTGGTTTTACTGGTTGAATGCTTTGGTTGAGCTAGTGTAGTCATGCTGGTCAGTCAGCTTTACAATATTGATAAACTAGCATGGCCATGCTGGTTATAAAGAAAGACCAGTCATGCTTGATGCTGGTCAACTTGTGTAATCATGATTGTCTACCCCTATGGTCATACTGGTGTACCACTTTGAACATTCTGGTCATGTGGATCAACTAGAGTGGTCATACTGATCAGGCAGGTCAACTAACATTCACATCATTGTCAGACAGGTTAGCTTGTGTAGTCCAGTGTTTTTTCATTCTAGTCAATCAAATTGGTCATGCTGGTTGACTAAAATGATTATACTGGCAGTCATTTAATGGCCATCAGCAATCCAAATAATGTGGTGTCAGTGTAGAATTTACAATATTTTGTTATATTTAAGCAATACAACATGAGATGGTCATGTGTTACTTTACTGCTTAAATATAACAAAATATTGTAAATTCTACTCTGCCAACACATTATATGGATTGCTATTAGCATTAACATTTTTTTTGTCAAACGGAGCCAACTTTTACATTACATTACATTTGGCAGACGCTTTTGTCCAAAGCGACTTACAATAGTCAAGTACAAAAGTAATAGAAGTAAAGATAAACCATTTTTTAGACAGGGCTTAAAGGAGGTCGAAGTGAAATAAAGGGATAGAGAAGTGAAGGAGGGGAAGAAGGAAATGAGGTTGGAAGTAGTTAGTGTGTTAGAGGTGTTAGGAGAGTAAGTGCTCTTTGAAGAGCTCTGTCTTCAGGAGTTTATTAAAGATAGTGAGAGATTCTTCTGATCTGGTAGTGGAAGGTAGTTTGTTCCACCATTGGGGAACTCTGTATGAGAACAGTCTGGATTGTTCTGTGTGAATGTTTGTTTGGTAAAGCGAGGCGACGTTCATTGGAGGAGCGCAGCGGCCGGGAGGTAGCGTTAGCCTTCAGGAGTGATCAGTGCAGGTAGGAAGGAGCTGTTCTGTCATCACCTTGTAGGCGATTGTAAGAGCTTTGAATTTGATGCGAGCATCAACTGGTAGCCAATGGAGCTCAATGAGCAGTGGGGTGACGTGCCCGTTTTGGCTGGTTGAAGACCAGACGTGCTGCTGCATTCTGGATGATTTGGAGTGGTTTTACTACGCAGGCCGGGAGGCCAGTTAGCACAGCATTGCAGTAGTCGAGGCGTGAGATGACGACTGCTTGTACCAGGAGTTGGGTGGCCTGTTGCGTCAGAAACGCTCTAATTTTTCTGATGTTATAAAGCACGAAGCGGCAGGATCAAGCAACTGAGGCCACATGGTGCGTGAAGGAGAGCTGGTCATCAACCATAACACCCAGGTTCCTAGCAACCTTTGACGGTGAGAGAGAGAGAGAGTCGATGCTTATAGAGAAGTTGGGTTGAATAGATGGTTTTGCTGGTATGACCAGAAGTTCAGTCTTTGAGAGATTTAATCGAAGGTGATGCTCCTTCATCCATGAGGATATGTCACTGCAATATCCGTGCAGAGATTGAGTGATCTTCAAGTGAGAATGACAGGTATAGCTGGGTGTCATCAGCAAAGCAATGGTAGGAGAAGCCATGAGAGTGGATAACCTGACCAAGAGAGGCGGTATATATTGAGAAGAGAAGGGGACCCAGAACCGAACCCTGGGGACGTATGATCTGAACCATGACAGCACATTGTGTGAGATCCCCATGTTTGAGAGTATAGTTAGGAGGAAGTCGTGGTTGACCGTGTCGAAGGCGGCCGAGAGGTCCAGCAGAATGAGCACTGAGGACTGGCCTGCAGCTCTAGCAGTTTTCAACGCTTCAGTCACAGACAACAGAGCCGTCTCGGTAGAGTGTCCTTTTTTAAATTCAGATTGGTTCTGGTCCAGGAGGTCATTCTGGGAGAGGAAGCCAGAGACCTGATTTAAAACTTTTTTTTTTTTTTTTTTTTTAGAGAGAAAGGGTAGTAGTGAGACCGGTCTGTAGTTATCAACCTGGGCGGGGTTGAGAGAAGGCTTTTTAAGCCTTTTTTTTGGTGTCACATGTGCTTGTTTGAAAGCAGTTGGGAAAACACCAGAAGCTAAAGAGGCATTGATGGTGTGAGTGATAGCCGGAGTGATTGTAGGTGCAATGGTTTGTAGTAGGTTTGAGGAAATTGGGTCAAGCGGACACATAGTAGGACGGCTACGTGTTAGGAGAGCCAGTGTCTTGTTCTCAGTGAGAGGAGTGAACGAGGAGAAAGCAACGCCTTCGGTGGAGGGACACCGGGCTGCAGAGCATGTAGTAGGACTGCTACATGTTACATCAGTAAATTGGTTGCTGATAGCTGCCACTTTCCCAGTAAAGAATGAGGCAAGTGTTTCAGCAGTATGTAGCCAGAGGAGGAGGAGGAGGAGGAGGGTTGATTAGTGATTTAAATGTAGCAAATATTTTCCGGCAGTCTGTGAGGGAGCTGAATTTATTGTGATAAAATTCAGCTTTAGCAGTTGTGATGCTGGCTGTAAAGGAATCCAGGAGCAGTTGGTAGTTTTTTTTTTTTTTGCCATTTTCTTTCGGCAGCTCGGAGTTTGGAACGTAGTTCCCTGAGTGAGTTATTTTTTAGCCATGGCTGCGGTTTGCTTGAGCTAATGGCTCGAGATGTAAGAGGACAGAGGTTGTCCAAACAGGAGCTTAGTGTGGAGCAACTTCAGCCTGATTTGCTAGAGGCGGTGTGACTTTCCTGCTGTCAGAAGTATGAAGTATGGGGGAGTGTCCACTTCAGCTCTTCCAGTGTGTTCCCTCTCTCCCTCTCTCACCCTCGCTGATGGCCATTTAATTCTGTCCAGAGCTGCAGTCATTTTTACCCAAGATCTTGTGGTGCTAATTTCCTATATCGCCCGCAGCTGTGCGCAATTTAGAATCCTATTTCGTCACTCGCCGAGGTGTCAGCTGAAGGCGTCAGCTGTTGTGTGAAGACCAACTTGGGTAAAGACCTGCGAGTCTACCTGCGCGAGTCCACCGAGCAAGTCCACTGACAAGGCAGCTGTCTTCAGCCCACTCCTTATCCACTTTACAACATCAAAAATATTCAACCATTTCTGACGCAACAGGCCACCCAACTCCTGGTACAAGCGGTGGTAATCTCATGCCTCCACTACAGATGATCCAGAATGCAGCAGCATGTCTGGTCTTCAACCAGCCAAAACGGGCACGTCACCCCGCTGCTCATTGAGCTCCATTGGCTACCAGTTGCTGCTTGCATCAAATTCAAAGTCCTTACGATCGCCTAAAAGGTGATGACAGAACAGGCTCCTTCCTACCTGCACTCACTCCTGAAGGCTTACGCTACCTCCCAGCCGCTGCGCTCCTCCAATGAACGTCGCCTCACTTTACCAAACAAACATTCACACAAAACAATCCAGACTGTTCTCATACAGAGTTACCCAATGGTGGAACAAACTACCATCCACTACCAGATCAGGAGAATCTCTCACTATCTTTAATAAACTCCTGAAGACAGAGCTCTTCAAAGAACTCTTACTCTCCTAACCACTCTAACTCTAACCTCTAACAACTTCTAACCTCATTTCCTATCTAAAGATGTTTTTACTTTTACTTCTATTATTTTTATACTTCACTATTGTAAGTCACTTTGGACAAAAGCGTCTGCCAAATGTAATGTTATGTACTGTAATGTAATGTAATCTTGTGCTGATGATGGGATATTTGGAGTCTCCTACAGCACATCCCAAAGATTCTCAACAAGGTCTGGACTCTGTGGTGGCCAATCAGATGAATGTCTTTTCCCAACCACAGAACATGTCTTTAACATGGTTGTTTAAGAAATGAGAAGCTATTACTGCATTGGTAAATAACTTTTAACTTATTGCCAGCTGAAACATAATCATCCATGGAGTAATTATTCAATGGCAGGCTCTTACCTGTTTGTTAAGTTACATCCAAATCCCTTCTTTTTATTTTGGTGAAAAAAAAACTTGGTCTTGTCTCAGTCTTGTCTTAGTCCTTGAAACTCCTGCTCTTGGTCTTGACTCATGAACAAGTCTCAAGTATAATACATCATTCTCCAAATTAAATAACAATTAAAACAAAATTATTGAGAAAATAATTTGTAATATCAAACTCAAGACCATTAAAAAAAATATCCAATTAGAAGATGTTAACACTTGATTGGTTTATATAATAATGCTGGATGGTGTACAGTAAGCATACTGAAAAGTCCCTGTAGGTTAAAATGTTTGTTTTTTATCGGCAAGACTTATAAATATATATACTGGATATTATATGAGTGCTGTCAAATTTTTACTCCTTTTTATTAGGTTAGTTGTTTTATTAGGTTAATGACTAGCATGATCACAGTGGTCAACTAGCTAGCTAGCTATTTCTCCTGTTGTCCTTTTAGCATATAACATGTACAGATCTGCTGAACACCCCCTATACCTCTCTTTTTTCTACCGCCCCTCCCCCAACTAGCAGACAGTTCTAGTTCTAAAAAGTGCTTCACACAGTAATTTAACTAAATAAAAAGACAATAAAAATGCCAAAATGCATGTCATTTTAATTATAAATGATACAATTATATTTGTTATATAAAAATGGTGGTCTCCATTATAAGACTTTTAATTTGATACCATGTAAGCTGAGTATATCTTCTACATTACTCAAAAAAACCTTATGCACAACCTCTGCAAAAGTACATGTGATGTTCATGATTTAACCAGTTTAGCAGCAGTTAGGAGCTGAAAGTTTAGCTTTAAAAGTTTTAAAGTTTATTAGAGTCAGGCTGTTTCAGCAGCAGCAGTAGTTACAGTGTGGGGGAGGGGTGGTGGCTGTTTGCACTGTTAGAGGGGTTGGCTATTCCAACAACAGCAGCAGCAGCAGCAGAGGGAGGGGCCTTGATTGCTTGCTGGAACAGCACAGGGCGGCTGCTGAAACGGCAAGTAGAGGGGGGAGAGCGGCTGCTGGAACGGCAAGTAGAGGGGGGAGAGCGGCTGCTGAAACGGCAAGTAGAGGGGGGAGAGCGGCTGGTGAAACGGCAAGTAGAGGGGGGAGGGCGGCTGCTGGAACGGCAAGTAGAGGGGGGAGGGCGGCTGCTGGAACGGCAGTCGAGTGTTGGGGGAAGGGAGCTTGTTAATCGCTGTAAGCCATTTTGCCGTTCAGAGGAGAGTTGGAGAGTGTGGTGAGCAGATGAGAGCTAGTTTCTGAAGTTAGTGTTTTTTTGTAATATTTAAGTTTAAGAATAAAAACAAGCTTTTAAATGTCTAGTGACAAATGCTAGACTGGCTGCAGACTGCTCACATAAGCTAGCTAGTGTTAGCTAACCTTCCTACCTAAATTTAGCTAGCTGACAGGTTAAGTTAGTCTCAGCAGGGTAAAAAAGGTAGATATTTGCTGACTGTATTTCACAGTGCTGCTCAGGCACCCTTAATTTCTTTGTTTTGTTAGTGTGACAGAATGAGTAGATAATTTTGGTTAATGGTGTTATAATTCCTATATTATTGTAAACGTGGATGTATATCTGATTAATGGTGTAGACTCATGCATAAGGGTGTTAAAATAGGTTAAGAATTATATATTATGGTGTATAGGGTGTATAACAGTGGGTTACATATTGTATAATAGTGATAAGAATATATATAATATATTTTGTTATTTAGGAATGCATGATTTTTTAAAAATATATAAAGATATGTAACTGGTTACAGATCGTATATGATGGTGTATAGTAGTGTATAGCTGGTTTAAAGTTCTGTGTAAATACGTATAGTAGCGTATAGCTGGTTAAGGGTTCTATGTAAAGGTGTATAGTAGCGTATAGCTGGTTAAGGGTTCTATGTAAAGGTGTATAGTAGTGTATAGCTGGTTAAGGGTTCTATGTAATGGTGTATAGTAGCGTATAGCTGGTTAAGGGTTCTATGTAAAGTGTATAGTAGTGTATAGCTGGTTAAGGGTTCTATGTAAAGGTGTATAGTAGGGTATAGCTGGTTAAGGGTTCTATGTAAAGGTGTATAGTAGTGTATAGCTGGTTAAGGGTTCTATGTAATGGTGTATAGTAGTGTATAGCTGGTTAAGGGTTCTATGTAATGGTGTATAGTAGCGTATAGCTGGTTAAGGGTTCTATGTAAAGGTGTATAGTAGGGTATAGCTGGTTAAGGGTTCTATGTAAAGGTGTATAGTAGTGTATAGCTGGTTAAGGGTTCTATGTAAAGGTGTATAGTAGGGTATAGCTGGTTAAGGGTTCTATGTAATGGTGTATAGTAGCGTATAGCTGGTTAAGGGTTCTATGTAAAGTGTATAGTAGTGTATAGCTGGTTAAGGGTTCTATGTAAAGGTGTATAGTAGGGTATAGCTGGTTAAGGGTTCTATGTAAAGGTGTATAGTAGTGTATAGCTGGTTAAGGGTTCTATGTAATGGTGTATAGTAGTGTATAGCTGGTTAAGGGTTCTATGTAATGGTGTATAGTAGCGTATAGCTGGTTAAGGGTTCTATGTAAAGTGTATAGTAGTGTATAGCTGGTTAAGGGTTCTATGTAAAGGTGTATAGTAGGGTATAGCTGGTTAAGGGTTCTATGTAAAGGTGTATAGTAGTGTATAGCTGGTTAAGGGTTCTATGTAAAGGTGTATAGTAGTGTATAGCTGGTTAAGGGTTCTATGTAAAGGTGTATAGTAGCGTATAGCTGGTTAAGGGTTCTATGTAAAGTGTATAGTAGTGTATAGCTGGTTAAGGGTTCTATGTAATGGTGTATAGTAGTGTATAGCTGGTTAAGGGTTCTATGTAATGGTGTATAGTAGCGTATAGCTGGTTAAGGGTTCTATGTAAAGTGTATAGTAGTGTATAGCTGGTTAAGGGTTCTATGTAATGGTGTATAGTAGCGTATAGCTGGTTAAGTATAGCTGGTTTAAGGTTCTGTGTAAATGTGTATAGTAGTGTATAGCTGGTTTAAGGTTCTGTGTAAATGTGTATAGTAGTGTATAGCTGGTTTAAGGTTCTGTGTAAATGTGTATAGTAGGGTGTAGCTGGTTAAGGGTTCTATGTAAAGTGTATAGTAGTGTATAGCTGGTTAAGGGTTCTATGTAATGGTGTATAGTAGCGTATAGCTGGTTAAGTATAGCTGGTTTAAGGTTCTGTGTAAATGTGTATAGTAGTGTATAGCTGGTTTAAGGTTCTGTGTAAATGTGTATAGTAGTGTATAGCTGGTTTAAGGTTCTGTGTAAATGTGTATAGTAGGGTATAGCTGGTTAAGGGTTCTATGTAACAGTGTGTAAGGATGTATAGCTGATTAGGGGGTTCTGTGTAATTCTGTATAGTAGTGTATAGCTGGTTAAAGGTTGTATGAAATAGTGTAAAGCAGTGAATAGCTGGTTAAGGGTTCTATGTAGTGGTGTGTATGGATGCATAGCTAATTATGGTTTCTATGTAATTGTGTATAGTAGTGTATAGCTAGTTAAGTATTGTGTATAATGGTGTGTAGGGGTGTATAGTTGGTTTAGGATTTTGTGTAATGCTGTAAAGGGATGTATATCTGATTAAAGGTTGTATAAATATGTATAGTAGTGTATAGCAGGAGTTAAGGATGTTTAACTGGTAAAGGATTGTATAACATTGTGCATGAAGATGTACAGCATGGTGCATAGTGATGCATATGTGGTTAAAGATTGAATATGACTCTGTATATGGATGTATAACTGCTTAAGAATTGTATATAACTGCATACAGGGATTTATAGCTGTTTGAAATGCAGCATATGAGCAAATCATTCATTATGTTTGTGTATGTATGTATTTTTATGTTTATTAATGTAAGAGTCAGGTTGTATCAGCAGTAGTAGATGGTGGGGGAGGGGTGGCTGTTCAGCCGCAGTTCCCCCACACTTTACTACTGCTGAAACAGCCACCTCTCCTGAACCTAAGAAATGAATTTTATTTTAAAATATCTAACCATAAGAGTTAGTTAAAAATCATACAACTGACAACTTTAATACATCAGACAGTAATTAATCACAGGGCAAGTAATTTTTTTGTTTAATATTCTTGCAGTTTAAAATGCCACCACGGATCAGTCCTCTTAGGGATGCCATAGAACATGTGGTTTCAAAAACAGACAAAACAAGCAAGTTGGAGGTGAAGTACATTAATGCAGTAAAAGGTAAGAAGGCGTCTGAAGTTTTTTAGTCATTAATGTCATACATTTACACGCAGCCTGATGATCCATGAGAAGACTCAGTTAAAATAGAGCTTATCTTAATATGGTTCCCTCTTTCTTTCTTTGTTGGTCTAATTGCCATCTATCATGAGCTGAATGTCTGTTCAAGTAAATGTAGTTTATCCTGGTTAAAATGTTTTTGCTGTCTTTTACAGGACGTGGAGTATTTGCAAAGAGTTCTATTTGCAAAGGAGATTTTCTTGTTGAATATCGAGGAGATATGATAAATGAAGCAGAATCCCAGAGAAGAAGAAACATTTACCACCCATCATGTACTGTATTTATGTTTGACTTCAAGTGGAAAGGGAAACTATGGTGGTAAGGCTTCTGTTTGCTCCAAAACTATAATATACCATGTGGCTTAAATCGGGCTAGTTATGGTTGGTTTAAACTGGTCCTGTCAATGTTGTCAAGATGGTCAAGCTGAATACCCACTTGATAATGATGATTATGCAACCCGATTGGTCACAGGGGTTGAGTTGTATGGTCTTGATGGCTGACCACAGTGGTCATGCTACTAATAGTGGTGGATGAACTTGGTTATGCTGATAATGCTGGTTTAATTGATTGCTTATGCCCGGTCAGCCAGCTTGGCCATAATAATTGATTAGCCAAATCAAATTGGTCTAGATGGTAAAGTCATGCAGCATGAGTTTTTGACTTTTTAGCAGAATTTATTTATTGTATTTAATCAAATGAAGTTATTATTTTTGTTATTGTGAAATTTGTATTTCTCTTTTTGTGTTTAAGTATTGATGCCTCAAGAGAAGATGGATCATTTGGGCGGCTCGTTAACGATGACCACAGACACCCAAACTGTAAAATGAAAAAAATTGATGTGGATGGAAAACCACACCTTTGTTTGTTTGCCCTGAATGACATTAAAGAAGGAGAAGAAATTGTCTATGACTATGGGGGTGATGACTACCCATGGAGAACACAAGTATGTTGCAAAGTATGCAGTATACGTAATGCTGTGATTCAGAATGTATTAAGTATTGTTCATGATGTCTTTATGGTTTTATATGTTTGCATTGTCTTTATAAAATGTGATTACAGACGACCAGTGCTACTTCCCATGCTGTGGTGGGTGATTCTGATCTTCCTCAACCATCTCAGGCTCAGACTAGTGTCTCTCCTGGTCCAGACTATTCTCCTGAACAGGTAAGTTCATTTTCTTCACTTTAGATTTAGTTCTACTCTCTCTCTCTTTATAGTTTTTCTGGGTAATCACGGCGTCCCCACAACACACCTTTAGTCGGTTTTAGAGTGAAATATAAGTGTAAAATTGGTCATAACAGTCCGTGCAAGGAACCGTCCCCACAAGGAACGGTTAGAGTGTGTGTAACGTTCCCACAGAGCATGTTTTATATACTCTGTGTTATTAGTAATTGAAATGGGATGGGCAGCATGAAATATCAATTTAATAATAACATATTTGTATTTTAGTGGTTTCATATTGTTAAAGTTGTCTTCATAAAATGTGATTACAGACGACCAGTGCTACTTCCCATGCTGTGGTGGGTGATTCTGATCTTCCTCAACCATCTCAGGCTCAGACTAGTGACTCTCCTGGTCCAGACTATTCTCCTGAACAGGTAAGTTCATTTTCTTCACTTTAGATTTAGTTCTACTCTCTCTCTCTTTATAGTTTTTCTGGGTAATCACGGCGTCCCCACAACACACCTTTAGTCGGTTTTAGAGTGAAATATAAGTGTAAAATTGGTCATAACAGTCCGTGCAAGGAACCGTCCCCACAAGGAACGGTTAGAGTGTGTGTAACGTTCCCACAGAGCATGTTTTATATACTCTGTGTTATTAGTAATTGAAATGGGATGGGCAGTATGAAATATCAATTAAATAATGTTATATTTGTATTTTAGTTGTTTCATATTGTAAATTTAGTCTTTTTTTAAATGTGATTACAGACGACCAGTGCTACTTCCCATGCTGTGGTGGGTGATTCTGATCTTCCTCAACCATCTCAGGCTCAGACTAGTGACTCTCCTGGTCCAGACTATTCTCCTGAACAGGTAAGTTCATTTTCATTAAGTCAAGTGAAGAGGCTTTTATTGTCATTACAACTGAGTACAGGTACACAGTGTAGTGAAATTACATTCCTCTGGAACCATGGTGCAACATGGAACAAGAAGCAATAGACAACATAAAGTGCAGGAGTGACGACAGTGCAACATAAAACTATTACACTATTAGATAGATAGATAGATAGATAGATAGATACTTTATTGATCCCCGGGGGGAAATTCTTGGCATCCAGCAGCAGGTTACACAATACACAAAGTTAAAAAAGATAAAATATAAAATATAAAGATACATATAAATACAATCAAATAAGAAATAGAATATACAGTGTAAATGTACAGTCTTCGTGTGTGTGTGTGTAATGGAGATGGAGAATGGAGGTAGTGCAGTTGAACACAATAGACAGTGAACACCAGTTGATGTGCATAATGTGAGGATAACTGATGTCAGCCAAACAGAAAGTGCAAATACACAGTTATATAATAATTTAAAATAAATTAAGCAGTGCAAAAGATACGTAAACAGTGCAAAAGATACGTAAACAGTAGATGAATTAACTAGTGAATGAACTACTAGTGCAAAATATGGTAGAACTATAAAAAGTGTTCTAGGCATCAGCAAGTCTGAGAGTGTGTCCATAGCTGGGGGTGTGTCCATGGTGTGGCCAGAGTGGCCGGAATGAAAAAGTTTCACAGAGTCTTTAGTTTGCTGTGCTGAGAGGAGTTGAACAGTCTTATGGCCTGAGGAAAAAAGACTTTCGGAGTCTGTCTGTGGAGCAGGACTGGGACAGCAGTCTGCCGCTGAATGAGCTCCTCTGCCTGGTGATGGTGCTGTGCAGAGGGTGGTGAACATTGTCCATGATGTTCAGCAGCTTGCTGAGGGCTCTCCTCTCTGCCAGTGGTGTTAAGGACTCCAGCTCTAATCCCAGCACAGAACCAGCTTTCCTCACCAGCCTGTCCAGTCGTCCAGCATCCCTCTTGCTGATGCTGCCTCCCCAACACACAACAGTGTAAAAGAGGACGCTGGCTACCACAGACTGGTAGAACATCAGGAGGAGTTTCTGGCAGATGTTGAAAGCCCTGAGCCTTCTGAGGAAGTACAGTCTGCTCTGAGCCTTCCTGTAGAGGGAGTCAGTGTTCACTGACCAGTCCAGCCTGTCGTCCAGGTGCACACCAAGGTATTTGTAGGATTTGACCACCTCCACGTCGACCCCCTCGATGGAGATTGGCTGCTGAGCAGAGGGCCTGGACCTCCTGAAGTCTATGCACATCTCCTTGGTTTTGGAGATGTTCAGCTGCAGATGGTTCATCTTGCACCACATCACAAATTCCTCAACCCGGCTTCTGTACTCCCTCTCATCATCATTACGCACACACCCCACAATTGCAGTGTCGTCAGAGAACTTCTGCATGTGGCATGACTCCGAGTGGTATTTGAAGTCTGATCTGTACAGTGTGAACAGGACTGGAGAGAGAACAGTCCCCTGTGGTGCTCCTGTGCTGCTGATCACTGTATCAGAGGAGCAGTCCCTGATCCTGACATGTTGTGGTCTCCCAGTAAGGTAGTCAGTGATCCAGGTGACCAGGTGCATATCCACCTCCATCTCCATCAGCTTGTCTCTCAGTAGTAGGGGCTGGATGGTGTTGAAGGCACTGGAGAAGTCGAAGAACATGACCCTCACAGCACCTCCCCCCTTGTCCAGATGAGAGTGAGCTCTGTGCAGGAGATAGAGGATGGCATCTTCCACTCCCACCTTTTCCCGGTACGCAAACTGCAGTGGGTCCTCAGCATGGTGGACCTGAGGTCTGAGTTGGTCCAGCAGCAGTCGCTCCATGGTCTTCATCACATGAGATGTCAAAGCAACAGGCCTGTAGTCATTCAGCTCCTTCGGGTGTGCCTTCTTGGGAACAGGAATGAGACAGGTTGTCTTCCACGTGGCAGGAACTCTCCCTATACGCAGACTCAGGTTAAAAACATGTTGGAGGGGCTCACCCAGTTGAACAGCACATGCCTTGAGCATTCTGGGGCACACTCTGTCCGGGCCAGCTGCCTTCCTGGGGTGAAGTCTCCTCAGCTGTCTCCTGACCTGGTCAGCAGTAAAGGTTGGTGGACTGGAGGAGATGATTTGTCTGCCAGTTGATAGTGTTGATGGTGGTGATGATGAAGATGGTGGAGGTGAGGGTGATGATGGTGCTGATGAAGATGGTGGAGGTGAGGGTGATTGTGCTGATGGTGATGATGATGACGGTGATGATGTTGATGAAGATGGAGGTGAGGGTAATGGTGGTGGTGATGAAGATGGTGGAGTTGGAGTTGAAGGTGATGGAGATGGTGGTGATGATGGTAGAGATGGAGAAGATGTTGGTGATGCTGCAGGAGGGTAGGAGGAGGGGGCAGCAGGAGCAGGACAGTCAAACCTGTTGTAAAAGTTGTTGAACTGGTTTGCTCTGTCCACACCGCCATCTACTGGGTTGCCGTTGTTGTTCTTGCACCCAGTGATGGTTTTCATTGCACCCCAGACTTCCTTCATGTTGTTGTCTTGCAGCTTTCTTTCCACCTTCTTCCTGTAAGACTCCTTGGCCTCTTTAAGACGTACCTTGAGTTCCCCCTGTACGCGCTTCAGCTCTACCAAGTTTCCGTCTTTGAACGCCCTCTTCTTTTGGTTGAGGAGGTCCTTGACGGAGCTGGTAATCCAGGGTTTGTTGTTTGGAAAGCAGCGTACAGTCTTTGTGGGAACAGCAACATCCATACAGAAATTCAAGTAGTCCGTAACACAGTGAGTCACCCCCTCAATGTCCTCACCATGTGGGTGCAGCAGCACGCTCCAGTCAGTGGTTTCATAGCAGTCCCTTAGGGCTTCTTCTGCTTCAGGAGACCAGACTCTGAATGAGCGTGTGGTAGTGGGCTGCCTCAGTACCAGTGGTTTGTACTGAGGCTGCAGGAACACCAGATTGTGATCTGATTTCCCCAGCGGTGGTAGTGGAATAGCCCTGTATGCATCCCTCACATTAGCATACAGCAAGTCTATGGTCCTGTTTTTCCTGGTGGGACAGTCCACAAACTGGAAAAAGGCAGGCAGGGTAGAGTCCAGCGTTACGTGATTAAAGTCATCAGTGATCACATAGAAGGCGTCAGGGTGCTGTGTCTGCAGCGCTGCGACGGTGGAGTGGATGACGTCACACGCCGCCTGCACGTCCGCTCTCGGCTGGATGTAAACACACACGAGGATCGCGTGAGAGAGCTCCCGCGGCATGTAATAAGGTCGGAGACTCACCGCTAACAGTTCAATATCCCGACAGCAGATCACCTCCTTCACGTACACATGTCCAGGGTTGCACCATCTGTTGTTAATAAACAGCGCGATTCCTCCACCTTTCCGCTTCCCGCAAAGCACCGGGTCCCGATCCGCCCTCACTGAAGAAAAGCCGGGTAGCTGCACGTTAGCATCCGGCGTGTCGGGGGTGAGCCAGGTCTCGGTGAAACACAGCACGCTACACTCCCTGTAGAGCTTCTGATTCTTCACCAGACACGCTAGCTCGTCGGTTTTGTTGGTCAGTGAGTTAACATTCCCCATAACCACCGACGGAACTGAGGGTTTGTACCTCCAGCGCTGCTCCGACTTCTTAGCCTTTAGCTTAGCCTTTAGCATAGCGCCGGCCCTGCAACCTCGGTACCTCCTTCTCAGATCATCCGGTATTGTGTGGACAATGCCCCCACGTCCCGCGGGTCGGAGGGCTAGCAGTTCTTCCCGGGAATAAACACGGTATTCCTCGCTGCCCCGCATATTTACACCAAAAATATCCTTAGGATATAAATAAGATGCACACTAGACGTGTGTAGTAGCACAGAGACGATAAATAAACGTAAAAAAACTCAGAAAAACACACAAAGAGACGGAGCTTCTGGAACAGACAGCCACTCGCGTCGGCGCCGGAAGTAGTTTGTATTAACAATAAATAAAAAAAACGAGACAATATAATAGACAGGACAGTGCAGTACCGATATGGTATAATAAAGTGTAAAGTGAGGATAAGGTGCAGAGATGTGTAACATACTGTAACATATAGAACATATATAATCACAGCAGTTACTGAGGTAGAGAGTTTATAGTTTTTGAGAGTGGCTGATAGGGATAAAGACATTTCAGTCTCTGTGTGCTGAGTGTGTGTGTGAGTGAAGTTCAGTCTTTGTGTGTGGTAGGTGGGGTGGGGTTCAGTTCTGTCTCTGTGTGTTGAGGAGTCTGACTGCCTGGTGGATGAAGCTGTTGTAGAGTCTGTTAGTGGAGGCTCGGATGCTCCTGTATCTTCTGCCGGACGGCATCAGAGCGAAGTGTTCGTGTGAGGGATGGGTGGGGTCGTCCACAATGCTGGTGGCTTTGCGGATGCAGCTTGTGGTGTAGATCTCCTCTCTGTATGCTGACTCATCGTTCTTGCTGATGAGGCCAACCACAGTTGTGTCATCAGCGAACTTGATGTGGTTTGAGCTGTATTTTGCAGTACAGTCATGAGTCAGCAGAGTGAACAGAAGTGGACTGAGCACACAGCCCTGGGGGGCACCGGTGCTCAGTATGGTGGTGCTGGAGGTGTTGTTTCCAATCCTGACTGATTGTGGTCTCTCAGTCAGGAAGTCCAAAACCCAGTTACAGAGGGAGGAGTTCAGGCCCAGCAAGCTCAGTTTTCCGATCAGATGCTGAGGGATGAGGGTGTGAATGCTGAACTGAAGTCAATGAACAGCATTCGAACATAGCAGTCTTTGTTGTCCAGGTGGGTGAGAGCCAGGTGGAGCGCAGTAGAGATGGCATCGTCTGTTGATCTGTTTGGACGATACGCAAACTGCAGAGGGTCCAGTGTGGAGGGGAGCTGGTGTTTGATGTGCCTCATGACCAGCTTCTCTAAGTACTTCATGATGATGGGAGTAAGTGCAATGGGACGGTAGTAATTGAGACACTCGAGACTTCTTTGGCATAGGGACGATGGTGGACGTCTTGAAGCATGTTGGCACACACGCGGTGCTCAGAGAGATGTTGAAAATGTCCTGGAGAACACCGTGAGTTGTTCTGCACATCCTCTGAGCACTCTGCCAGGTATGCTGTCTGGTCCTGGGGCTTTCCGTGGGTTGACTCTGAGTAGAGTTCTCCGCACATCAGCTGAGGACAGGCACAGTACCTGGTCGTTTGGAGGAGGTGTGATCTTCCTTGCTGTCGTGTAGTTCTGTGTTCGAACTTTGCATCGAAGTAGTTCCGTGCATCTGGAAGGGAGGCATCACTGTTACAAGCAGGTGGAGGTGACTTGTAGTTGGTGATGGTCTGGATGCCCTGCCACATGCGCCGAGTGTCAGTAGTGTCCTGGAAGTGGGCGTGGATTTTCTTTGCGTAGGTGCGCTTTGCCTCTCTGATCCCCCGGGAGAGCTTGGCTCTAGCTGTTCGGAGGCCAGCCCTGTCCCCTGACTTAAAGGCCTTGTCTCGGGATCTCAGCAGCACACGCACCTCTGCAGTCATCCACGGCTTCTGGTTGGGGCGGGTTGTGATGGTTTTGGAGACAGTAACATCCTCAATGCATTTGCTGATGTAGCCAGTCACTGAGTCTGTGTACTCCTCCAGGTTGATGGAGTCATCAGAAGTAGCAGCTTCTCTGAACATGTCCCAGTCAGTGTGCTCAAAACAGTCCTGAAGAGCACAGATGGCTCCTGGAGGCCAGGTTGTTACTTGCTTCTTCTCCGATTTGGCATGTCTGATGAGCTGTTTGTATGCTGGGATGAGCATCACAGAGATATGATTGAAATCACCAGCAACAATAAACAGTCCGTCGAGTTCTGGAGTTACAGTGATACAGGAGTTACAGTGATAAGTCGAGTTCTGGAGTTACAGTGATACAGGAGTTACAGTGATAAGTCGAGTTCTGGAGTTACAGTGATACAGGAGTTACAGTGATAAGTCGAGTTCTGGAGTTACAGGAGATAACAGTGTACAGTTCTTGCAGAGCATTAGCATTAGCACTGGGTGCTACATACACTGCTATTATGTACACGCTGCTAAGCTCTCTGGGCAGGTAGAATGGCCTGGCTCTGACTACAGCAAACTCCACCAGCGGCGAGTAGGGGCTGGAGATCAGCGCAGCGTTGTTACATCATACTGTGTTGATGTAAACACACACCCCACCTCTGCGGACCTTGCTGGAGAGGCCGGCGTCGCGATCCGAGCGGAGGCATAGCATGCCGCTCACCTCTATGGTGGAGTCCGGGAAGGCAGCTGTTAACCACGTCTCTGTGAAAACAAACACACAGCAGTTCCTGAACTCACGCTGGGTTTTCCGCTGGAGCCGGAGATAGTCTAGTTTATTCCCCAAGGAGCAGATGTTGGAGAGGAGGATGGATGGCAAGCCAGTTGGAGTTTGCCATTAGCTTTGTGTGGACTCCGGCTCTCTTACCGCAGTTCCGGCTCCTCGTGCACCGCTTTCGGGGAGCCCTCTTCCGGCTAGCAGGCTCAGGAAACGCCACGGATCTTAGCAGGCCTCTCGCGCGTAGCTCTGCTCGTAGACCATCTGTTAGTCCAGTTTTTGGTTGATTTTGCAGGTTTAGGTGGATCTGTCGGTCGTAAATGTGGGTGCCAGTTGTTCTTATGGCGAACTCTTGCGTGGTTGCGAGTTCAGATCGGATTAGTTACAACAAAAAAAACCAAAAAAGCACCGTGTTCTCGGAGTGGCCGCTGCGACTACTCACGCCGCCGACAGGAAGTCACTTTAGATTTAGTTCTACTCTTTCTCTTTATAGTTTTCTGGGTAATCACGGTGTCCCCTCAACACACCTTTAGTCGGTTTTAGAGTGAAATATAAGTGTAAAATTAGTCATAACAGTCCGTGCAAGGAACCGTCCCCACAAGGAACGGTTAGAGTGTGTGTAACGTTCCCACAGAGCATGTTTTATATACTCTGTGTTATTAGTAATTGAAATGGGATGGGCAGTATGAAATATCAATTAAATAATATTATATTTGTATTTTAGTGGTTTCATATTGTAAATTTAGTCTTTTTTAAAATGTGATTACAGACGACCAGTGCTACTTCCCATGCTGTGGTGGGTGATTCTGATCTTCCTCAACCATCTCAGGCTCAGACTAGTGACTCTCCTGGTCCAGACTATTCTCCTGAACAGGTAAGTTCATTTTCTTCACTTTAGATTTAGTTCTACTCTCTCTCTCTTTATAGTTTTCTGGGTAATCACGGTGTCCCCTCAACACACCTTTAGTCGGTTTTAGAGTGAAATATAAGTGTAAAATTGGTCATAACAGTCCGTGCAAGGAACCGTCCCCACAAGGAACGGTTAGAGTGTGTGTAACGTTCCCACAGAGCATGTTTTATATACTCTGTGTTATTAGTAATTGAAATGGGATGGGCAGTATGAAATATCAATTTAATAATAACATATTTGTATTTTAGTGGTTTCATATTGTTAAAGTTGTCTTCATAAAATGTGATTACAGACGACCAGTGCTACTTCCCATGCTGTGGTGGGTGATTCTGATCTTCCT
The DNA here is from genome assembly GCF_023375975.1 of Astyanax mexicanus. Classification (NCBI taxonomy): domain Eukaryota; kingdom Metazoa; phylum Chordata; class Actinopteri; order Characiformes; family Acestrorhamphidae; genus Astyanax; species Astyanax mexicanus. The sequence goes on from NC_064412.1 coordinate 9,590,257, forward strand.
CAACCATCTCAGGCTCAGACTAGTGTCTCTCCTGGTCCAGACTATTCTCCTGAACAGGTAAGTTCATTTTCTTCACTTTAGATTTAGTTCTACTCTCTCTCTCTTTATAGTTTTTCTGGGTAATCACGGCGTCCCCACAACACACCTTTAGTCGGTTTTAGAGTGAAATATAAGTGTAAAATTGGTCATAACAGTCCGTGCAAGGAACCGTCCCCACAAGGAACGGTTAGAGTGTGTGTAACGTTCCCACAGAGCATGTTTTATATACTCTGTGTTATTAGTAATTGAAATGGGATGGGCAGTATGAAATATCAATTTAATAATAACATATTTGTATTTTAGTGGTTTCATATTGTTAAAGTTGTCTTCATAAAATGTGATTACAGACGACCAGTGCTACTTCCCATGCTGTGGTGGGTGATTCTGATCTTCCTCAACCATCTCAGGCTCAGACTAGTGTCTCTCCTGGTCCAGACTATTCTCCTGAACAGGTAAGTTCATTTTCTTCACTTTAGATTTAATTCAGCTCACTGGGTTAAATTAAGTTTTTTTTATATAATGCTTTTTAGAAAAAATGTCACAAAGTAGCTTTCAGTGTTTATTTTATAAGTCTTTGATTTAGATTATTGTTTCTCACCTTTGGTTCTGGAGGCACACTGCCTATACATTTAGTGTTTTTTATTTCATGTTGCATCTGGTCAACTTGACAAATTTTGTTTTTTAATACAGTCAAGTTACTTTTTACAAATGCCTGTTTAAACTTACTGTGCAAAACAGAAGCCTTATGTTAAGCTTGTCCAGTAGTGGTGTCTACTTCTTTGGGGTCTGAGGCAAGATGGTGCAAAACTATTTGGTGCACACATTAGAAAGGCATGGCTATTGCATTCTGTATACTTTCCCAACTTTTTGTGTTTGGGTTGTACTATTATGTTATTATTATTGTTTATTTGCAAAAGTATAATTATAAAAAAAAATGTTGGTTTTATTTACAGATTGTGACTGAGTCTGAAAATGAAAATGAGACGTTACCAAGACTAAGACGCACTAAAAGCATCATAGTAAGCTCTCAATTGATTGTCAATTTCTGAATTTCATTGTTTGTAGGTTTTAAAATTCATTAATTATTTATAAATATTATTATAAAATACCAGCAAAAAATCATAAACTATAAAACTTTAAATGTATAAAAAAACCCTGAGTAGTAAAATGATTAAAATGAAGTCACTTTGTTACTTATTCAACTATGAATTATTAATTTAGTCCTAATTAGTTTTGTGTTTTGTTTTCTTAGATGGAAAATGCTGATCTGGACAATTCTGATGAACTGTATGATTCTACTCCAGAGAGTTCAGATGATTACATTCCAGATACAACTAGCGACAGCGATAGTGACAGTAGTAGTAGCCTTAAACAAAACTCAAGGAAACGTCAGTCTCTTGATTTGCCAAGTGACTCTGGATCAGATAGATCACCTGTCTGTGACACCACAACTTCAGACAAATTGGTTTTTGAAAGGCACCACCTTACATCTGAAAACACTGAAACAGAAGAAGAACCTTGTTCAAGTCAAAGCATAAGTAACAGCGTGGTTGTTAGTGCATGCAAAAAACGAGGTGGGAAGAGAGTGTACGACAAGAGACATTACTGCGTATATTGCCTTAAACCTTTTGCTAAGATGGCAAGGCATCTTCAAGGTGCACATAAAAATGAATCTGATGTTGCTAAAGCGCTAAGCTTTTCAAAAGGTTCCAGTGAGAGAAAGAAACAGCTGGATTATATTCGTAACAAAGGAAATTACATTCACAATGCTACTGTCATGGAATCAGGAAAGGGGAAGTTAGTACCCTTTAAGCGACCACCTAAAGATGAGCAGGGAAATGACTTCATGCACTGTGCATACTGTCAAGGACTATTTACAAGAAAGGTTCTGTGGCGACATATGCGTAGCTGTCAATTCAAACCTGGATCAGTCGTCCCCAAACCAGGAAAGAACCGTGTTCAGTCCATGTGTACATACACAGGACCTGTGCCTTCACACATTAGCAAACAGCTGTGGAAAGTAATCAGCGCCATGAATCCTGACCCAGTCACTGATATAATAAAGACTGACCAGGCCATTATTGACGTTGGGCAACACTTGCTAAATAAAGGTGGGCTGTCAGCCAAAAACCAACAGTATGTGCGAGAGAAGATGCGAGAAATGGGACGGCTCATGTGCAGTGCCAGGAGAGTCACCAGCTTGAAAAAAATGGAAGATCTGATAAATCCACAAAACTACATGGAGACTGTTGAAGCTGTTAGAATCACATGTGGGTTCAACAATGAAACAAACAAGTTCTCTGTTCCATCACTAGCAAACAAGCTTGGAAATGTCCTAGTTAAAGTAAGCAAACTCTTAAAAGCTCAGGGTTTAATCACAGATAACAAGGAGCTTGTGAAGAATGCCAGTGAGTTTCAAGAAGTTCATCGGGAGAAGTGGAATGAGATGATTTCATCTGCAGCCTTAAGGAACATCAGGGAAGCAAAGTGGAATGTGCCCACCCTAATGCCCTTTACCGAAGATGTCCAAAAACTGCATGCATATCTTAGTCAAGTGCAAGATGAGTGGTACAATTCACTCACAGAAAGTCCATGTACAAAGGCCTGGATGGAACTGGCAAAAGTGTGTCTGACCCAGATCATTCTTTTTAACCGACGCAGGGAAGGAGAGGTGGCAAGCATGCCGTTATCAGCATATTTATCTAGAGACACTACCGATCCACACGAGGATGTGGACTGGGCGCTCTCTGAAGTGGAAAAAAAACTCTGCAGACACTTCTCTAGGATCATCATCAGAGGAAAACGTGGTCGCCCAGTTCCAATTCTGTTGACTCCAAAAATGATGTCTGCTTTAGAACTCCTTGTTAAACAAAGAGAGGCTTGTGGAGTTCTAAAAGATAACAGTTACATGTTTGCAAGACCGGAAGCGGCAACACATTTCAGAGGTTCAGACTGCATTCGTGGCTTCGCGAAGGCATGTGGTGCGAAGTGTCCAGAGTCACTGACCTCAACCAGGCTGAGAAAGCATGCTGCAACCCTTTCAACGGTGCTAAACATGACAGACACAGAGATGGACCAACTAGCCAACTTCCTGGGACATGACATAAGAATCCATCGTGAGTTCTATCGACTCCCAGAAAAGACCCTGCAACTTGCCAAGATCAGCAAAGTTCTTGTGGCTCTCGAGAAAGGACGATTAGCTGAGTTTCAGGGCAAGAATTTGGATGAAATTGGCATAGATCCTGATGGTATGTATGTATGTATGTGTATATATATATATATATATATATATATAATTTTTTTTAATGTATTTTTTTGTTATTCTGCCCTGGTTCTGTATATTCCTTTTTGTTTAATCATGTACTTTTTGTATGACTTTTACAGAAAAGGTTCAGGCCAGTGATGAGGAAGATGGAAGCATACAGGAGGAAATCTGCTCATCCACTCCTGATGGTGTGTATTGTTAGTAAGTTACTGTACAAATGCTGGGTTTCCCACAGTATGTTATAATTTGAAGAAAAAAGAAATTTAACTTTAATTCAGACATTTACCTTACCAGCATCTTTGAGGCAAAAATTACAACCTGAATGGAACAAAATGCCCTAGCAGTTAGTTCTGGTCGATAAAACAATAACGATAGTTATCGAGGAAAATGTATATCGCGATAACTATAATAAGCCGGGGCGATAGGATAAACTTTCTCTATTTCCCCTTTAAGTAGCGCTGCGAACAGGCGCAGCACGTGATCAGGCAGCGCTCTGAACTGCATGCTCAGGACTCCCCCTCCCCCCACCCGCGAGCCTCTCACTCTGAACCTCACACAGCTGATCCAAACAGCGGCTGCTCTCTCATTTACTGGATAAACACCATTTATAAGTTTAGCTGCTCTACAGTGGAAAACTCAGTTCTAAATATGTAGTATGGAGTCTCCTCACCAAGATATTTAGAGAGCTGAGCTTGTTCAGATTTCTGAAGGCAGGTAACGCTGTTTGCTGCTAGGTTAAGTTAGCTTGTCTGATAAATAAACTAATGGGTAACACACGTTAGCCGTGTTAATCCACTTTCCGTGTAAATTAACGTTAACTTCAGCGCGAGTGATGGGTTAGTATATAAACGCACAGAAAAGAAGCACTTTCCATTTTTTCCTAACCCCTTACTGTTTCTGTTAGAAAACCCTGAGAGCAGAATTCTCCTCTGTCTCTGTGTTTTTAGTTTTTAACAGATAGAGAGTCTGTTGTTCTGGATATTTTACTAAATAAAGAAGATTATATAATCTGTGTAGCTGTATTTGAAAAGAGATAAATATTGCTGTTACTAAACTGGATGAGTTTTAAATACACTTGTTAAGTAATGTAGTCTAGTCTACTGAAAGCCAGTAATGTTAGTATAAATCTGTACTGCAGGAGAAGTGTTTCATTTTAGAAACTTGACTTTATTCCTCCCTCCTTCATTACAGCTCACTTACTTTAAAATATTTAAATGTAGCATAATTTAAATGCAACAAAACTTAAAGGCTATTGTTTTAATAAACATTAGCAGTAAATAATCTCAAAATAACAACAAATATAAAATAGAAAAACAGTAAAACATATGTAATACATACTTTTTATATGACCAAAATGTATTAGACTAAAACTAGACTAAAATGTGAGTAAAACTAATAATATCCGATAGACTAAAATGTAACTAAAACTATTATACATTTTAGTCAAAAGGCTAAGACTAAACTCTGGACCTGTGTGGATGTATAATGACTTTTAAAATTAATTTAAAAGCTGTCTGAGCACCTTGTGCCCACCTGGTAAGATGTGGACATCCCTGTGTCTGTCCACAAGACTCTGAGCTGCTAGTGAGCTTAGCCATAACTTCCTTATTCTCTCACTTATGAGTAAAAAGAAACCGTTAAGTGTAAAAGAAAGTGATTTGATTTATATTGTGATACAAATCGATATCGGCTGGTATGGAAAAGCCATATCGTGATAAGATTTTTTTCCATATTGCCCATCCCTACTAACAGTCCTGTAATGAGGGGTTCCAATAATTATATCAAACTCGTTGTGGGAGTGGTGACCGCTGTGAGGCATCAGTCAAAATGCTCTCTGTCAAATTCTTGGATATTTATTCGCCATAAAAGAAGGTTTTACATATACTTGCACACTGGTGCAGTTGGATCATTAGGAGTGTGGTATGTGTGTGTGTGTGTGAGGTTCTACAAACAGAAAGAGCAGAAAATATACCTAATTAGCATTGCCATGTGGTTGGCTAGTCATCATAATTACAATTACCAACCATCATCAAACTGCACCAAAATACATCTAACTAGAAATAATGACATTAGTCATTTACTTACATGTCCTTGGACGCACACAGAACACAAAAATCAGTGGATGGCGAACTAAACATAAGATATTAATCAGATTGTGTCTTCACACATCTTTCCACTAAACTGCCATCTTGGGAATGAAGGAAAAGAACATGACTGGGCAAATCTAACCTGCAATACCTACCACTAACCTAAGGGGGCTACATTTACATACTACAAATGAGAATAGACCTAAATAAATTACTCAAAATCCACCAAACCCAAAGTTCTTCAATACAAGTCCTTTCCACTTCCTAACCACTTATCTAATTTCACCTCCTGTGGTTTACATCATCACAAACTGATATTGCCAGGCTATAGTATTCTATAGTTTTCTGCTGTTTTCAGCTCTGCTTTAATGCAGTGAACTGATGGTAGTGTGCTGTGATGAGTATCAGTTAGTAACTGCCGTAAATACTGGTTCTCTCTTACAGCACCAGACCATTTTAATACATTTGTCTCAGTTAAAATAAGCCAACCATAAAAATTAGACTGTTCTTTGAAAGGGGGTAAACTTAGACAATAAACAGAGGATTTTATTTTTCTTATATTCAGCTTTGTGTATGTGAAGATTAAATGTTTCTGAAAATGTTATATTTTTTAAGTTTTTTTTTTTTATAGAACTATTGGCAGAAGAGACACTTCCTCCTGCAGAGAGGGAAGAAATGCCTCCACCACCACCACCACCACCCTCCAAGAGGTACAAACCATCATCAGAAGTCAGTACTAAAAATCCTTCATCCAAAGGTGAGTTCTATACCACAGTTAGCGGGCATCATCATCCAGAGCGACTTGCATTAGTGCTTCGCTGTTAACTTTGAAAATAGAAAATAAGGCATGATGGATGAATCACTTCAGCTGTCTCTCTTTTTACACTAATGAACCCTCACTTTGGAACAGGGTAAATCTTTACTTATCAGACCTTCACATGACCTTTTTCCATTGCTCCATAGTTGACTCTTTATGCTCTGTACAAAAAATTATGTTTTTGCTGGTTAGCCTCACTGGTGTTCTTAAGTCCTTCACATTTTTTAATGGAAATGCTCCTACTAAGACGTCTTGTCTATCTCTGTTTCTACCTCTCAAAGGTTTTTTTTTACATTTTTTTTTACAGTTTTAAATACTTTCTTAGCAAAAAGTTATGAATGAGATTAATTTTGAATCAACCTGACTGCACAAAAAAAAGTTAAACTAGGGATTAAGGATGCATGAAATAAAGCTGTTTCTGTACCCAGTGCAAATAGCATGTACTATACTGTAGGGCTGCAGCTATCGATTCTTTTTGTAATCGGGTACTCTACTGAAAAATCGATTCGATTAATCGAGTAATCGGATAAAACTTTTTTTTGTTAAAGAGCAATTAAAAAGGAATTTTACTCAATAATGAATGACCAATTGGTTTCCTTTTTTAGATAAGTTATATTTTAAATTCACAACATTTCCAAATTGCAAATACAAATAAATAAAACACAATAAATAAATAAATACCACAATAAAAAAAATAAATTTAATTACATTACTTTCACATTTGGATTTCTTGTAAATAACAAATATAGTGTATAAATCAATAAAAAAGGCATAAACATCGTCTTTGTGTTGTGCATCTTAGCTTCTGAGACGTTGTCAGTTCTGCCAGTGTTGGATCAGTGTGCTGCATTCTTTTACCACCAAGCCGCTTCTCCAAAATATATCAGGACCTGTGCAATAATTGTGACACACAAGTATTACAAATGTTGCTTTTTTCTTTATTTATATGTTGGACTATTTGGGTCTAATTACATCACTAAGACTAATAACTCTAATAATAAAGTCATGGCCGTGCATTTATTAAGATTGACACCTATCACATTGGGGCATATTAGACACTAGTGGTAATCAATATTTTACCCAATAAATAAGAGACACACTTCCTTATAAACAACAGTGTTCATACTTTTTTGTCTCACTGGCCAAATGTACTCTTAGATGAAGAAATCAAGCATTTAATTTCCAGCCAAAGTAACTTCAGTTTAGCTAACTTTTAACATTGTTATTGTTTATATTCAGAACTCCACAGCGCTGTGTTTACTGTTTACATAAAGCACGTATGAACTTGTCTCTGTTCTAATAAACTAACCACACATTATAGACAGTGCTTCTATTAATTCACACTCCAAAGCGCTGTCGTTTTGTTATTAATTCACATTAACGTTAATCTCATTGATTTATTATAAGTTATATTTACCTGCTCTCTCTGCGTCCTCCCGTCTCGGGTGTCCTCGGCTCAGATGGTGCAGCATTAAAACGCACTGTTTTGGCACTGCACCGAGTACAGGTCACAGTTCGAACATAAAATGCTTTTATTCCTTTAAAATCGCTGTTTTCTCTCGTCGCTTCCATTTTTGCCGCTGCTCAAACCTCCGTCTCCTTGTTCCCGGGCAGGGTGACGTAACGCTGAGCGCGTTGTCAAAATAAAAGTCGCGAAAATACCGCGCGCTGAGTTTATTAATTAAATAAACGATTACTCGAGGCACAGAAAATTAATCGATCAATTTTGTGAATCGAGTTACTCGATTTACTCGAGTAATCGTTTCACCCCTACTATACTGTAGATGCTTGCACATATTGATATAAGATGCAGAACTGGATTTTTTTTTTTTTTTTTTTTTTTTATAACACGTGTTTTTCTGACTACTTTAAGGTAAACCTTTGCAAAAGAAGACTCCATGGCAGCAGACAGAGGTGCAGGCAGTGGAAAAGCACATGAAGCGCTTCATTACATCTTGCATTGTTCCTGGAAAAGCTGACTGCGAAAAGTGCATAAGAGCTGAACCAGAAGCCCTTAAAAACAGGGAATGGCAGAATGTAAAATTTTATGTCCATAATCGCATTATGTCACACAAGAGGAAATTCCAGAAAAAAATGTAAAGACTTTCAGGTAGGACCATTTTTGTTCCTGTTCATGCTTCAGCAAAATATACCACATTGGTGGTTGTTCTGTTGTATGTATATGTTTTATATATATACAGTGTTAATTGATGTTAATTTGAGTTCAGCTTTACATAACTCATAACAACTGGATTTCATTGAGTTGTGATAGTGAAAGTGCTTAAACCTGTTGCTGGGTGATTGACTGTGGATAAAAATATAAAAACAAATGCTTGTATCTGGAAAAAAAAAGAAAATAAAAGCTCTAACAGTGGGAACTTAAAGTGTTTGAAGGTTGGATTGACTATATGAGTTTGCAAATATATGGAAAATTCCACTATTCTTTGAACTTTTATGCAAATGGAAACAAATGTTTTTTGATTTACCCAATTATGTGTTTTACCTAACTGTATCATAGTGATGGTACAAACACTGTAACAAGAAATATAAAGTTGTCTCATATTCATGTAAAATCCTGTAATATTACTCTACTCCCTCAGTCCAGGGCACTTATCAGCTGTAGATGGAGGCTAGGAGTAAAAAAATACCAATTCCCACTTTTAATAACCAATTAGAATTTTATTTAATCATATTTATTTCTCTATCTTTGAATCTGGTTGTGTTGTATTATTGCTGGACACATGCTAAATCTCTATACATCATTTATGAACATTTAAGCTAAGCTAAAATTCAACATGTTTTTGTTTATTTCAGGATCTTATAATTTGCTGTAGATTAAACCTGATTTAGATTTATTTGTAATGCATTTATTGTTTTTGCAAGGTCCCCACTAAACACACTGGAATTTGTGTGAATTATTTAAATAATATGCAGATAATATTAAAATTATGTCCCCATTATTAATGTTAACTTGATTTTCTAAGGTCCCCATTTAGCATGGTCATGACATCTTACTTGCTCAAATTGGATATTTGAAGTCGTGTATAAGCTTACAAAAAATCGGTAAGTATGGATTATTATTTTTGTACCTCTAGTACCTTTAGAAAGGGTCGTCCCCACAGGTGACGTTCATAACATTGGTCCCCATCCAGCATGGAAACCAACATGTGTGTGTGTGTGTGTGTGTGTGGCGTTGTTTGGTGCTGCCACTGCCATCCTGTCAAGACGGCCTAGAGAGAATGCTGACATCTGGAATAGCAAACACACACACACACACACACACACACACACTGGCAAAGTGCAAAACACACACAAATCATTTTCACTCCTTCTTTTTCTCACCTGAATGCACACACACACACACGCACACACACACACACGTAAAGTGCAAACACCCAAAGATCACTTTCACTCCATCTCACCTGAGTGAGCACACACACACCCGATCTGCTGTCACTCCAGTCACTATCTAGAATCTTATCTTCTCCGCAGACTGTAATCAGGAGATATAAATGCATCAGACAGCACAAAGCTTCTCACAGCCCACCTCACGTGTTCCTCCCACCAGCCCCCCCACCACCTCCCACATTCTCTCCTCGCTCATTTTTTCTCCTTCATTTCTTCAGACGTGGTATCCCTTTTCCTTCTATCCCCTCTTTCCCGGGTGGCCGCTGTCTGTGTGCCCTGTTACCTGCCTCTGCAAATAAACACACACTCACACACACTTACACACACGCACACACTAACACACACAGGGTCACCTTTCCTCCTCCGTCTGTGCAGCACAGGCCACCCCTGCCAAGTGAGCCCTGTCTGCTTCCCTAAACAGAACACAGCAAAAGTCTTCACTACAGGAAATACCAGCGTATTTGTTTCGAGTGCTGGTAACAACATGTACACTGACAAAAACCCTGCCTGACTCAGGACTCTCCAGTAATCTCATCACTATACTCATCTCATATTGATCATTAAAGAAGTGTATTTAGGGTGTCATGCCTAAAAATGATCTTATAAACTGTTTACACAAAGATGTATAGTAACAAAGCAGAACTAAGTCACTACTGTACTTAAGACCTCCCTGCTCCCGTTCGTCCCTTCACTCTGAGAACTTTCCACTGCTTTCTGTAATAACTACACTAATAACACAGTACTGTACTTTTACTTTCACTACTTCACTACTACATTTTACAATTAACTACTTGCAATGCTAAAGTTAAAATACTGTATGTTGAACACGTTAGTACTTCCACATATGTGTGGAGCTTAACCCCTTAACAGGCAGGCCTTTTTGCAAATGTTTTGCCTAATATTTAACATCTTAAGGATTTCTATTTCAAACAATACCTAAAAAGCTTTTATGTTTGATAAGAAACATTACTGTAAATCTGCAACTGTCAAAATAAAATGAATAAAAATCATAAAATTGGTGCTTTCCTAAGCTTCATTGTAAAATCTATATTTTAATGAATAAAAATAAAACATTTAATGTCCTCCACACCATTAGTTTCATCACATTTGTCTAGTTTTTATGTCTAATTCCAAACATACAGAATTTGGGGTGGATTTCTGTTACTGATCTGAAATTATTAAGTGGAATAGAGAGTGGACAGGAAAAATCACAAAATGGCCTGTAGGAGGAGTCTCCAAAGTCCTCAAAGTTTTCACAATGTAAAAAACATATTTTTCTGTAGAGAAAAAGGGTTTGGTATTATCTACACTGTGGTCGCATATAGACCTTTTTTGATAGAGCACTTGTACTTTACTTAAGCCTGGGTCTCTAGTCCTTTATATACATGTATATGTATTGGTTTTTGTCATGATATTATGACCACCTTGTTTTTACACACACTGTCCATCTTATTAGCTCCACTGATTATATAGGAGTATTTTGTAATCCATCAGCTTCTTTACATATATAGTTACCCTTTTTTCACCCTGATTTTCAATGCTTCACCACACCAACAGCCATTATTATTTGGGTGGTTATACATTCTCAGCACTGTAGTGAGAGACTGACATGGTGGTGGTGTATGAGGTGTTAGTGTGAGTTGTGCTGGTATAAGTACATCAGACATAGAAATGCTGCTTCGAGTTTGTTGAGTTGAAGAATCAGATCCCGAACTGAATCCCGAATATCCAGAGTTTTCCTTTCACTGAATCACACAGACTGATTCACCATTTGACTCTTTTGACTCTTTGAAATCTTTGAATTTGATTCAGGTTCCTGCATCATGGGTCTACACATCCAGGTTTGCTTAAAATATAGCTCTTTTCAGAAGACCCAACCAAACTGGAGACGGGCATGCAAATGATAATGGTCAGAAACACTCAATTTTAAGAAGAGCCTCAACAGAAAAAAACACAATTGTGTCTCAGTTAAGTAAGTAAACATATGTAATTATTATTCTCATAATTTTAGCACTAAAATATTCTGGATGGTGCTCTGAGTGGTCCAGCAGATTAAGATTAGGGCACTGCCACTATGATATGATGATCACTAGTTTGAATCCTGGATCATGCTGCTTGCCATCAGCAGCCTGAGTCTGAGAGAGCACAATTAGCCATGCTCTGGGTGGGTAGATGGCGCTCTCTCTTACATCACTCCTAAAGTGATGTCGGTCAGCACAGGCATCTGTGAGCTGATGTATCAAAACTGAATCGCTGCACTTTCCTCTGAGTGTGCTGTGATTCTACTCGCCAATGCTACATCAGCAGCAGTTGGAAAAGAGGCAGTGGATGACTTCACTAGTCTTCATCCTCTTAGTGTTGAGGCATTACTAGTGAAAGGGGGATAAATGTGGGGTAATTGGCTTTCCAAACTGGGGAGAAAATGTGATAAAATTTATGAAGAGATTGAATTTGTGGAGTTTATGAATCAATTGGATTGAAGGGTGAATATTCAGTTTTAATAAATGAATAAGATTCATCAATCTTTTTAAATGAATGATATATTACAGTCGTCTGTACAGGTAAAAGTAATCCACTAAAGCTGCATGTGCTAACCATGTTTACATGCCCTCGACGCTAATTTTGGTTCTCAGCACGCAGAGCTCCCAGTCTGAGGAAGCTGAGATCAAGTACAGCCTGCGGGGAGATCATCTGCCTGTGGAGCCGATTTAGCAGTTGCTCACAGTTTGGGCTGATAGAAGCAGGGTGGGGTTTCACACTTCGAATGGAGGCTGTATCCTAAAACTGGTGCCTCTGATTTATTCACTGCACGCCTCGTTTATTTATTCGCATGAGGTTTGTTAAATAAAATCTGTCTATTCATGTTTATTCATATACAGTAAATGATGTGAAAACTCGGGCTTAGCAAAAGGCTTAGCACAGGGTGGAGTTTTATTGATTTCCAGTGTTTAACTTGATTAGAGCCAATCTGATGATTAATCAGCTGATTAATTGGATCAGAGAAGCTGCCAGGGTTATTTTTATGTCTTTATTTACATTGCTAGAGAATAAAAATATAGAAAGTAAGGTTTTTTATGTCAGCATGGTCTGAAAATAACTTAGAGGGCATGCTCTATTCACCCCTTGGCCCTACCACTTACCCCAAATTGGGACAACCCTTCAAGCACCCAATACGTCAACAGGATCACTAATGTTTAGTAACCTAGCTGCTGCTGCTGGTTAACTAGTTAACTTTAGGGCATTGTATGTCTTCAGAAAGGGGAGAAATGGTGCAGAAATTAATTATTATTTTCCAAGGCTTTATTTATCTGTTATTAGGCTAAAATAAGCTTTGATAAGCTTTTATTTGTTTTTTATTAGTTTTTTCCTTTCTGCCTTTAATGCTGCAGCCCCTGCTGTCTGTTGCACCATTTAAGGTGGAAAGGGAAAGTTAGCTAGCTATCTAATGAGACAAACGACTAGCTATCCTTTTTATGCTTGTTATGAAGGATGTGGCCATAAAACATTGAAACTACACATTAAACTCTGGTAATATAGTGCTAATTGTCACCTGTTAAGAGTTTGGATTTAAGAATAAGGGAAATTTACATTTTAGTTTGGAGTTTGGAATGTTTTTATTATTATTTAATATAATACAGGAAATTTATGAGAAAATACTAATATGGAAGGGCAGTGGGAAAGAGCGGTAATATATAGTAGTTTCCTGGCCAAAGCGGTAGACTTGACAGGCATGCAACTATTAAGGGTTTTGTCTGGGTTCCTTATGTTGCTCCTTATCATGACTCTGGTATTACAGTAAGTGAACTGAATTTGAATACAGTTTTTTATTTAAGGAAATAATAACAATATTAAAGTTGTGTTTGATGAAATACAATAAAAAGAACCACACAGGAAAAAAGCAAATATTTAATAGCGGTATCAAATCTAAAATGTCTTATTAAATTATATCTGTACCTGTGATTGGATGCTGGATATTAAATTCTATATTTATGTGCTCTTAAAATCCCTCTCCAGACAGTCACTTAACCATCTGAATCATTAACCTCACAGGTGTATAAAAACAGCACCTACTGTAGATAAGCAGATTGCTTCTACAAACTTTAGTGAAAGAATGTGTCTCTCTCAGGAGATCAGTGAACTCCAGCACTGTGGTACAGTGACAGGATGCAGCACCTGTGAAACAAGTACAGTCATAAAATTTCACTTCTCACTACTAAATATTCCACAGCCAACTGTCAGTGATATTATAACACAGTGGAAGAGACTGAGAACGACAGCGACTCTGTGCTCTGTCAGTGTAAAATAACAGAGCGGGGTCAGCGGATGCTGAGGAGCATAGTGCACAGAGTTCACCAACTTTCTGCAGTCACTACACCAATCTCTACACACCTCTGAACTTCATGTGGCTTCAGAGTTCATCACTACACACCTCCAAACTTCATGTAGCTTCAGAGTTCATCACTACACACCTCCAAACTTTATGTAGCTTCAGAGTTCATCACTACACACCTTCAAACTTCTTGTAGCTTCAGAGTTCATCACTATACACCTCCAAACTTCATGTAGCTTCAGAGTTCATCACTACACACCTCCAAACTTTATGTAGCTTCAGAGTTCATCAGTACACACCTCCAAACTTCATGTAATTCAGAGTTCATCACTACACACCTCCAAACTTCATGTAGCTTCAGAGTTCATCACTACACACCTCCAAACTTTATGTAGCTTCAGAGTTCATCACTACACACCTCCAAACTTCATGTAACTTCAGAGTTCATCACTACACACCTCCAAACTTTATGTAGCTTCAGAGTTCATCAGTACACACCTCCAAACTTCATGTAACTTCAGAGTTCATCATCACTACACACCTCCAAACGTCATGTAGCTTTAGGGTTCATCATCACTACACACCTCCAAACTTCATGTAGCTTCAGAGTTCATCACTACACACCTCCAAACTTTATGTAGCTTCAGAGTTCATCACTACACACCTCCAAACTTCATGTAACTTCAGAGTTCATCACTACACACCTCCAAACTTTATGTAGCTTCAGAGTTCATCAGTACACACCTCCAAACTTCATGTAACTTCAGAGTTCATCATCACTACACACCTCCAAACGTCATGTAGCTTTAGGGTTCATCATCACTACACACCTCCAAACTTCATGTAGCTTCAGAGTTCATCACTACACACCTCCAAACTTCATGTAGCTTCAGAGTTCATCACTACACACCTCCAAACTTCATGTAGCTTCAGAGTTCATCACTACACACCTCCAAACTTTATGTAGCTTCAGAGTTCATCACTACACACCTTCAAACTTCTTGTAGCTTCAGAGTTCATCACTATACACCTCCAAACTTCATGTAGCTTCAGAGTTCATCACTACACACCTCCAAACTTTATGTAGCTTCAGAGTTCATCAGTACACACCTCCAAACTTCATGTAATTCAGAGTTCATCACTACACACCTCCAAACTTCATGTAGCTTCAGAGTTCATCACTACACACCTCCAAACTTTATGTAGCTTCAGAGTTCATCACTACACACCTCCAAACTTCATGTAACTTCAGAGTTCATCACTACACACCTCCAAACTTCTTGTAGCTTCAGAGTTCATCACTACACACCTCCAAACTTCATGTAGCTTCAGAGTTCATCACTACACACCTCCAAACTTCATGTAGCTTCAGAGTTCATCACTACACACCTCCAAACTTCATGTAGCTTCAGAGTTCATCACTACACACCTCCAAACTTCATGTAGCTTCAGAGTTCATCACTACACACCTCCAAACTTCATGTAGCTTCAGAGTTCATCACTACACACCTCCAAACTTTATGTAGCTTCAGAGTTCATCACTACACACCTTCAAACTTCTTGTAGCTTCAGAGTTCATCACTATACACCTCCAAACTTCATGTAGCTTCAGAGTTCATCACTACACACCTCCAAACTTTATGTAGCTTCAGAGTTCATCACTACACACCTTCAAACTTCTTGTAGCTTCAGAGTTCATCACTATACACCTCCAAACTTCATGTAGCTTCAGAGTTCATCACTACACACCTCCAAACTTCATGTAGCTTCAGAGTTCATCATCACTACACACCTCCAAACTTCATGTAGCTTCAGAGTTCATCACTACACACCTCCAAACTTCATGTAGCTTCAGAGTTCATCACTACACACCTCCAAACTTTATGTAGCTTCAGAGTTCATCACTACACACCTTCAAACTTCTTGTAGCTTCAGAGTTCATCACTATACACCTCCAAACTTCATGTAGCTTCAGAGTTCATCACTACACACCTCCAAACTTTATGTAGCTTCAGAGTTCATCAGTACACACCTCCAAACTTCATGTAATTCAGAGTTCATCACTACACACCTCCAAACTTCATGTAGCTTCAGAGTTCATCACTACACACCTCCAAACTTCATGTAGCTTCAGAGTTCATCACTACACACCTCCAAACTTTATGTAGCTTCAGAGTTCATCACTACACACCTTCAAACTTCTTGTAGCTTCAGAGTTCATCACTATACACCTCCAAACTTCATGTAGCTTCAGAGTTCATCACTACACACCTCCAAACTTTATGTAGCTTCAGAGTTCATCAGTACACACCTCCAAACTTCATGTAATTCAGAGTTCATCACTACACACCTCCAAACTTCATGTAGCTTCAGAGTTCATCACTACACACCTCCAAACTTTATGTAGCTTCAGAGTTCATCACTACACACCTCCAAACTTCATGTAACTTCAGAGTTCATCACTACACACCTCCAAACTTTATGTAGCTTCAGAGTTCATCAGTACACACCTCCAAACTTCATGTAACTTCAGAGTTCATCATCACTACACACCTCCAAACGTCATGTAGCTTTAGGGTTCATCATCACTACACACCTCCAAACTTCATGTAGCTTCAGAGTTCATCACTACACACCTCCAAACTTCATGTAGCTTCAGAGTTCATCACTATACAACTTCAAACTTCTTGTAGCTTCAGAGTTCATCACTACACACCTCCAAACTTCATGTAGCTTCAGATTAGATCAACAACAGTAGAGAACAGTAGATAGCTTTATTGTTCGGGCTTCCATCCAAGCCTCATATCACCAAACAAGACAATGCAGGCTAATGGATATTTTTGGTAATATAGTGTATATGTACAGTACAGGCCAAAAGTTTGGACACTTATTTTTTTTTTCAATGCGTTTTCTTTATTGTCATGACTATTTACATTGTAAAATCTCACTGAAGGCATCAAAACTGTGAATGAACACATCTGGAGTTATGTACTTAACAGAAAAATTGAAATAACAAAAAATAGCCACCCTTTGCTCTGATTACTGCTTTGCCTCCTTTCTCTCAATGAGCTTCAAGAGGTGGCCATCTAAAATGGTTTTCCAACAGTCTTGAAGGAAGGAGTTCCCAGAGGTGTTTAGCACTTGTTGCCCCTTTGCCTTCTTCACTCTGTGGTTCAGTTCACCCCAAACCATCTGTATTGGGTTCAGGTCCGGTGACTGTGGAGGTTTAGCTCATTTTTTGTTAAGTACATAAAACTCCACAGTTTTGATGCCTTTAGTGAGAATCTACAATGTAAATAGTCATGAAAATAAAGAAAGGCCTGTACTGTACATGCAATAAGACTTTTCTGTGTGGTCAAATATGTTGGATAATAAACATATATAAAGGAAAATATTATTAGATCAATGTCAGGTTCAGACACGTTTTTTAATTACCGGTCTCTGTAGTGAAATTCACAGCTGACCCAGGAGCATTTTTTTATGCAACATAGAGTCTGTGGTGATGCTCCACAGTTTTGACCGTGTTACCGACCACAGTGTGTGTTCCATGAGAATTTCTCCACAGGCAATCTTAAATATTCCATAACCATAAATGTGCTCCCCTGACTCCGGTACTTCAGAGCAAGCGGTGCATTCATCCTGAAAGAGATAATATCCTCTAGCATTTCTCTCTCTCTCTCTCTCTCTCTCTCTCTCTCTCTCTCTCTCTCACTCAATCATATCTTAGACTACCTCTTCACTTAATGAAATGTCCCCCTTACTCCCTGATCCTCAGACTCACTCTGTCTCTCTCTTACAAACACACACACACACACACACGAGCACACACACAAGCACTCAGTGCATCCACGTATTGTATCCACTCTGCTGCTGTTGTAATGAATGGTGTTCTTTGTTGCTAATTGCATTAGCCAGTGGCTTATTGAAGTTTCCCTCCATAAGTCAGTTTGGCGAGAGATGAAGGAGGTGCTGAGGCTGAGCAGTTTGCTGGTCCAGTCTGGATAACATTAGTGTCAGTGAGAGTGGAAATATGCTGCTTATTTAACTGCAGGCTAATCAGAGTGCTGCAAGAAAAGGTATTCACTGCAGGTTCGGTGGGGTTTGGGGATTGTTTTTTCGAATCATGAGGTTAATGAGGTTTATATTTCACTTTTGGGTTTCTCATTACCTGTTTGCTAGAGGTTTGCTTGTTTTGTAGTATACCTGTTGTGAGAAGAACTTGGATATTTGGTTATATATCTGTCTATATCTGATGAGAGAAAAGATTGATATCGCATTATATATCTATCTATATCTGATGAAAGCAAAGATTGGATGTCGCATTATATATTTGTCTATATCTGATGAGAAAAATCATCCAAATTCAGGTTTAGGCTAGTTAAGTTCAGGTAAAGTTTAGAATGAGTTTTGGGTTGCAGTAGAGGATTGTGGGGGTATTGGATCAGTCTGTATTTGGATATGGTTTAAATGTACAATTCCAGAAATGAAGTATGCATATTATGGAGACATTTTAAAGATGTTCTGAGAAGCAGAGTGAAGAGAATGGGAAGTGTGGTATAGGAAGCAGCTGCTAAAAGCAAACTTTCTGTACATCTGATTGTGCTTAGGTATGTGTTGAGATAACGACGTCTCACATCCCTGTCATTAGTTCTGACGGGTGATGCCAGTCCCAGCTGTCAATCATGCATAAGTGGCACAAGTTAAACCAAATATCTGTGTGTCTGTGAGAGATAGATAGAGAGAGAAATAGATAGAGCGAGAGAGAGAGAGAGAGAGAGAGAGCGCAAGAGAAAATGAGAGAGTTTTGAATTCTCCAAAAGCTCTTCAGCTCTGCCTCAAACCGATGTGTCTCGTTTTAAAGATGCTATTTTGCTGTCTAATGGGTGCTGTTTCCAGGTTCAGTGCTTTTTGCCACAAGCCCAAAACAATCCGCACCTCTCCTCCAGTCAGTTTAGAGATGGAAAAGTTTTACTACAGTGATTAAAAAGGTCAGTGAGAGTCTCGAACTGTCACACTGTGCTTAAGGGACAGAAGTGAGGAATCAAATTACAGACACTAAACAGAAAGTTCACTGGCAGCCAAAGATAGATGCTCCGAATTTCTTCATAATGAACCAAAAGTAAATACAAACAAACAAAAAAATAGAAAACTGAAAGTATCAGTCTGTTGTCTTCCCTTCTCCAAGTTTGGAGCCTCATGCTTTCTTATCAACATTTGATCTATTTTTAGTGAGATAAAATATTTTTTTTTTTGGCATCATTTATTGTTGAGCAAATTTATTTATTCATATTTATTCACATATTTATTCACCTAAAATTTCCTTACTTAAATATTGTTCCAGTTAGTGGCTCAGCTACACTGTTTTTTCTTTTTTACAGAACTTCAGTAGACTTTTTGGTACCTTTACCTTGCTTTATTCCTCTCTCTCATTTCTCATTCAGAAAAAAATAAATAAATTTTATAAATACTACATTTTGAAATCACACTTAAAATTTTCAAACACTATATATACATCACTCAGAATTTAATCAGATAATCACGTTCTGCTGTTAGTAAATATGACTCTCTGAAATGTTAAAACTTCACTGAGCTTCGGTTTTGTTATTTAATTCAAGCAAATTTATTTATTCATATTTATTCACATATTTATTCACCTAAAATTTCCTTACTTAAATATTGTTCCAGTTAGTGGCTCAACTACACTGTTTTTTTTTCTTTTTTACAGAACTTCAGTAGATTTGTTGGTGCCTTTACCTTGCTTTATTCCTCTCTCTCTCTCATTTCTCATTCAGAAAAAAATCTATTTTTCAAACACACATATTTTCAAATCACACTTAAAATTTTCAAACACCATATATACATCACTCAGAATTTAATCAGATAATCACGTTCTGCTGTTATAGTAAATATGAATCTCTGAAATGTTCAAACTCCACTGAGCTTCGGTTTTGTTATTTGATTCAAGCAAATATTGGTTTCTCCAAACTAATGTCATTAAAACTATTAAACTATTAAACGGACACACTCATGCAGACTGACCTTCAGCTCAATAGATCTAGTTCATTCTTTTGGTATCACACATTTGAGTTGAGTGAGTTTTGTTGCTGGATAATAATGTCTAATAAACAGCTAAACATATTCCTCTGCCTTTCAGTAGATCAGATTGCTGTACAGATCTGAAGTAAAAGTGTCAGAAATGTGTATCAGAAACTGTTCTGTCAGATACATGGAGAAGCCAGGTGTTAAAACATTTTGTTGGCACACAGCTATATTTAGCACATTCAAAGGCTAGATAATACTGTCTAATATTGATTTATATTAAATACAGATTAATAGTGAACAATGAGTGCAAAACTCATATCACTCAGTAATATGAGAAATAGGTTTCCAAATCTGAATGGACAACACTCAGAGAGGTTGTATTAACTTGATAAACTGTAACTTTAAACTGTAACTTTAGAACCAATTTCCAACCAGCAAAATCAGTAAATAACTGGAAACCAACATAATTAATCTGAAGTCTGTGATTTTAGATGGCTATGCTAGTTTAAAATACTAAAACTATATAAGTAAATATTCAAAAATATTCACTTTAGGGTATCAGGCATAAGAACCACATATTACAACATTTATCATCTGATGATCTTAGTTTTAGGTTTTGCTATAAATAGGAAAACTTATTTAAATGTATAAAATTAAAAAAAAGGATAAACCCACTTTTAATGTGTGTACTTTTCTGCTTTTACATGAGCAATGTAAATCATACTTCAGCTTTTATTTAAGTATTGTATAACTGGAATATTTGTACTTTTAATTAGGTATGGGACTGTACATCTGTACATCTGGTACATCCCTTCTTCTGGGAAAAGAGGAAACATTGCCAAACCCTTTCATTAAAGCAGTCTCATGTGAGGATTTGTACTTACAGCTTCAGTTTTGATGGTCAGTGTACAACAGTTGTTTGGAGTCTCTGTTCTTATAGATAATAACAGGGAGAGGAATGCAGATTAAAGCTGAGTAGTAACTGATATCAGCCCATTGATTTTATGGTCTCTTTCTTTCTCCATCGCTTTCCTCCATCTGCTGCTTGAAGAAGAAGAGGAGAAGTAATGTGACTGGGAGAAAGATGATAGCAGAGGAGATACTTGAGGAGAGAGGGCCAGATACGAGAGGAGAGAGGGTGGGTTGAGGGTGTTGAGGGGGCTGCCGACCGCAAAGGCAATTCCAATTTGTCGGTGAGCATTGTGGTGGTGTGGTGTGTGTGTGTGTGTGTGTGAGTTAATGAGGCGAGCGTGTGAGCTCTTACTCATCCTGCCAGCACTGGCCGATCGCTCTCTGATTACTATAATGAAACGGTCAGGGGATTATTAACCAAACCACCACAACACACACATACACACACATAGACTCACACTTCCTCACACACTATGAGAAAAAGAGGGATCGCGCCCACATGTTGTCACTGAGTCATTTTACCCATTTGTCTGATGTTTGTTGATAGAGAGAGAGGAAGTGTGTGTGAAAGAGAGAGAGAAAGAGAGAGATAGTGAGAGAGCGCGGAAGCTTTTCTAGAAGGTATTGCAGCCAAAACAACTGCCTGCCCAGGTGAAATGGCACAAAGTGTGTGGCCTCAAGCCACCATGGTGTATGACTTTCATTAAACGGAGATATAAAAAGAAGACAAAGAAAGGGATGGCCCCCAAAAAAGACCAGAGGTATACTAGCTCTACTGATAGAGCAATAGGTCAAGTGGAAATGCTGTTATCCCCCCCGTGTTGTTCTGTAATGCAGCTTTCTGCAAAAGACAAAGCGCCGTGGCAAACCTCTTTTCATCTATGCACGATGTGTTACGTTCTTTGACAAATACAAATGAGCAGATGTGTAAGCTGTGCACAGCCGAATCGTGCCATCCCAGCTCAACTCCAGCAACCAAAACATGCAAAGCATGCATTATATAAACTGCATGTCTGTTTATGTTGGAGGTGCATTCAGGCTCTGAACAGTGCTAGAAAAAAAAACACAGATATTCCCTCTCCTCCTGTACCACAAGACAATATTAACAGTGATGGTTCAATCAAAGGTTACATTGAATTAATCTCTGCAGTGTGGCATGAATAAACCAATGCAGGACAGCATAGAGGTGGGCAGCAGGTTAGTATAGAAGACAGAAAGAAGTAAAACAAGATGATTTAGATAATTATGCCAAATATTGGTGAGTTTATACAGTGGAAAGAGCCTAATTCAGAGGTAGGCAAGCACCAGCACCCAACCATGAAGAGATTTGTGACAACAAAAGCAAACAATAGCAGACAGCAGAGGGCAGCTCACGAAATAATGAGAGAGAAGAAGAAGAAGAAAAAGAAAAAGGTGAAATGGAGATTAAGAATATAAAGAGATTGGTGTAGTTTGGTGTAGGACCTGTAAAAGAGGTGGTTTGGAAAGACTACAGCAATACTGATCAAAAACAGAGTGTTCAGAGTAGAACAGAACAGTGGTCAAATGTAAGGTCATTCTGCTTTAATTTTTCCCTATGCAAGGAAGAGTCAGTTGGCCAGCATCTTCCTATCAGTGAAGTGTATGGGATATAGGTTTACAGTTTTTCCTGGTCCCAAATGTAGCAAAAAAATCTGCAAAATGCAATAATTTGCTTTTGGGGTTATGCACATAGGTAGCTACAAATATTGGAAGACTATATATAGTATGAGCTGAACAGTATAATTGTTACGACCTGATCTAGGTCAGCGCCTAACATAAATAAAAGAGACCCCTGTGCCCTCCTCGTTCCCCAACCACACATACACCTATTTGTAAAAAATTGTAAAAAGACTCTTTCTCCCACTGAGAGAACTTGTAAGAATAAACTTATTTACTCCCCACTAAGAGACCAGAACAATCTATGTTTAACCAAAGGGAGAGGTTTTTATCATCAGCTTAGTTCGAACACTTAAACAGGCTGCAAACTCACCATATATAGTATTAGTAGTATGTTGATTATTATATTAGCTTCTTGTGTGTTTGATGGTAAAATCTTCACAGCGTAGTTTCTGTCCCTGCCAACTCAATAGATATATCTTACAGAAATATTTTGTAAAATAAAGGGGATGGTCTAGAATATTCTATAATTTTCATAGATTTTGTGATAGATACATTTAGGTTAGCAATTCATTATATTGAATCAATACTAAAAGGCCTGTAAAATAACACACTTAGCTTCTTTTTTTTAATTCCTGAAACTAATTTAAAACGAGTTTACGGCTATAAAAGGCAGATTGTGTCACGTCTGGTGCTGTTAGCTCCTCTGTCCCTTCCACACCCAGCTCTAACGGAGGTTCTCAGGTTAACAACTACACTACCCAGAATGCACCACCCGCTGACATCACGCACTCACCTGATCACGTGACACCTCACCTGCTTCCACCAGGAAGCCCCGAATACTAATTACTGGCACTATAAAGGTGCACGCCAAACAGACTTCATCGCCGCGTATTGTAGGTTATCCTCATACAAAGCGTTACTTATCTCTTGTCTCAGTTTACTTTGTGTATGACCTTGCCTTTTGTTTCCCGACGCCGATTTTTGCCTCTGCCTTTGATATTGGATTGTTTTGTGTATGACCTGGACTGTGCTTTCACCACCGCCTCTTGGATTATCTCTGATACTGGATTGCTTGTGTATGAACTCTGGACTGTCTCTCGTTTATGGTATGGTTTTGTCTTCATTGCTCTGTCTACTGGTGATCACCCTTGTTTCTGTATCGACCCTGAATACATCTGTTTATTCTTATAATAAACATCTATTGTTTTTATCAGTATCTGCGCTTGTCTGCTATTCTGTTCTGACCATGACAGAATACGCGGCCGTACAAGATCAGATAGCAGATACTGAGGCTATTAGATCTGGTTTAGCCAACCAGGGGAGGCTACTCGGTCAGCACCAGCAAACGCTCGCTGGTGTGACCCAAGCTGTTTCGGAGCTAGCCCGCCAGCAAACCACGCAGCAGCAACAACTAGCTGAGCTGCTAGCTCACCTCAGAGGCGTAACTGAGCCTAGCCCTAGCCCGTTAGCTACCCCCAGTATGCCTAACGCTAACTCTTCTGTGCCTGGATTTTCTGTCTCTAAACCGGAGTTGTTTGATGGGGATCCGGAAAAATGCAGCGGTTTTCTTTTACAATGCTCCGTGTTTTTCAGTAATTCACCGCCTACAACCGATAAAGCTAAGATCGGTTTTGTTATCTCACGGCTTTCTGGTAAGGCACTCGAGTGGGCTACAGCTATTTGGGAAAAACTTTCTGGGGCTAGTTACACTGACTTTTTAGCTACTTTCCGCTCAGTGTTTGATCATTCGCGTTATGGACAATCTAATGGAGAACTTTTGCTGGCTCTAAAGCAAGGTCAGAAGCCGGTGGCTTCCTACGCTCTGGAGTTTCGCACTCTTGCAGCTGGTAGTGGGTGGAATAACGCTGCTTTGATCAACGTGTTTAGATGCGGACTTAACCCAGATGTACAGAGGGAATTAGCCTGCAGAGATGATTCACTGACCCTGGATCAGCTCATCTCACTGTCGATCCGGTTGGATCAACTTCTCTCGCGCCGACCCAAGATCAGTCCTCGCACTCAACACACTCCTGTGTCTCTGACCCGCGCTCCCACTCCGGAGAAAGCTGCGCTGCCTGCCCCAGAGCCCATGGATATCCAGAAAACCCGGCTAACTCCAGAGGAGCGACAGCGTCGAATCCGGCTTCGCCTATGCCTTTATTGTGGGGAGGCCGGGCATTTCAAGGCTGAGTGTGGTCTCCTGACCCGACCTGTGAAAGCTCCAGCCCTGGGACAGCGCGTGGAGTGCTCTCCACGCGCTAACGTGGTACGTAAGCATAACACAATCCTTCGCTCTAAATGTTTTTCTTTGCCTGTAAATATTATGTTACCTACTGGTATGCTCTCTGTCCCAGCGCTTGTAGATTCCGGGTCGGAGGGGAACTTCATCAGTCTGGACCTAGTTAAGGAGCATGGAGTACCCACCAGAGAACTTCTACGTCCATTAGCCATCCATGCTGTTGATGGAAAGACTGTTCGCTCCAAGCCGGTTACCCTGCAGACTCTGCCCATCACTCTTCAAGCCAGCGCTCTCCATTATGAGGAACTACCACTCTTCGTGCTTCCCTGCACCGAACATCCTGTTATCCTGGGCATGCCATGGCTGAAGACTCACGATCCCACTGTCTCCTGGCGCGATGGGGATATCACGGTTTGGTCTGCTCACTGTCATGAACATTGTTTAGCTCTGGATAGTTTAGTTATTCAGTCCACTACTGTGGAAAGTCCCCATGTTTCTGAATCTCCTGTTATTCCTCCCGAATACTCTGATTTGCTTGAGGTTTTCAGTAAAGACAATGCTACTAAGTTGCCTCCTCATCGCCCATGTGATTGTGCCATTGACCTAGTGGAGGGTGCCACCTTACCCAAAGCTAGAGTTTACCCCCTTACTCTCGATGAGGAGAAGGCTATGACAGATTACGTTTCCGAAGCGTTAGCTCAGGGTTTCATTCGCCCGTCAAAATCTCCTGTTGGTTCGGGTTTCTTCTTTGTGAAGAAAAAAGACGGTGGACTGAGGCCCTGTATAGATTACCGAGGTTTAAACGCTATCACTAAAAAATTTGCGTACCCCCTGCCTCTCATTCCGTGTGCACTTGAACAGTTGCGCAACGCCTCTTACTTCACCAAACTCGATTTGCGTAGTGCGTACAATTTAATCCGCATTAAGGAGGGGGATGAGTGGAAAACTGCATTCACTACTACTAATGGCCACTATGAATACATGGTTATGAGTTATGGTCTCGCTAACGCCCCCGCCGTGTTTCAGTCATTTATGAATGACATTTTTAGAGACATGATTGGCAAGTTCGTCACACTTTTTATAGACGACATTCTGATCTATTCGTCTGATTTTGACTCTCACGTGCAGCATGTTCGTTCGGTCCTCCAACGTTTATTGGAGAACAATCTCTATGCTAAAGCCGAGAAATGCGAGTTCCATCTTCAGAGAGTCGCATTTCTCGGCTATGTTATCAGCTCCCAGGGAGTTCTTATGGATGACTGTAAAGTAGACGCCGTCACTAGTTGGCCCACTCCCCTGTCCATCA
The DNA here is from genome assembly GCF_023375975.1 of Astyanax mexicanus. Classification (NCBI taxonomy): domain Eukaryota; kingdom Metazoa; phylum Chordata; class Actinopteri; order Characiformes; family Acestrorhamphidae; genus Astyanax; species Astyanax mexicanus. The sequence goes on from NC_064412.1 coordinate 9,616,343, forward strand.
AAGATCTCCAGCGTTTTTTGGGATTTGCAAATTTTTATAGGCGTTTTATTCGTAACTTCAGCAGTATAGCTGCCCCACTCACCGCACTCACTAAGAACGCCACTAAGATCCTTAAATGGTCTCCTGAAGCCGACCAGGCATTTAATAAGTTAAAAGCTGCTTTCGTTTCAGCTCCAGTTCTCATGCACCCCAAACCTGAACTACCGTTTACAGTCGAGGTCGACGCATCTGATACTGGCGTTGGGGCTGTTCTTTCCCAACGCAGCGGTTCACCGCCTAAGCTACATCCCATAGCCTTCTTCTCTCGTAAAATGTCACCTGCTGAGCGCAACTATGGTATAGGGGATAGAGAGTTATTGGCTGTCAAATTGGCTCTAGAGGAGTGGCGTCACTGGCTGGAGGGGGCTGCACACCCATTTACCGTACTTACTGATCACAAAAACTTGGAATATCTACGCACTGCTAAACGTCTAAACCCCCGTCAAGCTCGTTGGTCCTTGTTTTTCTCGCGATTTGATTTTTCTATCTCATTTCGTCCAGGTCACCGTAATACTAAAGCTGACGCATTATCCCGGGTTTTCAGTTCGTCAAATGAGGGTAGCCACCCTTCCGAACCAGAACGCATTCTACCACCCACAGTTCGTATAGCTGCCATTAGATGGGAACTTGACGATCTTATTCAGCAAGGTTCAGTTAACACACCACCTCCGGAGGGTTGTCCTCCTCACAAGATTTTTGTACCTGAGCAATTTCGCGAACGACTCATTGGCTGGGCACATTCTGCCCTTACTTCTGGTCACCCAGGGGTTACACGTACGCTGCAACTGATCTCAGCTCGCTATTGGTGGGAAACCATGCGAGCTGACATACACTCATTCGTAGCTTCCTGTTCTGTCTGTGCACAATGCAAAACACCCAAAACCCTTCCAGCCGGTAAGCTAGTTCCTCTACCCGTCCCAGACAGACCCTGGTCACACATTGCTGTAGACTTTGTCACAGACCTACCTGAATCTGAGGGTTACACCACTGTTCTTACTGTTGTTGACAGATTTTCTAGGGGAGTAAAGTTTATCCCTTTTCCAGCACTACCCACTGCTCTTCAGACAGCTCAGGCTATATACACACACATCTTTAGACACTTTGGTATTCCGGAGGACATCCTCTCCGATAGGGGTCCTCAATTTACTTCCAGAGTATGGAAATCCTTTTTTGAACACTTAGGAGTGCACGTTAGTCTCACCTCTGGTTTTCACCCCACTAGCAATGGTCAATGTGAACGAGTTAACCAGGAATTAGGAAAATTTCTTAGATTGTACTGTTTCAAACATCCTACAGAGTGGTCTCAGTATCTCATTTGGGCGGAAATAGCCCAAAACTCACTCACTAACTCCACATCTGGTCTTACACCCTTTCAGTGCGTTCTGGGGTACCAGCCTCCGTTAGCTCCGTGGACAGCTGTGTCTTCCGATGTACCCGCCGTGGATGACTGGATGAAGCGGAGTGAGCAGGTGTGGGAGGAAACACATCAGCAGGTTTCTGAGGTCTTGCGCAAATACAAGGAGCAGTCTGACAGACACCGAGGTACCACCCCCCAATACCAGCCCGGAGATCGTGTGTGGTTGTCGACCCGGGACTTGAGGTTTGAGGGGTCCTGTAGGAAACTACTACCCAAGTATATTGGCCCGTTTAAAGTTCTTTCACAAGTCAATGACGTTACTTATAAGATTGAGTTGCCTTCTCAGTACAGAGTGCATAACTCATTTCATGTTTCCTTGCTCAAGCCTCTTGTCCCAGGTCCGCTGGCTGAGGGTGTTCCAGACGACGTGCCGCCCGCGGCAGTGGAGGGGGAGGCTTCGTCTACCTATGCGGTTCGAGAGGTGCTGGATTCCCGCAGGCGTGGCGGTGTGCTCCAGTATCTCATAGACTGGGAGGGTTACGGCCCTGAGGAGCGTTGCTGGGTTGCCGCTGGGGATGTGCTGGATCCTGCTCTTCTGGCCGAATTTCATGCCCGTCACCCTGGTAAACCTGCTCCTAGACCCCGTGGGCGTCCCAAGCGCTCACTCTCCTCCTCGGTTCCGGTGCGTCGGGGTTCCCAGTCTCGCATCCCCCGCCTGTCTGGCACCTCTGTGGTTTCTCCTGCTCCTCCCGCCGGTACTCCCTGCCCGTCGGGTGGACGTCGTCGTGGTCGTCCCCGTTCCGTCTCCGTCTCGACTCCCTCGGGGGGAGGTACTGTCACGTCTGGTGCTGTTAGCTCCTCTGTCCCTTCCACACCCAGCTCTAACGGAGGTTCTCAGGTTAACAACTACACTACCCAGAATGCACCACCCGCTGACATCACGCACTCACCTGATCACGTGACACCTCACCTGCTTCCACCAGGAAGCCCCGAATACTAATTACTGGCACTATAAAGGTGCACGCCAAACAGACTTCATCGCCGCGTATTGTAGGTTATCCTCATACAAAGCGTTACTTATCTCTTGTCTCAGTTTACTTTGTGTATGACCTTGCCTTTTGTTTCCCGACGCCGATTTTTGCCTCTGCCTTTGATATTGGATTGTTTTGTGTATGACCTGGACTGTGCTTTCACCACCGCCTCTTGGATTATCTCTGATACTGGATTGCTTGTGTATGAACTCTGGACTGTCTCTCGTTTATGGTATGGTTTTGTCTTCATTGCTCTGTCTACTGGTGATCACCCTTGTTTCTGTATCGACCCTGAATACATCTGTTTATTCTTATAATAAACATCTATTGTTTTTATCAGTATCTGCGCTTGTCTGCTATTCTGTTCTGACCATGACAGATTGTTAAACATTAAAAGTATGCTGTAGTTTGTTTAGTCTCTTGCTACTCTGATTCAGAGTCTGAGTCAGTTGAAGTCTAGAGAATTAGCATACAGGTGCACTTTGCAATCAGCAATGGTGGTGACAACATCATTAATATGGATGTTAAATAATACACTCTTTATTTGTACTGGTAGCAGCTCTGATTGAGTATGTCTCAGGGCCATGCATTGTTGTCTACCGGAGAGATCATTTTTAACCCAGCTATGTTTTAATCCAATGCAATGTAGACTTCTTAAAAGTACAGAATCCACAATGGCTACAATAGCTTTACCTATCCAATTACAAACTGCCAAGCAGGACAGCAAAACTATCCAGTAGAAGTTGAGAATCATTACAAAAAAATACAATGTTCATGTGTGAACGTGCTGTCGTGTGGAGGCTCTGAAGAGGAGTTCGCCACAAAGAGTGAGATGAATGCTTCCAGGTAAGTTCCAAATCCCAGTGATTTTATTAGTGATTCAACAGCTTTAACAATCAAACAAAGAAAAAAAAATAGAAAAGAGAAAAAATATATATACTAAAAGAAAATAAAGAAATAATAAGTACTAAATTCCAGGAGGACTTGTAAGCAGTGCTACAAAAAAAATAATGCTGACTTGTAGCAGCCAGTAGGTCTAGCAATACAGATTTCCAAGCCAAACACAATGAACAACAAGAGAACCAACCAACCAACTAACCAAACCTTTTCCCTCCAAAAGGAAGCCCCTTTTAAACTTGTAGCCCCGCCCCTAATTAAGAAGGACTGAACCATTGCTTATAAGCAGGGGTGAATTACAAATCACACACAATCACTTACACACTTTCTTACACAATCTACTGCAGCAAAAATATATACAGACATATCTTAGTATCATAGTGAACTATAAGGTAAGTATACATAATTATTTAATAAACTACATTATTATTTCTTTCCCCACAGGTATCACAAGAGATGAAATCCCCCCTCTTCTTAGTAGGCCAAGGGCCCTTCGGCTAGTACAAGAGAAGGAGCTGGCGGGCCGCCAGTCCCCCAGGAAACCTCAACAGAGCAGGTAAGTACAACACACTTATTCTATTAAAGCATAAACAACAAAACAACTTCAAAAATTGTCGCAATAAATCAATATAATTTACAATACAAAAAATTTGAATATCATTGAAAAGTTACTTTATTTCAGTAATTCACATTTAGTTTTCAGACCTGTTCTGTCCCTGCTCTATTTACTCAGTGCATAAACATTTACTCAGCAATTTTTTTCAGTTAACACTAATTCCCACTTTAGAAGTTGAACATTTTGCTGACTTAGAACATTAATCACATTTTACAGTTTAAGTTTGTGTGGCAAGAGAGGGTAAGAATACTAATAAATATTTATAGTAAATAGTGCACGACTACACCACCTAAGGGAATTTCACCCCTAGGAAATATAACTGGCCCTTAAAGCCAAGAAAATTAAAGACACGCAGATCTAGAACACTTTGAGACCAGAGACGGAGTTCCAAATATTTAAACACAATTTTATTAACAATTATTTTTAAAACATTTTCACACACAAACACTGGACAGACAAATTAATATTAAGACTCAGGCCAGGACTGGACTGAGGGCTTACCGCGGCAGAAAGGAGCAGAAAAAGGATACAAGGTCACCTACACTACACACACCACACGTGACTGCACTGCATATCTCAAACACCAAGTGCTCTACACTACAGAATGGTGAAAAGGTACTCCACACCCCAAGCTCTGTCACTTTGGCCCACAGCTCCTGTCCAGCCAAAAAAGAAACAAAATTAAGTATGGCAAATGGTAGAGGGGAGAGACCACTAATAATTTTACCAGAACTATATTTCAAATTAAAACTACACAATTAATTGCAACAACTATATAAAAGAGAAAGGCACTTATCTTATTTAGTCCTGGTCTCTCGCAGCCCCTCTTTAACACACCACAGTACAACCACCACAACACACACACACACACACACACACACACACAGTTCTGCTAAACAGAAGAAAGAGAAGAAAGCCCAAATAACCAAAATTTAACCCAAATTAAAGTAATCCAAACAGTCGACTGACTGCACTAATCTTCAAAATAAAATAATCCCACCAAATTAACCAACACTCAAACTCAAATTATAAAGAAATCAAATATATGAAACAAATGAGAAATACTTAATAAATGACAAGACACCAAATCATAAATGAGAACGTAGTCAATAAGAAATCAACCCCAATTCCAAACAAAACAAAAAGAAGCAACAGATAGTTAGGGTTGATAACGCAAAGCAAAATTATAAAAATAGAATACAAACTCAGGCAAAAAAGAAACCAAATTTGAACAAAGAAATAATAATCCAAAACAAAGAATGGATAAGACAGAAAATAACAAAAGAAAATTAACAACAAAAATAGAGAAACAAAACAGCAGCACTGTGAGAAGCTAAAGGCCACAATCAGCACAGTCTGGGTGAGAAAATACACAATTTTTAATTAAACCATTTAAAATAGCCAATTTGAGAATTAATAAAATAATAAGCAGAGCAGAATTACCTTATGAAACTGAAAGTGAAACTAGACCCACAAGAGCACAATACAACGCCGCTGGAATTTTTTGGAAGTGAGCCAAAAACCGCGCTAAATCAACCATCTGTATATAGGAAATAGAAGTCCCGCCCAGCACATTAAAGTGCCCGCACATCATTACTGACTGAAGAAAGGTGGGGTAAATACAAAAACCCCTCCTGCTACATTTGCTACTGGGCTATACCTATTTTTTTAATAGCCGCAGGTACAATTATTACATTTTCATGCTCACATGTGCTCCTGTGTTTTCTTCCTGGTCTGGCAAAGGGCCCAATCTTCTTCTTCTTCTTCTTCAGGTTTATGGCGGTTGGCAACCAACGTATATGGAGCATTACCGCCACCATCTGGACTGGAGTGTGCGTCAGTTGTTTTTAATAAAAGAACTTAATTTGTCCAAAAAAAAAACAAAACAAAAAACAACAACAATAATAATAATAATAATAATAATAATAATAATAATAGTAATAATAAAAATAATAACAATAATACACACATACTAAATTCTGCTAATTAGACCTGTGTCCCTTAAAAAACAACGTAAGTAATTGAAACAGATGTCACCTGAGCTTAGTTGCAGTACCTTCTGTAGACTAAACTGGACATGCTTTTGTTCCAACTGCACAGCTAGTCTTTGTCTTTCCCTGTTGTATTTGGGACACTGTATAAGTACATGCTCTATGGTCTCCTGGCTGTCACCACACTCACAAGTTCCATCAACATGTTTTCTTATCAAATACAGCGAGCTGTTGAGTGCCGTATGCCCAAGCCTCATTCTAGAGAACACATCTTCTTCTTTTTTACATCTACCTGCACACCTGCCCCTGCCAACTTTATTTTGGATATTATAATACTGACATCCAGTATGCCCAGTGTTCCAAACGTTTTGCCACTTGTGAGATATTTTTGCTTTAATTATGCTTTTAATTTCAGCTTTGCTGTATGGTATCTGAATTTGTACAGTGGATTCCTGTGTTGCTTGCTTAGCATACTGGTCTGCCAGCTCATTCCCTGCTACACCCACATGAGCTAGTACCCATATAAATGACAGAACTATTCCAGACTTGACCAGATTATTCGAAATATGTAACACTTCATAAACAATATCCTGCCTTGAGTCAGACTGTCCATTCTTCAGACTTATTAACGCTGAACTCGAATCTGATGCAATTGTTATTTTACTTGGTCTTTGAATCTCCACCCATTGTAATGCCTGCCATATTGCCACAAGCTCCGCTGTATACACTGCCAATTTATCAGTCACTCTTTTAGTAACTGCAATTTCCAGATTTGGGACAACAAATGCCACTCCTACCCTTTCATCTGATCTAGATGACGGGCCCAATCTCAGTTTTAGCTGGCCTTAAATAGTGCCTAAGCAAAATGAGGCATGCTGAGTAGGCCCCATTTTGGGCCATAACATTTTTTTAGGGGGTTCATACGATTTTAATTATTGTTTTGTGTTTTTTTTGCCCACGTTTATTTATAGAGTTGTGGCACATTATTGTGCACAATAACTAATATTTTATTTATTGTTTGTGTGCTTGTTTAGTAATGTATTCCCCTGCAGTGGAAAATACTTTGGGTTGGTTGGGTTGTGTAGACCAACAGTGGCCAATTTAAGGCCTCATTTTCCAGTGTATGGTTGGTTTATATATGATCCAATGTTAAGAAGTTAAGACATTTTTTTGTAAATAGATTTTGTTTTGTTTTGATATTTTTACTATATTTTTAAATTATTTTTTTGCATCTTTCACCTAATAAAAACGCTTGCACTGGATGTGCTACTACAGTTTGCCATGATTTTTTCTACAACCCACTACCTTTTTGAGGCACAACTACCCCCACCTGTAAGCAAGGTGTGATAGATGTATTACACACAGAGTGATCTATTTTAGCTGTTTATAGCTTTTATTATTGATGATGGTTATGGTTTACAGCCAATGAAAACCTAAAAATAAGTGTTTCAGAAAATTAGAATATTATATAAGAGCAATGGGTACTTTTGGCAGTGTGAGCAGTGTGCCAAGTCCTGCTGAAAAATGAAATTCTCAACAAAAGTCATAACCAGAGGGAAGCAAGCTTAAAATGCACTTGTACATTCTATGGTACCATTAAGTCAAGTAGCACATTAAGATTGAAATAATGTAGGATCAACATTTCAAAGTATGTGTATAGAGATGCTACACTCGATAGCTCGCAATACTGATAAGCAAGACAACATGAAATTGCAAGCAAATGCAATTGAAAGGATGTGTTTTCGCTGTGCTAATACCTGTAGGTTGATATTAACGACAAAATACTGCTGTGTGGGCAGTCTGGCCTGATGCAGGTATTTTTTCACCAAACTATCTCCCTAATGAGCACGGTGTGTAATTAAACCTCTGATTAGGAGTCGTGCTTAAGCACCTTATTGGAAATGAATTACAATCCATCCTCAATGGCAGCTTGCAGGTGGAGATGCGCTGCTGTTCAGCTATGCAGCCCTTGCTTCCTAATGTTTAGGGCTAGACTGCACAATTAAAATATAGCTTACTATCATTTTAACTTGTTTAAAATCACCTGTGTTATTTGGATTGTCATTTTAAGAGTAATCCATAATCATTTTATATTATTCAGTTTATACAGTAGCAGCCAAAATATTGGACACAACTTCTTATTGAATATTTTTATTTTTATTTTTACTATCCAGACTATGAAGGAACACGTAAGGAATCATGTAGTATATATAGGTGCTATTTACTTGCAGTTTCTGAAGCTGTTAACTCTGATGAACTTATCCTGTGCAACAGAGGGAACTCTCGATCTTCTTGCTTTGGGGTGGTCCTGATGAGGGCCAGTTTCATGATTACATTTTTGATGGTCTTCGCACTATTGCACTGTTTTTAAAATTCTTAACATTTTTTGGATTGACCTTCATTTCAAAAAAGTATTTTTTTCTTTACTTATTTAAGTAGTTCTTGCTTCTCATAATATGGATAAGAACATTACTCAAATAGAGCCATTCACTGTATACCTTTAACTCTACCTCTTCACAACTTTACAACTGATGCTCTCAAACAGGTTAAGAAGGAAATAATTAAAGTAATTAACTCTTGACTTAAAGTTCAGCACAGCTATCCACCTACATCACTTGATTATAAAAATCATCATGTACTGATTCAGATTGTAGGTGTCAGGACTAGGCAGGGATGACACAAGCCATGATTAAATAAAGAGGCTTTATTGAAAAAGGACAATCCAAAACTTAACTTACCAAGGAGGGTGAGACAGTCCAGGTCAATAGCATGGCAGGGCAGTATCAGAGAACAAAAATATAATAGATGCATGAAAAGGGTCATAAACACAACAAACAAAACACTGGCAGGATAAACTCTTTTGTACATGACGGACCGGACCAGATCAAATACTCTGCAAAGAGTGTTAGAAGTGAAGGGGTATACTGTATGTAGTGGGTAAAAAAGGTGTGATCAATATATGGTTTGGAAATAAAATGTCTTTACCTTAAATCATATGATGTAATTCATCTATTTTTAATTGATATATAATATTTACAGTAAGCTATCTATGGTAGACTTTTTGGGTTGTGCCTGGGGTAACCGTAGCTTTCTCAAGGTGAGCTAGGCCTGCCCATGCTCTACTGTTTGTTGCCAGGTTGGTGTTTTAATGGAAGCATAATAAGTATGACTACTGATCAGTGATGGGAAGAACAGCGTTGAAATAAACAGAGTTACTAACGCTGTTACTTTTTTCAGTAACGAGTGATCTAACAAATTACTCTGTCACTATAACGCTGTTACCATTTCCAACACCCCGTCACTGCACGGTACTTTAGCCGCTCAATGAACTTTTTTTTTTTTTACTTTGCGCATACAGACAAAGGCGCAAGTGTGTGCGTTGTGTGTGTGAGTCACAAGGGAGGGGAGGATGAGAGAACCTCCTAAGCAATGATTGTTGTCTTTGCTGTCGTGCACTCTATTCATCTGGCTTATGAAACATGCTCTGAGAAGGTGGGGGTTATGGGGGTGAGTAACACAAAAGTAATGCGATAGTTACTTTTACTGGTAACTAGTTACTTTTATAGTGGAGTATTTTTTGGAGAAGTAACAAGTAACTAAAACGAATTACTTTTTCAAAGTAACGTGCCCAACACCGCTACTCATAGACATTTATTTTTGTTTAATTTTGCAAGCGAATACATTGTTAATAACCAACTTTACATTTAATCAAAATGTATATGGCCAACATAACATGCCTAAGTCACAACTACTCTGGAAACAGATATTAACCATATCCTGTATCACAAACATTATCAGAACTGTATTCAATTTTCATATATATTGCTCAAATAGCTCAAACATTGAACAACAAAGAGAAACAGGCAATAAAATAGTCTCTCCCAGTCACAGCTGGAATTTGAACCTGAATCCCAGCTGTAGAGCACACATCTGCACTGTTAAGCAGTGGTCTAACAGAGGGCACCCTTGGGTGGAAAGTCATTATAAGAGGTGATTTACCCGAGCATGAAGCACTCACACTCGGGTAATCATCTCTCTCTCGTATGTTCTTCATTTTCTCTTGTCTTCTCGGTTAAGTTGGAAATGCAGGGGTCTCATATTCTCGGTCCATATCTCCATCTCTTCTTGCTCTATATGTGGACCACTTATAACAGCACAAACCTTCATTTTTACTCGCACACATACACACAACCTAGCAGAAGTAATCAGAACAAGCAATAGCAATCACATTACATCGACCACTCTAATTCAGCCCAGCGTCACACTCTGGGTCATTTTGTAACTCTTCGCCATTCAGCAGAGCTCATCTCCCATACACTCCTCAGAAATCAATGGAGTAAATTGTTGCGTGATGTTGATGTTGTGTAAATTCTGATCGTTCAATAGTGATAGTGGTGTTTTGCTGGCTTCTCTTGCTGGGCGCAGAGCAGTTATGCCATTTTTAGACACGAGATTAAGGCACATTATGGTGACTATAGAGGTGTTTTGCAGTATCATTATGTCATACTTTCAGGTATCAGCCAACATCTTTCTCTCTGGAAAAAGATGTAGGTTTAGTGGGCTATGCAATCATAGAGGTGAGCTTGCTTTGACTGTGTTGTTAACTCAGTAGGAAGATCAGATTCTGTGTTTTTTTTCTGTATTGGCTTTTGTTTAATGTAAAGCTACGTTTGTTCTATCATTTGTATTTCATGTATGCATTTCATTTATTTAATGTCTGCACCAAAAAAAAAAAAAAAAAAAACGGTTAGACACTCTAATATTGTGTTGGACCGCCTATAGATTTGATTGGGTCACACATTCACTGTGGCATTGTTTCAATAAGCTTCTGCAATGTCACAAGATTTATTTCAATCCAGTGTTGCATTAATTTTTCACCAAGATCTTGCAGCAGCATTGATGATGGTAGAGACTGACCACTGCACAAAGCAGCTCTTCTCCATCCAGCACATCCCAAAGATTCTCAATGAGGTTAAGGTCTGGACTCTGTGGTGAACTCTCTCAATCCATGTGTGAAAATGATCTCATGCTCCCTGAATCACTCTTTCACAATTCCAGCCCCATGAATCCTGGCATTATCATCTTGGAATGAAAATCCATTGATGGAATAACCTGGTCTATATTCAGTATATTCAGGTAGTCAGCTGACCTCATTCTTTCAGCACATACTGTTGCTGAACCTAAACCTGCAGACCAACTGCAGCATCCATTGGCGTAGGAACCGGGGGGGATGGGTGGGACATGTCCCACCCAATATTGGAAACAGGTGGATTTGTCCCCCCCAAAAATTATATCGTTTCGCTCAGATCAGCTGTACTATTAATGAGGAGACAGACCGGACCAATCACGGAGCCGGTTCAGGTATTAAGTCCCGCCTCTCAGCACAAACAGCCAATCAGCTTGCTGGTTTTGCGGCCCGCGGTGTGCTAGTGGGGGAAGCCCCGCCCCCTCGCTGTGAGATTTAGCAGCGGGATCGGGCTGCAGCAGCTTCAGCTGATTAAGATCTGGATATACGGGGATTTTTCTAAAAGAAAGGTAACGATAGGCTAACCACATAAACTGTGATGATGTTTCTGATAGCTGGTTAAAAATACAAGACTCTAAATCAGCACACAGTTTAAACCCACTGTGATTAATAAACTGCAGCTGTGTGAGTGAGTTAGCTTAACTTTGGAATTAGATAGATTGGAAGTCAACGTTAAAGAAAAAATAAACTATATACGTAATGTTCAACTTGCCCTGTACCTGATCAGCTAATTACTGTTTCATTTTTAAACTGTCTTTATTAATTTAGGATTACAGGATTTACTGTGAGCAATAATGAACAAAAATTCATTTAGTTAACTAGTTATCTAGAAGCCAGATGTAGTGGATAGTCAGAATTTAGTACAGTACTTTATGTTTGTAGTTTAAAGCAGTTTCTTAACTCTGATCACTGCCCCAAAATTGTGTTTTCCACCTGATCCAGCTGATCAGCTAATAAAAAGTCATTTACTGAGTTTACTGAGTTTAATCATGTATATTCAGCAGTGTATTAGACACATCATACCACCACTTACTTTATTAAATGTCTTTAAAGCAGAGAAAGCTCTAGAATATGTAGAACAGTGTTAATATTCAGTAGAATATGTAAGAACAGGGTTCACAGTAAGGCCACATGTCCTGACATTTATAATTAAAATCTTTATGAAAGAAAGAGTGGAGAGTGGAGAAAATGTAAATATACAACAGAATTGACATGCCAATACATGATAATAATAATAATAATAATAATAATAATAATAATAATAATAATAATAATAATAATAATAATAATAATAACCAAATCTGTTATATTATTTTAAATATTAGGTGATAACTGATCATTTTTGTCATATGTATATGTATTTGCATAATTTTTTTCTTACAACAGTAAATGTAATGTAAAGTAACATGTTTAGGTTGTAAAATCACCTTGTTAACTAATGAAAAACAAAATACAGAAAAAAAAATATTATTTGTGATTAAAAGTAATTTCCACAAATGTTGTTCTAAGAAACTATAGGGTGGGCTTGGGTTCATATTGGCAAATGTGTCCCCCCCCAATATCAAACCTGCTCCTACGCCCTTGGCAGCATCAACCCCACATCATTTACTTAGCTAAATCCAGGTGGTGACTTTTTTTTGGGCAGGGAGTGTATATGAAGTCAGGCAAAGACTACACATTTTATGCACACCTTTACCGTAATTGTGCCATTCAGGCAACTTTTCCTACCAAAAATTTAAATGTTTGCTGATCAGTATAATTGGTCATGGTGTGAATGATGCACACAGGAAGTTGTTGGCTGGGTTAGGACAAGGTTAATGGGATATTGGGATATGGGGTATTAAAAAGATTATCTTCACTGGCCAGACAAGACTTTGTACTAGATTTTGGACCTTTGATGTACTGTTTGCTGTCTTTTCTTGAGACCCAGATGCTATGTCATGACCTATTCTAGACTGAAATTGAAATTGAGTGGGATGCTACAAAAAGTCTGAAGGAATATTCAAAATACATGGGATGGAAAATACTGTAGCAGGATACAGAAATTACAACTCCATGCCGTATGGCCTGTTGCATTACATAAGCTGCAAAAAAAAAAAAAAAAAAAAAAAACATTAATAAGGCAATAAATTACGCATAATGATCTTAATCAGACTTACTTAGATTTTTCACCCTATTTTAGATACTTAAACACCTGTCTTAACTCACCTGTCAAGTTATGCTGATTCTTTTATGCTGAAGTTTTGCTTGATTTAAATCTTACTTCACTCATTTTGTTCATCCCATTGGCACTTTTTTGCTTTATATAAGCATATACATGTCAATTTACGGACGTTTTGTCTAGTATTTGCCAAGGGATTTAATGTATATGAACGTCATTAACTTTATCTTTTCTTTTTCTTGGTAATTGTCTAGGTGCAACTATTTTTTGATGATAAATAAATTTTTTGATGGTGTATTTCAGCAGATATCAGTATGCCAGCACTCCAGGACTCCACAATGTCTTAACCATTACAAAAAGGGCCAAATGGAAAAAGAAAGAAAATAAATATTCTTGAAATTAGCATTTTACACATATACATTTCCTTGTGAATAGCATGGACCTTATTAGTTCAGAGTAAGCCATGTGGGACTCCTTAGGAAAGAATGTGAGTGTGAGAAGTCCCTCACATCTCTCGACGCTCATGTTAGCATTACTGCTGCGTGCGGCTGGGAACATCATTTCCATACAAAGTGCCGATCCCAGGAAATAAGAGGAGGTGAGATTAGAATACAGAAGCTGGCATCTTAATATATACCTCTCACCTAATAGATATTCTGTCTCAATTAAGCTCTGATATAGATGTAGCGCAGCGCTGGCATATCCAGGAGAAGTTCATCAATCTTAGCAGCGCCCATCCTGCCAACTAAACGGAGTAAGGCAAATTTCTGTATTTAATTAATGTAGTGGTTCTGTTACGGCTGCTCAGCATCTTTCCGCTGCCAATACGGACAAAAAACAAAGAACTAATATTCCGCCGCGCTACACGGCCGCGGAACCAGAAAGGGAGAGATTAAGTGAAGAGCAGAGAAATGAGAACAGCAGGGATCTGCAAACTTTGTGATGAATGTTTGAGTTTGGCACCTGTGATGGATGAGGACAGAATGGTGTTTGTCACAGATGCGAGGGCCGTTTTGGGTTTCATATCTGCTCTGCGATGCTAACACAGCACACGCCGCCTAGAGAGCCCGACACTAACATTGCAATTACAACATAATGTTTCCCAGAATTTCTCATTTACAGCTGAGTAACACACGTAGAAAGTGATGTTAATTGCTTTCTTTTTTTTTTGTTCAAGGAGACAATAAATGTGGTGGCTGTGAAGATACTTCCTGCTCTGATGCCCAAAGAGTTCCCAAAGAGCATGTTACGGCTGTGCAGTTTAGCTGTGCGAGATAAACTTTATAGGCAAAGTGTTTTCTGTAAATGTGATTTTTTTCCCTGCTAATTTAACAGTTATTATTGGTTCATGTTAACAACAGCCAAAACTAATTTATAACATACTGTAGACTAAATCAAAAAATCACAACTGGTTTAATCTACAGTATTTAGCATGTTAAATTATTTATTTTTTGAGACAGCTCTGGAAAAATAAAAGACCACTTAGAAATGATGAGTTTATTTGATTTGACCAGATTGAAAACCTCTGTAATATGGATGATCACAAGTCATCAAACCAAGCTGTACTGCTGGAATTTTTGCTCCAGGAGTGGCATGAAGTTATCCAAAAGCAGTGTTTATGACTAGTGGAGGAGAACATACCAAGATGCATGAAAACTGTGCTTAAAAACCAGGGTTATTCCACCAAATATTGAATTCTATACTCTAAACTTTATGAATATGAACTTGTTTTCTTTGCATTATTTGAGGTCTGAAAGCTCTGCATCTTTTTTGTTATTTCAGCCATTTGTTCCTTTTTTTTTGTGCAAATAAATGCTTTAAATGACAATAGCAAAATCAGAGAAACTGATTCAAAAACTTAAGTGGTCTCTTAATTCTTTTTCTAGAGCTGTATTACTGCCCTGAATAATTTCTAAACATATTTTAGTAATTACGATTTTATTACATGCATGAGATTTCACAAAAAACAGAACATAAATCGTCTGTTCCTACAAAGCACATCAGCACATTTTTTTATCATGATGCGTTGTGATTATATAGTTCTAATATTTTACTCAATCCATTATATCGGTGTAGTAATTGCCTCATATTTTGTTTCAGAGACATATATGGGCCTAATATTTGATTCAATGTTAGACTGTTAGAAAGCCCTTAAAAGGCCTAATGTTATAAAGGTTCAATAATGGACTGTTTAAAAGCCATTAAAAAGGTCTACTGTTATTAAGGCTCAATGTTGGACTGTTTAAAAGCCATTAAAAAGGTCTACTGTTATTAAGGCTCAATGTAGGACTGTTTAAAAGCCTTTAAAAAGGCCTTATGTTATTAAGGCTCAATGTTGGACTGTTAACGTCCATTAAAAAGCCACATTATGATAAAGTCTCAATGTTGGACTCATATTTAACTCATATGTGTTTATGTTTAAGTATAATGCCTTATTTTATGTGTTGTAAAATGTAACATTAATTCAGTATAGATGTAAATTTAGTTTGGCCTCCAGGAAATATGTGCCTTCTGCATCCACAGTAATAAAAGAAGATGAGCTAAGATGATGCTGATGAAGAAGGAGAGCCACTGAGATCCATTTTAAGACCAAAGAATGAGTGAGAAATGTCTGCAGATGATGAGTGAGAATAAGAAATGAATGAGAGGAGAGGAGGAGGTGTGAGGAGACCGGAGGAAAAGTGAGGTGGGAAAGAGAGACAGAAGAAGTAAAAGGAGAGTGGTAAAAGAACAGCAGCAACCACATCTGTAAAAAAGTGAGAGGATTAGGAATAAGGAGAAAGGAATGATAGTAGGAGGAGGACGAGAGAGTGTGTGGGGGGGTGTTAACCTTGAGAGAGCTCATCCATTATAGGCAGACTGCTGCTCTCTCTGTCACACTGTCAGAGAGACGCCACCTCTACAGCACAGAAAAGGTCACCTACAACTCTACTCCACCAGAACACACACACACACACACACACACACACACACTGCCATGCATACAGTTAGGCCCATAAATATTTGGACAGTGACACAATTTTCATGATTTGAGCACTTCATGACACCAGACATGGAATTAAATTGAAACAAATGATATGCATTTAAGGTTTAGACTTTTAGGTTTAATTCAAGGGGTTGAACAAAAATATCGTATGAAGTTGAATTAAAAGCATTTATCTATAAAGCCTCCTCATTTCAGGAGATAAAAAGTAATTAGACAAATGATCTCACAAGCTATTTTGTGGTCTCCATATGCAGTAGACCACTGAAGTCGTGCGTCATTCTGTAGTCCTTGTATGGCTTCAATGTCCAAGCCTTTTTTTCCTAAAAGGAAAATGAATGGACTTTTCAAAAAATGACTCTATCACATTGTGTACTAATTAAATATGTTCTAAACCCTGTATGTTTAATTCAGTGTACATTTTACTCCCAAACATCACTGATGTGAGATCGTTTAAGAGTTGTAGCGAGAAAAATGCTAGCTTTAAGCTAATGCTACAGCGGAGTAAAAAAACTGACTTCCCAGCTCAGCTGCAGATATCAGCAGGGGACTCTTTTCGGCGCAACACCAGCAAACACTGGTCGTATATTTACAGCATATTACACACAGCTGATCCAAATAATGAACTAACTGCCCTTACTCGGGAGAACTGAGAGTGTTACAGCAGGAAATCACTAAAACATGACAGTGATACTCCACAACCATCTTTAAAAGAGTGTTCACCTGTTTAAATACTTTAATGATCCTCTGTAAAGAAGTACAATAATCTAAAACGCGATGCGGACAGAGTTCCTGGTGTAGCGCATTTTTTTAATTACTATCCTTAAATGATCTCGTAATTCAGAGGATCCAATGATATTTAGGAGTTAAATGTACACAGAATAAAACATACAGCGTTCTGAACATATTTATTTACCAGATTAAATAATTCGCCATCAGTTAAACAGGTAAAATGGTCTGCAGTTAATTCCAGGTGAGGCAATTGCATTTGCATGCTTTTGCTGTGAACCCACAACATGCAGCTAAAGGAGCTCTTAACAGAAGAGAAACAGACCATCATTAGCCTGAAAAAAGAAGAAATGCACAAGAGAGAAATGTTACAGGTGGCCAAATCAACAGTTTGGTACATTCTGGGGAAAAAAGTGCATTCTGAAGTTCTGAAATTCTGAAGTGTACTTTCAGAGTACTTTCAGCTCAGATTCATTGAAAGTGGTTGTCTGATGTCTGTTTGCATGGACATTTCCAGTCAGACACACTGCACTGTCCACTGTGTGTGGTAATGACTTCTATGGGGTATTCCTGGTTTGTGCCATATGTCTTTTTTATGTGTGAATGTAATGATGATGAATGTAAGTGCTTGGGAAAAATGACATATCTGGCAATGAAATTGCTCACCAGATGATTGACCAATTACTTTTGAGCCTGTAAGCACTGGAACCTGGATGGACTGGATGTGTAAAACTGGAGTAATGCTATCTCTCTCTCTTTCTCTCCATCTCTCTCCATCCTCAAAAACCTCTCCTGTAAAAAATAAAGCAAGCAAGAAAGAAAGAAAGAAAGAAAGAAAGGTGTAAAATGTTCCAAATGTTCCATTTCAAAAATGTTTGAAATGGTTTTTAATCCCATAAAATCACAGTAAAGCAGAGTTCTCAGAGAGGTGCAGCCAAGTGACTTCAGCACAGCTGACCTTCTCCTGAGTCTGATGCCTGTGACCTTTTGCACAGCTGTACAGATGAGCTACGGTTCTCTATGTGCCTTTAAATTCTCTCTCTTTAAAGACTCATCTACAGCTGCACTGCTCGTTATCTCTCAATCATCACTTAATACTACCAATGAGTGAAACCTGCTGCTGGAGGAGACTGCTCTCTTACTGCTCCCTGTCTGATCCAGGACCTGTGGTAATCATTTCTGGCTTTGTTTAATACACTATATTGCCAAAGGTATCCACTCACCTGCATTGCTTTATTTGGTGATGTGAGGCTTGGATGGAGCTGTTCGGCCATTAAAACCCATTCAACAAATCTCTCTATGCTCTAGTATTCTTAATTTAACCTGAAGCTACATGAAGTTTGGAGGGGTGTAGTGATGTAGTTATTTTACACTGACAGAGCACAGAGTTGCTGTCGTTCCCAGTTTCTTCCACTGTGTTATAATATCACTGACAGTTGGCTGTGGAATATTTAGTAGTGAGTAGTGAAATTTCACGACTGGACCTGTTGTTGCACAGGTGCTGCATCCTATCACAGTACCACAGTGCTGGAGTTCTTTGATCTCCTGAGAGCCTGAGACCCATTCTTGCACTAATGTTTGTAGATGGAGTCTGCATGCCTAGGTGATTGGTTTTATACACCTGTGGCCATGCAAGTGACTGGAACCTGTTTTTGTCATAGGTGAGTTTTGTTTTCATGTGTTAACATTCTTTTTAATCTGCACTTGCCTTCTTCTATAGATTTGTTTTGATATCAAGAAATGACAAAAAAGGTTAAATATCCATGTTTTCAGTAAAAAAAAAAAAAAACAAGTAAGTTCAGGAGTAAGATTAAAATCACAATGAATAAAATATCTCCTCCTATATTTAAACACACCATATGCATACGTTCTGTTAAATATTCAAAAAATTCTCTGAGCAATTTGAAAACTCAACAGTATCAAATATTCTGCAGCTAAATTAAATTGCATGTGGTAAATTAAATTAAGTTTAGTTATCACTAGTTATAACAAGTAATTACTTGTTTTATAATTTTAAGCTGGTTTAGCTTTTCATTTTTCACAGTGCAAGAAAGCGTGATTGGCTTAGATAAAGCGGTACCACTTTAAAATAAGACTTCCTTTATAAAGGGTTAATAAATGGTTTACAATTAGTTTATTAATGATTACTAATTAGGTTGTAAATGCCTTAAAATCGTTAATAATCAGTTATGTTTCTGTGGGTTCACTATTTGGCAAACAGCAGTTCTATGTACATTTCTACGTATGAATATAACTGATTATTAATGATTTTAAAGGCATTTACAACCTAATTAGTAACCATTAATAAACTAAACCATTTATAAACCCTTTATAAAGGTAGTCTTATTTTAGAGTGGTACCGATAAAGCATATGCTAGCATGCACATGCTTCTTTTTTCTGGCACTAGTTGCACTTATTGTTAATGACCGAATGGCAGAGAAGTATTAAAACAGAAATAACCCATATTTATCACTGATGGTAACTATGAACCTTTTTAGGTAAATGTTACCATCTAAAAACACTGAACATGAACAGATCCTGCCTACTGTAAAAGACTGAAAACTCCAGAAATTGAACTTCAGCTTTAAAATGGCCACAAACCCTGGCAGGAGGCTGAATTCCACTCAAAGGAGCGACAAGCTCAAATCTGAAATTTCCACACATTGATAAGCTCTGATTTCCCCAGATGCACGAAAGCGAATGATCCATAGAATTATTCAATCTTTTCTAATGTCATGCTGGAGCCAAGTCTCATGCTTGCTTTGTGTGTTTTTTTGCACCTATGAAAGAACCCTCATCCTCTCGTTTCCTTACTGTCACTTTGTTACACACACACACACACACACACACACAGACTCACACATGGTGGTTTAATAAAAGAGCACACAAACACACATCCACACTGTAACAGTGGTCCTAATGAAGTACATCTGGTCTTCACACCCTCCCACTTACCAAGTACACTGAGTGTGTGTGTGTATGTGTATGTGTGTGCCCTTTTATTAAAGCCCTGTTATCTGGCTGATTATCTTCTGAAAGCACTGCACTGGTGTTTCCACTCCTACATCATTATCAGCTCCTATACCATGTGTCAAACTGCCTACATCACTCGCTAGGAGTTTTACCCAGTGTGTGTAATCACTGTAAGCTTTTTTAAACTGTACATGAGGGACACTGTTGCATGCTGCGGCTTTTATGCTTCCACATAGGATGGGTCGATCACTTAAAACAATATTATGTAGAAAATAACAGCTTTAAAATAGTGTGGATGCTTCATTAACTGTAATACGTAGAATAGCATCTATATCGCTGCTACTCTGGATTTGCCACACCAGAAATTTCATTGTGTAACACAGTTGAGAAGAACAACGATTGCAAGAACTGCGGAAAACTGCATATCCTAAGCCATATTGGTGTAAAATCATTCATCAGTGATTAATTAATTTGAACTGATAATTCTGTATCTCTCGACTCATCCAAAATGCATTTATAAAAAGTTTCCTTCTTGATGGGTGGCTAAATGCAAAAATACCAATTATCACATGATTCTGCTACAGTATATACAGCTCTGGAGAAAATTAAGAGACCACTTCAGTTTCTGAATCAGTTTCTCTGATTTTGCTATTCATAGATTATATGTTTGAGTAAAATATACATAGTTTTTTTATTCTATAAACTACAGACAGCATTTCTCTTAAATTCCAAATAAAAATATTGTCATTTAGAGCATTTATTTGCAGAAAATGAGAAAAAAAAAAGATGCAGAGCTTTCAGACCTCAAATAATTCAAAGAAAACAAGTTCATATTCATAAAGTTTTAAGAGTTCAGAAATCAATATGTGGTGGACCCTGGTTTTTAATCACAGTTTTCATGCATCTTGGCATGTTCTCCTCCACCAGTCTTACACACTGCTTTTGGATAACTTCATGCCTTTACTCCTGGTGCAAAAATTCAAGCAGTTCAGCTTGGTTTGATGGCTTTGATCATCTTTCTCTTGATTATATTCCAGAGCTTTTCAATTAGTTAAAATCAAAGAAACTCATCATTTTTAAACGGTCTCTTACTTTTTCCTAGAGCTGTATATGTTGCTAAATTCACAATTCCCACAAGGGGAGCCCAAGAGCAAAAATACCAATTCTCACATAATGCTGATACAGTATATGTAGCCATATTTGTATAAATCAATCATCAATCAACTTTCAGTGACAGTTCTGTATACCTCAGCTTGTCCAGAAATGCATGTGAAAAGATGGGTGGCTAAATGCATTAGAGAAAAATACCAATTCTCACATAATGCTGCTCTAAATGTTTTTTTTTTTCTAATTGATGAATGATTTTCAGAAAGTTTAAACCCCCTGAAGATATGAATATCTCCCCTCTCGTTCTTCTTTCACCCACTCCTAACTGTTGTTATCAGTCATAGTGACACAGCTATTATGCACTTTATGAGCACTCTTGGCAAATTAGGATTTAATCGACTGATTCATTGACGTTGTCTCCTGAAAAGTGTAATTCTTATATATGGTAATCCTTTAAAAAGTAACACAAACACTATTTTTTGTAGATAAAGTTAGTTTAACAAAGTCTTGCCAAATTTTGAAGCATCTGTTCAGGAGCTATTGAAATGTAACAAATTCCATGGTGTATCAAATACTTAAAAAAAGCCAGGGACAGATTAATAAATGATGTGCAACCACCAGTCAAAAACGAACCAACACATTCAACCTGTCTCTCAGCTTTATCTGTCCTGTTTGTTCAAAAAAACAAAAATGATTTGCAATGAATCAGATTATCAGTTAATCTTCTGTCCAGATGGAAAAAAAAGCAGACGAGAGATTATTGAGATTATTATACCATTTTATCTTATATTCGGCACAAATTTCAATATTAAAGACATAATGACAAATTCTGTGAGGAGGTGTTGATTGGTTAATGTCTCTTAACTCAGTACTCAAGTTATATAATATAGAATCTTGTAGAAAAAATTCAAGGACAGTAGAGACAGTTACTCCAACAAAAGCAGGATAATATCCTTTCTAAGACCTCAGATAAACTTATACTTATACCTATAGTGTTGGTTAAGGCTTAAATCACAGTTCAATACTATTGCACTATATGCAAATGTAAAATCCGAAAACAGAATTTCTAAGACGAGCTAACACACATTTCTCAAACATGAATACTATCTCTTTATATTGATTATCACTCCCTCCAGGAAACACACAACACTTTAGTTATTTGATCACTGATGGATTTAATTGAATCTTTTTGTGCTTGCACTTCACTCTTCTTTAATCCACCATCAAACTGTTTAAATACACAGATCACAAAACAAGCACATGTTACAATGATACATACATCAGAAATCGAATGTTAAAATGTGCATGCTTGAATACAGCATTAATACACACAACCAAGAGGGAAACCTCTGTACAGGCGATGTAAATCCATTTTAAACAGTCTTCAACTCTCTTTACTCTTTTAATGGGGTAAATAATCTTCTCCCGACTCACACATCTTCACAGCGGAAAATAACAGCACTAGTAAAAAAGGTCCGTGCACAACACAGGTTGCAACTTACACTGTAAACCCACACGTTGTTTGAACTTAAATGATTTAGTTCTGTTTTACATAAAATTGGATATTTCTAAACAATAATCAACTATTTTGAGTTAGTTAAACATTTGTGGGCACATATACTGAGATCTTTCAGTTAAACCAATTTATAATAACTGAGTTTAATCTGTTGCCATTGGCAGCTTCGTTTCTGACACTCACTATCAGTGTGTAGTGATTCCCCCTGGGCTACCTTAGAAATGAATCAAGTTCCCCTTTAGTTGTAATAACTTGATATTCTAAGTTATGCTAACTTAAGTTTTCATTCCCCATTACTTAAAAAAATTTAGTAATCTCAACTTATCCAGTCTTACAGTATTATAAAAATAAAAAAGTTAAATCAACTTCCCCTTTAGTTGTAATAACTTTATGTTCTAAGTCAGGGGTGTCCAAACTACGGCCCGCGGGCCATTTGCGGCCCGTTTGCTGTTTTGGAGCGGCCCGCGAGGTATTTTAGAAATAGAATGAAAGTTGGCCCGCTGTTAAGCAGGTTTTTATAATGTGCGATTCAAAGTTTGAATGCTAGGTGTCAGAAACAGGCCAAAGAGTCTAAAAGCGGAGAGGGTGCGCATTTCTAGCGCAGAAAAACGAGCCAAAGAGTCTAAAAGCGGAGAGGGTGCGCATTTCTAGCGCAGATAAACAGGCAAAAGAGTCTAAGAACGGAGAGGGTGCGCATTTCTAGCCCAGAAAAATGAGCCAAAGAGTCTAAAAGCGGAGAGAGTGCGCATTTCTAGCGCAGAAAAACGGGGGCAAAGAGTCTAAAGTTGCCGTAATTAAGGAGTTTAATATTAAGAGACATCATGAAATTAAGCATCAATTTGAAAAATCTTAGTTTACACAACACTGTCAAAGATAAAGATAGCAATTCAAGTAAAATGGTTTGTAAATGAAATAATCAGGAACAAAGTATTATTTAAAGTGGTATATTTCATTATTTGTTTTATTACAGAGTGTGGCCCGTGACTTCAAATATATTTCTCCTTCTGGCCCCCAACAAAAAAAGTTTGGACACCCCTGTTCTAAGTTATGCTAACCTAAATTTTCATAACCCATTACTTAACTTTTTTTAAGGCAATTTTTGTTAAGTAAATTCAACTTATCTGGGCTTACAGTGTAGTTCCTACTAATATAAATTATACTAATATAAATTTATTACCCTCAAAAATAAATTAAATAAAGGATTAACTATTTTTACAGAAGATAACAAACAAATTCCATTAATTATATTTATGGCAATTAAATTGATGTAAATTAGAGTTGATACTTTTTTGCATTTGCAACCTGTGCAAAGTTTCCATTTCAGAAATTCAGTTATAAGGTTTTGTCACAACAGCAACAAACTGTCAGCTGCACGTCTCTTTCCTTCTGCAGTGCGCAGCTCTAAACTGGCCCACAATGCCACATTACAGGCCCCGTCCTTCCCTCTCATCCCTCCCTCCGCTCCTCTCTCTCTCATTATCCCTTCATTTTGCTGAGAGTGGAACAGGTGGCTGAGAGGCTGAGAGAACTGCACCTCTGAGACCAGGAGAATGCAAATCTCTCCTGCAGCCGGCACCAGCAAACCAAGACTTCCCTGGACCTCCAGAACATCGAGGACTGCAGAAGTGAGAGTGAGCACTTTCAGACTTCTTCTGCTCTCTTAATGGTTTGTTTGTACTGTAGTCAGGCTTTTATACACTGCTTATCATAAGTGCAGGGACATTTACACTCATTGTCAAAAAGCAGTTGCTCCCAACTGAAGGAACGATCATCAGGAATTAAACTTCAGGTCTTCATTACAGACACTTTTTCTGCTCAATCTTAGATTAACCCTTGTGTGGTGTTCGGGTCTGTGGGACCCGTTTTCATTTTTCATCAAATGATACAAAACAAAAAAAAAAATCTAACTCAAACTCATTGGCATTGGCTCATTTTTTGTGAAAAACAAATATCAAAACACATTTTCGATAAACACACACTGTACACCCCCCCCCCAACACACACACATACACACACATTTATATTACATACAGTATGTTTGGCCAAGGGCTAATAAACATTGCTTCATTTGTAAATTTGAAACTAAACAAAATTTCTACTCATATCTTGAGTTTAAATCATTTTCTTTTACATTTTATTAAAAAACTAATAAAAAAAGAGTAGCACTTTTTGAAAGAAATGTAACATAAGAAAGGTAAAGGGCAAATATTAACCATGTAAGCTGTTTATATTGCTTGCAATTTAGGTGAAGCAAGCATGTGTAAAGCATTTTAATGTAAAATTGCTTAATTCAAAATTAAATACAAGTAACAAAGTAAACGAGTAACAAAAATATGAACACCACACAAGGGTTAATAAAGTGGTTGCTATTCCAACTGGACAAAAAACCTTTTTTAAAGATTCAGATGCTATGCCATTGACATTGCCAGCCGCATCTCTAGACCTATCCCTAATTAAAAATGTGTGGGATGTTATTTGACACACTATCAACACTCCAACCCTACCACACAATCTGCAGGAACTGTGGGAGAATTTTGGAGCTGCATGAGACAGATTATCACAGGACTCCAGTAGAAACTGTTATACATGCATACATTATACATGTATACATTATTTCTGTATGTGTAGCTCAATACATTTTGTATAATTTGTTGTACTTTGTAGCCTTCTAGAAGTATTCCTTCTGAGTGTGTCGCTATCCGACAATATTTTTTTAATATATTTTTAATTCAAACATGAGCCAGGCTTATAACATGAATAAAAGTGTTAATAATTCCACTCTTTTCTGAAATAATCAGTTTGATGTAATGAAAAATGCTGTAAATGTTATATGTAAGTGTATTTAAAATAAACTGGTGAATTTACTTATTAGGGTTAGGGTTAGGTGTAGGGTTAGGTTCTAATGGACCTTTGAATCATTTACATTTAACATGGGGTTAATTTGCTTTTAATTGACATTCAGTTGAATTTTAGTTGAATGTCATTTGAGCATCAACAAGGCCATAAAATGGTCAAAAGTGTTGGCAAATTTTTCAGTCTGGGCTACTTTTTGAAAGAGAAACAGTACAAGGGAACCAGAAAATAATGTCAAAACATATTGTTTTATCACCTTTTGGCCCAGAAGAATGTTTCATAATGCCTTGTTATTCTGAAAGAAGGTAGAAGTTACCAGGTACAACAAGTTATTGAGAATTTAAACTAATATAGGTAATATTTATTAAGCTGTTTGGTAACCTGTGTGTAACACAATATGCTAGGGGTCTTAGTATTAACAAAAGAGAGACTGGTCACTGAAGATGACCTGCTGTCATTGTTCTTTTGTCTTAGTGGAGATGACCAAAGAATCAGTGTGTGGAGGCACTGTGGTGAGCACCAAGATCAACGGTTTGTTGACACAAGTCACATGTCTAGAAGGTCTGGTGTCATGGTGTGAGGTACAATTTTCAGGTTTCGTACGATGCCTGAGTATCTTTGTCAGGAATGTTGACAGCCCAATGTAATGTAAATTAAAAAGGTCTTACTGTCACGTCTGGTGCTGTAGGTGCTTCCTTTCCTTCCTTCTCAGCTAAAAAACTACAATACCCAGAATGCACCACCCGCTGACATCACACACACTGCCGATCACGTGACACCTCACCTGCCCCGACCAGGAAGTCCCGAATACTGATCATTTCCCTGCAGTATAAAAGGACAGCTCACACACACACACCTGTTCCGCGTATTGCCTGGTTTTGCCCACATTACAAAGCGTTACTCTCTGTGATTGTTTTCTTGTGTATGACCTTGCTTTTTGTTTCTCGACTACGATTTTTTGCCTTTGCCTTCTCTGTGGACTATTCGTGTATTACCTGGACTGTTTAACGTTTCTGATTTTGGATCACCTCTGACACTGCCTGCCTCGTGTATGACCCTTGGACTGCCTCTCCACTCTGTTATGGTCTATGCCTCCAGGTATCTGTTTGCTGGCGTTCTATACCCATTGCTGTTATATGTATAGTGTTTGGTGTGGTGCAGTGGATAACACCACCACCTGCCAGTGAGCTACCATGTGGGAGACTGGGGTTCAATTCCAGGTCTGGGTGACTATGCTGTGCTACACCAATAAGAGTCCTTGGGCAAGACTCCTAACACTACATTGGCCCAACTCTGTAATAGGAATAAAAATAATTGTAAGTCGCACTGGATAAGAGCGTCAGCTAAATGCCCTGTAATGTAATGTAATGTAATCTACTTTTGTGCCCTGTGGGTTTTTAATAAAATCTCTATCTGGTTCCACGAGTGCCTGTATTCTGTACCCCACCATGACACTTACTATGATCTACCTTTTGTTGTATGAATGTACCAATAGAAATCAGCCAAAATGTGCTGTAATTTAATTATTTAACTGTGTCTTTCACTGAAATCTAATATATTCTCTTTCTGCTGTAAATTTGTCATTTTGGAGACATTTGGATTTGGGTTTGCATAACAATAAAAGAAAACGTAAAAAATAAATTATTATTTAGACTGCTGTTAAGGTAATCCACTCTGATGTACATGGAGCTGTAGGATTTGTAAGATCACATCTGCTGGACTAACAGTTCAGTCTGTGCTGATTGTCTGGGTGTTTGAACTGTGTTTCTAGTCCGAGCCAACTATGAGTTATGCTGCTCTAAATATGCCCCCCCCTCTACAACCCACTCATGAGAGTAAACAACATTCATCATCACAGCTGTCATTTATTATAATTATGTTTAGCATCGTAATTACGGTTATTTCTTATTAGTAATAGCTTCTCTATCTTCTTTCACAAAGTATTCGAAGAACTGGAGTTAAGTGATTCTTCTGAATCAGCTAAATATATAAGACAATGAACATTCTCCTAAATGAAAGTGTTAACAGAACTAATTGGCTGCCGTTTTTTTTTTTTTTCATCAGTAAATGCCTGACATCTGTGACTAACGTCACTAACATCGCCAGATCTTCCCTTGTGGTGCTCTGGCAGGTGTGAAGTGCATCCTTTTTTAAAATCCTGTGTATATGTTGTTTTCTTTTTTTACCTCATGTTTTTCTTCAGTAAGTAAGCACCTGTTTCTCTTTGAGCTGCAATGATTGATTTATCCTGTCAAGTACTTTCCACTTGTAGGCCGGTTCTTTCTTCATGATCTCTTTCTGACCTGTGAGAACACATCCGTGGTTGCTACAGGATGAAATGCTATCCAGTGAGGATTCAGAGTGTGAGCAGTTAAGATGCATCACTTCACTTCGAAATGTAGTTTTCTACTGTTGTTGGCAGATACAGAATCAGTAAGGACATGTGGTGCAGTTCCACTGGCAGCCATACGTACAGACCCAGTTCACTATGATGTTCTCTATCTTTTTCTTCTTTTTCTACCTTTTCTTCATTCCAGCACTCTGTTCAACGTGTTCATTTTCATCTCAACTCTCTGTAAACATTGTATAAGAACTTCAACCATCATTTTCTATACTGTTCAATTAACCTTCAGCTTCACCTTTCATTTGTGGTATGATTTACCAGTTTACCAGCATTTTCATGTTGCAGGTCATGCTGGTCTAGTCTTCTGTGTGTAACCATATGGGAAACACCTAAGGCCCTATCTTACACCCTTTGCAAGGTGCGTCCCGATGCTCATTGCTATCTTACACCCCATCAATAGTCTATTTTTTAGCCCTACACACATTTTGCTAAAATAGCATCAGAGTTTAGTTTAGTATCTACGATGATGGGCGTGGTGGTCTGGAAGTGAGATATGTTGAGGTAAATATCTTGCATCGTTCTTTCTTGGTTGCAGGAAATACAGGTGCACCACTGACTGATTTAAACCCTGACAACAGTCAACAGTCATCCGCCCAATCCTATCTTAGTCATACAGGAGCACCGTGCACATTGTGTGCTATGCGCAGTAACTCCCCCATTCATTACACACACACACAAAATGCACTGTAGCCTGCAAATCCAACTTTTACATTAACAATAAACAGAAAAAAGAAATAAATAACATTTCTGTTCCCTTAAATGAGCACCTTCACAGTGTGAATGCACAGTTCAGATTTCCGCTACTTCCGCTGAGACGAGCAAAAGTGCAGCGTTGTTAAGATATCGACGTGCCAAAGTCAGAGCACACCTGGCTTTAAAGGGTATGACAACTGGTATAATGACTGGTTTATTTCAAGTTATGCCCAAAATGCCCTCATGGTTATCTAAGAGAATTATTATATGCCTTTTGCAAGTTTTTTGCAAGCCTATCTTCCAGCTACTTTGGTTCTGTAAAGGTACCATACAGAGACTGTAAAAAAGATGGACGCCATGTCGCTGTTCCCATTCATTCAATGAAAATGAAGCGAAAATCTTCCGCCATGTTGGTGATCCTGAAACCCGAGTCTGCGCAGTAGAGACCAGAGGAGGGAGAAAGACTGTGGAGAGACAGCCTACTCATTTAAATAAACCCACCCCTGAGGGCTGCCTCAAGGTCACAGGCTGCAGAGCGGAGCGGAGCTGACGGTCTGTTATTGGTCCCGCCCATAACCAGCCCTTTTACAATAACCACACCTTTTTAAATAGAGCTGAATAATGTTTTAAAAAACGAATTCTGTTGGGAAATAAAAATTTTGCTGTTGCATTTAAATAAAGGAGGTAGAATTACAGTATATTAGAAAAAAACGTGATTGAAAGTTGTCTGTTTTGCCATTGAAACCTATGGGGATGGGTGGAGTTACACAGCTTTCTGAAACCAAACAGCAGGGGGCGCCCGACCTGTGGTGGCTTTACTTTTGAGAGAAGATGCTCTGTCCAGCTATACACAGTCTATGGGACCATACAATGCATGTAAACTCATCTGTGTCTTTAAAGTAAGCTCTTGAGACAGGTCTTGTTTTTGTAAACTTTTCCGAGCGTTATTCTTGTATTATTGTCCGAACTTTTGCCTGTGATTTTTGACTACAATTTTTGTATTGCCCCATTTTTTTCCTTGCTTGTCTGATATTGTTGCCTGAAGTTTATTTAATAAACCTGCACTTGGATTCTGTCTTCTCTGGTTTGGTCGGTTACACAGAGTGTGAGGTTAGAAAACAGAGGTGCATTGGTTGCATTGAAATTAAAACCAAAGCTGATCTGGCATCTTACATAATTGCACCACACACCTTCTGAACATGTGACATGTGACAGTAAATCATTCATCTTGGTATACATTTTTTATATTCCACCATCAACAATACATAATATAATTTAAATGTTCACAGAATCTGGAGAAAACACTGTACAAGAAGTATGAGGCAGATTGTCAGTATTGGATGCTGGTGATCTTTGGGCCCTCAGGCAGCACTGCATTAAAATCAGGCTGTACTGATTCTGTATTGGAAATCAATACATGGGCTCAGGAATACTTCTCGAAAACACTGCCTTTAAAGATCAAAGAATCTATGTTTAATACAAAAGAAGAAGCCATATGTCAAAAAGATCCAAAAACACTGTTATCATCTTCACATCTCTTGAAATGTAACATTTTAATCAATCTGACTATTGAATGTTTCTACATTTCAGAGTTTCTTCTTCTTTTTTGAGTCCATTCTAAACATGCTTTGGCTCAGAGAACAATCAAACCTGTAACAATTCAAATAATTCATTCTGTTCTGTAAACCTGTTCTGTTTAGGGATGTCTGAAAAGATTTCTGTACACCATCCACATGAATCTTTTAAAACAAATAAAGCTTTAAATGAAGCTGCTGTGAGAATGTCCTGAGGAAAATCGTAATGGCTTTATTAGCTGAGCATGTTGAAGAAGAATAGAGGTGGAATCTGTGTGTTTATAAATAAGCATTTTGTTTGTTTCTTGGTGGCCACGTTCTTTTTGCCTCCTCCTCTTTCGACAATTAGCATCCAGTGAGAGAACAGTTCAAACCTCCAACTGGCAATTAAAGGAAAGACAGAAGAAGAGAAGTGCAGTCAGATTCTTTTTTTTTAATTGGGCTGGTGTGTTCCTGCTTTTTTCTTTCCCTTCTTGCTCTGACACACACACACACACACACACATACACACTCCTGCACACGCCAATGCTCAATTAGTCTCGGCCAATCAGTGGCCCAATTAAGTGTCTCAGTGACTGGCTCACCCTCTCATGTGTGTGTGATTAATCAGGAGTCATCTTCCAATTAGTGCTTCAGTAATTAGGACTGACAAACGCAAGGTGATGACAGCGCTGCCGTTTTACTGACAAAGAACACCAGAGAAAAAGAACAGAGGGACCAGATAAAGACAGTGGGAATGGATGTGTGGGGGGTTGTAGATTTTAGAACAAAATTAGAACATTATTATTACATTCAGTGATCATACCACATGTGTTCCTGTTTGTCATTTCTTTCCACCATTTGATTAAATTAACTGCTCTCCTCTGAAATGAACTGGAAGAAAACATAATCAATCAACTTTTAATATTATATTCATTGTTTATCCCCCAAAAAATACAAGATGCCATTCCATTTTCATGAGGAATTATGTTTAAAGATGTCACATCTTGGCCTCGTCTCGTGTCTCTGTGTGTCTTCCCCACGTGACCTGTGCTCTCCTGTGTCTCCTGTCTCAGTACTTTTCCATGTGTGTCTCATTTGTAGCTCCGCCCCTTCCCCAGGTGTTTCCAATTCTAGTGTGTTTGTGTTACTATAAATAGCCCTCCTCTGCCACCTTGTCCTCCGTCGGTCTTTGCACTAACCTCTGTTGTTTTGTCTCTCTGTGTTTCTCCGCGTTTCTATAACCCTAGCTCCGTGTTTATTCCTAGTTTGTTTCCTGTGCTCCTTATTTCTCTGTTTATCTCCAGTTTATGTTTCCAGTCCCTTGTTTATTTCTGTTAACTCCTTGTATTTAACCCTGCTTTGTGTTTATTAGTTTATTCCCTTGTATTTATTTCCCTGCCCTGTTTGGTTTGTTTATTTTTATTATATTCTCTAGTTTGTTTTAGTTCTCTGGTTCCTCTCGTTTGTTTTCTGGTTATTTTCAGACATTTAGTTTTTTTCCCTAGTTCATTGTATATATCTCCCTGTTCCGTGTTTTAGTGTTTACTTGTTTCTTTGTTACTTGTTATTTATTTATTAAATTATTATTTATTGATTTCACCCTACCTGCACTTGTGTCCGCCTCCTCGTCTCCCTGCCTGGGTCAATCGTGACAAAAGAGATATTTTTTATTTTTTAGAATCTTCAGGAGAAAACAGCAACAGTCTTTGAAAAAAATCTGCTAATGCTGGCCAAATGATTTTTTTTATTATTTTTACCATCACAAAAATATCTAAGAATACATTTCCAGAATAAAATCACATCTTGACCTTTTGATGTCAGTTGATCAGGATAACATTTTTTCTTCTTCTTTACATTTACATTTATCAATTGTGTTTAATATTATTAACTTTTGAGTAACCAACATGTGAGATCTCTTTACCCCTAAACAGGAAAGTTTCTAAAAAATAATGGAATAAATAATGAAATAACCATTATTTAATTGTCTCCATGAACGAAAAAAATAAATTTAACTTTTTGCTTTCTGATGCACAAAATGAAACTTGAGTGCTTGATGTGAAGACACATATAACTATCATGGCTACAGCAGCACTGTGCATGAGACTGCTGATTTTTGTTCAGAAAAGAAAAATAATGATAAGAAAAAAATTTTTTTCTGGGTGTCACAAATATATATCAATATCTTTCTTTCACAAAGGTATCTTTACATAAATCTAGCTAGCCACCAGCTTTACTGTATGTAAATAAAACAAACAGAAAAAGTGATTGGAAAACTCATCAATTGTAATGTTCCATTGGAAAGCTGCAGCACCACTATGTTTACATACAAGCAACAGAATGCACTTGAATCAGTCAACATCTAAGAACATTTCAGACTTCATCTGGTTCATCAGGTTGTTATGCAACCAGTGATGTCATCTGATCATTTTTTTCAGTAACAAGTAATCTAATGCGTTAAAATTAATGCTTAAAATAACACGCAAAACATGCAGCAGGAACTAGCACCTTAAATTCATCAGAGAAAAATCTACTGGTCAAAACAGACCAAAGTAGGGAGCTTTATATTCACTGTGTGTTGTTCAAACAGCAGGTCTTCATAACTCACACTCAGACTCAAAATCTGATTTATAACGGAAAAAAAGGTGTAAAATTAGATACAAATACCGACCACAGGGTTCTGTACATAGCTGTGGTGATGCTATTGTCTCTACACCACACACACCACTCATGAGCTTTTTTTAATCCAAATATAAGCAAAGTATGTTGTGTGGCCCTGTAATGTCAGTGATTTTAGCACAGGCAGTCTTTAAACACTATTAAATAAAACATTTTAATTATATAATCAAACATATGAACAATCATAACTGAACGACTAAATGGCTAATAACCAGGCTGAAGCCTCTTCAAATAAAAGTCACACAAATGCTCATTTTGAATTTTAACAAAAGCACCTAAGTGACTCTCAGCCTGTCTGACACAGATTCTTTGATCTGATAAATTCAAGATTAAACAATTTGGTTAAAGCGCAGTTTCTGAAGCCTTCTGAAGGTTTGCACTCAGGATCTTTTGGGGGGTAAATGTGACATTTGGGGGTTGGCTCAGGGGACGTGAGAGGCTGGATGAGCCTCTGTTCTGATCTATTTCTTACCAACTGATGAACTCGAGGGACTTTGCTATGGACTGCGTATGTCTTACTGTTCAGTCTAGCTGGTGGTAGCTCTAGCCACTTTTTCTAGTCAACCCTGAGCAAAAAGTGTAAATATGTCAGTGTACTGTTTGTTATTTTTGGTAAAGAAAATCAAACTAAACCCATTGAGATCTCACGTCTGCTGTGAAACTCCATCATTTCCCTCTACAGCCTGCTATTTAAACGAGGATCCTCCAAACCACAAGACTTACACTACCACAGGTTTTAAATACAGAATTATTGGGAAGTATAAAGGTCCATCATAAAAATATCTGGGAAAAGTGAAAGGTTCAAACGACCTGTATGTGTGTGTGTGTGTGTGTGCAGTGTTGGAGAGGCAGCAGGCAGTGTGTTTAAGTGAGTGTGTGTGTGTGTGGAAGAGAGAAATCCTGTAGGGAGACTAAAAGCTTTAAGAGCACAAGTGCTTGTTTCAAGTCACTGCTGTATCTTTTTGTGTTCTTCTTGTTCAAGCAGAAGATCCATCTCAGATTGGTTGGCCCAGTGGGTTAAGAAAACACACAAACTCACACACACACGCACACACACACACACACAAACACACACACACACTCTAACTCTCTTTGCTCTCCAAGAGCCTCTATTAGATCACAAACGATAACTGTGGCTTCTCCAGCTTCTCTTCTCTCTCTCTCTCTTGATTCCTCTCACACACATACACACATTCTTTCTCTCTCTGTACTCTCTCTCCCTTTCTCTCTCACTATCTCTGTATGTGTGTGTGTGTGTGTGTGTGTAGTCTGAGCCCTGTTCAATGACTCGAGGAGAGTGTCATTTCTCAGGTTGTTCCCGGCGGCTTGGCGTCAGGCTGTGGAGAACAGAATGAGATGTTTGAAACAGACTGTTCAATTAGGCGCGTGCTGCTGTGAAATTGCCTCCAAACGATAAGCCTTTATTATTTCTGCTGCCTGCCCAGAGCTGTGCATTACACACACACACAAACGCACACACTCTCACACGCACAAGACTATCCAGATGTGTTCTTATAGGTGAAAATGCACTATACATGTATCTCCAAATGTTTGTGTACATCACTTCAAATTAATGCATGTACTGTAACTACTTTAACCCTTTTACTTCTGCTCACTCATTTGGTAAAGCACATTTTCAGTCACTTTATCTTGTTAAAGACGGTGTTGAACTGAACTCAACCTGGTTGTGCCATATCTACCAATCAGCAGAGACAAAACAGTTGAGGGCGCTGTATCTACAGCTCTGGGGAAAAAAAATAAGAGACCACTTAAAAATTGAGTTTTTTATTTTTATCTTACCAAATTGAAAACCTCTGGAATATAACCAAGAGGAAGATGGATGACCACAAACCAAGCTGAACTGCTCGAGTTATCCAAAAGCAGTGTGTAAGACTGGCGGAGGAGAACATGCCGAGATGCACGAAAACTGTGATTAAAAAATAGGATTATTCCATCAAATATTGATTTCTGAACTTTATGAATATTAACTTGTTTTCTTTGCATTATTTAATTAAGGTCTGAAAGCTCTGCATCTTTTTTTGTTATTTTAGCCATTTCTCATTTTCTGCAAATAAATTCTCTAAATGACAAGATTTGTAAATATTTTATTTTTTTTATTTATTTGAAATGTTTTCTGTAATTTATAAAATAAAACAACAATAATCATTTAACTCAAACATATACCTATAAATAGCTAAATCAGAGAAAATGAATCAGAAAATGAAGTGGTCTCTTACTTTTTTTGTTTTAGAATTGCATAGTATGCCTTTAATAGTATGCCTTTTTTATTTCTCATTCATTAATCACTTTATATATGTGAGTTGTTTTTGAAGGTAAGCTTTTTTAGCCTATAATTTTAGTTTTAGATGTTTAAAAGAATGGAATTATGTAACTTTTTTGTATGTGTAGTTAGTGTTATGATATTACCACATGTGTAAATAAAAATATATATATTATCTTATCTTATTATAGTATTACTGCCTTAAAATAACAAACTAAATCACTAGTAGTAAATTACTGCCCATAGTATAGTATCTCAGGAGTATCGCAGTTATTTATCATTTTAATTAGCATTGTTTTAGCATAGCATTTTTAACAATGTGCAACAAATAAAATGAAATGAAAACTTTTTGTTACATTGAATAAGAACAATATGGACTTTCTCACTGTCTTAATTTAATGACAACAATAACTGCGCCTTCTCTCTCTTCTGTGTGTGTCTCACTCATTCATAATTTCAGCAATCTAATCATCATTGCATCACCAGCAGTATATTAGTATATTTTAATACTGCCACAGCTTAAAAAAAAAAAAAAATGTGTATGTGTGTGTGTGTGTGTGTGTGCCTCTGGACATGTCGTTATAGATGGACAGCACAGGGGTCATTTGTTTCTGACATGCATTGTTTGCTAAAGGTTAAAGAAAGAAGCGAACTCTCAGCAAAAGAGAGAACAAGACGAGTGAGAGAAAAAGAGAGAGAGGGAGAGAGAGAGAGAGAGAGAGAGAGAGAGAGAGAGAGGATCCACATGTGCAATTATCTACAGTCTCTCCATACTTCACACAATGGAGAGGAACACAGCAATTAGTAAAGAGATGGTGTTGAGCTGGAGAGGGTGTGGAGGAGTCTCTCTATCTCGCCCTATCTGTGTGACTCTGTGTGGTGTCCTCCTACTCGTGTGAAGAGGGCAGTGTTCTGTCATTAGGCAGAGAGACAGAGAGACACAGTGGCTTCTTCTCCAGCAGTGCTCAGACAGTCCTGCCTCACTATTACTCTCACCCTCCGCTGCTTCATTCCACTGGGAACGTCTCTAAAGCACCCAATGACCTTTTTCTTCACCTGAACATTAAAAACTGATCACAGCTGAACTGTTGCTGAAGATCTGTTGATGAGCAGTTATGCTCTTCCATCATCACTGTCATGCAAAAAATGACCCAATTTACAAGACCAATTACCCAACCCACTCTTTAGAACTCCCCCTATCACTAGATAAGGCCCAACACCAGGAGAAGGCAGGTGAAGACTAGCACATGCCTCCTCTGATACATGTAAAGTCAGTCACCGCTTCTTTTTAACTTTTGCTGCTGATGTAGCATTGCTGAGTACAGTAGCATCACAGCGCACTCGGAGGAAAGCGCAGCAACTCGGTTCTGATACATCAGCTCACAGACACCATGTGCTGATCTACATCACCCTTTAAAGTGATGTGGGGAGAGCGCCATCTACTGTACCCACTCAGAGAGAGCAATGCCAGTGGTGCTCTCTCAGGGCTCCGGCAGCTGATGGAAACTATGTAAATTGGATTTGAACCAGCGATCTCCTGATCATAGTGATTATTTTATAGTCACCCAGATGTACAGTATCCATGATCATCACAGAAAGTACTTTTTGAAACACTATTATCACTTCTTATTAATTACAGTCAGACGTAAAAGTTTTAATGTCCTTAAAAGTAAAATAACTAAATTAAATCTAAATATGAAACAATTCTACATATTTTAGACACAATTTCTCCACAATTATTTATTTGCCGAACGCATCATCAATAAAAAAATAGCTATTATGTATTTAATGTGCCATTACACATGCCTAAGTTATTTTTTTAATCACACAGGTGAATGTCTCAGCAGAGGATATAAACATGTTCTCACTAAGAAAATTAAAAATCACTTATTTGTCCAGGAAGTCTATATGAAAGCTGAGAAGCTGCACAAACTAACTTGTAAAAAAATATTTTTTGTTTGTCCGAAACATCTTTTGAATGGTGATGTGGATGTACAGGGATTGTGTGTGTATGTGTGTGTGTATCTGTGAGAGTGTGTGTGTGATCACTTTATCCTGATCTTGCTGATATCAGCACAGATTGCCCTTCCCTTCTGTGGGAGCTTCATCTGACAGTGAAAAATCCCTTCCTTAAGGCCCAAGCTGAGACAATGCAGTATATGTGCATGTGTGTGTGTGTGTGTGTGTGTGTGTGCGTGCATGGGTTTAGTAAGGGTCCACTCTTTGTGGCTTAGGCTCTCCTCAGACTAGCATGTATATATGTAAGCTTTTGTGCTCTTGCCAACATGTTAAAATGTATATTGTTTAAATGTGAAAAGTCATATAAAAATGATTAAATGATTATAAAATAAGGTTGATTAGACAGTGAATGTTTATTGTCACTACTGGGGGGGGGGGGGGGGAGGGTGTAAAAACCTCTGTTAAATTTCTGGCATATTTCTATCTTGGCAATCCTGACAACAGTCAATCATCAGACACCCATTCTTTTCTTTGAATTGTGCCAGAATACAAAATAGAATAAAATAACTTTATGCTACGTGTTTTAATATTAATCTTTAATATTAATATCTTAAGAGATGTTTGCAGGAAGATTGGGACAAGATATTGCCTAAAACCTTTTATTACTTGGTATCTAGTTTGTGTGTATGTCTTTAAGTATTGAAGGAATAATCTAAAAGTAATGGAAATATTACAAAGTGGTAAATGCTTTGTGTAATGTGACCAGACATAAACATGAAACATCTTCATTCTGCCTGTAATGAAATCAGAGTAATACATTTCATACACATGTGCAGCTCAGAGAGAGAGAGAGAGAGAGGAATAGAGTGAGAGAGAGAGCAATGGAGAAAGAGATTGGCAGTAGGTAAAGAATAATGATTGATGAGCATAGTTTGAATTCCTTCATCTCATCCTGTTCTTTTTCAACTAGCCATTCTGCTTTAAGTTTCAACTGTCTCTTCCTTTTCTTTTTCTGCTGATGTAGCTGAAATTAAGTGTGTGTGTGTGTGTGTGTGTGTGTGTGTGTGTGTGTGTGTGTAATATTCCATATTCTGATTTAATCTCCACTTTGAAAAACTGACCTACGTGGGCTGAAATCAATGTAAACAATTGTAGTTTTATTCTACTACACTTTGATTCTACTGCATGTTTTGTGCTTTATCTTGAACGCACAATCACATCTGAAAAATGTAGCTGTGATTTTTATTGCATGGACAAACGTTCAATGATTTAAGGGGTTACAAAGGGGTTAAACCTAAATGTTAATTTAATGTAATTTAACTTGTAACCAGTTATCAAGATATCAAGATATGGTTACAGTACAGGGGTTGTACAATGAAACTGAAACACCTGGTTTTAGAGCACAATAATTTATTGTCCAGACAGACAGTTCTGGTGGAAACAGGAGAGTTGATGTGCACATCTGGCGTGATTTGGGCAGCCGTGGTTTTATGTTTTTTGGATACAATC
Source organism: Astyanax mexicanus (assembly GCF_023375975.1). Taxonomy (NCBI): domain Eukaryota; kingdom Metazoa; phylum Chordata; class Actinopteri; order Characiformes; family Acestrorhamphidae; genus Astyanax; species Astyanax mexicanus. The sequence continues at coordinate 9,654,701 of NC_064412.1, forward strand.
CGGGTTAGCACCCGAACATCCCTTTCAGACAGCTTCCTCTTTCAGCATCCACAGTTAATTCTGTTGGATGTTGTTGGTCCTTCTTGGTGGTATGCTGACATTACCCTGGATACCGTGGCTCTTGGTGCATCACAAAGACTTGCGGTCTTGGTCACAGATGCGCCAGCAAGAAGTGCACCAACAATTTGTCCTCTTTTGAACTCTGGTATGTCACCCATAGTGTTGTGTGCTCTTACCCTGCTAATCAAACCTTCACACTCTGCTCTTACTGTTGCAATGTGCAATTAATGAAGTTTGGCCACCAGGCTGCTCCAATTTAGCCATGAGTTTCATTGTCCAACCGCTGTATATTTAATTACTATGGGCATGTATGTTAAATCCGTACTTTTAGAGAGCCTCAATTATATCTCTTTATTTTCTTTTTGTATAAACCAAATTTGGGTTATTAAATTATTATTACTATACACTTTCCTGTCGGCAATATAGGCATAAGTTAGACACCCTTTCCTGCTTGTTGGGATATGTATGGGTTCTATGTATTGTTTTGTGAATATGTTTTGCATGTGTTTGCTTTAGCTATTGCTGCTCCACTGGTGGTGCGTTAGCTACCCTGCTAAAGTTGTGGTAGAAGGTGAATAAGGGTCTCCGCCAGTGGCCTGCCACTATTCACTGTTCACGAGAATCACATTCCAAAATTGACAATAAAGAGAAACACCAGATACCAGATGGGGTGTTTGGTAGTGAGTAAGCTTATGGAACTGACTCACTATGAAAAAAATAGATATTGAGTAATGACCTTTAAAAACACAATAAATATTTGTACAGTCAAAAAGACAATAGGCTCATGTCTTCCCTGCAGTTTATCTGTTCATGCGTCGGACCAAAGAAGACAAGGATCTCAGTCACTAGAAAAAGAAATTGCAATGGCTAACTTGTATTGTACTGTAATGACAGTTGTATTGTAGAGTAATGCTGATCTGTTCCATTTATTTCAGCCCCTGAAATGAAATGACCATGTATGAAACTTTGTGGCTTTGAGGATTTGGTTCCTATATGGTTTGACCAATATATATGTAAATACCTTTGAATTTAAGCTGACATTTCTCTCATGAATGTTAACCTCACACTCGCTGTTTCATTTTCAGTGTCTGGAGAACAGAGCCAAACTGACTGTGTCACTGTCCAATTACAGTGAGGTCCATAAGTATTTGGACAGTAACACAATCTGAAGTGAAGGAATCAAGATGTGACAACTCTATCAAAAATTGCTCTTTTTGATGTTTTTTTAAAGAAGGAACACTTCTGACATCTACAGTCAAGAGATGTCTTTATAGATTTAAATTAATATAGATCAGAACTGCTTGAATTCAGGCATATGCTGCAAAACTGACAGGACAGATCTTCACTGTTCAGATGATAAATGACGAAAATAATTAAAAGGGGACATATTATGCAAAACTCACTTTTTGCATGCTTTTCTATTTCCACTTGGGTCCCAACTGCTTCAAAAACATCCATTCATCCATTCTGTGAATGAGTTGAAAGAGTTTGTTGTCAGGAAACATATACTTCTATGAACCGTTGGGATGGCGCCACCCCATCACCTGTCAATCCCCAACAGAGCCCCACCCACTAGTCAGTTAAAGAAACTCCATTTCGGACATTTTGGTTGAGAACCTCAACTCAGTACACAATAGCATTAGCCAGCAGACTTTGTCTGATGGTGGGATCTATGGCAAGTCAGCGTGGGTTTCATGACAAGTCAATAAATGAGGAAGATCTAAGTACTTCAAAGTCAAATAATGAGGTTTGTGATTCTATTGTAGTTTAGCATGAGCTAGCTTGTTGTGTTTTCTGCCATTTAGCACCAGCTAACACAAACTGTGGTAACAGAGCCTTTAAATTGTTCATTCTGAAAGGTACTCAAACTGGCAAAAATATAGCCGGTGAGATGTCTTTATGTAAGAGTGATGAACGTTTTGTGTAGCCCATGTTTTGTTTCATATTTCTCCTTTAAGCTAAAGCAGCCAACATCTTCTCAAAGGAAAGAAGTGGAATTATTTTAAATGGCCAAATCATCTGATCTCCAAACAATTTAGCAGCTGCTCATTTACTAAAGACAAACCTGAAAGCAGAAAGATCCACAAACATGCAGTAACCTAAGAGACTGCAGTAAAGGCTTGACAAAGCAAGGAGTAAACTTAGCATCTGGTGATGTCCCTGTGTTTCAGAGCATTTTTACACCTGAATGTTTGTTCCACTGTAAACATCTGGCCTAATTATTTTTTGTGTCACACTGTAGTCTAGCGAGCAGATTAAGAACTTATGAGAACACCCTGTCTTCATCACCTACGTGTGCACATGTGTCTCTCTATATTTCACATGGATTGGTTTGCAGAAAGTTGTCAATTTGTTGAGTTGCCTGCTATTTTGATTGGGTTTGTGCCAAAGTAAAAAAAAGTCAGAAACGGTCAGCAGAGAAGTTAGGCATTAAATTATCATCTAGCTTTAGTCGCTGACTAGTATCAGAAACTATCATAATGATAAATACTGTATATATGTTTTATGAGAATGTGATCTGACCATGATTAAACCCAACTATTAAAAATAAACTGACTGGACAAAAAAAGTCGCCATCTGGATTTAACTAAGCAAATAATGTGGTGTTGCTGTAGTTGTTCAGGTCTAGGTTCAGCAACAGTATGTGCTGAAAGAATGAGGTCAGCTGACTACCTGAATATACTGAATATAGACCAGGTTATTCCATCAATGGATTTTTTCTTCTCTGATTTTTTCTTCACGACCATATTCCAAGATGACAATGTCAGGATTCATGGGGCTGGAATTTTAAAGGGGGGTTCAGGGAACATGAGATCATCATTTTCACACATGGATTGGAGTATCCACCACAGAGTCCAGATCTTAACCTCATTGAGAATCTTTGGGATGTGCTGGATGGAGAAGAGCTGCTTTGTGCAGAGGTCAGACTCTACCATCATCAATGCTGCTGCAAGATCTTGGTGAAAAATTAATGCAACACTGTACTAAAATAAATCTTGTGACATTGCAGAAGCTTATTGAAACAATGCCACAGTGAATGGGTGCTGCAATCAAAGCTAAAGGCGGTCCAACAAAATAATAGAGTGTGTGACTGTTTGTTTGGCCAGGCAGTTTACTAAACAACCTGGTACTCTGCTGTTGCTCCAGTACTCTGGTATTTCTTAAATCATACCTTGATCAATGTATTTTAATTCCACTGTTGTGGTATACAGAGGCAGTGACCTGAAAATTTTAGAGCTAGCTAAACATATACTGTAGGTTGTGTTCTATACTGTCCCATGTAAACAAACCAGCATCAGACTCATGGAGCGTGTTTTTAATCTCTAAGTGCTGTGTTTCCTGTCAAATCCCTGCTTTTAACAGCTATCAAACCGTTGTCAGTTCTTTGTTGATTCACACCCAGCTTTTTTTTTCAGTCAGCGGTGAGAACATCTTGCTACAGTGATCTTTCTTCTTTATCAAACGCATTTCTTTTTCAACATACCACATCGCATTTTGACAAGTCACTGTAAAAACGAGAATTTTAACTCTGTATGTGTGTATCTGTGTGTGTGTGTGTGTGTGTCTCGCTGCGTGCATGCGAGAAGGTTTCTGAAAGCTCAGACACCGTCACTCAGTAGGACAGTCAGACTGGAAAATGAACCTGAGACGTTTTTTTGTGGGGTTCTGACTGAGGGACGTAGCGGCGGCTCATCAGAGAGCGAATTTCATTCGCTGGAGTGGAACGGCTCGGACAGAAGAGCATGTTTTGTCTCTCTAGATTCGCCCGCAGAGCTGGAATGAGGGAATCTGTGTTTCGTTTCATGTGAGCGCTTCAATAATATACAGCCGAATGCAATACAGGCCATTCATTTAGAAACATATTGGTTTTCGTTGGAAGTTTTTTTCTTCTTCTTCTTCTTCTAAATTTCTTCAAGGGAGAACTTTTTATACATTATTTTTTTTTTTCGGACAAGAGAAGAAATGAAAATTGTGTTTGTGAAGCCAATATGCATTTTTTCGCACACATGTTTGGTTAGAAGGATATATTCTGTGTGTTTATGTCCATTGTAGCAGCTCCTGAGAGCAGTGGGATATGGCTGAATAATGCAGAAGCTGTGTGAGTGTGTGTAAGTGTGTGTGTGTGTGTGTGTGTGTGTGTGTGTGTGTGTGTGTGTGTGTGTGTGTGTAAAATTTTGGGGTGGAGATGGGGTTGAGTCTCCTGCAGTGTGGATGTAATAGCTTCTCTTCTCTTTTTCACTCCTGCGCTCCTCTTCTTATACCTTATAGTTTATTCTTCAGTAGTGGACACAAAACAAGAGAAATGGACTCTTGAAAATGCCATTTATTCCTGCTTTTTAACAGTGTCTAAACAAGAGTTTCCATATGCATTTTTTGTATGTTAATACTTACATGTTTTACCAACAATTATAACTTATTTAATAATATGTAATGTTTAGAGACGCACTAAAAAAAAACTTTTAAGCAAATTTTCCTCCCAAAATCGCAACTTGTGTTCTCAGCTCAATTACTCAGGAATCCCTAACACATGAACATAATCCATATATGGTTAGAAAGGGCAGAACTTACTCTTTCTAAAAATGGTAATGCCTTTTGCACTTAGCATTTTTATTTATTTTAACTAAAAAGTTTACATTTTTGTATATAGTTTTCTTTGTGTGTTCTGATCAAAATACTGAAATGCATAGGCTGCTCTGAGTGTCAGGTTTTTAGTATCTACATGTGTCCTAGAGGTGTGATTATCAAGAAAAATAAATCCGCCTGATGCTCTCCATGTATTTTGTCAAAGTAATAATACGCCATGTAACAAACTATCGTCAATATTCATATGCTTTCATCTCATATACACTCTAGTCTATTCATTTTTGAAAAGATATCTAAGCTGTGAATATATTTAAAGTCTATACATTAAAAAAAAAATAAAAAAAACAGGTGCTTGGTAAAATTTTGACCAAAACATGACCAGTTTACGAAAATATAACAATCCTGCTACCTTTAACATTTTAAATCATTATATTTTTGAGCATAAACTCACCTTAGAACTGCTTTTTATTCACTACTACTCACATGAGTCACATCCGAGTGAAATTTACACAGATACACACAGAAAGACTTTTAGTAAAGAAACAGATGCTAATGCTATGTTAGCTTAGGTACTATATTATTCCTCTACAGCTTGTGTTTTTTAGTGGGAAAACAGACAGTTTGTGACAAATTAAAGTTGTAAAATATTCATTGCATCTCTTGTAATTTTTCAATACATAACCATGCATAATTTAATGGAAAAAACAAGTAAAAGTTTGGGCACAATGTATGCTAAGTACTTCGTAAAACTTGCTTTGACAAGTTTCACAGTGCATAAACACTTTTTGCAGATTTAAGAGTCTATGGACCCTATTCTAGAGATCTATAGTGCACTGGTCAATTGTGGATTGTGCAGCTGGATTTACGGCATGTCGATGTGTCTTTGGTATCATGAGGGCACAAAAAATATGCCTTGCGTGGCTAGAAACTGGCAAAAGGCATGATCTAATTCTTTTAATTAATCATGGGTGTGTTTTGGGTGTAATGTGAAATAAACCAATCAGTGTGCCAGTTGTCATTTACTTTAAGAGGCAGGTGAGCTTTGACTTTGGCACGTTCATATCTTAACAGTGCAGTGTTTTGTATGTCTCAGCAGACGATACTGATCTGCACGTTCACGCTGTGAAGGTGCGGCAGCAGCTTATTTAAGGGAACAGAAAAGTTATTCTTTTATTCTTTATTCTGTTTAATGTTGAGTTAAAAGTCGGATTTGTGCTCTGAAGTGCGTCTGTGTCTGTGTGTGTGTGTGTGTTTAATGAGGAATGGACTCTAATGATTGATTAGGTTGTCTAGTTTAATTTTAGTCAGTGGAGCGCCTGTGTTTTTCACCACCAAAATAAGAACATGCCATAAATTTACCTGAACACACCTCACTTCCAGACCACCACACCCATCAGTGTAGATTTATTCCTAAACTGCCTTGTGCAGGGTGTACAAAAGGGCCCTATGAATGTGTGTTTGTAAGGTGTTCTCCCATTTTCATTCCTTGCTTAATGTGAGGAGGAGATTTTTGGGCTGCCATTCATGCACTGTTCTTTTGAGGTATATGAGCAGATTGTTGGAGTCATAACAAAATGTTAAATTATGTTACATTACATTACTGCATTTAGCCAAATACTATTGGGGTAGTCTATTGTTAATATGAGGTAAATTGTCTGTTTTGTTACAGAATCTGCTGTTATTTAACTGAATCTTTCACTGTATTTCCTCTACCAGTGAAATGTGCCCGATGCCACTGGCTGCAACACAAGCTCAAAGCATGATCAAAGCACCCCAGTGTGTATTACACACACACACTTATACACACACTTATACAGTACACACACATGTCTTAAAATTAAATGTTCAAAAACAAACTGGTACACAAACACACAGCCATTTTCTGAGCTTCTCAAATTTTATATGTATTTATTTTTGCATTCCATTAATACACAGATTTGACACTCATACACAAATAACAAGGACGATGGTCATCTTTCTTTCTGTCTCAGCTCCCCCCCCCCCCCCTCCCCTTCTTTCTCACTCTCTCTCTCTACAAGCTGTGGACACTCTCCCTGACTTTTTTCTATTCTGTCCATCACTCTCTCTCAATCCCACACTTTATTTCTTTCCTCTTATTCTGCCGGGATGGAAGACCGGCTCTCCGGTCCGCTGCGACAATACATCATTAAGCTCCCCGCGATACAGAGGGTGTGTATTCAGAAATCTGCAAGTGTGTGTAGGAAAGTGTGTGTGTGTGAAAGGAGAAAGGGAGAGCGGGAGAAATGGAGTAGCCCTGTCTACAGCAGTAAAGGTGTGTAATGAATAAAATATGTTGGTTTTCCAGGCTGACTGACACATGGTAGAACTACAGTAGGGTAGTGGTGCAGCAGGACAGGAGCAGAGTATTTACACACCTACTGTCCATCATTAGCCGAATAGGGATATGTTCACACACACACACACACACACACACACACACACACACACATACGCACACATGCATTCCTGTCCTCTCATGTCTGAGGCCTCATTACTGTACACATTCCTGTTTCGAAATGCTGTTTCGAGAGCTTCTATGTCAACACTGTATTTGCATGAATGCAACAACAATGAGTTAAGACAGGTGTGATGCACACACATGCACAAAGGCACAAACACACACACACACACACACACACACACACATATAAACCAACCACTGAAAAGTGTATACAATCCTCATATATGGTTGTTTTGCAATGAAGGCCATGTAGAATGTGCAGTATCTCTGTAATGGTTGCAGATACATTAATTTTTTTTTTTCAATTAAATCAATGCAAAATATCAGTTTTTCCAAATAATTTTGGAGCATTTCTAATTCTACTCTATTTTTATTTGTATACAGTGCACCTCTTTGAGCTTCTGCCATTCTGTAGTGGTGTCAGAAAATGTACTGCAGAATTTAAAAGCAATATGAAGTATACAAATGGTGTACACTATTGGATATGGAATATATACACATAGATTTTCAGGTTGTTTTGAATATCTGAAGATCTGCATGCAAATTCTTTAAGGAAGATCCATGTCCATAAAGCTTGGGGATAGTTTTAGACACAATAGGGCATAGTTTTGGACAGAGTCAGTGTCTAATTGATTTTAATAATATGGGCACACTGTGCTGCTATAACTCAGACTTTACTAGTTACTCAATACACAACTGCTTCTTGAGCTCTCAAATAACCAAAATGTATCTGTTGATCATATGAAACCAGATTCATTCAATCACCATACACTATTTGTCACCATTCATAATCCCCTGAGTACTAACTGTGACAGCCGTGCTTCATTATTACTACCTTCATATGTCTCTATATTACATTACATTACATTTGGGAGACGCTTTTGCCCAAAGCGACTTACAATAGTGAAGTACAAAAGTAATAGAAGTTAAAAAAGGTAAAAACATCTTTAGATAGGGCTTAAAGGAGGTCAAAGGGAAACAATGGTATAGAGGAGTGAAGGAGGGGAAGAAGGAAATGAGGTTAGAAGTAGTTAGTTAGTTAGAGGTGTTAAGAGAGTAAGTGCTCTTTGAAGAGCTCTGTCTTCAGGAGTTTATAAAAGATAGTGAGAGATTCTCCTGATCTGGTAGTGGAAGGTAGTTTGTTCCACCAATGGGAAACTCTGTATGAGAACAGTCTTGATTGCTTTGTGTGAATGTGTGACAAAGCCAGGCAACGTTCATTGGAGGAGCTCAGCGTAAGCCTTCAGGAGTGAGTGCAGGTAGGAAGGAGCTGTTCTGCCATCACCTTTTAGCATCAACTGGTAGCCAATGGAACTCAATCAGCAGTGGGGTGACATGTGCCCGTTTTGGCTGGTTGAAGACCAGACATGCTGCTGCATTCTGGATCATTTGGAGTGGTTAGTAGGGCATTGCAGTAGTCGAGGCGTGAGATGACGACTGCTTGTACCAGTCAGCAAAGTATTGCAAAGTATTGCAAAGTATTGCCAATTCGAGGGATATATTACGGTTCCTGACCTTTAGACCTATTTTTCTTTTGTGCTTTGTTTTAAAGTTTTTAACCCTTTTTTGTTATGGTTTTCCCTTATTACTTTCTGGACCTGGACTACCCACCTCTATGTGTTTACATATGTTTACATAGGATCTCTGGTGGATTTTGCAATTTACAGTGACTCTAAGACTAGGTCAGTGGCTGAACTGCACTTAACAGGGCATTTCACATGTTGTAAAGCAATACATGACATTGCAAAGACTGTTATTAGTGTAAAAATGTCTTTATTTTAAAACTTTTCTAACTGTTGTCCGTCCAGCTGGTGTTGCAGTGCTATTAGCCAATTAGAGGTGATATGTTTGCATGTATTAATATTCATGAGCAAGAGCCGAAATCCTATTGGTTCTCCACGGGCCACTCTTCCACTGGACTAAAGCAGCATTATACCGGATCACCAGAGCACTTTTTTTTTTTTTTTTTAACAACTCACCTGGCATTCATTTATACTAGAGACCACAACTAGAATGAAACTAAAATTATGGAATAAGACCTTTATAAAAAAAAATGTCTCTTCTCTTTATATTTTACAGCAAGCATTTGACTGTTATTTGAAGTGTTACAACTATGCTTGGTGTGTTTGGTGAGAGAGGTGCACCGCAGAACCTTAGCCACTGCAGGCGGGGCCCTCAGCCCTGATGCGAGTGGAATAAACATGGTACCTCCAAGGTGCTTCATCACTTGCAACCAAATAATGGTGGAAGATTGCAGTCCAATCACGAATGAATCAGCCGAGTGTCCCTCACTCTGTGCTTGCTCAACCACTGGATCCTACATTACTGCAGGCAACAGGCAAATTGATATTAAATGTCTGTTTGTCAAAGCGTCCTCTCAGGAGTCAAGCTGATTCAAATGAAAATACAGCACACACACCCACACACACCCACACACACAGAGAGACAAAGATAGAGAGTGAGATAGGTCTGAAACTGGTCTGAAACATGATGCTGTTGAGAATGACTTATCAAGATTCTTATTTACAGGAGGAGAAACCCACTCTTTTCACTTTGTATGTTTTTTATCATTTATTTCTAATTGTATCACATTTATACCCAATTGCTTAAATCACTCAATAGGACTTCCCCAAATTCTAGTAATGCCCTCAACACTAGAAGGTGTTAGACTAGACTAGCATATGGTTCTTTGACTTCTTCTCCAAACGTGTGACATAATAATGGTTTGCATCTCAACATTATTTAAATATTTCTCAAAGAACAATCCCAGCTAGATGAATACTAACATTATGGAACGGTTAAAAGTAGCATTCCCAAAAAAGTAGCATTCCCAAAATCTCTCTCTCTCTCTCTCTCTCTCTCTCTCTCTCTCTCTCTCTCTCTCTCTCTCTCTCTTTCCCTTTCTCTCTCTCTTTCTCATTCAGTATCATGCCACGCAGGCTTGTATTCAGTGTACACAGTGGAACTGGTGATGAAGTCTTATCTGGTGTGTATGTGTGTGTGTGTGTGTGTGTGTGTGAACAAGCTCTGTAATAATCAGTGGTGAGGGGAGGAGCAGACGTTTTAACTAAAATCTTTTATAACGAGCTCCCCGGCTGTTTGACAACTGAACCAGCCATGCCACTGTGGTGCTCATTAACTTTAACACATCCTTGCTTACCTACGCACACACACACATACACACGCACACACACAGATGCACACACATGCACACGCACACACAAACTCCTTTAACATACCCCTGCTGTCCTGTCCCTTACAGACATACATTGCATTTATTCTGACTGTCTAAGCTTTCTATATGCTTACACCACCCTAATGCAATACTGCTGATGTGCACACACTCGTTTTATCAGTCACAGTCTCTACCCCTGTTCCTCCTCACACACCGATCTGTCCGTTACCTCTCAAGCATTCACAAACTCTGTCTGAGGAAGTGAAGGAGTGCTAATTCTCTACATAAATGCAGCACATCAGCTGCGGGAAAGAATTTGATGGAAGGATGAAAGGAGCTCAGGGAATTTAGGAAAACAAACACAACCTTTTAACTTGAAGGTAATTTGTCTATTAAAAAAAAACACACACACACACACACACTTAAAAGGTAATGCCTTTTTCTGCTTATTTAGTTTAAGACACTTCACAAATGCTCAGTTGTTTTTTTAGCAGCACTGCTAAAGCTAGACTGGTAAATGCTGCACATATCCATATTATGGAAAAGTTCAGCTGAAATTTTCTTTACTCAGTTGAAACAAAACAGTTTTCTTTGGAAAACATACACACTCCAGAATAATATTCTTTATGGGCCCTATTTTAGCAATCTGTAGAACACTGACTAATTGCAGATCGCACAGCAGGATTTAGAGCATCAGTGTGTCTTTGGTATTGTGAGGGTGCAATAAATATGCCTTGCTTAGCTTGAAATGTGTAAAAGGCATGTTCTAATTATTTTAATTAGTCATGGGTGTGTTTTGAGTGTAACGTGAAATCAGTGTGTCTCTTGCCATTCCCTTTAAGAGGCAGGTGTACTCTGACCTTGCTGTGTTCGTTTCTTAAGAGCATAACACTTTGAGCATCTCAACAGCGGATATGTGAACAAATCTGAAGAATTTTCTACAATTTGAACTATTAGTTTTTAGTATAATGCAAAGCTTACTAAAAATGAGAGTGCTTTTCATAATATCTAATAGTGTGTGATTGGTTAGACAGAAATCTGTTAATATGAGTGAAGTGTTAAAGCTATTTGGTGCAAAAGTTTGATATTGATATTGCTATATGTAGTTTTTGTTACAGTGCTTTGTGGATTGTGCTAAGTATTAAACCAGTATAGTTTACTGTAAACAAAAACAGTATTACTACTCAAATTAAATATGTTTTTTAAGATATGCCATAATCTTGATATGATAATGATCTGATAATGATCTGAAAAGTTAATTTAATAAGGCATATCTGTTCCCCAAATAAACTCTTTAAAATAAAAAAAAATACTTACTTACTTTTGCTATTTTTTGGCTAGCTGACTATCGAATACTGTAAACTATGGTAGGTAGGGGTTTGCTAGCTAAGGTGCTAATCTTGCTAGCCAATTAGCTTGCGAATTCACACTACTGTTTCAAGTTAACTTAAAAAGCACTTGTTCACTAAATTAATATTATTTTAAATAAAAAATAAGAAGCATCTTACCTTTAAAAACTGTGATTTTTCACTCCTCAAAGATGGCTGTATCCAACTGTCTTTTTTTTTTTTCATTTAGTAGATCCTGCCTATTGCCACGCCTCTTCTTTAATTAGATTGGTTGTTTTTCTGAACCAATCAGTTTTCTTTCTGCCCTCAGAACCCTTTTGTGTAAGTAAAGCTCCCATCTGCAATAATCTTGCCTCTGGAGTTTTCCTGGTAGAACTGCAAGACTGAGCCACAGCAAAGATCTCACAAACCAGCTTAATTCTTAGAGATAAGGAGAGGTTAGGGAGTGCTAAATTATGACTGTTTTTGTCCCTAAAAATGTAAAAGGACTTTCCACCAAAATGGTCCCTGCTTGCCTGTCTCTCTCTCCACTTTCCATAAGAAAGATCTAAACTTTTTATACAGCAGGTGAAAAATCATGTGCATGTCTTCTCTGCTGTGTTTCAGTTTTCACAGTAGTAAATTCGTAGTAGTGAATTGTTCATACAACAGTGGACTTGTTTACCTGCTTGTTCATAAATGGACTACTACAGATTTCTGAATATTCAAGTAGTTATGTAAACAGAAAATATCTAATAGATCCTTAGATCAGAGGTCTGAAAGCAGATTTAGAAATGTGATAAAGAATGCTGGATTTTAGCATATTAGTTGTATTTCTCACTACATGTAAACAGATAAGCTTGGATTTCTCAGAATGTGCATGAGTGACAACAGACTGTCGTACTGGAAATAAAAACCTGCTACTTTAATAGAATGAAGCTCAAATTATATATATATAGCGCCTTTCTAGAAACCCAAGGATACTTTACAATTTACATGTTTTACACAACCATTCATACTCAGCACAGCATTCATTCACACACCGGTGAGAAGCGGCAGCCAATAGCGCACAGCGTACTCTTAACCGGACACCACCGTCCACTTGGAGGACTGCATCGGGCACTACATCACTTGCCCAGGACAGAGTGCCAATCCATATCTGGGCACACAGTCATATATACATTTACACACACACACCAGGTCAATTTAGAGTATTATTATTATTATTTTTTTAATGTAATCAAGGTGGTCTTCCCTCTTCCTCCATAAACATCAGTGGTTCTTTGGTTTTTGCCATCCACTCTCTGTTGAACTCCAGCATAGAAGGAGCTACCTCCTATATGTTGTGTGCTAGGAGGGGAACTGTCCTGAAGAATGGTGTTGGAGGGCCGCAGGGAATTAAAGCTGTCTGCAGTGGATAACTGTGGAGAAAAGGCAAAGAGTCAGAGCCCCAAGGTTGCTGTGTCCTGTATTTCCCTTGGGGAGAGCCGGCATCTCTGGAAGAGTAGAACATGCAGCCGCAGCGCCAGTTGGAAGATCTCCTAGAGCTATGGACAACACACAAGCAGCACCCCCATTGACATTGATGATGCAGTGAAGATCTTGGAAAGCATGGAGAACAGAGACAGCTGAGAGGAGTGTTGCTCTTGTCACCCTCAGTGTCACTGAACTTGACACAGCAAGCTGTGAGGAGTTTTATCACGCTCATACGGAGGATGCAGAGCTCCCTATGCATGTGGATGGCTCCAAGTGTAATAGATACCAACTGGGCTAGACATGATGCAGCATGGGGCCACCACTAACGTATTAGCACCAGCTGACCAGACGCTGACCAGACACGCCGACAAGCCTGTAGACAACTCTAGATCAAGACACTATAGCACCTAGAGTACGACACCTGGAGGAGCTGTGGCATGAAAATCTCACACCCCCACACACATACTGTAGACCCAATCCCATTTCTCATTGGTACCCCTATTCCTTGTTTTCGAGTGTCATCCCTACCCTTGGAACTGAGTTGCAAGAGGAAGTGGTAGAAATCATCCTGATACAAAAATGGAACAACCCCTCAGGAATCTGATATTTAGTCTAAATAAGTAAATAAATAAATACGAGTAATGCTTCATGTTTCAATAGCCTCAATATATACAGCTCTGGAAAAAAAATATGAGATCACTTTAGTTTCTGAATTAGTCTCTCTGATTTTGCTATTTACAGGTATATATTTGAATAATAGGAACATTATTGTTTTGTTCTATAACCTACGGACAACATTTCTCCCAAATTCTTCCAAATAAAAATATTGTCATTTAGAGCATTTATTTGCAGAAAATGATACATGGCTGAAAAAAAAACAGAGCTTTCAGACCTCAAATAATGCAAAGGAAAAAAGTTCATATTCATAAAGTTTTTTTTCCCTTGTTTTTTAATCACAGTTTTCATGCATCTTGGCATGTTCTCCTCCACCAGACTTACAGACTCCTTTTGGAAAACTTTATGCCATTCAAGCAGTTTAGCTTGGCTTAATGGCTTGTGATTATACATCTTCCTCTTGATTATATTCCAGAGGTTTTCATTTTGGTAAAATCAAAGAAACTCATAATTTTTAAGTGGTTTCTTTTTCAGAGCTTTAGAAGAGATAAAACCTCATATTTTCTCATTGTGGCCCTTCAGGTGGCCACAGCCCCTAGTTTGAGAACCACTGGTTTAGAATGTGTCTCTAAAAATCTCAGTTTGAAAGCCATTGTAGCTTTTTACCCCACTTCACCCCATCCAACAACAAATCCCAACAAAAATCTGGACATACCCCTAGGCGTGAATTAGCAAGTGTACTGAGTGGTACCCTGTGGGTCACTGAGAAAGCTGAACCTTAAGGGAGGACTGTGTGGAGTTCACCACTTGTAGCAGCATGTCTATGGGTCTATGGGAAAACGATAGAATCCTAAAAGTGGCAGGGCTCAGTTTTTGAAACCAAGTTTGTGGTTCTGTCACTAGGAAGCCTGGCGTGTTTACTAACCTTGTCTATACATGTGTTAGATAAGCTCAGTGAGTCACTGAATGAATCAGTTGCACCCTCTTGATTCCTGTATTACACCTGCGGTTTGTAAATAAACAGCTTTTCCCAAAATGTAGCTGTTTGTGAGACTTTTCCTCTGTCAATCATGCGACCATATGGAGTAAACATGAAGTAGAAATTAATAAATAATTAAAGGAGAAACTTGTGTTGATTAGAGCTGTTAACCATTTAGCAGACAAAGATATACATTTGTTAAAAACAAAGATAAAATTACAATAAAAATACATAAAAAATACACACATAATATTTTTTGGACCACCTAACTGTATTTCTACTGTATTACTAACTTATATCATTTTAATGTAAAGAGTAAATTATTTAACATTAACATTAGCATCCAATTCTTATTTTTTTTAGCTTTTAAATATAAATTTTCTTTTACTACACTGCCACCCCACTCACCCATGAACCAAATCAGAATTAAACTCTCTAATCAATGAGGGGAATAAGCTCAAACAGCCAAAGATACAGTAGATTTCAATTACAGCAATTTAATTACAAAAAAGGTCTATCACACACATACAATGCCTATTTAACCCCTGAAAATGCCTCGTCCCTTATACAGGCTACAGGTTTAGATGATATAAATCCCTTTTTTCCTGCAGTAAAATAACTTCTGGAAATTTGAGGGCTTTGAAATCTCCTACAGGACACTTGGAGAAGCTGCCTGTTTTCTCTTTACTTTTCTTAATAATTCCAGATCAGTAACAGGAATCAAACCAAATTCTGCATGTTTTAAAATAGACATAAAATATAGACAAACAAAATGAAACTAAAGTTTTGTAGGACAGGAGATGTTTGATTTGTATTCAGGAAAATATTATTATATTTTAATATTAGCAGATTTTCTTTTTTTATTACAATTATGTTTTTCAGTAATGTTCCTTATCAATCATGAAAGCTTTTTATGTAACGCTTAAATAGAAATACTCAAGATTTAGTAGTGTAATGTCAATTAGATAATTGATACAAATCCTAGCCTGTTAAGGGGTTAAGGGTAAAAGCTGATATTAGTAACTCTAAAGCCCTATTTGTGTGAAGCAGGTTTTTACCTGAGGAGAGTAATGTAATTCTACTACAGAACATTTCATGAGTTGTTCCATGTAGATGAAGCACAGAGATAAAAGACATAAATGGCAGTTTAAAAAATGCCACATAATCTCTATTGAGTGTCTGATGGGCATGGGCATGAAATTTCATTTTTATGTAGTTTTATGTAGACTGTGGTACACACTCCTTTCATTATAACATTGGTAATAATCATTTATTAAACATCTTACTATTAATGTACTTAATGTCTGTAATTTTCTTTAAAATCATGAACTAATTCCGTGGTGGATATTTGAATTATGAGGCTACATTTTGCAGTGCTTAATTCTAATTGGTGAGATGTGCTGAGCTAGTATGAAGTATTTAAATCCTCAATCTGTAAGAGCTGAACCAGCACCATGACCTAAAGTTTAAGTGGCTGCAGTTTTGAATTCCAGACAGGGGCTTAAATCTTCTCTCTTAGCTCATCCTGAGATTTGCCCAAGACTGGAGACGCCTCCAAAGACTATGTCTGATTTCTCTTTAGTGCACTTCTGTCATGTATATATATATATATATATATACATATATATATATATATATATATATATATATATATGTATATATATATATATATATATATATGTATATATATACATATATATATATATATACATATATATACATATATACACATATATAGCTCAGCACATCTCACCAATTAGAATTAAGCACTGCAAAATGTAGCCTCATAATTCATAGTTCATGATTTTAAAGAAAATTACAGACATTAAGTACACATATATATATATATATATATATATATATATATATATATATATATATATATATATATATATATATATATATATATATATATATATATATATATATATATATATATATTTATTTTTTTTTTTTCATTTTAAGTATTTGAGAGTTTGGTTTAGCAAATGAGGTTCAATTCGAATTAACTATTAAGAGGCTTTCATGTCATTTTTGTCTTCTTTTAAAGTGCTATAAAATTCACAATGTTCTACAATGTTTTATAATGTTCTCCCCTCAGTCATTGAATTTTCTCACTATATTTCCTGTTTACATATCTCTAGAATGTTCTCCCTTATATCCCACTAGAACATTCTCCACCTTTCACACTGTTCTGGGATGTTCCCCCTCATTCAAACTTTCCAAAAATGTTCTTCACATTTACATTGTATTTCTGTTGTTTTAGCATGTTCTGCACTATTCAGATGACTCCAGAACTTTAAGCTTCAGTGCTAGTTCCAGCAAGAAACTCCAGTGCTCGTTACTCGTATCTCAACCAATCACCAGCTTCCACACCTGTCTTTAATAAGACTTTCCCTTACTCGCCCTTCTCTGCTTGCAGACTTTAGGACTGAATGAAAATTGGATCTCAAATTAAGTTTCTCAAATTAGATTTTTTATTGAGATGTTTGTCACTGTAATATGCAAGCAACTGAATTAAATTATATCAAATTATATTGAAACTGATATTGAGGTTTCTTGAAGTAAATTTCTGGTCTATTTCTGAGTGAAAGCAACCTAGAGAACAGACAACAATCAGACGTTTATTGCTATTTTGGCAGTAAATTGTCACAGGTGCATTCCCAATGTGTGTACACACATGTACATGCAGCAGTGCACAAACCCATATTATGTGCCACTTAGCAGATATGCAAACTTTTACATCAACAATAAACGGAATATAAAATAAAATAAAATAAAAATACATTATTCTTTCATTCTTTATCAACACAAAATGTAGATAATTGCTATATTACTTAAATGACCTTTATATCATAAAAGAATAGGTCAGTTTCCAGCATTGAGGTGTAATAGGAGGAATAGCGGTGCTCTTGCGTCTGTGCCAGAGCTCCTCTGAGCTCAAACCAGACTATGTAAGTTTTCCGAGGCGGCCGCAACCAACGCTCGTGAGAACTGCAACCTGCTTTCCGACCTTTAGTTCTAACAGTTCTACAAGGACTACTGGTTCATTCTTTACAAACTAACAAACAGACAATCTGGCAGAAGCTGGAAAGAGACTGAATATGTCTGTGAAAGTCAGGAAACGAGAAAGAGAAACATTTATTACACTCTACTGTAGGGGGAGCCCACGAGCACAAAATCTCAATCCTACCTAGTGAAGCTTTAAATAGTGCTATATATTGTTGATTTAACACTAGCACTAAATTTGCTGTGTACTTTAACTGGAGTCAGGAATTAACTGTATTAATAGAAGAGTACAGGGTTAATCTACTCCACTCATCTGGGCAGAGGTGGTTGGAAAGTTTAATGGTTAATCGCTATGATCACTTCTGTCTGCAGTGAAAACTCTTATTACACCCAGCCGAGAGCCGCGAGCCGAGAACCGAGAGCTCACCCTCGTTTGCTTACTGGCTCTCCTTCTCCTCTCACTGCTTCTCCACATTCTTCTCCAAATCAGCAACTTCTTGTTGTAATTAGCGGTTCTCGCAACAGTGGCTCACTTTCACATTTTAATTGCTTTTGCCAGCTGATGTCTGGGGCCCCAGTTTGGGGGTGTGAAAAGGTTGGGGGAAAAAATTGCGCATTCGGAGGCGGCTTTTTTTGGACAGCAGTGTTCCACACATCACAACATTATTAATCACTGAGCATTCATACTGTTTATTTATGAGATCCTACAAATTCTAGAGCTCCAGAGTATTAGCGATTTAGTAAGAACTCCACTGGGGAAACTTTTAAAAAAGTGCATAGGTATGTGAAAGCTGTGGCAGGTGAGTCAGTATGGAGGACTGATAATCTATTCAGAATAGAAGAACGTATGGTATTCTGAACTCTTCTGCTCTTTCTTCTGTGTCTTCTACTGTTTAGAAGAGAGAGACAATTAATCTGGCACTGGAATGACTGAAGACTTTCACATATGATTGAAACCTGGTTATTAAACCGCCTTTCCTCAAATCTTTCTTTTCTCTTCACCCCCTTTCTCTCTCCGTCTCTCTCTCCTTCTTTCTCTCTCTCTCTCTCTCTCTCTCTCTCTCTCTTACACACACAGACACACACACACATTCCCCTCATAATGAGCAGTAGTCTAGTGGAGCTCCATGGGGTATCTCTCAATAATCATGTGGGTGTGAGAAGTGTCTCTTCGTACTACATTATTAGGCTACTCACCTAATGACCAGACCTGGTATCGCAAGTCTCATGTCTCCCCCTCTCTCTTTCTGTCTCCCTCTCTCTTTCTGTCTCTCTCTCACACACGCACATGCACAGAAGGAGCCCTTTCCAAATCTGTTGCATTCAAGTTGCTTTTTTTTATTTATTCACAGCAAATACGTAAATATATATTTAATGTTATATATTGTTTCTCCATTTCTCACATGTGGACATAAGCAATCGGATGAGATGAGATCTTAAGTACAGCAGATGGAAGCATGAAATGCTGTGCTAATCTCAGAAAATTAGAATATTATATAAGACTTATTGGTTCTTTTGGCAGTGTGTGCAGTGTGCTGGAAAGTCCTGCTGGAAAATCAAATCCTCATATCTACAAAAGTTGTCAGTAGCAGAGGGAAGCATGAAGTGCTGTAAGATTTTGTGAGAAAACAAAACTGCACTGACTTTGGACTTGATAGTAAAACACAGTGGACCAACACCAGCAGATGACATGATGCTGTTTTTTGTACTAATTATTCTTTCCTGTAATCTTTTATACAAAGAACAGTATCAGCCAAGACTTATTTCATGCATCTACATGACACGGCAGCTCAAGATACTACAGTATTTTAGTCAGTCATGCAGAACTAATGACCAATTAATGCTTCAATAACTGTGACTCCTTACACACAGGTGGACAGACTGCAGTAGGTGAAGAAAAAAATATAGATTATATAGATTACCCAAACTATGATTAATAAAAAACAAGTTGTATTATCTTTAAACCCTTAAAATGCCTTGACCCGTAGTAAAAAAAACATATTTACATTCTGAAAATTGAACAGGAATTAACAGGAATCAACCCAAATTCTCCATGTTTGAAAATAGATGTAAAAACTAGAAAAACATAACAAAAGTAATGTTTGGAGGACATGAACTGTTCGATTTGTATTCAGAAAAATATTGATTTTAAAATGAAGTTCAGGAAAGAGACAACTTTATGATTTTTTTATATTCATTATATTTTGACAGGTTTACTTAATTTTTTTGTATTATTTTCTATTACAATTACATTTATGTTTTTCAGTAATGTTCCTTATCATACATAAAAGTTTGTTTATGTAATGCTTGAATAGAAATTCTCAAGATTTTGTGGTGTAATGTCAGTCAGATAGTTGACAAAAAATCTGGCCTGTTTGGGGTTAAAAGGGTATAATTGCTTTGTTATGCTATTATAATATTATCATTATAATATTATCAGTGGCATTTAATGTCCTTAAAATTACTATTATCGCAATAATTTCTGGGATAATACATACAATACAGTATCGCCCACAAACATTTTTTTGTTTTCGTGACAGGCGTCAGTATGGGTATGTTAACCTCATCCCTCTGAGACTGTCTGGCCTGTTGTGCCTCCGTGTCACTGTTGAGCAGGTTTAAACGTGTGATTGTAAAGCTGAGTGTGGAGCCGTGCTCCGTGGCCCTGTACGAAGCCCTCGGGGAGGAGAGAGGCTGAGGGGTAACTGAGCGCGAGAGGAACGGTCTGGTCTGAGAGAGATTTGGGAGAAAGAAAGTTCCAGATGATGAGAGGGAACGTGCACACGCTCCGTGGGGAAGAAGTGGCTGGAGCGGAGGAGAGGCAGAGCGAGAGCATACAGCACAGTATGCAGACAGGGCCTGATGATGAGAGGAAGAGAGAGAGAGCAAGAGAGAGAGAGAGAGAGAGAATCACACTTGGTAATCTTACTCTTCCTCCTGAGGGAGCGGTTATCTGCAGGGGGCATCTTTGACTTGATGATCCCACTCATCACCTACTGCCATGCGCTCTTTCTGCCTCTTCCTCACACACACTTTCTCTCTCTCTCTCTTTCTCTCTCTCTCTCTCTCTCTCTCTCTCTCTCTCTCTTGCGCGCTGAGCCCCCCGGGAGCTCACTGCTACCTGTCAGTGTTTCTGCCTGCGGGCGGCTGAAGCAGGGAAGGGGAGTATGTATGGGGGGGCCGGGCTGTCACTGTGCCCTGCTAGAGGAGTCACCTTTCTGGGATATGAATCCTAATGAGGTTGGTGGGGGGCGGTGGGGGGTGTTCAGGGGAGACAGATGGGGAAGAGTGCAGCTCTGACAGGCCAGCATGCAGCAGAGCTGCCACATTATTTTTGGTCATTTATTGCTATAGATGCTTAAAGAGGCTATGTTGGCAGACCCCAGGGGCCTGTACTGTACTGTATGTGGATCCACACTTCAGTCTCGCACCCTCGCAGCTCGCCATGACAGCTACACCATTTACATAAAGCCATGTGGAAAAAATTAGGACATGCCAATAAAACCTTTGATTTTTATTAAAATACATCAACCAATAAACATTTGATCTTCATTTGAACAGTACTGAGAGATTGAGGTAATGTTACTAAACACATAAACCCAAAGAATCATATATTTAAGCAATGATGTACGAGAGGGAGTGCTATAATGTGTACTATTGGCACTGGCACATAATGATGCTGCAGTCGTAGGCACATAGGCAGCAGTGCCAATATTACATGTTATAGCACAGACCTTGAGTGTATTATTGCGATTATAACACAGTTCCATTATAAGTAGCTGTTTATTAAAAGCTTTTGAGGTAAAGAGGGTGAGAAAATACAATCTGTTTGGTTATAAAAAACACAGTGAGTTAAAAATAGTTCCATTGCTGCTCTGTTTGTAGCTGTGCTGTTTGGCTTGTAAGCGCTGCATCAAGGTTACCTGTATGTGGCGGAGTAATACATGGAGAGCTACAGTTACAGTGCATTACCAGCTGATAATGGCACTCATAAAACGCCTCTCAGCCAATCACATTGCAGGGTCAGAACTAACTGTGGTATAATTTATAATATATAAAATATATAAAGTATATAAAATAATATATAAAGTATATAAAATATATAATATATAAAGTTTGTGTAATTTGAAAATTACAATTTAATAAAAAAAAATTATGTCGGAACAAAATTAGACTCTTTTTCAGTGATGGTTGTTTTCAACCCTTTTTGGCTAAAGAAACTTAAATAAGATATTCCAGTGATACGATAACACTTTCTATGTTTATTAGACTCTATAAACATACTCATAACACATTATAATGCATTCATAAGCCATTATAAACAAGACTATACATATTTGTAATCATGTATTACACATTACAGTCATGTTTATTATAGCTTATAATGACCATCATAATAATACATAATACCTTGCATAATAACTCATAAGTACCTATAGTGACATATATAACATAGGTTTTTTTTTATAAATACATATAATCATGTTTTTAATTCTTTATTAATGCATTATGATATGTTTATAGAGTCTAATAGACATGCCCTTCATAGAAAGTTGTCATGTCCTGGCCTTGTCTCATGTCTCTGTGTTTTCCCCACGTGACCTTTGCCCCTCTGTGTCTCCTGTCTCAGTAGTTTTCCACCAAGTGTCTCATTTGTAGCTCCGCCCCTTCCCCAGGTGTTTCCACTTCTAGTGTGTTTCCTGTTCATATTAATAGATCCCCTGTGCCACTTTGTCTTTGTTGGTCTTTGCACTAACCTGTTGTTTTGTCTCTCTGTGTTTCTCCGTGTCTCATAGCCCTAGTCGTTCCTCCGTGTTTACCTCAGTTTATCTCTTGTGTATGTTTATAGTTTCTTGTTTATTTCCACGTTTCCCAGTCCTCTTCTTAGTGTTTAGTTTCTAGTCCATTCCCTGTATATATCCCTGCCTTGTTTATTTTTGTATTTATTCAGTCCCTCGTTTGTTTCTTTGTTTATTTACTCACGGTTTGTTTGTTAGTTATTATCTATCTAGTTTTTTAGTTTATGTTCTCTAGTTTCTCTTGTTTGTTTTGGTTTACTTTATTCTTCTGTGTTCTTTGTTATTTGTTTATCTTTGTTATTTATTTACATATATATTTATTAAATTATTTATTTCACCCCACCTGCACTTGCGTCCGTCTCCTCGTCTCCCTGCCTGGGTCACTCATGACAAAAGTGTTACTACTAGTATGTTCAATGACCTTATGAACAAATATTATTAGTCATTATGACATCTCTCTTTATAAAGATCATAGGAGATGCTATAAAGATTATAGGAGAATCATAGAGGATGCTACTGAAACATCTAATTCAGGATATTTCAGCCTAAAATGGGGAAAAAATATATCATCTCCCAATCTCTTACATCAACTGGGAGACAGATTTCCCAACACCTTCAAGCTTTATACACTTTATGCATCTCAGTGGAATCAAAATTGAGGCCATTTTAGAACTTTTTAGAACATTTCTTTCATTTGAGCCATTTGTTGGTAGATTTACTGCAATATCTTGAGTCCATCTCATGTTGCATAGTGCACCTCTGTTTCAGCTTCAGGTTTGGTCTCAGATGGATTCAGATTTTTCCTTGAAAACCCTTTCATTCACTAGAATTTGTATTTAATGATATGATGGGGAGCTTCCCAGGTTTTTCTGCAGCAAAGAGAGCTCTTTGGATTGAACCATGGTGATCCATTTACTGGAACAATCAAGATCAAACCAAACTAAATGAAATTTCTGAAGTTTAAATAACAAAATCCTTATAAAATCTAACCATGTTGTAATCATCTACAACTTTATACAAGCAGTAATACATTTTATGCTGGATGATTATTAAAAGTCATTTATTTAGTGTCATGTGTCATGTAGTTATATAATCTCTATTCCTCAGTATTCCTCAGTTCAAATGAAGAACAAATATCTAAATGGTTAAATGTAATATTTCAAAAATAAAGTGTTTTAATGGGATGTTCCATTTTTCACATGACTGTATAAGTTGCTCCTGGTTAGGTTTAAGTAAAATATGAAAAAATGCTGGATACTTTTTTTAAGATCATAGGTGGGTAAAACTAAAACCCACAGATTAATGTCTGCATTGTAAGCCATGCTGAGCTTCTCTTAAAATACTTTCCATCCATTCATACCTGCAGCTTTCAATGTGGCATTAGGTGGATATTCTGCATCTTCCCCATCAATACAAAATATTATTAATAAATAAATGTTTTCTAAATGAATTTCTCCTCCTCCTCCTCCTCCTCTACCTGCCTCATGTTTGTCTCTTGTCCCGTATTGCATCCCCGAGCATCATCCCGAATCACATTAAAATGACAAAGACACAATCATAACGCTCCTAAACATCTCCATGCCGCGTCGCTCTCCACGCCATGCTCTCGTGAATCTATCAGAATAGCATAAGAAGATGACAGCCTCTCCAGTCGTGGCAGTGTGTGCTCAGCAGGGGGAAATCAGAATTTTTACACATGCGTAGACACACTGGAGGGGAAGTGAGGACTTACACATATAAAATTTCTCATTAAGAAATGTGGTCCGGGTACTAAGCCATGCAAAGGGCTCGGGAATCCGTACACTCATGCACGATTTCTTGAAAAATGATAATGTATAAATCAAACCTGTGAAAAATTACCTTCCTCTTTTATTATTATCACAGAATGGAACTGAAAAAAGCCGGTGAAACTGAGCTCGATAATGCTGATGCTCTGTATTATCATAAGCATATGGTCAGCAGGATGCTAATGCACATTTGCCATTCGGACATACAGTCAACCACTAGAACACTCTCAGAGGACATTATTCAGCCTAGCAACAGACAGCATTTTTGAAGCGAACATCTTGCCTTTTTAATTGTCCAAATAATGCTTGCCATCAAAAAAATAAGGTTTGTGAAAAAATCTTCATAGTAATAGTAATCATAATGACGACATTTAAAAATACGAATAATAAAAAAGCATGCAAATTGTCACAATTTAATCCTTTTGTGTCTTGTATTTTTCAGTTCTTGTCCTGCTTCTCTGTTTGTTGCTGTTTTTCTTTTTTTGTTTTCCTACCTTGTTGTCCTTAGCCCCGCCCTATTCATTAGTGTTGTCACCTTGAGTCTTGTTTGTAACCCCGCCCCCTTGTTTACCGGTCCCAGGTGTTTCTCACCCTCCTCATGTATTTAAGCCCCTCTGTTTCAGTGTTTTGTGTGGAGTTTTTTTTGTGTGCTACTTTGCTGTGTATATGTGTCAGGTTTGTTTTTATTTCGATTATAGTAATATTGCTTTTTAGTTTTGTTAGGTTTTTGCTCTGGTCTTAGTTATTTAGTTTCCTAGTTTAGTTTTTTGTGTATTTTGCTTTTCTGGTGTGTTTTTGTTTATCTAAATATATTAAATGTATATTTCTGCACTTAGGTCCATCATTTCATCAAATCCTGTGTGACACTATGTATATATATATACACATATATAACAATACAAAAATAAATAAATATTTGTTTGAGAAAAAGATGAATCTCCCATGAGAGAGGGCACGTCTAAACCGTGTATTGCAGTAGCCGCATGCACAGTGATCTAAACCTGATGAACTGAGATGGTGATTTGAGGTAATTTAATTGGAATGAGCTGGAGCTTCACAGCATGAAGGAAAAGCAGCAGCTATTGTTCAGCACCTCCAGAAACTCCTTCTTTCAAGACGCTGAGAAAACTATTCCAGGTGACTCTCCCTCATGAAGATACTGAGATTAAAATACCAAGAGTGTGCAGATCTGTCCTCAAAGATAAATGTGATTGGTGTGATGCAGTGGATAACACCACTAGCTGCCAGTGAGCTTCTGGATCATGTGGGAGACTAGGGTTTTGGTGCCTGGATGCTGTGCTACACCAATACTTGAGTCCTTGGGCAAGACTCCTAACACTACATTGGCCCACTTCTGTAATATGACTAACCTTGTAAATAGCTCTGGATAAGAGCGTCAGCTAGATGCAGAAAAAAAGCAAAAAAAAAAAAAAAAAAAAAAAAAGAAATGTGCTATTTAGAAGAATCTAAAGTATAAAGCATATTCTGGTTTGTTTAACACTTTTTGTTCACACAATAACAACTCTGCATGTGTTTCTGTATAGCTTTAATGTAGTCTTTAAAATTATTTAAATTATTTACAATGTAGAAAACATAAAAACAAATAAAACACGTTGAAACAGAAGAGGTGTGCCCAAAATTTTGACTGGTACTGTAAGACTGGTACAAAGTTTTATAGACACTTGCTCACCAAACAACATAAAATATAACATTAAGTTCAATATATATACAGCAAACTACTAGATTTACTAGAGTTTTACACAACACATGTATTATATTGCAGGCTGTGAGGGGTCAGTATGTAAAAATGTAATAAAATACATTATTAACAGGTGAGTCTGGTGGATGCTAAAGCTCCTGCCTCAAGAAACCGAAACTGCTCCAAAATGTGAGTTAAAGCCAAAGCTCAGCCAGTGTGGGATCTTTCCTTGTCTGTTATAGATTCAGCTGGAGTAGGGGGTGAATTAAGCAGGCCTGATGGAGCCGGGTTCTGTGTCAGATAAAGCAGTGAACTCCATCACTGACGCAAAGATAGCTCAGGGACAGCTCACTGGAGACCGAGACCTTCTGTTTAGGCTGGACGAGCCGATCTGCTCTACGTACAGCCAGATATAACTGGACGTTAATATTTGATGCGCTCCTGGTTTCTCAGGGTGCTATCGGGCCTGCTCAGTGTGAGCTGTGCTCTTGTGCTGTCCTCAGTTTGTGCTGATGTAATTGGGGATTTAGCGCTGTCAGTGTGATTTACTGTTTGTTTCCCTCTTCTCTGCTGGCGACAGTGGAAGTCCAAGCGAAGAATCTTTAACGCAGCGCAATTTTCCATTAACAGGATTGTGACTCGGGCAGCACTGCATTAACAAGAAATGGATCTATACTTATTTGGGTATTCATTAGTACAGTGAAAGCATAGCATTAATGTAATTCTGGCCTTGTTTACACTGAAAAAAATGATGCGAAAAATTTACTTAAAAAAACTTTTGCAACTTTCTGCATTTGCTTTTTTTTAAGTAAATTTAATTTTATGCAGTCAATTCTTTTTTTTAATAAACTTTACTTAATTTATTTTTACTGAATAAATCCTTTATTTTAGTAACCTTTACTTAATTTCTGCATACAATATTACCTAATTACAATTACTTTATTTATACAATATTACTCAAATAATTTATGATACATAATATAATATAATTCCTGAAATGTAAATATTTTTTGTTAAAACACACATATTACACTGTCTCAACACATGGATGGCATGTAGCACATTTTTTATAGTATACTCAATCCATGTGTTGAGACAGTGAGACTTGGTCTGTTTACAAAAGAAATCTTTGAGATTATGTAAATATTTGAATGTGTGTTTTAACTAAAATTATATATAATAATATTGTATAAAAAAGTAATTGTAATTAGGTAATACAGTATGCAGAAATTAAGTAAAGGTTACTAAAATGAAGGATTGATTTAGCTGTAACGTAGGAGCAGACGAGAGGCGGATTTATACGCGGGTAAGAACAAGACTTTCATAAATAACAAATAAACAAATAAGGGTGAAACAGATTGTTAGGAAGGCCAGCCAGGCAGCCAATCAGAGACGTAATTAAGGGAATGAGCACCAGGTGTGTTCAATCTAATGGGGGAGGGGCTTCTAATTGGCTGCTACTTAGAGTTCAGCACACACTGTTTCAGTTAGGTTAAATCTTCCTCTTGTATGAGTTAGTTTTGGAGCTACCTTGGCTAATAAAGAAAAAAACAGTTGTCTTCATCTTGCTTGGAGTATATTCTCTGCTGCGAACACTACCACACCTAACCAGCACTCACTCCACTCCTAAAATCATTAACACAGATAATAACAAAACAGGGCTAGGGATATATACAGGGATAAATACGTAAATAATATACAAAACAAGGAATGGGAACAAGCAAGAGATATAAACAAATAATATAAACTAAACAAACGAAAAGAAACGTAGAGAAGAGCGATAACGAAACGTGGCAAAACAATAGCTAAGACGTGACGAGACAGACAACGTAGGAAGGTGCAAAGACCGACGGATAAACATGGACTAAAGTGTACTATATATAGTAACATGAAACACTGAACACCTGGGGAAGGGGCGGAGCTACAAATTACACACACGTGACGGAAAATTACAGGAGAAACACAGGGGAACACACAGGAAAACAGAGCGACAGAGCCGTGACATTAGCAAAAATAAATTAAGTCAAGTTTATTAAAAGAAAGAATTGACTGAAGTTCAGTTCACTTATTTACTCTATGTAACATTTAAGTCTTAAAACCGAGTTGAAGTTCCTTAAATTTCTTAAATTTACATGAAATTAAATTTACTTAAAAAAAGCAAATGCAGAAAGTTGCAAACATATTTTTTAAGTTATTTTTACACATCATTTTTTTTTCAGTGTAGGTCTTGTTTCATAAATCCATCTAAAGTTTTAACTTTTTAAACACAAAATAACAAGATTGGTTATTTTGCATGTCAGTTAAATGGTCTCTTTCTGTCAAAGACGTTAGCCTATGGGGCGCTAAGTGGTCTGAATCCCGTTCATCCAGCTTGCCATCAGCTGCCAAAGCCAGAGAGAGCACAATTGGCCTTGCTCTCTCTTGGAAGGTAGATGTCGCTCTTTCCCCTCATCACTCCTAGGGTGATGTCGATCAGCACGAGGCGTCTGTGAGCTGATCTATCTGAACCGAGTCGCTGTGCTTTCCTCCGAGTGTGCTGTGATGCTACTCAGCAGTAAAAAAGGAGAGAGTGGATTGCTTTAGATGTGTCGGAGAAGGCATGTGCTAGTCTTCACTGTCCTTGTGTTGAGACATCACTAGTGATGCTGGTTACACAGCTAACTAGCAGCTGAATGGGAAAAATAAAAAAAAGACTTTTGCCCATACATAAGCCTTTTGAAAAAAATAATGAAATGTTAAACTATAAATCTAACAAATAACAATATATCAACCTTTTAAAAAAAATCTTTGAAAACATAATTTTAACTGTCCCATAAACTGTGTCGATTTCTTGATGAATGGACCAATAAAAATGGTCCAAATGGCCAAAAAAACTACGATGGATTTATCTTTCTCCTGTAAAGTTGCTGTTTCTGGTGTACATATTTTTCATTGGACAGTGGTGATGTATGATTATTGATTAGAAGACTTTAGATTTGGTCAACAGATTTTAGGTTGCTCCTGGCCTGTCTTTATTTTGTCCTCAAAAGACATCTCTTTTCCTTTTTTGGTCCATATAGACCAGATTTTTAAAACCAAGGTTATTGGGACTACACCCTCTTCACCCTCTCAATATACAGCTCTGGAAAAAATAAACCATTTAAAAATGATGAGTTTCTTTGATTTTATCAAATTGAAAACCTCTGTATAATCTACTACTACTATAATCTGCTAATAATATAATCAATAGAAAGATGGATGATCACAAGCCATCAAACCAAGCTTGAATTTTGGTTGAATTTTTGCACCAGGAGTGGCATAAAGTTATCCAAAAACAGTGTGGAAGACTGGTGGAGGAGAACATGCCAAAATACATGAAAACTGTGATCAAAAACCAGGGTTATTCCACCAAATATTGATTTCTGAACTCTTAAAACTTTGTGAACTTGTTTTCTTTACATTATTTGAGGTCTTGTTAGTTCAGTCATTTCTCATTTTCTGCAAATAAATGCTCTAAATGACAATATTTTAATTTGGAATTTGGGAGAAATGTTGTCTGTAGTTTATAGAATAAAACAGCAATGCTCATTTTACTCAAATATATACCTATAAATAGCAAAATCAGAGAAACTGATTCAGAAACTGAAGTGGTCTCTGTACTGTATAATCCCTTACTCTTACCTCAACAACCCTGCAAAACCCTCTCAATAGATAGTATGTACGGACATGACCACCCCACCAGAACACGTCTCAACCAAAATCAACATGGCTGTGTTTCTTAGCAGGAAACAGTAAAAGCAGCAATTCAATGCAACCTTGAACTTATATCAATAGGAAAGTAATTTAAGTTCGCCTCCCCATTCCAGTTCTTTGGGTGTGGACTGTACTTGAAAATAGGTTTGTTATAAAAAATAAACATTTTATTTTCTACAAATAATGATGTTCATAATGCCGTGACTTTTTTTCCAAGTGTAGCACCGTTAAACGTGAGTGTGATTTCACTGAATCCTCTATGACTGAGGTTGAAAAGTTACCACTATCCTTGCCCCATGCTTTAACCTTAGCCCTTCTAAAATTTTAACACCAGACAGGCAACACCAAAGGTTTTACACCCCCTTCTAGGAACTGTGAATCAAGCTGAGGAGAATAATAAATAGAGAGAAAAACATAAAAAACCTAAAATACACAGAACCCCAAAAACAAGTCCGCTGACTACTGATCCTTCTTTATTTTCTATTGATGAAATGAAGATGTGAAGCTGCAGGATTGCGGTTTGGGTTTTATTCCAATTGTTTCAGAAGTTTCAGAAGTCTTGGCAGAAGCCTCATGCATATGATTTATTTTAAACAAAACATCTCTGTCTGTAGTGAGATGAACTTGGACTGTCTCTAAAGGTGTTCTGGGTTTGGCTCATTGTAAGTCTGCTCTGTTCTTCTTACTGGTGCATAAACAAAGCTTTCCCATTTCACTCGCTTCCAGCTCAACCTTGACCTCTTAGCATTTCTTCACACACACAAAAACAGACACACACACACTGATGTGGACGTTTACAATACAGAGCTGTTTAATGATTGCTACGCTCAAAATAAAGGTTTTTAATGATGCCATGGAAGAATCATTTTTTATTCCATTTTTGTAAACTATCTGTGGGTCACATTATTTAAAACATTTATCTGAGCAATAAGAGTTTCATAAGAGATTTTGCATGACAAAAAACAGCACATATCATTTGAACAGATGCACATAAACATGAAAACAGTAAAAGGAAACTAGATTGAAGAGCAATATTTAATTTCTGATTTTTTCGGGGTCCCCTCAGCCACCTCCTTAGTGCATGTGTTCAATTCCATCACCATTTCACCTGATTTAACACCATTAAACTCAGATTTACCAAACCAGGTGTTTATATGATGATATCTATAAACTCTACTAGGCCTATATAGCAATGCGGAGAGCTTTAGAGATGTTTTAATGAACACTTATGTAAAATCACTACTTTTTGTGTGAATGGTATTAAAGTGTTAATAAACACTGTACAGATAAAAATATATATATTTTTTATTGCAATATCCGCCCACAGGTGCCTTTTTTTTTGCACAGTACTGTATCACCTTCTGCATCACTTGTTTTTAACCGCTTTTAACCAAAATAACTCTTGATCTTGAACTGGTTCCTTTCAGGATTAAAAGAACCTTGGTGCAGTGAACCAGACCACATTTGTCAGGGACAGGGAGTTGCACAATGGCTCTTCATTCACGCTAAAGAACCTACTATGCTTTGTTTCCATCTCTGAACAAACATTTTGGATTACAAAAACTATTTTTGTTGGTGAAAATGTGGCACAAGGTTCAAAATCAGGTGAGCTGTGAGAGAACAAGATATTAGAACTGGAGTTTTTATGCACACTAGCCTGCTCTGTCCCATGTAAGTGGATATTTTCAAAGGCTGAGGAAGCTGTAAAAAAAAGAAACCAAATGAACACCAGCATTGTGGATTTTTTTTTTCAAATTTCGAAATAAAAACTGAATTACGCGTGTACATAACCACCAATAATGTTAACACAACCCCCTACACACGCACCTTCACTCCATACATCCATTTCTTTCATAAACCCCATGCAGCCGTGCCTATGAAAACTAGGCAATGGACTAGTGATACATATAAAAAACGTGTTACAAACCCTGCTTGGGAGGATGTAAGTAATAGTGAATAATATAATTTTAAAATCTGGTATATATTTACAGATTAATAACACGGTGAAGGGAAACAAGCAACAATGTGACTGCAAACAGAATTACAAGTGTGGTTTCTCCAGTGTGCCTTATTAAGATACATGCTGAGTGTATTATATATTAATTGTAAATAAATTACGTCAAAGTATTCTACCATTTCATTTTATCAGTTGTTTTTATTTAAACCTCAAATGTCATGTTAATGCACTGGAACAGTTTTAAAAGCTGAAAAAAAACAGCAACCTGACTGACCTAGAACACACACAAGACCAGACAACCAAACACTGAAACACAGGGGCTTTAAATACACAAATGGGGAATAGGAAACACCTGGGATTGCTGATGAGGGGGCGAAGCTACAAATGAACACAGGTGGGAGCACTGAAGACATGGGTGGAGACATGAAGAGGACACAGAGAGCATGGCTAAGACAAAAAAACAAAGGAGGGGAAAAAACATGGAGGCTGACAAGGGACAGAACAAGGACGTGACATGAGCAAACCGGAACAGAGCCTGTAGCACCTGTATTTGTAAGAGTGTTGGTTTGAGGTCTGACACTTAAAACACCAAACTATAGATTAATTATGAAGATACATGAAGTGGACAATGGTACTTGGCATGATATTCACAAATCTAGGCTTAACAAGTTGCTTAACAAGCTATAAGTATTTTACAAAACTACATTTTTCCCTAAGGTAGTTATGGTCAGTTCCTGTCTTCATCCATGGAGTTCAGGCAGCTTCCATGTGTGTGACACAGTGAGTAAATCACCTTCACAACTTTGTGATCATTGTCCATGTTCTCTGCAATTATGTCACATTAGTCACTGAAGCCAAGTGAATGTTATCTCTGCAAGAAGCATGGTGAGACATTAAATCACCCAGGTGATCAGAGGGTGATCATTCCTGGTCCTAGAGATCCACCACTGTGCAAAGTTTACCTCTCACTCTAATCTCACACACCTGATCCAGGTAATTATGGCTTTCAGGGACATGTGAACGTTCCAGGGTGGTAGACTTCTATGACCAAGAATGAGCACTCCTGACCTGTATGTTTATTGGCTCTCCAGTTATTATATTGTGACCAGACATCCATTACCTATCGTAAACCAGTTCATTATTATAATATTTAGCCACAAATGAGAAAAAAAAAAAACACTTTTAGTCAAAAGTCATATTGTGCTTTATTGGAGTGCCTGCTTGGATTTAAAAATGTTTAGCATTCTATAAATATTTTTAATAGAGGTTTTGTAATTGTCCTTTCTTTGAAAATCAAGAAAAATATAAAGCAAGAAAAAAGTGATTTTTTTTTTTATGAATGTAATTAAATGTACGGTAAGCCTTTACAAATCATCTACAGTTGACTCTCTTAATAAACTTGTACTAAACCATAGGTTTGATTGTAATTCTGTTGAAAAAGCCTGTTTGCTGTTTTTGTTGCAACATTATGATCTACTTATGTCATTCTTTCATAGGAACACCATTACTTTATCCTGAGGATGGCTGAAGGCTTTCTGTGTGATTGAATTGATTGAAAGAGCTGTGGTGGAGAGCTTCTCTGATTTTCTGAAGGTTTGTTCTGAAGGATTCTTTCTGCTCACAGTCCTCGTGTGGTGCTGATAGGCCTGGCGGTCTCCTGATGTTAGAAATAGTGTACATTTATGCAGCAGGGCTGCCCGCACTTGAAAATATTCTCCACTTTGAAAATTTTCAGCCTAGTTGTTGGCACTTCAGTGTGAACTCGTTTTTGTTTTCGGTGCGTTTTCTTTCTAGTCCCCTACTTTGACACTGTTTCCACTCGGTGTGTTTGAATGAGTGTGCGCTGGCTCGGAAAGCCGAGGGGGAGAAGGAGGGTAGGAGAAGGGGAGCCATGATGCGTACATGTGGGAGAAAATTGGGCTCATTTGTTCCAGCCATGTTGATTCATTTGTGCTAAAGCGGCTGGCAGAGCTTCTCTGAAATAGAAGACCAAACTCACCTGCCACCTTCAATACAGAGTGATGCGAAGACTCTGTGAGACGGAGCTGGAGCCAACGCAGCATTTACAATAACACAGCTAAATGTGTTGTGCCAGTTTTAGCCTGAACTGGGGTCTCTGGAACGGGGCATGGGCCTGAGATGTGGAAAACTGCTTTTTTAGGGCTGTAAAATTTCATTATAGCTTATATACTTGTTTCTCAGTCATAATGTTTTTATTTTTTTTTATTCAGTTTTAGTGTGTTTGAGTGTACAGTCATTGGCAAGAACATAATGTACCAAGAAGGAGTAGTTGACATTTATAGACCCTATGTTAACAATCTTATCTATAGTGTACAGGTCAATTGTGCATTTTACAGCTGTATTAGGGCGTGTCAGTAATTCTGTGGTATTGTGAGAGTGCAAAAAAAATATGCACTTCGCTCTGATTTAGGGGCATTGATATTTTAACAGCGCAGCCTCAGCAGAGGATACTGACCTGCGTGTTCACGCTGTGAAGGTATTGTAAGGGAACAATTGATTTTATTCTTTTTTTTGTGAATATATATATATATATATATATATATATATATATATATATATATATATATATATATATATTATTTTTTTTTCAAAGAAACATGTACATATAAGCACACAACTACAACACTATAAACAACACAACACATAAAATAAAAATAAATATCCGTGGAATATATATAGCTGACATCCACATTCATCCGCCTACATACAAATTAACACACAAGCACTCAAAGCACCTTACATAATACTATGTACCAAATACCCATTCATCAGTTTATTTCAGGATAACTTTTCTTTTATGAAAGCAATAGCAATTAATTTTATTCTTTATTCTGTTTATTGTTGAGATAAAAGCTCGCTTCTGTGTAATGAGTGGAGGTGACACGCGCAACGTGCTGACTATTGTACATATCCAGTGTCCAACAATCCAGCGTACATATATGGATGTTTATTTATGTTAAGTACTTCTAAAGTCATGCAATACATTAATCCCTGTAACTAACATATCTGCTGATATATTAAAAAATCTGATCTGATATTTCTTTTTGTGAAACAACTCTCATGTGAAAACAATGAAAAGTATTTTTTTTTCTTTAATCAATAAGATGAAACTTAGTATAGTGACACCGTTTATCTCTCACACACTCACACAAGAGTCACTTGAGATTTAATATTTTTTATTCACTAAACACTTAAGATAGTTGAGTTTATGTATTTCTCAAACATTAATTTAAGGTCTATATTTACTCTTTTCTCTGTAAAAAAATAAATAATAAAGAACCCCCTTGTACAGTTACAGCAGCACATTAAAAAATATAATACATGAAATTGTTATTTGTATCGAAATAGTAATCTTTTTTTTAGGTATTTCATAGTATCAGATTGAAAAGAGCATCAGTGGCATTGCCCTTTCCCTGAGCTCTGCTCTCTTCTCTGCTGGAAAGAATAGAGTATTTTCTGCCTGTTCGTCGCCAGGGGGCGTTAAAGTGCTGCTGTGTTTTGAAATTGGTTGTGGTGGATTTCTCACGGTAACCATTTTTTTTGCAGGTGAAGAACACACCTGCTCATCCACCACCCTGTGCTGTCTCACCTGTGTGTCACTGCAGATAGCGTCCCTTTATAAAACTGATCCTGATCTTGTTCACACATCGTTTTCCCCTATCACAGGATGAGCCATTAAAAAATACTGGATCTAAGCCACAGTTCTATGACAGGACCAAAAAGAGCAAAATAAGTGAGGAGAAAAAGGAAAGTGTGAGGGTGAGAGAGAACCATAAAAGAATAACAAAAACAAAAATGTAGAGAAAATAAGAGTGTGAAATATGAAAGAGAAAGATGGAGATAGAAATATGAGAGAAAAAAATGAGTGAGGGGACTGGGAGAGAATAAATAAAAAAAGAGAAAGAAAGAGAATGTGTGGAAAAGGGTCAAAAAAGGGAGACCAAAAGAAAAAGAAAATAACAATAACAGAGAAAGACAAGACAGAAAAAACATGAGGGGACTGAGAGGATGAGAGAGATAAAACTGTAAGAGATACAGAGAAAGTGAAAGAAAGAAAGAAAACGATTGTGTGGAAAGAGAACTAAAGGGAGAAAGAAGAGTATGATCACAATAAGAGGAAATGATGTGACAGAAAATAAAAGTGAGGAATTAGTGAATGAAAAAAAAGAAAATATAGTCAGAGTCAGTGGTAAAGGAAAACAAGGAGAGTGAGGAAAGAGAACGAGAGAGAGCACATAACCAGAAGAAATAGAGAAAAAGAACACGTGGGATAAAGAGGGAAGCGTAAGATAGGGAAATAGAGTGAGACAAACAACAATATAAGAGAGCAGAGACAGATACAGAAAGAAAAAGAGAAAGAAAAAGGAAAATAGTGAGATGGGAGATAGAAAAGATTGAGGGTTGAGAGAGATAGGAAATAAAAGAAATAGAAAGGGGAGAGATAACCAAAAAAATAGAAAGAAATGGAGACAGAAAGATAAAATCATAAAAGAGAAAGACAGGGATACAGTGAGAGTCGAGAAGAGAGAGATAAAACAAAACAAAAAGAATAACATGAAAGAGGTACAGAACATTATAGAGAGTGTGTGAAAGAGAGATAACCATAATAAGAAAGAAATAAAAAAGGGATACATGGAGAGAGAGGGGGGAGGGTATAACCAAACCATAAAAAAAGAAAGGAGAGAGAAGTGAAAGGCATACAGGTAGAGTGAAGAAGAGAGAGAGAAAGTAATGAAAGAGTTACAGGAAAAAAAATATTAAAAAGAAAGAGACAAGCAAAAACCCTACAAAAAAATAGAGAATACGAGATATAGAGAAAGATGAGACAAAAAACAAGAGGCAAAAAAGAGTGAGTGGAGAAAAAGAGAAAAAGAGAGACAAACAAAGAATAGGGATATAATAAGAGCGATAACTATGAATAAGAAAGCAATTAAAAAGATTCAGAGAGAGAGAGAGAGAAGCAAAACCCTTACAAAAAGGAGAAATAAACGAGATATAGAGAAAGATAGAGACCAAAAACGAGAAGTGGAGAAATAATAGGAAGAGAGAGATAAACAAAAATAAATAAAAGAGACAGAGAAGAAAGAAGGAAATATAGAGAGAGCGAGAGAGAGAGAGAGAGCACTGAATGAGTTTAGTTAAACCCGCTCTCTCTCCTTTCTCCTCTCTCGCGCCGCGCGCTCTCGGTGCGCGTGAGGGGGGCGGGCTTTTAGCTCGCGCGCTGCTGATAACATCAGTTTTCCACAAGTTCCCTCCGCTCGCGCTCCAACTTTTCTCCGCTCCTCCTCAGAGCAGCAGCAGCAGCAGCGCTATGGATGTGTATGAGAGCCGCTCTCAGGACTGCAGCAGCTGAACCCTCTCCTCACACTGTAACTCTCACCCCGGTGCTGCACTATTACTATCACTACTGTTTCACGGGGGAAAAAAAGCACGCGCATCCTCACACACCTGTCAGACAGCGCGTGCGGTGTTTTTTCTCCCCTGTTGGCTGAGCGTGCTCGGTGTATGTCCACTCAACGGGACTAATATCCAGTGGGAGGTCGCTTTCGGAAGGTGCCATGAGGCTGCTCTGGTGGAGCTTGCTGATCCTGGACCAGTGGATTCTGCGAAAGGTATGAAGCCTCTCTCTGACTAATGAACCATGTAAGAGCTTGAAGTGGCACTAAAGAGTGGGTAAAAGTGGTTAAAATTTAAGTATCAGCCATTTTTAGTGTTTTTGTACATTAGGAAACTTTTCTCCACTGTTCGTTTGGTAGCATTATTATCGTTTCTCCGCTGAACTGAGGGTTCTGCTCAGTTTTACATAAAATGTCCTAATTTGTACAGTAAAACTGTAGTAAAACTGGAGTTCTACTACGGTTTAAGCTTGAACAGCAAATTCAAACAAAAAGTCAACTTCAGTCTCCTCTAGCTAACCCTCTTCTCCTCCTTTCACACTGACTCATGTACCCCCACACTGCCCGGGATTTTCTCTCCTCACAGCTGGCACATTTTAGCTATCATCTTATCAAACAGGCCCCCGGCAGCTCCCTTTAATTTTCCTCTGAAGTTGAGGAGATACTTGCCCCGAGCTTGTTTTATCTTCTCATCGCCATTTACACAGAAGAGAGTTCACTCAGTGGAGTGCCAGTGTGCTTTAACAGATTCTTGCCAAATGAAACGCATTTGACTTCATTATCTACAGACTTTTTTTACAGTGACTGAATGTAAATATGATTTATCCGCTCAAAGGATTTGCAGTATTGTTTTTTCTCCTCTTTTAGTTTTATATGAAGTAAAGAGCTATACCAATTTTATGGGCTTCTGACACTGGTGTACAACCATTTGTAAAACCCCTCAGTTGCACAATAATATATATTTTATTAAATGGTTAATCTGTGCACGAGTCTACTTTTACAATGATTGAATCTTTGTAATTGTGCCTTTTAAACATTTTCTCTCAGTTAGTAAGCAGCATTGAGTAAGACCTAGGCGTGTGCACCCTATGCCCTTTTTAACAGGCTCCTGACCCTAAAATAGAACAATTTATAGCAAATAGTATCACCCTAATGTGTCTTTAATAAATACACATACACACACCTTCAGAACGGTTTCATGTAGGCTGTTTTCTCATTGAGTGCCTGTTCAGACTTCTGACCACTGAGGTCAAGTTTAAAAGTCAAGCATAATAAGAACTATTAAAGTACACTATAATTATATTGTTGTATAAGTCTTGTTCCAAAAAGCAAAAAAGACAAAGAGACCCCTGACAGGCTCATGAGCTGAAAGCACATAAAAGCAAATTGTCACCTGAAGCTTAGTGCACTGATTTGCAGCTGTCTGGGGACGCAGCCGTTCTACTTAAAAAAGCATTTTTTATCTTTGAAAGACTTTATTTTCCTCATTGTCATGTCGCATCACATCGTCACTCGTCAAAACAAACGCCAGATTCTGTCTGCACGACCCACCCAGAAAAGTTGGCGCGGATTCTTTCTTCTTTCTCAGATGCACGCCGGCCTGCTGCTCAGATGGCCTCTGCCTTTTTTAAAGATCTGATGTGAGAGTTTCAATGGAGAAATTTCACAATTACGCCTTTTTTATGTGTACTATTTTTACAACCCAGCCCACAGCTTATTGATGGTCCTATTACCTCCCAATGCGACTGTGATCATTTCGTCATGACCTGCCCGTAAATCTGCAGCCTGTGTCGCAACCTTGTGCTGCCATCCAGACAGCAGGCAGAAATATGTCCCGGACCACCGGCGCCATGGCTCAGCGTATTAATGCCTTTATTCGGGCCTCAGCACCTTTATCAAACATGCAGCTGTTAGGTGCTTGAGGAAGTTCTTTGTGTGCATAGCATCAGATTTTTTGGGGGTACCGATTGCTGCATGTAGCCTAGATGATTGATGAAAAGTGAGCGAGGGATGCAGAGACAGATGGACAGAAAGATTTATCCACCAGCATCCGTAGTGCAATGTGCATTTTAATGTTTGAGTGCATCTTTGCACAGTAATACATAATTAGGGAAGTCAGTGCTGTATTGTGGTGGAGAGACTCTAGTGTTATTCAGATTGAATAAACACAACCTGAGCGGCATTCAAAATGCACTCATGGTAGGTACCAGCAGGGGGTACTGCCCCACCCACACCCACACAACCAAATGTAGTAATGCCTTCCATTAATAAATGAGTCTGTCATTTATTCTAAAACCAATCTGACTATGCTGACCTTTTTCTGCTTAGAATGAAATTTGTATTTGGATTAAAGAGGCATTTTGAAGGATAAAAAGTAAATTACTAAATGTGGTCTAAATATTAATTATGTGTACTGCATATCTTCTCTATGGTGCAAATAACATGTATCTACATTTTTGGCTGTTTTAGTTTACATTTGGACGTAATCTGAAGCTGGCAGTTGTTCTTCGTATGGTGTGATTTTTTTTTTTACAAGTATTTATACATTTCTGTTTTATATTCTTTATATCCTGCTTTATATTCAAGTTCGGATTACACACATACATGTATATATACACGTCATGTATATATACACATGTAATACAAAATCCTTGTGTCTCCAAATATCAGCTTTACAGATGTAGGAATACAGAAATGTGCATATATCCACACACACACACACACACACACACACACACACACAGAAATACTGTGTAATAAACATCACACCCTGATGTGCTGGCTTAGCGGTGGCCTTATTTTTCTGACTGCTGATGTGTACACTGATGGTATCAGGTGACGGAGATGCAGTATTTATTAATAGAATGATAATGATATGCCATGACTATAATTACAACGTGCATCATGACATCATATTTTTTGACTGAATGAATAATATAAAAAAAATATGGATATTTTTGTAAAGAAGGGGGTGTAGGTGACCTTATCGTGTCCGCATCACTGTACCGGAACGGCATGGCAGAGGGCACTGTGATAACACTGACCTGTGGATATTGTTGTGGGACTCGAGCAGCTTCTTCAGCTTCTTGGCCGTGCTCATTTCAGGTCCTCATTTTAATCCTCCTTAATTTGAAACCATTTGCGGCTGTAAGAATCGCTCGTTTGTGAATTGCCGTTTGATGGACTTAAGGCTAATGAATAATAATGAATTGAGCAGGTCTCTATGGTAACAGATAATGGCCCCTACCACACACAACCCCCCAAATCCTATGATCATATGCAAAATAATTTATAATCAAACTCAGTTATGTATTTGATGGAAATTGCTTTAAAGTTATGAGGAAAACGCCAGATTTCATTCCGTCTTGTTAGTGTAGCTGGGACTCGTTCTCCACATAGCCGACGCGGCGTGCTCCTGTCCTCGTCTCCCAGAAATATGATGTCAAAGAACTGACTACTTCAGCCATAAGAGATTTCTCTTTCTAGGCCAGCGATGCACTGGTTCCACAGCTCTCGACAGAAGTGTGAAAGTTTGCATTCGATAGTATCTTGCATGGGACCAAATTTAGAAGTGCAACCACATGATTGTGTGATGATGGGCATTGTGTGGCTGTAAGATGGGCCATAAGCTGGTAATTAGTGGAGTCTTTTTTGCACCTGACTCTGGTGGTATAGTGTGTTGGTTTATGATGTGCTGTTGGTAAATGGGGACAAAATGACTAAGTTAGAAACAGATGTGAATTGGGCATTGATCATCATACAGATAAAGAGAGATGTAACATTATTTTCAGTTTCAGTATGATATCTATTGAATATGAGGTGTATTTTATTTTAACATTTTCAGAACTGTATATATTTATATATACAGCTCTGGAAAAAATGAGACCATTTAAAATGATGAGTTCCTTTGATATTGCCTAATAGAAAACATCTGGAATATAATCAAGAGGAAGATGGATGATCACAAGCCATCAAACCAAGCTGAACCGCTTGAATTTTTGCACCAGGAGTAAATGCATAAAGTTATCCAAAAGCAGTGTGTAAGACTGGTGGAGGAGAACATGCCTAGATGCATGTGATTACCACCAAAATATTGATCTCCACCAAATATTGATTTCTTAAAACTTTATGAATATGAACTTGTTTTCTTTGCATTATTTAAGTTTTGGAAGCTCTGCATATTTTGTGTTATTTGAGACATTTCTCATTGTTTGCAAAAATTAATGCTCTAAATGACAATTATTTTATTTGGAATTTGGCAGAGATGTTGTACGTATTTTATAGAATAAAACAAAAAAATAAATTTCACTCAAACATATATATATATATAGGTAGGTAGAATAGCATTAAGGCAGTCACATTTATAGCTGGTGGTCAGGTAAAGCTGGCCCAAGCTGCCTGCCTGGAGCAGGTGTATTTATCAAGCCTACTGTTAGCATGAGCGATGCACTCGATGCTGACAGAACCAATAATAGTGGTTAGCTGCCAGTAAGCATCCAGTAAATCCCAGCATCCCTCCAGCCCACCAATCAGATCCTTTAATCTGCACTAACTGCCCAATCAGGTGTGACAATTACCCCCAGCCCTCCCACCAGCTGCTGGAGCGAACAGATGTGTCTAATTTTTCAGTAGAAGTAGACCAGACCTCCCCAGGCATTCAGGAAGAGAGAGAGAGAAAGAGAGAGAGAGAGAGAGAGAGAGAGAGAGCTGGGCTCGAAACCAGACCCTCCTGGAGGTGCCAGGAATGCCTGTGGCCAGCTGCTGCCTGGCCCAGGGAGAGCGAGCCCTGCGTGGACCAGAGGCTGCGCCCAGCGCTCAGTGCCAAGGCCAGTGGGTGTGCTAAAGTATGGGCACATAAAATACAGTGGCCACATTTATCCACAACTCTTCCCTGACAGCAGCATTATCAGAAATCAAGGATATATATATATATGTGTGTGTGTGTGTGTGTGTGTGTTCATGGTAGCTCTTGGCTTGCAAGTGTTCA
Source organism: Astyanax mexicanus (assembly GCF_023375975.1). Classification (NCBI taxonomy): domain Eukaryota; kingdom Metazoa; phylum Chordata; class Actinopteri; order Characiformes; family Acestrorhamphidae; genus Astyanax; species Astyanax mexicanus. Next base: position 9,696,787 of record NC_064412.1, read on the forward strand.
AACTGTTTAAACTGTTTAAATACTTGAGCTTTGATGCATTGTGATTTGTGGACTTGACACTAGCGATACAGCTACTGAAATTATGTAACGTTATGTATGACTTTATTTTTCTACCACTAAAAGCACTAAAGCACTAAAATAAAAAAGAAAACTTTTTAATAAATTACATTCCATTCATACATTTTTGCCATAAATGTAGTATGTTTTTGGTAACTCTAAATAGCAGTACCAGTCACATTTTTGCTTACAGTATATTCGAAAACATATATATTTGACTTATTCCTGCTTTTTTTTAGGCTGATTCTGATTCAAATTTCTTACCAACCAATTTGGCTAATAGATGATTCGTGGAAAGATGTTTTCTCTCAGGAAAGACATTTTTAAACCTGGAGCTCACACTGTGCTGTCTAAATAAATATATATGAATCCCATCATCACATCTCTATTACAATATAAATATTTATCTTACAATATATAGTATAGTATTTTCACACAAATGGATCAAACTGGATCAAAATTCTTCTAAGTAGCACATTTATCTTTGAGGACAGATCTGCACACTCTTGGTATTTTAATCTCAGTATCTTCATGAGGGAGAGTCTCCTGGAATAGTTTTCTCAGCGTCTTGAAGGAAGGAGTTTCTGGAGGTGCTGAACATTATTTGCTGCTTTTCCTTCACGCTGTGAAGCTCCAGCTCATCCCAATTAAATTACCTCAAATCACCATCTCAGTTCATCAGGCTTAGATCAGAGGATTAATGTGGAGGACTAACACTAACACTGTTTTTACTGTTTACTGTATTACATAATTATATGTGTTCCTTTATAGTCTTAATGTCTTCAGTAATACATTTTTAATGTAAAAAAAAACACAATAAGAAAGAAAACACATTGAGTGAGAAGAGGTTCATTTTTTTTTATATCAATCTTTTCAAGAATATCATTATCAGTACCCTAAAAATCGTGATATTATTTGACGACAATATCGCCCACCCCTTGTCCATATGTTTAAGTAGGTTAAAATTACACTGTTTTTTGTTTATTGGGTGTCCTAATTTTATCAGATGATTTAAATATGAGAAAAATCATGCCACAAAAAAGACATGGTATTTCTGCTCAGTTTTCCTTACAAACCCTCTCTTTACATCACGGCACACTAAAACGACACCTTCCAGAAACATACAGAGGAACTAATAGATTAGACTGTCTGAGAATAATTCCCCGCCACAAAACTCGTCCCACGCAGAGTGATCAGAGACGCCTACGCCAGCGCGTTCATCACCCAGAGAGGACAGGAGGCTGGAAGAGGATTACTCCTCTCTAAGAACCAGCGAGTGAAGCAATGGCCGAGTGAAGCACTGCTCCATGCAGAGGCTGCTGCTTAGAGAGAGTGAGACTGGATAGAAGACATACGCTCTTATTTATCTCCTCACAATTACCACTAAGGTATTCTAGTCGTGGAGGCAGAAGGGAAAATGAAACACTTGATAGGAGAACTGATAAAGAGGTATTATAGTTTCCTTCATCAAACTGACCCCTATCCCTCCTCTATTGTACTCTTGGTCTTTGCTCCCCACCTACTGTCACCAGTGAGAAAGAAAGGAGAGCGAAGGAGAGGAATGAGGGCGGGAAAGGTCTCGGCAGTCCACCTCCTTGTGTGATGTGTATCTTTGTCATGTGCTGTTTTGCATGCGATAATGAAGCCACAGGGACGGAGAGGTGGAGGGCGGCTGAGGGGAGGAGGAAGGGTGGAGCGATGGACAGAAGAAGATCAGGTGGAATAAGAGAAGGTGTGAAGGGAGAGCGCAACGAATTGGCCGGAATCCTTTGTCGTGAAATGAATAGGGAGGCACAGATATAGAGAGAGGTAGAGAAGAAGAAGAAGAAGAAGAAGAAGAAACCCAGATTTATGGTTCTTTTAAAAACATGCATTTTTGAGGGTAAAACATGTAATGTCAGTGTATAAATGTACAACTCTGGAAAAAATAAGAGGCCACTTAAAAATAATGAGTTTCTTTGATTTTACCAAATTAAAAACCTCTGGAATTTAATGAAGAGGAAGCTGAACTGCTTGAATAAAGTTATCCAAAAGCAGTGTGCAAGACTGGTGGAGGAGAACATGCCATTTGGTGGTTTATTCCACCAAATATTGAACTTGTTTTCTTTACGTTATTTCATGCATGCAGGAACCATTAAAAGAACCATTAAATAACCATTTAAAGTGCAAGATATTAAGATATTTGTTGTTAATTACACATTCACGTAGACATGAAGGCTGCCTTAGATATCCTGCTTATGTGTGATGCGTTGGTTGTGCACGTGCATTGGTGAATTGAAAATGTAATATATATATCAGCATGGTTATAGCCAGACTAAGAATCTTAGCATAATGCTAAGAAGGCTAGCATAATGTTACTCCAAATTACATTAAGTCATCCATTACCTCTTTTCAAATTGCTTGGAGGAGAGCACTAACTGTGTTCTAAAGTCGAGGCTACATTTCTCAACTGCTACGTCACTGAAACCTGTTTTAAAGTAAAGGATCGTTCATATACAGCTGACAAATTAAGCTGACATTTGGACTTCACTGCTCTCAGTTGCCCTTTATTCTCTGTGCACGTCCACTGCAAGCTGAAAAAGATAAACAGTACCATTAAAACTGGTTGAAAATGGCAGGAGACAAATAGTCTATAAATGACAAAAATAGATTATAAAAACTTTAATAAAATGACAAAAATATTGTGTATCGCAATAATTTCTGGGACAATATATCGCCCACAAAATATTCTAATCGTGACAGGCCTAACTCTAACTCAAAAACACTAAGTAATGGGTAAATCATATAATCTAATAAGCAGGGTTTTGTGAATTCCATACCAAAAATGTCCGAACATAATTAGTGTTTCTAAGCAGAGCAGACCCGGTACAGCCAGGCTTCTCTGGGTGTTACTTCATTAGCTGCAGTGCTGAAACGGGTTATTGGAGAGCAGCTTCTCAGTCTGTATGTTAATAGCAGGTTTTCAGACCATTTGTGGCACCTTTTTCTTTTGCACTCTTAAAAATGGCAGCTGCTACAGCCACCCTGCCCCTCCACAATGCTGCCGCCAGTATGTGATGTCTGGGGGTGGATTGGATGTGTTACACTGCACACGGCCCTACAAGCCTACTGTTAAAGGAGAACTACAGTGTGAAATAGACTTGGGTTTTAGTGAAAAAGGATAACGAGTACAAACTTTTGTTGAATAGCCCACCTCCGCTATCCGCAAGCATTCCAAAATACAGCGATTTTATCCGATGCTCCCAAAAGGCTTACAGTGTTAGTGATAGGGGCATAGTGTTTCCCAGACAAAGAAATGACTATTTCTACACATTTAACAAGCTCAAAGTAGTTCCACTCTTCATTGGTATAATTTTAGGGCCATGACATTTAAAATAAGGCACTGAAAAGGCACTAAAAGTACACAAGTATTTTATACAAGTATTTTGTACCTTCAGATACTAGAAATACATTAATATTATAGAGCTATTTTCAGCAACATCTGGAATTTCCACAATTTCACAATTTCCGCATTTACACAAAATTAGTTTTATCTGTTCCCCAATCCTACACATTTGTTTGTGCTCTTCAGTTGACTTATTGTGACTAAACAGTGTTTTTAATAAACTACTATTGCACTTTTAAATCTCTCAGTGCCTCATTTTAAATGTCAGGACCCTTAGAATTCCACTGATGTGGAATTATTATAATAGAGTTATTTTGAGCTTGTTAATGGTGTAAAAATAGCCATTTCTTGGGAATTGCTATGCCCCTATCGCTAACAGTGTAAGCCTGTTGGGAGCATCTGATAAAAGCACTATATTTCAGAATTCTGGGTGTGAATAGAAGTGGATTATTTGAGAAAAGTTTGCACTCATTATCATGTTTCACTAAATCCCAAGTCCATTTCACACCAGATTTCTTGCGAAAATTTACATTTTTGCTCTTGGGCTTTATCTACAGTCAAGAAATCTAATTTGCACTTTGAAAAACACAGGAAACACTTTACATATGCATTTCTGGACAAGCTGAGAGACTATGAGTATGAAAAATGACATGGAAGAGTATTATTACAGGATTTTATACAAATAATACAGACCTGCCTGCCTTCTTTGCCAGAGTTACATAGAGCTGCGACAGTGTGCTGAGTTCAGGGCAGCAACGATAGATATGCTGATCTCTATTTTACAGTCAGTGAAGCATCAACATGACTTAGATGATTTTATTTAATGCTAAAAATAGAGCATAATGTTGCTTTAGCTGATACTTTAGTCTGCCATTAGTTCATAACTAATATACTTTACGCATTGCTGCTATCTATTACACTGCTAATGAATTAATTTGTGTTTATTTATAGAAGAAATTGCTTAAGAATGTGCTAGACTTATTAGCACGTATGCATTAGTCCATGTTAATTAACACAACTTTTTTTTTTTACTGTGCAGCCTTAGGTAAACTATTTTTGGCTTTCTTTTTGCTGGTTTCGATTGCTTCAATATATTCAGCTGCCTCACTGTGCGCATAGCTGAGCTGTCTATACATTATGAATGTTCATTACTTTTAATATGCTGTAAATTAACTTTGTGTATGTCCAAGCAAAGTGATGATCTTCAGTACTAATTATACTCATTATGTAACTACTTAGTGATTACTTAATTGCTCTCTATTCATTTATTTAAGTCATCAAGCTCAGTTTACTTAAAGAGACACATAAAGTAGTGATTACTGTTTAAGTAACTGGAAAGAATGTGTAATAAATGGGGGATATGGCCAGACGGCTGTAAGCACAGTTAGGCAGCTGAGTATTTAGAAGGAGTGGAAAGTGACCAATAAGAGGAGTTTTCAAGGCTGCACATAAGAGTGAGCGATATGTTGATTATATACAGTATGCACTTGCACATGCATACAAAAAAAAAAAAGATTTTAGCGATCTATAGGCAAGCCAATTTGGGCTGCGTCAGTGTGTCTTTGGTATCGAAAGGGATGAAAAAGTATGCCTTACAAATCTTAAAAGGTGCAAAAGGCATGTACTAATTCTCTTAATATTAATTATGGGTGTGTTTTGGGCGTTGAAACATGAAATAAACCAACTAGAGTGTTACTTGCCTTTTCTCTTTAAGAGCCAGAGAAGCTCTGACTTTGGCGGATTGGTATTTTAACAGTGCAGCACTTCCGTGCTTCTCATAAAACAAATGACCTGTGTGTCAAAAAATAATGTTATTTCATTTTGTATTCTGTTTATTGTTGCTGTAAAAGTTGGTGTGCTCACTCTGATGCGTCCTTGTGCGTCCTTGACCTGCTTGACCAGCTGAGATAGGAATGGACGTCCTGACATTGTCAGTCTGCCTGCTATGCTATGAACTCAGATACACACAATAATGACTCAAACTCCCAGCATTCACTAACACCGGACCATCTGTACTCTGCTGATCACATGACGCTATGGTGTTCTAACTCAACGAGCTTCTGGTTGCCCACACCTGTTCCTGTTACTATATATACCCTCGTTTTCAGTAGCTCCTCACCCAGTTTCTAGCCCAGATACCTAGCCTTTTTTTGTTTATTCTCTGTAGTTACAGACTCATTTTTGGATTTTTTTGAGTACTCTTTTGCCTAAAAATAAATATTTTGTGCTTTCTTCTCTTTTTCCTAACCATTTTACCTGTTTGAATTTTACGTGATTAACTCTTTTTGTCTGATCTATCTCTGGTATATTTTTTATCTTTTGCTGTCATTTTGATTCTGACCCTGCCTCTCTGTCGTGTGTCTGGCCATTAGGGCCCAAAATGTGTTAGTAGTGCCAGGTTTTTTAAAAGTGATGTCAGTAGTGTTTGGAACTATCATTTTTATTCCAAAGTAGCTGCACTACATCAACTTAAACAGGACTAATGGATCACATTTCCAGGTTCTCACTTTCATCAGTTTCTGTTAGCAGGTAATTACGCTTCAACATTTTGTTAAATCATTTCTCTGTGTTACTTAGACTTTAGACAACTTTAAACAAAAACAGCTCTTACCTGGAGTTTAAATACTTCCTAAAGCCCAAGATTATCCACAGGCTTAGAACAGATGCTAATAACCAGGATAAAAAAGAGAACATCAATAAGGCAGTGAATCAGTTTTGCTGCTGTTAAAATGAGTAGGTAGAACACAAATACACAAAAATATTTTCAAATTCTGCGACATAACAAAAAAGAAGCTTACAGAAAAAAAAATGAAAACAAAATACATGATTGTAAAATAAAAAATAAAAAAAATTGACATTTGAAGCCACTTATCAATAGCGCAGCACAGACAAAACAATACATCACTGTATCAGTACCGCTGTTAAGACCCCTGCCTGTTAATAAAATTAGCTTTAATTCTGTTTCATAAGGTTTGCTTTTCAAACTTTAGGACATAACAAAAGTTTGGAAGATGGACTACATTCAAATTAAAATCTGCCTATTGTTTTAATCTAATCTAATCTAATCTTCCATAGTTACTCTTCTGAGAGTTTATAGGCTATTTGGTTTGAAGCAAATACCTTCATTTTACACTACATTATTACCTTATAGTGACCATGTAAAACCATGTTTCAAATTATTACACAATATAATCAAGAAGTGCTGAACAAGTGTAAAATTGGTAATTTTTATTTCATTTCTTCAAACTAGGATCTGTTCTTATACTATGTCAGATTTTTGTAGATTTTTTTATATTTTAGACTTTGAAGATGAGATAAAATATAATATAATAAATATAAAGATAAAAAATGTAAATTAACTCTAGTTTTCTAAAATGTATTCATAACTGCCTATATCTATCTTTAAGCCAATGAAAATGAAGCTTTTAGTGAAGTGTGTCCAAACTTTTGACTGGTACTGGTTCTGTCACAGTAAGGCTGTTTGGTGGTCAGTGTCCTCATATGAGTGGGGAGCAGGTGAGCAGTCAGTCAGCCGTAAATATCTGAGATTCTTTGAAAAGGCTTTTCTGGATTTTCACGGCGCAGAAGCCAGGATCAGAGAGTAACTGAGAACGGTCAAGTGTGTGCTGCTCTGCTGCCAGACCTTCACTGTGTTCATAGAAAACTAGAGTGAAAAGACGAAGAGAAAGAGACCAATGATGACGAAATTGTAGGAAGTTAAACAGAGAAAGAAAAAGAGATAGATAGATAGATAGAGAGAGAGAGAGAGAGAGAGAGAGAACTAGGTTAACTAGGTCAGTCCTAGTTAAGATTGTACTGATGCCCTAGTAAGTGTCTATGCAGTATTCAGAAGGAGGCAAGAAGCATAGACTTGTTTCTGTTCATATCAAGGTTAATAAAAATACATTATATACTGTACATACACTATATACAGTATATACTAGTCGTGTCAATTGAATAAAAAAATTCAATCAGATCAATCACAACAATATTCTGTGATTAACTGTAATTAATCACAACAAGTTTTGATAGTGGATATTTACATGTAAATAAAAGAATGAATATAAGAAATGCTATTATATTTATATTAGTGGTGTTAATTAAAATACTAGAATATACTTGTATGTTTTAGAGGAGATATTGCCATTGTGTGGTGCTGGACAAACTGGATAGAGGGAACATTTTTTACTTTATTGTAAACATCTCAGCTTGGTTGTGAGGATTCCTGAATTAGAACTTAATTTGCTGAGTATAAAAGAGCGTTTTTTACACCTGTAGTTGGGTTCTATGGTCTGGATTAGTTGATGAGTTGGTTTTTATGGAGCGTTTCTCCCTCTGTTTGGTTTGGTTTCACACAGGCATAAACCTAAACGCTCCAAAATGTGCACCAATAAACTTTGTGAGCACACTGTCTGCTCTGATTGGTCAGAGCTGTCTGATTTAGACTTCTTTGACGTACATCTGTGCAGAGTGAAGCTGCTTTAACACAGAACGCTAAAAATTTGCTGCTGCGCTTTCAAACACAGTGTTTTCAATGGGACGATTCCAAATCAATCATGTGTGTTAACACTTTACTGTTAACAGCCACAATATATACATGTCCTGCTGCTGCATCTCAGTGAGGTTGACCTTAATACTTTAACTCATTTTTTATTATTTGAAAACGTTTTCAGACTGATATGTTTAAAAACCAACAAACACCTAATCTTCTTCCAGACTTTATGATGGCTTATGTTGGACATCCACTAAAATACCTTTTTTTAAATATCTGAAAATTTATTTTAAATGTCTAATGTCTGACAATTTGCCATTGCAGTGCAAAGACTGAAGCAATTTGGAAAACTTGTACATTTATTTTGACGTTATTTCCAATCATGCTTATGGAGGACATTTGCGAGAAACAGATTAACAATGGAGCCCAAACAGAAGCAGAATTTGGCCATGGCTGCTTTTGCCCTTGTAGTATTTTTCTTAAAACAGACTGTGGACCTGACCCTGGGGACAGCTGCTTCCTAGTTTCAAGACTAAAACTTGTAGTAATAGTCAAGATGAGAATGAGACTCATCATCCTGACCAACCACATAAAACCACCAAGATGACGAGAGCATGCTGCAATTCTAGCAAGAATAAATTGCAATACGCTGGAAATGTTTTATTTATTTGATGTATAGATTCAGCAGGACTGGTAGAAGTCAGTTGTGTCTAGTTTTATTGATTTTATTGATTCTAATTATCAGTAAAATCAGTTCAACAGTTTAGTAAAATAAAGATGTACATTTTCTAACCTTCAGTATATAGTAAAAATTCTGTGCAGAAGTTTAGGTTCATATTGGCAGTCATTACTGTGTAGTTCTGATTGCTCTTGTGTGTGTTGGAGTGTTTGTGTGTGTGTGTGTGTGTTTGCTTGTTCAGTGTGTTGCCTGGCTGAGTGGACAGCCTTGGTTTTCCTTCGTGTAGAGTGTGATTAATAGTGACACACCTGCAGTAGATGTATGACCGTGGATTTTCATGCAATGAAATATTAAGGAGTAATCCGAGAGATGCCGAATGCCATAACTCAACTGTGTTCAGGGTCGGAGGACCTACAAACACACACAGAGACACACACACAGCCAAACCACACACACATACACACAAAGACACACAGGGCACACACCCAAGGATTAGTTTTTATCATTTTATAAAACCTCTACGGGGGCTTGTAAAGCATTAATTTAGACACACATTTCATTTATTGAACAGAAAAGGAGAGGGAGGTGGAGCAGAGGGAGGGAGAGGAGGTAGTTGTTGTTTTGCCTGCTATAAGTCTTGTGGTATTTATAGAAATAAATAACAATAGTAATAAATAAAATCTGCACAAAATCCTGGATCTCATCCTGGCTACTATCCTGCAGATATACAAGGCTACAAGGGCTTGTAATGAAGTGCACACATATATAGTAAAGCTCTTGTACCAAACCAAATTAAATCCTAGACTGAACCTGATCAGAGGAGAAAAGAACACGGAAAAGATTTATTCATTAACAGTATTCCATATCTGATGTTATTAAGGGTACGGCTTCTTGCTCAGCGGTGGGCTTCAGGCTTTGTCCAGTAGAGGGTAATATCTTCTTTATTTTTATGAATAAATTACATTCTGGACTTGCAGAGGAGAAGCTGCCACTGGAGCTGATCCACGTGCCCTTATTATTCACCATTGATTGCTGAGATTCACGCTAACGTCTCGTCTTGTCTGTTCCAAAGACCCCAGATGATCCTCCACAAATCCCTTCCGTGGCATTTAGCTATCTCTTCCTTATATACACACCTATACACACAATAACTCATATACAGTGGCTTCAAAAAGTATTCATACCCCTTGAACTTTTCATATTTTGTTACATTAAAACCACAAACATAAATATTATTCACATTCCATTGGAATTTAACGTGAAAGACCAACACAAAGTGGTAAACAATTGTGAAGCGGAAAGAAAATGATGCATGATTCTAAACATTTTTTACAAATAAAAAACTGGAAAGTGTGTTGGGCAAAAAATTAAGCCCCCCTGAGTACTTTGTGGAACCACCTTTTGGTGCCATACACTCTAAAAAACAGAAAGGAGTACTTTTTTGTACTCAAAGGTACACTGTTCATAATTGTACCCTCAAAGGTACAATATTGGTCTTTACAGGGTCAGATTTGTGCCCTCTGAAGTACAAAGTCATTCCTAACAGCAATAAGTACAAATTTGTACCATTTAACCAGACAAAATGTACATTCTGTATTCTGTACCACTGTACTAATAAACAATATATATTTTATTTGCACATTTTTTTATTTGAGAGCCAGACAATTTTGCATCATGAAGTTCTTGACACATATTTAGTTGATTAAAATGTTTATAATCTTTATAATCTTTACTGGCATAAAAACATGGGTACAAAAAAGGACTTTCACTGAAAGGTACTTTTTTGTACCTCAATATAAGGTACAGCACCAGCGACAAGATTTGTACTCTTTTAAGTACAAATCTGTACTTACTTTTCTTAAGTGTGTAACAGCTGCAAGTCTTTTACTGTATGTCTCCACCAGCTTTGCACGTCTAGTGACTGAAAGCGAGAGTGTTTGTGAACAGCAGTTTTTAGATCTTGCCACAAGTTCTCAACTAGGTTCAGGTCTGGACTTTGGCTGGGCCAATCTAACACATGAATATGTTTTGTCATTTTTAAACATTCCACTGTAGCCTTGGCTTTATATTAAGGGTCGTTGTCCTGCGTAGGCTTGTCACGATAACAACATTTTCAGGACGATATATTGTTCCAGAAATAATAGCGATAAACGATAATATTGTCGTTTTAAAGGAGCACTATAGAAAATGCTTTTTCCTGCTTCTGGGCGCCCAAAGGTGCTTTAAGACAATGTGCCACAGTAATAAAATACTAGCATAATAATACTATTACACCATTTTACAGTTAAACTAACTAACTTTTTATTATTAAGAGATGTCGGCAAAAATTATTGCTGTTAAAAATTAAAAAATAAAAATACAATAAGTCGATAACATAGTTATCATAGTTATTTCAAGTCTTTTGTAGACTCCAACAGGTTTTTTTGTGTGTTGGTCTGACATTAAATTTCAATGAAATATATTTATGTTTGTGCTTTTAATGTGACAAAATGTGGAAAAGTTCAAGGGGTATGAATACTTTTGCAAGCAACTGTAAATACACTTACTGAACCTCACTTCATTCTCTTCTCCCCTTCCTCTTCCCCTTTCTTTTCCTCTTCCTGCTCCTCATCTCGGGGCCTTGCTGATGTTCTTGATTAGAATATAGTCCAGGTCGGAATTATATATTTGAGACGGGTTCTGTATGCCATGTGCCTGCTTTGTACTGTTGCCCATATTACGGTAGACAGTGCATGTGTGTGTGTGTGTGTGTGTGAGTGTGTGTGTGAGTGTGTTGGGCATGAATTTCTAGCCATGACTTCAGTGGTTGAGGTTGGAATGATTCTGTGCGTGTGTGTGTGTGTGTGTTGAGGTCCTTGGTGGATGTAGTTGGAGGGGAGATGGCAGCCTTCACTGTTCAATAATATACTCTCTCAGCTTGGGTTATTCTTAATTAGACCAAGCAGAGGAGGGGGGTGGGGTGGGTGCAGTCCCAGGCCTTCAACTGAGTCCAAGTCTGCCCAGAGGAGACTGAGAGCTAGGGTCAGAGACGGAGAGAGAGAGAGAGAGAGAGAGAGAGAGAGAGAGAGAGAGAGAGAGAGAGGGTTTGCCTCACATTTCATATCATGACATAGCTCATAGCTCACTTCAGTTCACACTCTGCATTTAGTCAGAGATTAGAGCGCTTCAGAATCCATAATCCTCTTTGATTTCTTCTTTTCTCTTTTTTTTCAATGGTGTAAATGTCTGACTACAATTCAGTTTAATCACATTTAGGGATTAAACTATTAAAACGCATCAAAAAATTCAGTTTAACCGTGATTTGATTAAAGTGGTTCAGATAGTTTTCAGTCAAAAGTTGAAGACACCTTAAATTCTGTTTTTTTTCATTATTAACATAAAATGTATGTTGTAAATTAATACTAAAGCAATCCAAACTATGATGAAAAACATGCATAATTATTTAGTAAACAGAAAATTGTTAAACAAACCAGAGTAAGTTTTATATTTTTGATTATTCAAAGCAGCACCTCTTCCTTAGATGACAGCTTTGCACATCTTTGCTGGATTTTCTCAGACAGCTTTACAGAAAGATGGAGAGTCACCTGGAATTCAGGCTTTCAGTTAACAGCTGTGCTGAATTCGTCAAGAGTTAATTACTTACATTTTTTGTTTGAGACATAATGTTCTGAAGAAGATTCTCAAGTGCAGTCACAAAGACCATTAAAAATGTTATGATGAAACAGTCTCTCAAAACCATTATATGTGCTATTTTTATTTTATTCTTTAGCATAATATATATTATGAATATATATGAATATTTTTCATTAATATAAACCATTAGTATGACAATATACAGTCAGTTTACAAGCTGGCCTATTTTAGCAAAATGTAACGTAATGTTGTGAATATATAAGCATTTTTATTGTAGAGATTATAAAATAATGAATATGAAACAACTTTTAAAGGAATCAGATTCTGATATATTATGGTTAAAAATACTGTAAGATTTAGCGTGTTGGCACACTCACCACACAGTTTATTTTGGTCCTTTTTCACACTTTCACAAACAGCACACTGAAAGTCATCATAACAGATGTAAATATGTGGGCTGTGGTCAGAGCTCAGTGTTACAGACTTGCAGCAAAAAGAGAGAGAGGAGCCTCACAAGCTCCAGGATTATTAGATGGAAATGTTGTTCCTTTTAGTTTACAAATCTTCAGTCCTTTATAGGGAATTATCAGGACAAAAAGTCACGTTCTGTTCATAATTACTCTAATAGCATGTACTCCCCATGTTTCCCTAATATACAAATTATTATTATGTTTAGTGCTTTACCCCAATGAGAATCACAGTAGTTTATGTATCTTAAACACTTCTGACAGTCAATATAATGTGTTTGCAATGCTTTACTCTTTAAGTTGTTCAGTATTCACTATATATTTATATGCATTTACTATGTAGTGAACTGACTAGAACGACTACACAAAAAATCTTTATTTTATGCCACTCTGAATACATCTGACACAACACCACCACACTGCATTATGGTATACAATAAAAATTGTATTGTACATCCTATCTATGCTACATTTTGTGATGGATATATTGTGTGGGTGTTTGATAGTGAACTGTTTAGGGAATATAATGTTTGATTGAAATAGCAAACATCACTACTAAATGGCTGACACACCATTTAGTGCACTTTTTCTATTTCTATATTTTTAAAATTTACCTTGCACAGCTTTTAATTAATTATGAGTGTGTTTTGGGCGTAACGTGAAATAAACCAATCAGTGTGTCAGTTATTATTCCCTTTAAGAGGCGGTTGCGCTCTGACTTTGGGGTGTTCGTATCTTAACAGCGCAGCACTTTTGTGCGTCTCAGCAGAGACAGATACTGACGGATACTTCACGCTGTGAAGATACGCCAGCAGCTTATTTAAGGGAACAGCAATTTTATTTTATTCTTTATTCTGTTTACTGTTAAGTTAAAGGTCAGGTTTGTCAGTGTGTTTGTTTAATAAGCAAGGTGTACAGCGTGCTGGGAACACCTATAGGAATGGACTCTTAAGATTGACTGTTGTCGGGGTTTTAATCAGTCAGTGGCACTCCTGTGTTTTCCACCGCCAAAATAGAAACACACACAAATGTACCTGAACACACCTCACTTCCAGACCACCACACCCATCAGGGTAGATTTATTACTGAACTCTGTAAATGCTATTGTAATGACGTGCGCACAAAGCATGAAAATGGACTGTTAAAGGGGTGTAAGATAGGAATGAACATCATGACGTGTCTTGTGCAGGGTGTATAATAGGGCCCTAAAGCTTTTAATCCAACAGGACATTTTTGTTTTTTGATAGACAGGACATATCAGAAGGGGTGTCAGAAAAGAACAGTTTCTTTTACATTTATTTTTATTTATTATCTGTCATGTACGATGTAATAAACCATAGACAGAACAGCTTCTAGATTCTGTAAGCAATGTCTTTAAGAAAAGGCAAAAAAAAATAGTTTTAGCTGAAATATTTAGACATCTTTTAAGCATTCGTTTTTAACCATTACATACTATTGATTGAACAGCGCTCATATTTGTGATTTAAACATTGATTCAGCATTCTTAAACTATGTCATTTTGATTGCTACATTTGGACATGTTTTTTAACGTCCATTTTCTACCATAATAAATGGTAGAGTCAATAATGGTCATGTGTATGAATTGAACATTGATTTAGCGCTCACTGTGCTTCATGTCAGGTAGAGATTTTTTCCTGCTTGCCATCTTGGCCACCTGAAATCGATCATGCGTCCGTAACCACTGAATTGAGTGCAGCCACTCAAGTGTGTCCGTCCACTCCCACACAAAGCTCATCTGGACTGTCTTTACCACACTACGTCTCCATATGCTGTCATAAGCGTCTACAGAAAATGTCCCTTAGGGTGTGTGTGTGTGTGTGTGTTTGCGTGTGTGTGCTCATATGGCTATTGTACATGATACAGTAGTGGTAGCAATATTCCATTATATACACCTGCTTGGTATGATGGGGCTTACAGTGGCAATATCCTTCCAGATGTCAGTCAGAATCAGCCAATGAAGGAACTTATATATCTACTGTAGAATAAGCCATACATTATCCACTGCTTTTGACCCACTTACTTACTTAGAAATGTTGAAGCATGACATAATATATCCTAATAATGACAGTGTTACCCCTCATATGTTTAGCTATTGATCAGTGCAGACCTAATGGCAGCTTGTTAATTGAAATATAATTAGAGCTGGCTGCTTGGAAAAATAGGCCACCAATCTGCCGGTTAACTGTCGTCTGCTAATTACGGAGAGTTAGTGTATTCGCTTTCAGTACGATCTCCTGATTTAACCTTTAAAAGCATCAATTAATATTTAGTTTGCACTCGATAACCCTCGCTTTAGTCAATGTACATCTTGTTTATGATAGAATGATAAAACAAAGGAACCCTGTAAATATCACTGTTTCATTAAATGATATACTGCAGTGTGATTTCACTGATAAAGTGACGACCTCTAAAAATACAAGACGCAGTTTAAGAAGTTCAGGAGAAGCAATATCATCATAAACTACAGTCATTTTACAGTAATTTAAGACTACACAGAAATGTGAGCTCAGATCTCTGATTAGCGAAGGAAACTATGCACTTACTGCCAGTGTTGGGAAGGTTACTTTTAAAATGTAATCCCTTACAGATTACTGATTACATCACTCAAAATGTAATTTGTAACGTAATCAGTTACATTACTTCAAGTGAGTAACGTAATCTGATTACTTTGGATTACTTACAATATTGTCGTTTTTTTAAGCCTGAATGAATGTAGCAACCACATATTGCATATTATTGTTTTATTTTTCTTTCCAGTTAACAAATAGATAAACAAATAAAAAGCCTTTTCAATCACTCTATAAACATACTTATGAAACCATTTCATCAAACAATTTTATGAAACACTTCTATAAATTGATAATAAAACAATTTAAAACCAAACAATGTAACAACAACCGTAAGCTATCTATTTGCAGGTTTGCCACCAGTGTTAATTTTGACAACAAATTTTGATTTAGTCTTAGTCATAGTCTTGTGACGAAAATAGCATTTAGTTTTAGTCACAATTTAGTAATTTAGTCAACTTAGTTTTAGTCGACTTAATGTCATAAGAATATAGTCGACTAAAATTACAGTAAATTTAGTCGACTAAAATGTAAAGGGTGTAAATGTAAATGCATTTTCATCAGTTCCCTTGAATTATTAACTATACACTTATATGAAATGAAACGTTTAATAACCACTTGAGTAATATTGTTAATGTTTGAATGTGAAATATATTTATATATGATTTAATGTATATTATTATTATTATTATTATAGGTGTGTGACTATATATATTTTACATTTAAAATTTTGTTCTAGAAATCAGGTCATAAAACAACTGAATAGTTAAATTATAGTTTAAACAGAGCTGTAGATGCAAAAACAGCTTTTAAATGATCTAGTTTTATCTCCAGCAGTAACCCAGCACACCTACTGGAGCTACAGTCTATAAATGAGATCAAAAACACACCTTCACACACTGTCCTGTAGAGATGCTCTCGGGATGTACTGAGAGACTTCATGAGTTAAAGTGAGAAACTTATGAGAAAGTGCTGTAAGGAACTTTACACAGACTTTTGGGTTCATAGATTGACTTTTTTTATTGTTTTATTTTGGATATATTATTGAGTTCCTTTCTGACCTGTTCCTGCTTTAACACTAGCTATATCTTTCCCACTGTGAGACTAAGCAGATGATCTGATCTTAATGAGTTAGGGTTCTGTATCAGTTCTGTGTTTTAGTGCACTGCCGAGTTAAACACACTATCAGCTCATGAAATAACATCAGTATTAAAACGCGGATCTCTGCATGGAGATCTGTGTGACTCTGGTCTGCAGAAGCTGAAAGATTAGTGGTGTTTTTTACTGGAGATGGAGTCGCTCCACGCGGTTTACACGTTATCTTGTTTTTCGCGACGTCAAAGGAGAAATATATCGCCTCTCCCCTCTCTCTCTCCCTGCTGAACACTGTCGAGTTAACTTCCCGTCGAGCTCCGTAGCGACAGTTTAATTCCCGGGTTTGTAACTGAGCGCGCGACGCTACTGAAGGAGAGGCGGGTACTGATTGGATGAGTACCCCGCTTATCCCGCCTCTCCACCTTCGCTAAAGTAGCAGTGATTGGATCTCTTCCTAACTGGTCCCTACCTTTCACAGAACTAAATCAGATCTGATTGGATTTCGTCCCTGCCAAACATTTTCGTCTAGTTTTTATTCGTTGACCAAAATGTCACTTAATTTCGTCTCGTTGTGTGTGCGGAGCCGCTGTCTGCCCCTCCTCCCTGTGTGTGTGTGTGTGCAGCGAGATGGGACGAGGGGCAGACAGTTCCCTTTCATATCAGAGCGATTTCAACGCAAAAAGTTATTTGCGTTTTGTCAGTGTTGGAAGAGCAAAAAAATAGGAAAGTACCGCAATGTAATCCTTTAATTTTAGCAGAGTAACTGTAATCTGATTACCATTTATTGAAGCAGTAACTGTAACGGATTACAGTTACTTATAATTTGTAATCTGATTACGTAACGCCGTTACATGTAATGCGTTACTTCCCAACACTGCTTACTGCTTAACCCCCAGCTTTGTCTTTGAGTGCAACCATTAGCTAATGAGCTGCTGAATGCATTTTTTGTATCACTATTAAAACAACTGCATGAAACAGTTTTAGTAACTGAGGCCGCCATCCGGATTTAAGTAAGTAAATGATGTGGGGTTGATGCTACAGTTGGTATGCAGGTTTAGGTTCAGCAACAGTATGTGCTGAAAGAATGAGGTCAGCTGACTACCTGAATATACTGGATATAGACCAGGTTATTCCATCAATGAATTTTTGGATGTTTCTTCCATGATGGCACGGGCATATTCCAAGATGACAATACCAGGATTCATGGGGCTGGAATTGTGAAAGAGTTCAGGGTTCAGGGAGCATGAGCTCATCATTTTCACACATGGATTGAGAGAGAGTTCACCACAGAGTCCAGATCTTAACCTCATTGAGAATCTTTGGGATGTGGCATGTGCCACTATGATCAGACCTGACAGAGCACAATTGGCCTTGCTCTCTCTGGGTGGCGCTCTTTCCCCACATCACTCCAAAGGGTGATGTCGATCAGCACAAGGTGTCTGTGAGCTGTTGTATCAGAACAGAGTCACTGCACTTTCCTCTGAGTGCACTGTGATGCTACTCTGCATTGCTGCATCATCAGCAGTTTGAAAAGAGGCGGAGGATGAGACTGTGTCTTCACATGTATCGGAGGAGGCGTGTGGTAGTCTTCACCCTCCTGGTGTTGTGGTATCACTACTGATAGGGGAAGTCCTAATGAATGGGTTGGGTAATTGACCTTGTAAATTAGGGGTAAATGGGATAAAAATTGGAAATAAAATACTATAAAAAATTTATAACCCAGAATGTTATGATATTGTTGCCAGTTTATGCAAATCTTCTTCTGGTAATGACTTATACTGCAGTAATGATTTGACACAGTATGACAGTATGACGGCAAGAAAAAAGTGGATACTGCCCAACCCTACTGCCAATTGTTTAGTTTTGTAAATGGGGTTTAGTTGAGGTGAAGTAAATATTTTAAACTCTAAAATGGTGATGCACAGTGAGAAAAAGGTTAAGAACCCCTGCTTTAATGACATTTCAGTCTAGACCAGAGGGGTTTAAATATGTGTCTTAGAGATCCACTTACAAAAGCTCCATACTTCTGGGCTTCAGTATGGTGATGTGAGCTGGTTTGTAAGGTTCTTTTCTGCGTGTTCTGTGGGTTTTATTCAAAAGATCTACTCAGTATGACTCCATTCCATGGTTTTATTACAAATGAACCACTTTAAAGAGTTTTTCTTTTCTTTGCAATATATTTTTATATATCTTGCTCTGACATACTCTTTATTTGGTTCTAAACCCAAACCAAATAAAGAGAACCCCTGATCTAGATGTTTGTGCATGTTGTCCCATTTTCTGATGAGCTGCGGTCGAGCCCGGGAGGATTGAAGTCCAGAGACTCAAATCTGAAGCTGATGACCAGAGATCAGAAAACCAGCAGCTCAAAAATCAATTCTCAGGTCATACGATTTATAGAGTTCATGAGTGTTCAATTTATCGTCACACCCTTATTCTCAATAATTATCGATCATCTTTATTGATGGAATGTTGTTTTGAGTTGCTTATCAATATCATCCCTCCCATGGGGTTTGTCTGGTATTAACGGGTCAGAAATGTTAAATCATGTTCTTATCATTCCTTCAGTAAATTATAGAACTCTGAAAACCATGCCCAGTAGGGTGTTTTTCATTTAAAGCAGAGTTATGTGTAGCATTTTTATCTTAAAGAGCTTCTACATTATGCTGATGAAGAATTGCTGTATCTGTCTTTGCTATAGTGGGCACTGCCTTCCAGAACCTATAATATAACTCTATCAATATATCAGTCCACATAATACTTCTGCTCAGAAAACTGGTTCTGTACCTCTCAGATTTCAGCTTGTCCAAAAATATGTGTCTGTTGGGGGGTGGCTAAAAGTGCAAATTTTACTTCCCAAATCTAGGGGGAGCCCAAGACCAAGTAACACCAATTCTTGCTATAGTGCTACTTTAAAGCTGATGTCCATACCTTTTGGGATTTGGGGGATTAGGGTCCTCTCTGGTAAGAATTGGTAATTGCACTGAACATGCAGAAGAATTATTTTAAAGTCTTTCGTTTCTTTGTTTTACTATCGGTGAATGAGCTACTGAGGTCTGAGTTTCCCCTTCTGAAGTCTCCATTGCTCCACCAGCTGCTTGTGTTCAGTAAAACTGAGCCGGATCCTCTTTTAGAGGCTGTACATGTGATGTACGTATGTAAGGACGCGTGATATGGCCAGAAGAACTCCTGCGAAAAGCGACCTGACTCCCCAGTTTTAAGAATTAATATATTAGGCTTAGCAGCACACTGGTACCATTAATCACAATATTGTGTCCCTTCTCCACTGAGAAATGCTTCTGCTTTCAGTTTAGAAACAAAATAATATGGATTGCCTCTTTAATATCAAACACATGCACATGCTTGGCATTGTTCTGTTGAAACAGAGTGTGTGTTTAGAAAATAGAGTCACTGGTGGCAGCCCACACCAGACATCTGACATGTTGTGTTGCATGTGCATTCCACACTACTTCTGTATATATTGTTAGTTTTAACTTTTATATTACTTTAAATTAACATTCCAATTCAACTTTTTTCTTGTTATAAGGGCAATTTGGATTTTTTTAAAAAGATAATGTCTTCTGTCCATGATACTGTTCATGGTCCTTAACTTTATTTCCTCAATTAATTGTCAGAAAAAAATAGATATGAACAGTCTGCTGGCAAGACACCCATGTGAGATATGAGCTAGTGTAGGCATCTTACTTTTGACTGTAGTTCACTGGAAGTGAGCAGTCTCTTCTGCTGGGTATTTGAAAGAAGACATACAGTAGATTCTGTCTGTCCAAAGCACCAAAGACATCACAGCTGCAATATCTGACTCCAGGCTATTGATAGGGAGGCAGGCACTCCCAAGGTGCGCACCGTCTAGCAGTGGATCAACTTTAGCTGTTCGACATGAGCAGCAAAATGAATCCGGAGGCATTTGGAGGTGGAGTGTGTAAAGTAGTTTGATGTGAATAAATGTAAGCTAGATTGAAGAAGGAAAATGTGCCAAAACATGTCTCCCCATATGACAGTGTTATACTACTGACTAGCTAGTCTGTACTCTGGTTTGTACACACTGTGTTTGTGTGTGTGTGTGTAATATAGGGTGTGTGTAGTGTAGTGTGGTGTGTAGTAGGGGTGGGCGATATGGCTCTAAAATAATATCACAATATTTCAGGGTATTTTTGCGATAACGATATACTTGGCGATATAGGAAAACAGAAATAATCGTTAATTTCAGGAATATAGTATAATAGTATAACAGAATAACCATAATGTGGCAAAATAAATAATATAGCATAAAAAATATAATGCAGCAAATAATATTGCAGAATATTTAGTGCATGCATACAAACTGCAAACTAAAACAATTAAATAATACTTAAAGATTCACAGTAAATAATAAACTACTTTTAAGACAGAACATCCCTATTATCACGATATGGATTTTTAATACCATGATATTTCTGTGTCACGATATATTGTATACGATATAATATTGCCCACCCCTAGTGTGTAGAGTGTGTGGTTTGCCTAGTAGCTGGTTTCCAGTATCCAGTATCTTCTCCATACATACATATAATTCTCCATTCATTCCTATGGGGAAAATTTATTTATTTACAATAATTTTACGGAAAAACAAAAATCGGATCAGTTCGAAACGTCTCTACAGGTTCTGCATGTATGGTAAATTCTATAGTTTTAGGTAAAAAAATTATGACTTGTAGAGCAATTTGAAAAACGTTTGAATGGGATGCTATGGAAAAAAATCAGAATTTGATGAAATTCACTATACACGCAGATAGTGCTTGGTGATATACCGGTTCATTTGGTATACCGCGGGGTGAACTTGAACCAGTATGCGTTTCTCTCATACCGCCATACTGCTAGATGGCGCTGCGGAGCGCTGTGCGGAACAGAACTGTCAACGAAGAGAATCAAACACTGGTCTAACTCTGTCCTGCAGAGAAATCAAAACACCTCGGCTGTGACCGAAATGGCTCCCTACTCCCTCATTAGTGTTGCGCTATTTAGGGAGATACTAATAAGTTCACTAATTAGTGGTAAAACAGGAGTGGATTCGGACACTACCTCATCATTATCATGCGCCAGCACCGGTCGCATAAACACACACAGGTGAGAGAGGGGCTGAGCCGTGTTTAAAACTCCATAAACACACGAGCTGAGCTCTGAATTAAAGTTAGTGAAGCTCTGAGCTGATCATTAAGTTATTTATCTGTTTGTTATTTTTACGCTGTTTAGAAGATGATCCTCACATTACTGAACTACATGAAGAAAACCTTAAAAATAGCAGCGTACACCGGCTCACACTCTTGCCAGATTGGGTGGTTTCATGCCAAATGTCGAATTGTGTCTGAAATTGTTTGGAGGAAACGCTGTGATTTGACAGGTGAACAAAACTACCAAGTGTAAAGAGTTGGGAAATTTAACTCATCGGTGTTGCAGTTAGATATCTAACCCTGCAGAGACAGAGCTTTTAGTCCTGATGATGGAAATTTGAAGCTGTGTTTATGTTCGTTATTATATGTGAGTAAGTTATTTCTTTCTTTCATTGCTTGCAAGGTTGTTTTTATGTACTGTTTTTACGTTTCTGTTTCGTGTGTCCAATGATACAAGGCACAAAACACATAATACAAATATGCAGATAAACTCATTTAAATATATTTTTTTGTAATCAGTGATATTTAAGATATTTATGGTATTTTAGTTAAGATCATGTTGGAATAAACCCTGTAATATTGTTAATATGACGAACATCAGCTGTTTGGGTGGTTTTCTCTGTAATTTTGTGGATTTGAAACACGTTTTACCCTGTAAATTGGTTTTATCTGAATCCCACTGTAACAATCTGGCAACCCTGGTGACCTGGTGTCCGCTCCGTTTCTTCGGTTGTCTGTTGCTTAGTTGCGAGACCTGCAAAGCATTTTGGGACACATTCAGCTCACTTAGTAAGCAGCGAAGTTTACTATAAATCATGATGCATTATGGGAGTTTGTAGTGCCCTCAAAATCACGTTCGAATCCCCCCTTATGATTCGGACACTCAAAGAAAAATGGCTGACATACTCAACTAGTAAATAGGGAGCCATTTCGGTCACAGCCCTCCTGTTGCCGTTTCTACTGTATGAGTGTTTTTATCCCAGTAAAATACAGCAGTAACTACAGCCCTTTTAAATATATTAAAACTGTAGCTTGAAGGATGATTTGAATGTATTTGTTAACTGAAGAAAGAAGGGAATTGTAGCTGATTAAAATACTGTTATGCCTCTAATGGCTTCAATAAAAACATATAGTAAATTGATATTAAACTTGTATCTTCTATCTTGTAACTTATGCAATAGAACTTTTGAAAAATATATATTTTGAATACCTAAACATTGAGTATTTTAGGTTTGTTTATAGTGTTTATGGAACTATTTTTTTAAATATTTAATTTTGTAAAGGGAGCCGTGTTAAATTTTTTAGCGTATCTATTTTTAAAGTCTATTTTTAAAGTCTATTGTTTACATTCTTTAGCTATCTTTCTGATAATAAAGTCTGATTTCTACATATATTGTGTAATTTTGTGGGACAAAGTAAACCCAATATTAATCAAAGCCATACATTAAAGCCTTAGCGTTTTATATTATATGCACTTCTATCAGTACAGTAACTCACAAGCCTATATTAAAGCCCAGTCATGCAAAAAATAATAAAAAAAAAACAAATAAATAAATAAAAATACCACTATATACAGTGAAACCGCCAGAATCTTGAAAAATAACGTGATGTGTATTTTTGGCCATACCCCTCAGCACTACACGCAGAACTTGTAGAGACTTTTCAGATGATATGCTGTTCAAACCAATCTGATCCATGGTTTTCGTAAAATTATTGTACAATAAATGGGAAAAATTAAATAAGAAATAATAAATTAAAACAATAAATGGGCAGAAATTTGCCCCAAATATTCTGTCCCACAGACCCCAGCTGTTTCTGCGCACAGAACCCCTCTCTGCCCCGCTCCTCAGTACTGTGTCTGGTACCAGTATGTGTGTGTGTGTGTGTGTGTGTGCTGTCAGGACTGTGGGCTGCAGTAATCCTTGCCCTGTATTGCCCGTTACAGACACATAAATCACACAGAGAGATTACAATCAGAGCACTGTGAGATTAACTGTCATGTTCTGTTGTAAATCGTAATTAGACAAAATGAAAAAGCACACCATCCCACTGTCTGTTCTGTGTCACCACAGATGACCTTAAGGATGCAACTAAAAGCTGCAGCATATCTGTAGTGATCACACTTATCTACAGCACGGTGGTAGATGAACAGTGGTTAGTGGCCTGTCTTTGAGAGTTGACAGCATTGGCTTTACAGAAGCTCATAAAAACTTTAAATCTTTAAAAGTTTAAAGTTGCTCTGTTTCCAATATCTAAAGCAAAGCTCTGTAATCTCAAACTGAAGCATCAACAGCGATATAGCCTGGGATTATGCTCCGCAAACACAACTTTTATGAAAAGGTTTACCTCCAGCAGCAACTGAAGACACTGTGTGTAGCTGTATCTTTTTTAACTGTGTTTATACAGTAAATGCCTGTATAAAATATATATTGTATATTGCATTTCGAAAACAGTAACTTACCAGTAGAGAAATACAACTTTTTAACAATCAATATAATTTCTATTTCTATTTCCAAGTTTTATAAATTCTCTTCAAACTTTGTACTAATACACTGTAACCATATCATCGCTGTCCAATGAAAAACACTTATCTCCAAAACAGCAATTTTACAGGAGAGAGAAAACATTTCAATGGAAGGCAATGTAAAAAGAGTTTATTTCAGGTCATTTTGAAGAGTTTCTATTGGTCTGTTTATCAATAAATTTTGCCACAGTGTAAGGGATAGTTTGTCTGTTCAAATTATGTAGTAAAAATCGACAAAAATGGAGATAAGTGTAGCTGGTTAGACAGAAATCTGGTAATATAAGGTATATGGTAAAATCTGGTAAAATAAGTGTTTAAAGCTATTTGGTGCAAAAGTTTGATTTATATAATGCTATATATATAATGCTTCATTTTGCAGGATATATGAGGTATTGTGCAGTTTGGGTGTGGTTGGTTTTGTGAATTGTGTTAAGTATTTTGATAAAACCAGCCTAGTTTACAAAATTGTGTTTGAGCATTTGTTTTAGCAAACTGTAAAAGTAAAGGCACAACAAAGAGTTGCTATAGAGTGCCATAGAAAAAAATATTTTTTAACAAAGCTCTGAAAGTAAAACATGTTTATATTGGTGATAATTTCCTTTCTTTTATTCATAGATTTCTTAAAAAAATATAGAAGTTCTTTACAAAATTAAGTTTTTTTTTTTTACTAAATTAAATGGGATTATTTATGGCATCAATGAAAAAAACCTTTATAGCACCTTTATTTTTAAAAGTGTTGATGAGGTGGAAGCTCTGTAAATTAGATTTTTCCATGCAGTATTTCTTCAGTGTTGCATGTGTGTATGTGCATTATTTTAGGAGATAAACAGCCTTAGTTCCTGTTAATTCTTATCTGTCGCTGTGTGGAACTGGCTGTCAGGAAAATTAGTGGTTTGAAAGTGTCAACATGTAAGCTTTTAAGGTGCTATGCCTTAAAATGCTTACATGAGCACCGCTGAGTGATAATCACAAACACTGTGTGTGTGTGTGTGTGTGTTTTCGTGTTCATGACAGTAAGTCCTCTGTAATCCAGGATTACAATGTACTCGTGCAACAATGTCGATCACAGAGCAGAACACATCTCCAGCCTGGCATTTACAAAGCCTCAGCCCTGCTACCAATAACTGGACTAGAATCTCAGCATCGTAGGGGGTAGTCAGGGTATTGGGGTGGGGAGGATCTTCACAAGCCAAGAACAAGAGAATATTTTGTTAAAGGTCTGGATTTAGTGGGAGAATCTGCTACTGGGAAATAGCCTAAAATCTAGACATACAATATTGTGAAACAGTTGTCCGGAAATGCTTGATTTTTTCTTTGTTCTCCCAAAAAATCAGGACTCATCAGTCTTTCTTCTGAGAGCTTCTCTGACAGCTCTGTTTATCTTACTGTTGATTATGTATTAAAAGGATATTCTGACCTAAATCTAGCATTTAATACGTGATTTGTCATGTTATGCAGTATTTAGTAGCATTGCTTCCCAGCACGCATTCTGCACATACGTTATATAAACTTGCTTTGCTGCAGTGCCCGATCTATCCTGACTACTAGCCTACTCACTAATCTATGTCTATATCTGTAATCTATATACGTATATGCATACTTGTAATTCTTTTCTCATTAGTCAAACGAGATAGATTTTTTTTTTTAGTCAAAGTCACAATCCCAATAAGGCACCTGACAATAATGTACCTGGCTCGATTCTGTATTCATATTCACAGATTAGTGAAAACCCTCTAATCTCAATGTGACTACCCTGGTTAAAGCTAAAAATTTAATAAATAAGTAAATAAAAAATTAAGAACAACTATGGACATACCAGCCTGTGTTATAAAACCACTTCAGCTGGTCTAGAAAGCAGCAGCAAGTCTGGTCTTAACCAGCCAAAACCAATGGGCACTTTGAGCTCCACTGGCTACCAGTTGCTCGCTTTTTTATTAAAAATTTAAATAAAACAATCCAGACTGTTCTCATAAGGTGCGTTTCCACCGGCATGGTTCCGGTGCTGGTGCCAGGTTCTCAAACAGTTCTTTGTTTTTTTCCACCGCAAAATCGCAGGTTCTCGACCAGAAAAGCCGGTTCCATTCTGGCCCCACAATCTTGCTGGTCTGGAATCAGCGAACCTGCGACACGAGCGGCCAAAGGGCGGGGCGTTGAAGCATCTCTGGGGCAAAGCTCACCTCCATTCACAGCTAAGGGCAGCAGAAGCAGCTACATAAATGAAAATGTATTAACAGTGGTCCACCGAGGATAGCAGCACAAGTTTCAAAAGGAGCTCGGGTTCTGCTATGTTGTTTTCAAATCGCCCCCCCGACTTCTGTTTACGCCCACATTTACTACGTAGTGAGTGACTCCTTATAGCAGTGGAAACACGGGACAGTTCTTAATAGGTTCTTAAAAGGCACCAGCACTTTGTTGGTGGAAAAGAGGTAATACAGAGTTCTACTGGAACTACCTTCCAGTACCAGATCAGGAGCACTCTTCACTATCTTTAGGAAACTCTTAAAGACAGAGCTCTTCAAAGAGAACTTACTCTCCTAACACCTCTAACTCCTAAACTAACTACTTCTAATCTTATTTTCTTCTTCCCCTTCTTTTCTTCCTCTATCCTACTATTTCCATTTTGCCTACTTTAGGCCCAGCAAAATAATATTTTTGCCTTGAACTTCTGTGTCCTCTATTGCTAAATGTACATCATTATTGTAAGTTGCTTTGGACAAATGCAATGCAATGTAATGTAATGTAATGTCATGTAACATAAAATATGACTGTGGCACTGCTGTAGGTGATAATCAACAGCAGTAATGATGCTTGAAAGTGTTATTTAGGCTGTATTGTCTCTCTTAGAAGACAGAGTGTATAAAGAGTGAATCCCGATCACATTGCATGACCTACAGATCCAGCTCTCATGCTGTTGGCCTTGTCATGGTATTTTAAAATAGCATCTACACAACAAACACATAGAACATCATCAGCCTGACCTCCCCATCCAGATCCTTCAACCTTCTATAATGCCCCTGAGTACTCTTACCACATAAACAACAGAGAACAGCAAAGAAATCATGGCAGTAATCATACTGCATAAACGTTTCTCATCTTTATTTTAAACCAGGGCCTTCAAATGTCCCTCTTAGAAACGAAACAGCAAGGTTAACTGAGTTAAATGTGTTTAACTTCCCTTATATATATATGTATATATATATATATATATATATATATATATATATATATATATATATATATATATATATATATATATATATATATATATATATATATACATATATATATATTCTCTATTACATATAAATCTTATACCACAACTTTCAGTGGAAATAATAGAATAGAATAGAATAGTTATATTTAAATTCTTAAACAATATATTAAGAATCTGCCAATTTCAGAAAATTATGAAAAAAATAAAAAATAAATAAATAACAAAATGAAAATATATGGTTTTTGCATGTCAGTGATAACGCATAAGGCAGCTCAAATATTACCACAAAGGTAGTAACACTTTACAATAAGGGTACATTAATTAACAGTGTTTATGATAGAATGTCTCCAATTGTAACTCATTAGTAATTGACACTAGGGGTGGGCGATATGGCTCTAAAATAATATCACGATATTTCAGGGTATGTTTGCGATAATGATATACTTGGTGATATAGGAAAACTAAAATAATTAATTCATTTCAGGAATATAGTATAATAGTATAACAGCATAATCATAATATAGCATAAAATAATATAATGCAGCAAATAATATTGCAGAATATTTAGTGCATGCATATAAACTGCAAACTAAAACAATTATACAATAAATACACCTAAAGCTTCACAGTAAATAATAGACTACTTTTAAGACAGAACATCTCTATTATCACGATATGGATTTTTAATATCGTGATATTTCTGTGTCACGATATATTGTATACGATATAATATTGCCCACCCCTAATTGACACTATTTATTAATCAGTTGACTGTTATTGTAGTGAACTATAGACAAGTCTCAGTTTACTATTGTTTACAACATTCTTAAGCATTAGAATTTACTAAGGTTTTTAATGTCTTAACAAGTGTCAATTAATAATTAGTAGTCGAGACATATCTAAACCATTGTAAAAAAATACTGAAACAATGTTAATTACTGTTTTAAATACTGTTATTAGTGACCCCTATTGTAAAGTGTTAAGCAGAGGTGTAAAATCACAATTTTCTTGTGGTTCTTTTTGGTATTTATTCTTTAATTTAGTGTTTCAATGAGTTTAATACTCTTGCTGCCCAGCTAAGCTTTTTATTTTCATTGTCTCAGGAGTTTCACAGCATTTTCTTTAAGTATAACATGAAGATTATAAGCTGTTACAGCAGCAAAGAAGAGAAAACTCTTGATTTGTGAAGAACACGTGATGAGAAAGTCTCTACAAACGTTTGAACCTTTGCCTTACTTAAACGCTGTGTCTCTTTTAAAGGAAAAAGAAGGTGAATCTACCTGTGTTACAGGTATCTAAGCTGGAGTAAAGATCTCTTTGTTGAGCTATCTATGCTGATGTATCTCTGTTCTTCTCACTATATTAAATTTCCATCTCCATCTTTGTTCATCAGTGTAAAATGCAGCGTTCTACATATATAATAACATTATAATTTTTTTAATGGAGCAGGATTTCAGTAAGTAGGTGTAAGTAAAAGTGTAGTTGACACTCTGTGTTTCTCCGCTGTGCAGGGCCGCCTTCTTCTTGACAGGAACTTTATTCAGCGGCCCCAGTTCCAGGGGGGATGATTAAAGTGTTACTCTAATTAGGGAAGGTTCAGAAGGTCTGGGAACAAGGGAGCTAGCAGTAAACAAACAAGTAAACAAAGAACTGGTGGGGTTCAGTGGAGGGGGCTGAAAGAGTCTAAATCATTCTAGGCTAAACTGCCCCATGAGAGAGAGAGATACAGAGGAAGAGAAAGACAGAGAGGTTAAAAAGAATAAGAGAACGTAGGAGCCAAAAAGAGAGAGAAAATACTAGGGAGAGACAGATGAAAAGACTGTAGACTGAAATACTTTGAAATAATTATTTGTGTAAATGTATGAGAGACAGTTAGAACATAACACACATGGGATGTATTATGATACACTGCCTGGCCAAAAAAAAAAAAGTCGTCATAAAAAAACTGGTCACACACTCTAAAATTTCATTGGATCGCCTTTAGCTTTGATTGCAGCACACATTCACTGTGGCATTGTTTCGATAAGCTTCTGCAATGTTACAAGATTTATTTATTAATCCAGTGTTGCATCAATTTTTAACCAAGATCTTGCAGCAGCATTGATGATGGTAGAGTCTGACCACTGCACAAAGTCTTCTCCATCCAGCACATCCCAAAGATTCTCAATGAGGTTAAGGTCTGGACACTGTGGTGAATGATCCATGTGTGAAAATGATGATCTCATGTTCCCTGAGCCACTATTTCACAATTCCAGCCCCATGAATATGTCTGTGTCATCAGGGAAGAAAAAATCCATTGATGGAATAACCTGGTCTATATTCAGTATATTCAGGACGTCAGCTGATCGCATTCTTTCAGCACATACTGTTGCTGAACCTAGACCTGCAGACCCACTGCAGCATCAACCCCAGATCATTTACTTATTTAGTAAATCCAGGCAGTGTAAAACCTTATGTTAAATCCTGCATCCAACAACTGGGTTATATATATGGCCCATTTCCTTGCCCTATAGAACAGTACTCTCCCACTCTCTCACCTTTAACTACATGACACTAACAAGACCTTCCACCTAATAGCTAAGTTGCTGTGGCCTTTAATGATGCAGTCAGCAACATGTACTCAAACATAAAGATATCTTTTTTTTTCAACCGAGAACGAGTATGTGTATTTTTGTACTTGCCGATACAGATACCAGTACCTACTTAAAATTAAGCAATCAGGAGCATTATATACACACAATAGTGTAGTTGTTAGTGTAAAAGAGCGCAATGCAGCAGTTCATTTGATATTTTTATGTTATGTGATTTACATTATAAAAACATTTTTTACCCTTTCTAGGCCAGCATATTATCAAGAAATTACAAAATTATACTTAGATAAAAAATAGAGATTAGTTTTACTTTATGGACGTAATCATGTGACGTCAGGCAAACATCAGCCAATTGAATTGGATAAGTCTTTTTGGAAAAAAATAGGAGGAAGTAAATAGAAGGGGAGTGAAAGGGGGATGGGATACCTGGCATTGGATGTATGAACTTTTTGACTTTACCAGTGGCTGTACTTAGTGTGTTATGAGTTTCATCACACTGAGGACAGTTTGCTGAGCTGCTAGGGTTAAGTTGAGTCCTATTACATTTTATATCTTTCTCTTTCTCTCTCTTATTCTTTTTCATGTGCAATTACTCGCACTGTTGATCTGGGACTGTATATATATATAATTGGATCTTATTCGATGAAGATGTACAAGTAAATAAGCATGGTACTGGGCAGATAACTGATGCCAGTGTGGGTATTCATGCATCTCTATCCAACACCCAATGCCTAAAAAGGAGTGCGGGCAGTGTGCCAAGTCCTGCTGAAAAATGAAATCCACATCTCCATAAGTGTTTGTGGAAACTTCACACTAGACATCAAGCAGTTTGGACTGTGTGTCTCTCCACTCTTCCTCCAGACTCTGCTCCCTTGATTTACAAATGAAATGCAAAATTTCATCTGCTGGTGTTGGTCCACTGTGTTATATCAAGGCCAAAGTCAGTGCAGTGTTTTCTCAGAAAATCTTACAGCGCTTAATGCTTCCTTCTGCTGACTAAACAGATTTCATTTTCCAGCAGGACTTGGCACACTGCCCACACTGCCAAAAGTACCAGTTGGTCTTGTGTAATATTCGCTGAGATACTGATTATTGGATTTTCATTGGCTGTAAACCATATTCTTCAACAATAAAATACAAACAAAAACACCTCAAATAGATCACTCTGTGTGAAATACATGGATATTATATATATGAATGTATATATTTTACATGTTCAACTAAATTACTGAAATTAACAAACTTTTTCAATGACATTCAATTTTTTTGAGATGCACTAATACTATATGTATTAATATAGAAAACGATCAAATTCAGCAAAAACTCACTGCTAAAACCGTTTTACTGCATTCAGTTGCACACACAGCTTTTATCATCTAAAGAAACTTTTATCACTGGGACACATTTAGGAATAGTCACAAAAGTGCCTAAGGTCACATGCCCCATGTAACCCTCAGCATGGTGCTCTTGTGGCTGAATGTAATCAAATCCACACAGCAATATTCTCACATCTAGTATTCTCAGAAGAGTTTTCGTGTGTTGGAGGGATATATTGAGATATTACATGAGTCCTTTACTTCACGCTACATTGTCACGGTATGGGGGTCACGGTTCATTTCGCACAATCGCACAGAGAATAAATGTTACAGGCATCCAAATGAACGTAATGCGGAACCAAAGTTAACAGTCCCCTAGCATCTGGAAACTGTACATCATTGCTAAGCCTGTTGCTAAGCCCGTTGCTAAGCTTGTTGCTAAGGTTGCCACCGTTGCTAAGTGTAGTGCAGAGGCCACTAACCTGATCCAGATTGTTAAATCATTGAGAACTATTTTGACAGTGTTTATTTTAAGCGACTTCGCATTTCTAGCCTTTAACGTGGGGGCTTTATTCTGCAGAAAACTCACAGACCAATCGTGTGTTGTAAAAATTTCAGAGATACTCCTCAGCCAATCAGATCTGTGCAGATTTGGGTGAGAAGTACAGGGGACACACACAGGGTACATATGAAGTGAGAGAAAACTGTGCTATTTATAGTCATTTTAATTAAGTGTACACCCATTTACTATGTTGATTATTGGAAAAAAAAATGAAAAACGTTTTATTAGGTAATATTTTGCTTTAGAACTCCCTATACCTGTCTGTTATGATTAGATATTATACTTTACACATACTGTATCATTAAACAATGTCTCAGTGTCTTACCTCAAGCAAATTCATAACCATTGTGTTGAATACCTTTCTTTTACATAGCTTTTAGTCGCAATAAAAATCTGTGCTTGATGATTAATAAATCAGGTGAACTGGTGATGGAATTGAACATATATACTGTTCATAATAATTCACAGGAAATGAACTCATTGGTACATTCGCCACCACTATGACCAAATCTGACTATGTAATTGTCTCTAGCTATCGTTATTACTGATGTAAAGAAATCTGAAAATTTTGAATTGTTCCCCTTTAATAGACAGTATATCACAGCCACCTGCTGCTGATATCTAGCATTAATTCAGATACACCATAAAGATCACGGATTGTTCCTGGAGAACCTTAGCCCCGCTCATAAAAGAATAAAACTGCAATGATCATGCAATTTCAGCACAGGTGCTGTTTATGGGGAGACAGCGAGAGGGATAGAGGCAGGTTGAAGGAAAGCGGAGAGAGAGAGAGAATAATAATCTCAGTTGGAATTAAAAACATCCAAAAATGAAATAAAGATGAGTGCTGTGTTGAGGTCTGGCTGGTGGAATATAAAAGACAGAGTATTAAATATATATAGTGCAGGAGACAAACTGAATGCTAAGCCAGGCCTACCTGCTCTGAGGCCTCCACAGTCGCTTCATTACTGGGGGAGATAGTGTAGGATCAAGCCCTGTTCTTCTCCTCCATGCTTTCTCTCTCTCTTTCTCTCTCTCTCTCTCTCTCTCTCTTTCTATCTCTCTCTTTCCAGCAACAACAGAGAGATGGAGTGAATCTGACAGCCATTTTTAATAAGATTCCGTGTTATTTTCCCACTCCTGTAATGCTTTTATTATTGCAGATTCACTCACAGGTGAACTGTATTGATCACCAGGCTGAGAGAGAAAAGAAAAAGAGGGAGAAAAATACAAAGGAGAGTCTTAGATGTGCAGTGTTCCTCCTAGAAAGCTTTTCAGTCCTCTAACCTCATACAAGTCAGCCTTCCAAGTACAGTAAATGAAATTTGCAGCTCGGTCCATGCTAATCTGCTTAGCTTTTATTGTATGGGTCGCTTGCGTATCTGCAGTGGATTTTTTGTTTGCTTTGCTTTGCTTAGTTTTCTTTCCCCTAAAAACACTGAAATTGTTTGTAAGTGGCCTTCAGGGCAATCCTGGGGGCTTGGCGAGTGCTTCATTAAAAAAAAAAAAAGCTAAAAAAAAAAGAAAAAACAGTTTTGATGACAGCATTATTACTACCCAAACTGCCAGAAGATTGCATTTTGATGATATATTGTAGCTAAAGTAAGACAGTAACACAGTCAGCAACAAGTTCCAAGTTATAAGGAGCGTTTCCAGTTGCATCAAGCGCGATATGAACTTCTTTCCAGCGCTTAAATTTCCTGCGGGACGCAGTTTATGGATCCCGTACCGCGAGTACACGATTCGATCACAATGAGACTAGATGAAAACGGGAGCCTGGAGAGCCGAGTTAGTGCAAAGAAACCATTTGTTGAGTAAGAGGTCTATTATTGGATGTAGAAAGGAGAGAGAGCAAGAGGGAGAGAGAGAGAGAGAGAGAGAGAGAGAGGGAAGTAAGTAATGGTGTTACCTCGTGCCTAGTCCTGAAGGTCAGCAGTCTGCAGCAGTGCATTGTGGGAGAGTTGCCCCAGTCAGAATGGATGTCTTGTTTGTCTTTGACTTTGGCCCAGAATTTATTGCCCTGCTCTACTGGCTGAGGAACAGCAGGCCTTGGGAGCGAGAACTGTGGGCTTACACACCCACCACCATCTCTCTCACCTTCTTTCTCTCTCATTATTTCTCTCTTTCTCTTTCTTTCTCTCATTCTCTAAGTCTCCTCCTTGTCGGTCTGAATCTGACCCTATTCTGTCGTGCCGTCAGTCATACAATTCACACAAATCCTGTATAACGCACTTACAGTTTGACTTGTGACTTCAAATATTTCTACAGAGTGCAAAGAAGCTACGGCCGCCTGCAGGAGAGGAAGCGCGAGAGAGAGGATGTGCGAAATTTAGAGACGGAGAGTACGACAGCGTCTGGTGGCTTTGCATCATTAGGCTGTGATCTAATTAACAGAAGTGTGTGTGTGTGTGTGTGTGTGTCAGAATGAAGAGTGAGAGTGTCCTGTGATGCTGACCTGTCTGCCTCAACACCTCAGAGCTTGTTAGCAATGACAGATCCATTGTATTTCCCAGGACACACACACACACATTGATCTATACTCAGTGCCAAGTGGCACCTGACCACATTCCATATTCTGCGCATGAAGCGCCTGTTAAATGCAGTTTACGTGATCCCGGTCATTAGTCGTCTGAGTTTATATCAGCCTCATTATTAGTTGTTCTCATGAATGCATTATGAAGTATTTCTCATAAATAAATTGGGTTGCTAGTCCTGATGCACATTAATCAAAATGATTTGTGAGAATCCCTCCCGAGATTGTAGCTCGATTTGCATTGCAAATGGCAGCACCGATCCAAGTGTTCCTACATGTCATCCACACCTAGGCTCGTATGTGACATCAACAAGGAAATCGCCCTGGTGCCAAAGCTGTGAAAGCAGATGATTTCTGGAGAACGTGTGCCTGCTGTGCAAAGTCAATCCCACTATTACATCTAATTCTTCAGCATGGCCCAAGGGCCGACTGTACGTCTGCGTATACGGTAAATCACCTCGGCAGTTCAGCTGTCAATGAAAGCTGTAGTACTAACCGAAATGAAAATGCAGCGTATACGTTACGCTTTAGCGCTATTTATTGCTTGGTGCTAATTAGGCTTGTCCTGATGCTCCACCTGAGAATTAAAACCAGCCCACTGGTATTACTGTTAGTGTTGATCCCTCCAGGCTCAGGTACAGCTGGTGTCTGACACAGACGCTCTTCACTTTCCTTCCATCTGAATTTCCAAACAGTTCTGAGAGTTCATCACAGCGTCTCTTTCCTGCAGCACAGCTGTAATGCTTTTCCATCTTCCACCACAACGGAAGACAGACAAATATTCAGCGGTATAAAGTGAGATTGAACATTAAACGCAGCTTATTAAATTGGATCATCTTAATATCAGTTTGTTTAGGTTACATTTATGACCACAAATGACTTATGGCCACTAATGCTCTTTTTTAGAGAGATATAGGCGAGCTGTTAACTGTGTACTGTGCAGCTGGATTTAGGGCATGTCAGTGTGTGTTTGCTATCGTAATGACAGGAAAAGTACACCCTGCTCGGCTCAAAAATGCACAAAAGACATGTGTTAACTGTCTTAATTAATCATGGGTATGTTTTGAGTGTAAACGTGAAATAAACCAATCAGCGTGACTTTGGCAGATTATTATTTTTTTATTTATTAGACTTTTAGTTTATTGATGATGGAAAAGTTGGGTGTGTGCACTGTTGCACATTTGTGTGTGTGTGTAAAAAGCAGGGGTATACACATGTTGAGCACATGCAGCGCACCTGTGTTGCCAAGATAGCAATGAACGTCTGATGGTTGACTGTCGTCTAGGTTCAAATCGGTGAGTGGCACACCTTGGTTTTCTATTACTTAGATAGCAATATGCCAGAAATTAATAGATGGAAACAGGAATTCTGCTGTTTACCAGACAATCCTGAAGAAGAATATCTGGCCATCTGTTTGTGACCTCAAGCTCAGGCGTACTTGGGTTCTGCAGCAGGACAATGATCCAAAGCACACAAACAAGTCCACAGGAGCCATTTAGCTTAAACTTGTATAGTACAACTGATAGTTTGGTCTTATCGAAATTGGATCATGTTCTCTCTACAGATGAACTATTCTAGAGATGTTTAGGACAAACAAACCAGGCTTTGTTTTAATTCGTCAAAAAGTGCTGGGTGTGGAATCAGAAATAGAAATAGACTGAGATCCACCTGCAGTTTTGGTGTGTTGGTTTGTTGCGACGTTTGAAAGGCAGCATTCAAACTTACTCAAATGAACCACACTAACAAAACAATCACACCATAGTTTATTTTCATCTAACCAAGATTAATAGGTATAAAAACTAATACAATATGATTAAAAAGTACTCTTAGAGAACTCACAACTCACAATATTAAGGTCAGCATTTGGACAGCTGCACAAGGGGGCACTATTAGTACCTAAATAGCTTTCAGTGCTTTGCATCAATAGCTGTGTACCAAAGTCTAGTCTAACAATGATGCATGATGACGTCACCAGAAAGGCCCTGCCTCTCACAAATGGACAACTGTACAGAACTTACAATTACAATAACTAACATTTAAAAAAAAAATCCATGAACTTTTTTTTTTCCATTTTCACCAGATTTATGGTGCTGTTTTCCCCTTTTCTCTTTGTGCTGTATATTCCCACAATGCCAGCTGCATTGTCTTTCTGGCTGCATACAAAGGGTCTTTAAATTTGGAACATACATCCTACACCGGGAAATACATCCTACCTCGGCTGCAGCTTATAGGCTTCAGGATGCAGCTCTAGACTGTGTGCTCTAGTTTAGATATGAAGCACCTTGTGAACACAGCAAGTAACTTATTCAGCCACCACTGCCCAGCTTACTTACATTGGATTGGGCTGGGTTAAAATTTGTCCTGCAGCCAGCCACCAGACGGTGTAAGGGACATTTGTGAGGGTGTACTCACACTTCACAAGGCTGTCAGTAATTTTTGGTGTTTGGTATGACTGACATTGTGTGTTCATGCTCTGGAATTAAAGTGATTATCGCTACACATCTGACAGTAAGATTTCTAGAGAACAATGCTAAATTTTAGTCTTCATTAGGGAGATTAAAATAATGTTAGATGCATTCTGTGACTCAAGTAATCAAATAACTTTTTGGTATGCTATATTATATTTCACTCTGCATTAGCTTGCACCCCACTCTCCTCTACACTTTCCCTACTAAAACCAATCCATCTCCAATGTGGTACAGGTGTGAATTATTTATATCAGGTGTTATTGTAAGCACTGTAACAGACTGAATAAACTCTGTCCTCAACAGAACTTTAGCCTTGCTGCTCTTTCCGTGTCTATGGTATTTTTTAGCCAGGAATGAATTTTACGCTGCATAACTGATATAGAGTTTGTAGTAAAACTGAACAGACTGTAGAAAATATTCTTCTTAAACTATATCTGCTAAAAATATGTGATACCTCACAGCAAGAGAAAGATATATCTTATTTCCAGCATTTTCACAATCAATAAACATCATTGTACAATATTTTATGAGTTGCTTAAAAAACTTAATTGCTCAGGTTCAGTTTTATGAACACTTGGATAAACGCTTGATAATATTTATGTCAGTAACTGTTGATTCTTGCACCCAAAGATGCAGTTGTAGGAGAAGCAGAGCAATAGGTTTGGATATATATATATATATATATACACAATCTAATAATATTTTAACGAATATTTGAAAGCACATTAGAGACATTAAAGCCATGCTTTTCATGCTTTTTTAGAGCTCAAATCCATAGTGGGTGCCATGTTGCATGAAAGGTATAGCTGAGATAAACACAGAGAAATGGTAATTATTATTATATATATAATGTGTGTGTGTGTGTGTGTGTGTGTGTGTGTGTGTGTATGTGTGTGTGTGCTGGGCGATTCAGTTTGTGACTGAAAATTGAGAAATAACTCAATATTGTTAGTTAAATATATGGTTTATTCCACTGTGTGTGTGTCAACAGTGCTGGAACAGTGTTAAAAAAACCGAGTTGGTCTATCCTGTGGAGTCCTGAGCATTGAAGAACAGGGTAAAAATATACAGAGAAACAGATGCAGGACTACTGTCTATAATTATTATAGAATTGCAGAGTGCTTCTATATGCACACTGTTAGGTGGTCACAATATTATGAATTTTTATGACATATACACATACTTATATATAGACACTGATTCCTTTTCTTCCAGCAATTATAGAGAACAGACCCTTTCCCTAAAAGAAAGAAGTTCCACAATCTGAGGTCGTCCTTCAGATGAGAGGTAGTGAAAGAGTGAAAGAGAGGGAGAGAAGACCCTCATTTCTCATCCTTAATTTGCTGTATTTGTACACAGGGAGGTCAACTGGGAAAACCCTCATCTTTCACTTGAGATAGAAAGAGACAGAGAGAGAGAAAGAAAGAGAGAGAGAGAGAGAGAGAAAGAGAATGTGTGTGTGTTTCTCAGTTTGTGCCCAAGGCCAGTAAACATTCATTTAGCTAGATGGCAGCTTCATATCTCCCTGCTTATTACTTTTGGACACGTTGCTTTTGATAAAAATTGAAATGTAGCTACATACGTGACTTTTTGACTTTGCGTAATCATGGAATCTCACCGTGCTGCAGGAGGGAATATATTCTTAAGTTACTCGGCAGAGCTTGCCGTGGCCCTGGGGTCTGGAGAGACTGTGCTCTGTAATAGACTCATGGATGCTCCTGGTCACATGTCTGCCTTTCAGAACATTAAATAATCTCTGACCTGCCTGTGCAGGGAGGGGGCAATACGTCTTCTTGTGTATGCGCTGTGTGTGGAGGGGTTAGAGTTTGAGTTTGGTGGAGTGTGTGTGTGTGTGTGTGTGTGGGAAAGTGTATTTACTGAGCTGCCAGCTGTCATAGCCTCTAGGCAGCCTCCTGCAGGTAGTATGACCTGAGCCGAGCCAGAGCAACTGCTCCATCTGGCGCACACACACACACACCCACGCACACAATCGGCCATGTGTCTGAGACTTCTTTTTACTGATGGGCCTCAGGTAGGTAGTGCTTCCAGAGTCCCTTTCACAAAAGGTGGACAGACAGTGAAAATATATTGAACATTCATCTCCTTCCAGCCTTCCTCCTCCCATCTCTAGTGCTTTCTCTCAGTGTTTGATTGATGCCTTCAACCCTGTTGGTTCTGCTCTCCTTAACTCAAAATTTTTATTTTTTAGTGTACATCGATAAGGCCTAAAATGATAGAATGGGTTAAAGAACACTTCCCTGTACTTAACCACCAGTTATGAAATATATAGTACATATTCATCTGCTATATATAATTACTATTTACTTAATATTTTGTTGGACCGCCTTTTTCTTTGATCGCATCTTGCATTCACTGTGGCATTGTTTCGATAAGCTTCTGCAATGTCCCAAGATTTATTTTAAACTGGTGTTGAATTAATTTTTCACCAAGATCTTGCAGCAGCATTGATGATGGTAGAGTCTGACCTCTGCACAAAGTCTTCTCCAGCACATCCCAAAGATTCTCAATGAGGTTAAGGTCTGGACTCTGTGGTGAACAATCCATGTGTGAAAATGATGATCTCATGCTCCCTGAATCACTCTTTCACAATTCCAGCCCCATGAATCCTGACATTGTCATATTGGAATATGGTCGAGCCATCAGGGAGGAAAAAATCCATTGATGGAATAACCTGCTCTATATTCAGTATATTCAGGTAGTCAGCTGACCTCATTCTTTCAGCACATACTGTTGCTGAACCTAGACCTGCAGACCGACTGCAGCCTCAACCCCACATCATTTACTTATGTAGCTTTTTTTTTTGACCAGACAGTGTATGAAGAGAGTATCCCTGTGCCTAAGAGAACCGTGATGCCTCAGTCTACAAGCTTTTTTTTTACATTAAAAAATTGTAAAAAAAAGGCAGGAAACATAGCCTTCACAGCAGCTGGTTTAACTACTAGCCTGTAAAAACATATTTTACTTCGATTATTTTCATGACCAGAGTTGTGTGTAAAATCTGTAGAGCAGTAATGGCTACTGTCAAAGCACACCTGCATCACCGTAAGGAGCTTTTTAAGGAAATATGTTTGGAAAAATGTATTGGGTTTTTTTAGGCCTATATTGAAAACACTGTTGTGATGTGTAGTCTTAAAACAATTTTAAGACTTTTGAGATTTTTGAGTACATGAAAACTTTTTTTTCCACATATATTTTTAACTACCTTTATCTACACACCTGTTTTGCTGCTTTTTAAAGGCTTTTTAAAGTTGTTTCTTCTCTCCTTCCTCCCCAATACCAATAGTTTGGCTGTGCAGTGTTCTCCACCTTATTAATATAATAATTATGTCTTGACATTTATATGTTTAGATTAGTTTTTCTTATACTCAAGTCTTCTGGTAGAGCTGACTGTTTACCTGCTGATTTAAGGCCCTTTCACACCACATTTCTGGCAGTGCTGGATGCCTTTATATCAGGCTGACCAATCAGAGCTGAACTCCAATGAGCAGCAGAGTTACGTAGATACGCTGTCATCACTGCGGACCAAACAAATGAGCCTGAAGCCAGCAGCAGCAGAAGAGAGTAGCTGATACTCCGATCAGTATGCTGACTATAAATCTACGTAGTTTAATAAAAATATATATTCCAGAGCAAAGCTGGAATGCTGGGTGATGACAGAGTTTATGCCCCTTAATCTAGTCATTTTATAAAGCTCATCTACCTTATTAATATCCTCTTGAGACCCAGCGTCCTCATATGAGGACATTCCATTACTGCTTCTCTGCACCATTATTCTTATTTTTTTTAAATGTTGACCCTTTAGCCTTATATGGAGACACTGCCAGTACTATTTAGTGGTCACATGACAACATTATACCTAACTGATTAAAAACAATATAGCGAGAATCCCAGGCAACAGTTTCTACAGCCAGGTAAAAAATATCATAGATTTTTACGTTTGAAACTAGGTTATTTACTTTCCGTAAAAAGAAAAATTTAGTTTTTTGACTAATTGGGTCCTTCTGATCCGAAATGGCATTTTTTTTTTTTTTTTTTTTTTGCAAAAATGCTTCCTATACAAAGAGAAAGTTAAGTTTCTATATTTTTTTATACTTGTTAGGTACTCCTGAATAGATAGAAGAAATTAAAAATGCACACCAAGCTAAAGTCCGGGTCTCAGGAGGATATAACCATTATGTCTTGACATTTATATGTTAAGATTACAGTTTTTCCTTTTTATACTCAACCTGCTGACCTGGGGCCCGTTAACACTGCATCCGATTGTTACCAAAAAAAGTCTACAACTGATGGACTGTGACGCTACATAATCAAAGCTTGTACTGGATGCATTTAAACCAGGCTGACCAATCAGAGCTGAGCTCCAATGAGCATCAGAGTTACATCATCATCAAGCCTGAAGCCAGCAGCAGAAAAGAGTAGCTGATACTCTGATCAGCATGCTCTCTATAAAACTACGTACAGTACAGGCCAAAAGTTTGGACACACCTTCTCTTTTTCAATGCGTTTTCTTCATTTTCATGATTATTAACATTGTAGATTCTCACTGAAGGCATCAAAACTATGAATGAACACATGTGGAGTTTTATGTACTTAATAATAAAAAGGTGAAATAACAAAAAAAAACAATATTATATTCTAGTTCCTTCAAAATAGCTCCTTTGCTCTGATTACTGCTTTGCACACTCTTGGCATCATTCCCTCAATCAGCTTCAAGAGGTGGTCACCTGAAATGTTTTTCCAGCAGTCTTGAAGGAAGGAGTTCCCAGAGGTGTTTATTAGAACTTGTTGCCCCTTTGCCTTCTTCACTCTGTGCTCCAGCTCACCCCAAACCATCTGGATTGGGTTCAGGTCCGGTGACTGTGGAGGACAGCTCATTTTTTATTAAGTACATAAAACTCCACATGTGTTCATTCATAGTTTTGATGCCTTCAGTGAGAAAATTTACAATATAAATTGTCATGACAATAAAGAAAACGCATTGAAAAAGAGAAGGTGTTTCCAAACTTTTGGCCTGTACTGTAGTTTAATAAAAATATATACATGTATTCCAGAGCAGAGCTGGAATGCTGGGGGATTTAACTTTATCTAGTTGTTGTGTAAAGTTTGTTTAGGTGTGCCCTAGTCTGATATACTCAAATAACTGCAGATTATATCACTATCACTGATGAGTGTTCACTCACATAGAGGAGAAAATTAAAGAGAAAACAGAAAGCAGATAGAAAAACTGAAAGAAT
Source organism: Astyanax mexicanus (assembly GCF_023375975.1). Lineage (NCBI taxonomy): Eukaryota > Metazoa > Chordata > Actinopteri > Characiformes > Acestrorhamphidae > Astyanax > Astyanax mexicanus. The sequence goes on from NC_064412.1 coordinate 9,738,814, forward strand.
GAACATTTTTGAGAGCTGTGTTGAGTTTAGCCCCGTTTGCAGAGCACAGAAGGCAAAAACCGTTGGTGCATGAGTTGGTGTGAAAGTTTCACTACATTAAAAATCTTGTCTGTTTTTAGTGAGGAAAACTTGCACTGTGTAAAAGGGCCTTTATACGGAGATTGCATAAGTCATAATGGCCATTATGATGCCATATAATACCATTGCAAACAGATCCATCTGGTCAATGTTATTCACTTTATCTCACATATTAATTATGTTGTAACAATGGCTAATTGAAGTTAACCCCCAAAAACGTAATTAAACGTTATTAAACGTATTATTTCATAAGAATCCTTAAAGTCACGTCTGTATATGAATATATTGTACGTATATAGGTGTGGTACGTGCTTTATCTGTGCTGTGGAACAGAGTGGCGGTCAGCGGTATGGCCGCTGGTAGCAGATGGTGTGTGCATTCTGTGCTCAGCAAGGGGTCCACAGGCTTCGTCCTTGAAGGCGCTTCACATTCACTATTCAGCAACTTGAGCTGCTGCTCGTAGCCAGGAGTAGAGAAAGTTCTAGAAAATGAAAGCCATCTCCACCATGAGTATTCCTTAAGTGTTGTGGAAAAGTGCGGCACATTTGATTAATGGTTTTCAAATGTGTATTGATTTTTTTGGCCAAAAAGAAACTGTTTCTGCATTTTCTTGCTCCCACCCAAGCGGTAGGAGGAGTTTTGGACTTAACTCTTTGCCTCTGTGCTTTTTTCCTTATAGCAATCACAAAAACACACACACACACACACTCTCTCTCACACACAAATTACCACACACTCACTCATACTCATAGTGAAGCAGAAAACAAGCCTCTGCTAACACCACCCCTCGCTCTGGCTGCAATTAGTTTAGTGATTCAGCGTTTTCATGCCTGCTGATTTAGATTGGATAAGGGACATCCCCTCGTTTCCACACAGAAGCCCCTAACTGTAAGACCACACTCACATGGACACTTATGTCAGCCTCTCAGTGTTATGATTTTCTACTAATAAGCCAATTTTAGCGTTTCAACCCTCTCATTTTCTCTCACACAGCCAAACTGTCATAATTTAGCTTTTGCAATAGTAGTTTTTAGACTGTCCAATACAGCATTACAGGGACACTCGATTCCACTGACACACTGATATCAGAACATCCTTAAACAGACATCGCCCAATGTTTCAGTCACTTACCAAGCTGTCTAAAGGTGTTTTTACACACAGAAAACAAAGCAAGCTTTAAAAAGCTTTATTAAAGTAAAAAATTAAAGCTGCTGGGTTGATTGCCTTCTTTTAAAACTAGATCTGTGCGTTCTAATTAATTGCCATATTCAAGTTTTTCAGTTTCAAGCTGGAGTCTTTTTCTGCTGATAAACTCTCTCAGTTAAACAGCTAATGTTTGAACTATTTGAAACTATTTTAAAACTCTTTAAAACTTGTCTGCGCAGTGGACAGTGTGGCAACCTGTCCGTTCATCAAATAAAAATAAGTAAATCTTATTTTATAAATCTTTAAACATATATCAACAATGTTATGGTTATACATTTACATGCACTCTACATGAACATAAATGTGTGTCATGGCAATATTGGGCTTTTCGTTATTTTTTTTATAGTTGCACACTTCAAAAAAATACACAACTGCATTATTATTTGATTTATATTCTTATGTTTCTAATGCATTTTGTAGCATATTATGCAGCAACCATATTTTGCATTTTTTTTACAATTAAGTAAACCATTTTAAAAATGAAAAAGGTGCAAATGGAAACCACCTAAAATACCACAGCAAGCACAAATCAACAGCCTTGCAAATTCCTAGAAGTGTAATACACATCAACTGTGCAAGCCTTTCTTTTCTTTAGGAAATGCACTGTATCATTGTTAAATTTAATAGGCTTAATAGGAAACATTAGTTATACATAAAATTGTGAAAATGCCTCTTAGAGAGTTTATTCTTGACCAGATATTTGAATATTTGGATTGGAAAGATTTCATTCAATTAGCTAATTTAAATTTTTGCAATTGGCCAGTTCCACTGTCTGCTAAACAGTTCCAGAGCATATTGCTACCACCACCATGCTTAACAGTTTACAGTGATCTTGGGGTTGGATGCCTCATTTTTGTTCTTATCGTTGTTCCAACTGTTTCAAGTTTATAGCAGACCAATACTTTGGGTTGTTCTTGGTGTGTGTGGGTTTTTCATGACTATTTGATCCAGTGTCATTCTTGAAAATTATAAATTTTTAATTTTTCACTTACAGCCTAAAGCATCTATAAATGGGTATCTTGCTGCCCACACTACTCAAACACTCCACCTCACGGGAGGAAAGACAGCAAACATATCATCACATCACACAGTGTGAGTTTGTGCAGCTTCAGACTTGATTTGTTGAATCAGGATCAGATCTTCTTGTTCTGCTATCCATCCTTTTGGTGTTTTCTACTGCTGTAGTTCTGATTCCCAAACCTATTGGATTTCTGGTTTGTCGACTGTAATTGAAACAGGAATGGGGTGATATACTTGGATGGGGGCATTCCTACAGGATCCAGTGAATAGTAAGAGATAATGAAGGAAAGTGAAGAGGGAGGGGCTAATAGAGGAGGATGTATAGAGAGAAAGAGAGAGAGGAGTTCTCATTGCGCTGCTTGGCTACGTTAGCGTAGCGCCCAGTGCCAGTCCATCAGTCATAGCGCTCTCCTGCAGATGAGCTACCTTTATTTTAGCGCCTCACTGAATCACATACACACACATACACACACCATATACCGCCCACTCTGCCATCCCTGCCACTCCTTGCATCTTTTTTATCAGCACTCTTTCTTTCTGTCATCCCTCTATCCTTGCAAATTTCTCTGTAACTTCCCCTTCCTCCTACTTTCTGACATCCTTCAAGTCATTTATCTCTTTTCTTCTCTCTGCCGGGCCTCTCTCTCTATATATTTCTCTCTCTCTCTCTCTCTCTTTCGCCATCTTGCCTTCAGTGCTGTTTATTGTTCCCTTGGGAATGTTTTTCCTCAGTTCCCTCATTCCCCACATCGTTTCATTATGTATATAGTCTCTCTCTTTCTCTCTCTCTCTCTCCCACCCTCCCATCTCTGTTTACTTTATTCTTTATTTATTCCTGATATTTTTTCTGTTGATTTCTCTCACTGAGGGAGTGAAGAGGGCATCAATCACTGTCACTTAGTGTCACTCATCTTAAAAGAGGTGCCGCCCCTCCTTCTCTCTCCTTTTCTCTCCCTCTCTTTCTCCGTCTCTCTCTCCCTCTCTCTCTCTTACTCCCTCTGTCTCTCACTCAGCCTCGCAACTCCGCATTTTAAACTCCCTCAATACATAAATCTGTGAAGGGGTCTTTGGTCATGCGTCTGCAATCTGACTCAAATAAATGTTTACAAGTTTCCAAATGAGAATAGCGCCGGAGCGCCGTCACTTCTTATTCTCGCCGCTGCGGCGTTTTGCTGGGCGCGCTCGGGCCCAATCGGAGGAGTTGCAGCGCTTATTTAGATGAATGATTAAAGTTAAGGCCCAGCCACGAGTCCCAGCCCAGCACTCTTGTTTAAAGAAGAATGGGGAAGCTGTCATCTTTTGATGCATTGCCTGCCATCCCGCATGCAAAGAGGATACGGTGCCACACACACACACACACACACATAAACACACCCTGCCACCCACCCCACTGCTACAAACAGCCTCTTTTTCTCTCCTGTCTTCACTCTCTCTCTCACACACATACTCTCTCTCTTTCTCAAACATGATGGATCTGTATGGGTTGTATCAGTGGAGATGAGTGGTCCCCCCCTCCTTGTCGTAAGGCCCTTAAGAGATTGGAGTGTGAGCAGGTGATCTATGGCCGTTGGACTTCTCTACAAAGTCCTGGCGGTCGAGTGTATCCTCTGGGGGCCGGGGGAGGGTAGGCGGGCAGAACGTGCGACAACTGCTCAATGTTCAAACCAGGGCTGAAACCCAGAGCTTCTCAGCAGGAGAGAACTATTCAAGTCCTAAAAATCAACTGCCGAAATTCACTGCTAATTGACCTGTTTATACTCCGCCCACAAAGGCATTCTTTCACAGTTGCTGTGGAGAAGTTGGACAAGCTTTAGAGAGTGCTGGCAAAATCCTGTTCAACCAAATGCACTGTTTTGCCAAAATGCATCATTTTAGAGCGTGTAATTAATTCATGGCCTTCTGCTTAATTGATAGGTAACAGTTTTGTAATGGCGCCTCAGATAAAGGAAGACTTTAAGGCCATGCTTTGATTATTGTGCTTCAGACTTGTAAGTTCTGTATCTTGGATTTGCCCCACTTCACCTTATCACAGAATTGTGTGTATGTGTATGTATTCTGTATGTATGTAGTTGTATGTACAATCTATGTGCTGCATACATACTGTAGGTAAGGTCCATAAGAAAAAAATAACATTTAACGTTTGTGCGACCCTTCAAAAGCATGTATACTGTTAAAAGCAAGGTAATAAAAGTGAATTTTGCAAAATATTATGAACTATAGAAACTGTTGGTTAAAATAGAATATTTTCCAACATGCTGTGAGCTATCAAAGAAACACATTTTTGGACAAGGCATGGATAGACCAAACATCATGAAAATAATTAATTGTCCAATTATATTAGCAAAAATTGTATAATATACAATACTGTACAATAGGGGTGTCACGATTTCGATATTTTATCGAAATCAATCGAAATTATGTCATGGTCTCGAGCCTCGAAGTCAAAAAGATGATCGATGATCCCTCCCTCTAAGCTACGCAAGCACGCGCACGCTACGCAAATGGCACAGCACACTGTAGCCAACGCCGCAGAGAATGTGGACATTCTCATCTTCTTAAAGAAAAACATAAAAATATAAAAATAAATGTTTTGTCTAGCCTCAAATATGTTAATAGTTTTGGTACCTTAAGGAGCATCTTTCTCTCAGATAAAGTTAATAATATATCTTTATTAAAGAAAAAAACTTGTCATTCTCAGGGACCGAGTCTTATTTTTCATGTTTAACTGTTATAGTAGGATAGAGTTCAGTTTGTTAAGGCTCTAATTGTTCTTTTATTTTGTACATGCATGTTACTGTATTTTTTTATTATTTATTTTGTTATGTTGCACATTGCCGTTTTAATAGTGCACAATGCTGCTACCAAAAAAGCCACTAGATGGCATTACATGTATATCTTAATTAAATTATTTAAATTTGACCATTAGTGCCTAATGTGGTGTATTACAGATCACTTGTATCACTTTGCATCACTTATATCAAGCCCACCTTTTGAAATAAGATATTGTAAATTTGATGAATCAAACCAATGAATGACCATAGACTAATCTAAAACTGGCATAGGCCTCTCTGCTGTAAAAAAAAAAAAAAAAAATTGAGAATCGAATCAAATCGTGACCCTAAAATCGGAAATCAAATCGAATCGAGGATTTAGAGGATCAGGACACCCCTACTGTACAATATAGACAGTCATGCTCAATAGGAAGATATTATTGACTTATGTTACAGGTTACATTATCTGCATCTGATGTCTGATAAATATGCTTTAAAACAAACAACAACTCGTTGTACCTTGCATCTGGAAAGGGTTATGCTTGCATTGTGGAATTCATAGCTTACCAATGAAGAATTCATATGCCACTGCCTGAATGACGCTAACTGTAACTTTCACAGATTTCTAATCATTGTGTTTGTTCTGACTCTGTAGCATTCACAGCTTTTGGTAACATCTAACCTCTCTTTATAACAAGTCATCAAGCCCTGTTCATGAGGTAGCAATATAAAAAGTACCTCATGAACAGGGCTTGATGTTGTTCAGAGTTGTTAGTTAGCAATGCTTAATATCTGAGTGGAGTCCAGTATCTGACATAAATGGATCATATACAGAGTAGAAGTGCATGAATATTAGTTAATATGACTAGCGAGCTGCAGCACTGCTCTGAACTCTGAATATGTGGCATATCAGTGAATATATATGCATGAATAGCACAATCTTTATCAAAACAAGTCATTATAAGTATAGAGCCTCTGCTGGCTGGTTGTGGCATGATGTGTATCTCCCCATACATTATGTTTCAATGACAGAACAGACAGAGCAGGATTTCAGTTTCGTTTTCCTCCTCTAAACTATTTTTCCATCTCCACTGTCTAACTCCAACAGTTCGTTTTCCCTGTGCTAGTATTGGAATATTTTTAGTGTCCCCCAGAAATCAGTTTTTATTTATTTTTTCTGCTGTTCTAAAAGAAGGTGGAGTTAAACTTAGGAATGAAGTGACCATCAGACTCTCTGCATTGCCTGGAGTAGCTAAGTTTTAGGCGAGCTGCCATGTAACTGTCTAGTTAATTGTACTGTACTTGACTGCATTGTTTTGTGCTGTTGGTTGCATTATCAGACAGTTCTTTTCTGTGGTACTGGTACTGTAACTGTATTTTTACTGTTGAAACATTACACTTATTCAACAAACTGGAAATCTGGGAATCTGATGGAAAAAAGATGGTTTGCTAATGATGTGTAGGCAAATCTGGCCCTATCTCTTGTCTCAACTCACAAGCTACTGTTTCCGAAACCTATCCTGGGCTGCATTTTCAAGATTCCACTTCGTAAGAAGGCTGTTCCAAAGTGAAGAACTCTTTTTATAAAGTCGTGAAAAGCAGCAGACATTTACAATGTTTTTGAGGACCAAATTGGTTACCAACAATTCAACACACATTCACAGTTTCACACCACAAAGTCACCAAGAAGACCTGTTACACCGTTCCATATGTGTGACCAACCACCTACTTAGAGTCTTCTTCATATTACAGTCTTACTATGGACCTGCTGTACCTCGACTGCACAATTGCACCCTAGGTTTGGAACACATCTACGATTTTAATTACAAATTTGACAAAATTGCGAACTATTTTGCATTAATTTCTATAGAACAGAATGGAAATATAATGTCCATGTCCGTTGGATATGCCCAGTTATTGGGATATACTGTTTGGGAAATGTTCCGCCCCAGAGCTGAAATAAAGATTCTGATTGGTTCCGCCTCAGATCTATGTTTCACTGTCTGTTTATTTGTGTAATTAGGGAGGGTGTTTTTTTTTTTTAATAAATGTCCTGAACTCTGTCAGACAGTAGCAGGGCGTCACAGGTGAGAACATGGAATCTGAAGTCGTTTAAGTGTATGTTTCACACCCTTGCCTTAGACAACTGTGAAACACAGTGTGAGGCTCCGTCTGTTTTAACCACTCCACAATAATACAGGCAGAACTGGAGAATCTAAAAAATATACTCATAGTAAAAACATAACTACACATATCTAAACCTCACCCCTGGTGAAAAAAATGTACTTAATTCTATATTAAAACATATTGAGAAATGTATAGGTATGCTGTAAATATACTAACAGATTTATGTACTTACATAAAATATGTTTAAAGTACATTTATATTATGTTTTCATCAAATGTTTGAAAACAAACTTTGATCGTACTTTTAAAAAAAGTACAATATAGTGTATTAAAAAAACTATGAGGTACACTTTTAGTTTAATGTAATTCAAATACTTATTTCCAAATATACTTTTGTACCTTTTTTAGCAAAGTGTGTTAAACAGCTGTTACAGTACTTCACTTAATGTACAATGTATCATGTAACTTTTTAGAAAGTAAATTAAATTACTACTAGCTAACTACAAGAAGCATATTTGTACTCTAATGCAAATACTGTATATTTAACATCAATTCTTAGTACATACTATACCCGGTGTATAACAGTGATACAGTTTTAATACTCATTAAATGTACTATAAATTTATATTTTTATATTTTATATTTAAAATATGGGGTTACATACATTAAGTAGCATGTTTAAATGTTACTCAAGTATATTTAAAATTGTTTCATTTTAGTACACTTAAGTACACGTAGCACAATTTAAATTAGACTTTTGTACTATTTTTTTCATACAATTAAAGTATAATAAGTACAATTGTTTTTTTTTTTATTTTAGCACTCTTTAAATATACTGATTAATAATCTGCACTATAGCATAATAATGCTTAGTATACTTTAATCTTCTTTTTTCACTAGGGCCCTTTAGAATAGATAACTCTTTCTTGTGTTGGTAAAGCACTAAAATTAACGATTCTCAACATTACTAGCCCTTTAAAATTCTTGTCGGTGTCAGGAAATGACCCAGGCAGGGAGACGAGGAGACGGACGCAAGTGCAGGTAGGGACGAAACGAATAATTTAATAAATATATATATAAATAAATAACAAAGATAAACAAATAACAAAGAACACGTAATAATAAAGTAAACCAAAACAAACGAGAGGAACTAGTGAACATAAACTAAACAAACAAGAAGTACTAAAGATATAAACAAACAGGGAGTAAATTAACAAACAAAGCTAAGAACATAAACAAGGAATAAACAAGAAACTAGAAACTACCAAAAATAACCAAGAAATAAACAAAACTAAACAGGGCAGGGATATATATACACGGCAAAAAACAACAAGAAGCAAAACACTAAGCAGGGAACTAGGGAGCGACAAATGACACAAGAATAACCAGGAGCGACAAAACAACAGAGGAAGGTGCAAAGACCGACGAGGGACAAGTGACAGAGGAGGGCTATTTATAGTAACATGAAACACGCAAGAATTGGAAACACCTGGGGAAGGGACGGAGCTACAAATGAGAAACACGTGATGGAAAACTACTGACAGGAGACACAGAGGGGCACAGGTCACGTGGGGAAGACACACAGAGACATGAGACAAGGCTAAGACGTGACAATCGGTCACAAAATGTTTTATTGATTGGTCTGTGGTTGTGTTGTCCTAACAGTGTGAGTGTATTTGCCTGTTCCTGGACATTAGTCTGCAGCAGAATCCAGTGTGTGTGATGAAGTACAAGCAAATTAATGAAAGAACTAGACTACACTACACTGGTAGGAGAAATAAAATAAATGACACCACTGTTTCTGCTGATTGCTGATTCTGTAACATTGGATTTTTGCTTGCCTGGTCCAACCATCCAAAAGATATATTGAGAAAATGATCACAGCATTTCACTTTAGTGTCCTTCAGTGTTCAGCTGGCTCTGGTCGTGGACAATGCCAGTGAACAACAGCAACTACCTGGCACTACTGCTTTTCCACGTTGTTTTTTAAATGCATTTGTTGGTCCATTCATACAGTAAGTTGAACCCAATAAAATGCTGGTATATTTAGCAGTTTGTTCTCTTTAATTTATTATATTATACCCTTTTTTACAGAATTAGAATAGGTCTATGAGCTATACAAAACATGTTCATGATCATCACAAAACAAGTTCTTTGCACAAAATCACACTTATATAAAGAGATCTCACCATTTCTATTCTCGCCAGTTTCAGTCCCTTTCAGAAGGGCTCTGTCATTTTTATGCAAATAAACTTTTAAGCAAATAAAATATTTAGTGTTGGCAAAACATGAACAAGATAGTTGATGCTTAACTGTGATAGAAGCACAAAGCTCATTATTTGAAAGCAATATTCATTATTTGATCTCCTTCATCTAAATGATGACTTGCCAAGGACAGTAGGTACAGATCCCTCCCTCAGACGAAGTCTGTTGGATAATCCTGCTGTGTACTGTCTGAGGTTCTCAACCAAAATGACCGAAATGGCATTTCTTCAACTGATCTAGTGGGTGGGGCTCTAGTTGGGGTTAATGGTTGAGGGGTGGTGCCAGGGTGGTTTTGTGCAGGGTTCCTTATTGTAATGTCACAATAAGGGAGCTATTCAAATGGCTTATTTAAGCAAATTCCAGACATCAAACGTTTTCAATTGACTAACAGAAAATAGGGTAACACTTTATTTTAAGTAACACAAATCAGGCGTTTATTAATGTCTTATTAGTTGCTTAATAAAGCCTTAATTAGACATTTGTAAATTATTTATTCACTACTTATTAGCCTTTATTCTGTGTCAGTGTTACTGGTGCTTAAATAGAGGTCTGTGATTTTTAGTGTCTAATTAATGATGAACAGAAGCTCACTTTAGAATATGGTGCACATCTTGGTCTATTAGTGACTTATTAACCCCTTATTAACTCTTTTATAATAAACTTCAGCACAGCCATAACCTTACGAAACTCACATATATCAAACTGCTGCCAATTATACACTAATAACATGTAGAATTAGGGTGCTAACATAACTGTTTATAGTGCACTATAAGAACTAATACAGCCATTATTAATCATTTCCACATAACAGACCCCTAATTAAGCACCAATAACTCTTACACAGAATAAAGCCTAATAAGTAGTGAATAAATAATGTACAAATGTCTAATTAAGGCTTTATTAATCAAATAATAAGACATGAATAAGCGGCTAATTTAAATTCCTTAAAATAAAGTGTTACCGAAAATAGAGAGTTGGATTTTTGTATTTTTTTCTGGCTTGAAGTGTTTATAGGGGCAATACAGACTCAAGTGGAAAGACAAAAGCACACAAAAATTGAGTTTTGCATAAAAGAATTTAAATATGGAATCAAGTATGGAAAGTCATAGTTTATGCGGTAAATGCAACACTAAAATCAGATCTATTGTTTGGGATTACATTGTAAAAAAAGGTGTAACCCTGTAGACTCTGATTGGTCGAAGCCACACTCAGTCTCTTTGGAAGGTTTGGTTGTAAGATTCTCTTAATGGTCTCTGGTCTAACCCCTTTCTTGCCTTTACCAAGACATCCATGTTGCTCTAAAGGAAAGAGGCTGGAATCATGTTGCAGTAGATCTCTTTATGGACTCTCTAAGCATTACACAGGAAATGAAAATGATCCTGGATTACATTAATCCAGACTCGATTATCTAATTCCACCACTTTACTGATTAGATTTAAGCACCTGTGCGATGGCCTAACCGCAGTTTAGCTGAGAGCGCTGACTGCAAAGCTACTTACAGAAGAACTACACTGTTAGATTATTATTTTTTTAGAGTAGACAATGTTTTGACTGGTTCTGGTTCTGAATTATATTAATGACATTTTAAGGAGATTTTTTTTAGTAATGAAAATATTTATAAGTGATGCATAGATGTGCCTGATAGCAGTGCTTGGTGATTTATTTTATTTTAAATAAAAACAGAAGACAAGAAATAATAAATGACTTATACAAATGAAATAGTAACAAAAAACACTGCAATAAATAAAACTACTTTAAATTTTTCTTTCTTTATGATCTGAAAGATAATATGATCAATGACTCAGAAGCTCCAAAAAGATCCAGTCTGAACCATAGATTTATGATCTGTTATACAACTCTGCTCTTTACAGTAATGTTTTAATAGATTACTGTTAATAAATTAATGATTACGGCTGCTATCAGACGTTGATGTTTAAATGATGACTGATCAATACATGCCTCATTTACAGTTCACTGTTGGGAAGAACATTAATAGCTGACATGTAAAAGTCATGTAATATTTACACTTCTCTTAGTCTGATTAGCTTCAGAACACTAATTAACACAGGGGTATGAGTGACTGGTTAGATAAACAAGGTGTTTAATGATAGCTAAAAAAATACTGGCCTTCCTGCGGGGCTTCTTTTTTCAGAAATATTTCCAAAAGAAATATATTAAAATGCACAATATCACAAAAGCACAATAAGCCAAAATCATCTGTTAAATTAACATTATGTGAATTAACAACATTCAGATGCCTTTAGTATATCATAAAATGAAACATATACATCTTTGGAAAAAATAAGAGAACACTTAAAAATAATGGGTTTCTTTGATTTTACTAAAATGAAAACCTCTGGAATTAAGAGGAAGATGGATGATCACAAGCCATTAAACCAAACTGAACTGCTTGAATTGTTGCTCCAGGAGTAAAGGCATAGAGTTATCCAAAAGCAGTGTGTAAGGCTGGTGGAGAAGAAACATGCCAATATGCATAAAAAACTGTGATTAAAAAACAGGGTTATTCCACCAAATACTGATTTCTGAGCTCTTAAAACTTTATGAATATGAACTTGTTTTCTTTGCATTGTTTAGCCATTTCTCATTTTCTGCAAATAAATGCTCTAAAAGACAATATTTTTATTTGGAATTTGGGAGAAATGTTGTCCGTAGTTTATAGAATAAAACAACAATGTTCATTTTACTCAAACATAAACCTATAAATAGCAAAATCAGAGAAACTGATTCAGAAACTGAAGTGGTCTCTTCATTTTTTTTTTCCAGAGCTGTATATTTCACACTGTCTATACAAGTCTGTGTTTCCTATTCGTTTTTCAATCCATACAATTTTTCATTTTTTAATGACAAATCATAGTGGAAAGGCATCAGAACACTCAAAAACCCCAAAACCAATTCAGATTAGTGTTGGTTTCTATTAGTCATTGATGTTTAAAGGGTGATTTATGGCTACACGCCTCATTTACAGTTTACTGTTGAAAAGAACATTAATAGCTGAGATGTGAAAGTCATACATCTTAAATTCACCATTTTCCACTGGTTCACTTTTATTCCCAAAGAAAACCACTTACCATCCCAGCATGAGTTACTTGTGTGTGTTTGTATTAAAGATTAAAAAAGACAGTATAGCTACAATGAGACAAAAAAATAGCCAGATAGCAGTGTGCCATGTTGCATTAACTCATATCAGATGTTCAAATGAATGTCTTAGAAATGATAGCGTTCTTCTACACAGCCCCTAATGATTTCTCCTCTGCCGGTGACCTCTCGGTGATGTGTGTGTCATGTTTCTGTGTTTAGCATTTGGACAATCTCTCTTGATTGCTCTGGAGGTCGAGGTGTTCTCTGCTCTTCCCAAAACCTTTACAGTTATTGGCTGTGAGTCGATACGCCTTGATATTTCCATCCTGCACTACAGCATGGCGCTTTAATGAGGAGCTATTGGATTTCCACTATGTATTCTTTCCCAAAGAAATCTTTGCCATTCAGAATATTGATAGACTTTTCAATAACACATAAAGCCATAGGGAGGGAAGTTCTTTTCCCCAGTTTTGGTCAAGTTTGCTCTGGCCAGGAATATTGTTCTGCTGCAGAGCTCGAAACAAATGACAGAGAGAACAGCAAGGCTTTAAAGAACATTGCTGACATTATAAGTGAGTAATCTCATGTTTTTGATGTGTTTGATGTGTATACTGAGGTCAACTTAGTATACACTGCATATGAGAAATTTACTAAAGCAGTTAATTATTATGAAAAATATACAAGCAATGTTCTTTAACCCTCCTGTTATGTTCCGGGTCAATTTGACCTGTTTTAAAGGTTGAAGATCTAGGGAAAATAGTTAAAAGCATGTTTTTCAGTATGAAACTTCTCTGCTTGCCTTAATTAGTGTAATTAATCAACATATAATATAAATATAAAATATAAAATATAATCTTACATATTTGCAACCACCCCCTGCAAAAACTTTAATGTTATGTAAAACTACTATTAATATCTAACCACCTTCAGTTTAAGTTTTACTTAATTTTATTTATTCTTAACTTTTATTTTAGTTCTTCTTTTAGTTTTATTATTTCCTTTTTTATTTTGTTTCTTTATTTTATTTTCATTTTTTTTATTATTATTATTATTCTTATAGTTATTATATTATTATTTTTATTATTTTTAATAGTTTTGTATTTTTGCTTTTTACCTTATTTTGATTTTCTTTTATTGTTATTACTATTTTTATTGTTATTATTGCTTTTATTTTTGTTAGTTTATTTATTTATTTGATTAATGTATTATGTAATGTATTGTGTACAAGTTAGTTTTAGCTCATTTTAACCCATTTTTGTTGTATTTGTCTTACTTTCTTTTTATCTTAATTTTTTCTCAATAAAACCATACTTAATTATAATCATTAATTTTATTTATTTATTTATTTTTGTTTTTTTTTTCTATTTTATTCTAATTAAATTAATTAAATTTAGCTTTTATTTTCTCTGTCATGTCAATCCCTGTTTCTGTAAATGCTCGGCTACATTGAAAATGAGGGCTGCCCTCAATGTACATCCGAGTTAAAACAAAGGTTGATTGATTGATTGATTGATTGATTGATTGATTGATTGATTGATTGATTGATTGATATATGTTGGTCTTTCAAAAGTAATAAAGTAGTGAAACATTTTTTTATGAAAAATGAGTGAATTATTCTGATAGAACCATTACCTGTTAGAGGAAAGAAACAACACTGCACTAAATATTATAGAATAGAATAATTAGTAATGGAGTTAGTCAAAAATATTCACACTGCTTGTAAGGATTTTTTGGGTTTCAGACATCTTTTGGATAATTAAACATGCACCGGTTCAAAATGACCCTGGAACACCATTGCTGTTCCTGACGAATGAACATAATAGGAGGGTTAAGAAAGCAGAATCCAAAAAAGTGTATTATGCATATAAAATTGACCTACGTTTCCAGTCTCCACTACATGAACATGTGCCTGTTATGTTCCTGCACACATCACTGGTTTAACAATTACATGACAATAAAGCTAAATTAGCTCTCTCTTGTTGTGATGTTCACAGGCGTGCTGGTAAAAGGTGCCTTTGTTATGCTTATATACAGAATAACCACCAGCTTCAGCTCAAACCTTTATTCTAACCATCACCTGAATAACGGTAACATTGATCTTCCATTAAAAATATAAAAATTTACACAAAGCCACACTTTTGGGCTGATAGAATTGAAACACATTTATCTGTAACTTGTTTGGAACAGGCTTTCACTTTGTTTTGTCTGCCGTGATTGATTTATTGAGACATTCTGCTTTGCTATATTTTTGTTAGATGTTTTTTTCCACAGAAAAAGTGACATTCAGTTTCTAGAATGAAAATTTCTAGAATAAATTACTTTGGCAGAGTTTAATAATAATGAGTTCAGTACATGACTCATTTTATTTATATACCCAGCCCCAAGTGACAGCCCTGTTTGTTTTTAGGCAGAAACCTTGCATGTCCCAAATGATAATTTTGAATGGAAGTCAATGTAAAAAGAAGTGGTCCAGCAGGCTAGGTGCTGCCACTATGATCAGATGGAGATCGCCAGTTCGAATCCTGTTCATGTAGCTTGCCATCAGCTGCCGGAGCCCTGAGAGAGCACAATTGGACTTGCTCTCTCTGAGTGGATACAGTAGATGGTGCTTTTTCCCCTCACCCCCTCCTGGGGTGATGTCGATCCGCACAAGATGCCTGTGAGCTGATGTATCGGAACTGAGTGCTAAGCGCATAAGTTTGGGCATCAGTGACACTGAGAGCTGCACATCACTGCCATTCTTTAGAAAACATATATCACTAGATATTGGAGATCAGGCTTCTACATGAACCAGGCATAATGGTTAGAGGTTGATTTAACACAGTAAGTAATAACACTGCCTTTTCTCTGGCCGTGCGGCACAAATATGGCAAAAATGTGGCACACGATGAAGCAAAAGCCATATACAATAGCTATGCAGTACTATGCTGAAAACCATCCAATCAGAACAGAGTTGAATTTGGCTTTTAAAAGACACATTTGGTTTAGTTTCACACCATGAACCAGGCCTAATGGTTAGAGGTTGTTGTAACACAGTAGGTATTAACACTGCTTTTTCTCTGGCAGACAAAAATGTTGCACATGCTGAAGCAAAAGCCAGGGATGCAGGCGAGTGTCTGTGCTAGGCTAAAAGCTAACTCTACCCAAACTGCTGTACCATCTACTCAGCTTGCTACATATACACATATTAGAAAAGGAAAGTGGGAATAACTTCAGAAAATCATTAGATTTTGTTACAGTGTTAAAAACAATAGCTATGTAATACGTTTCTGTAAACCAGCCAATCAGAACAGAACTCACCATAACAGGAACATCAGCTTGCTTCACTCTGAGACCAAATGTTAAGGTAAATTTGGCTTGTAAAAGACACATTTGGTTTATTTTCACACCATTCAAAAGTAAGTCGTTACTGCAGGTACTGAACAATATACAGTAGTTGTGAATAGTAGTGAAGAATAGTTGCTCCTTTTTCTTCATGCTGTGCTCCAGCTCATCAAAAATCAAGTACTTTTTTACCAAGTAATTCTATATGTGTCCGTTAATTGTTTTTTATGTCTTTAATATTAATATACAATGTTGTACTGATACTTTGACCGCTACTATACAGAACATGTGGGTCCGAATTAAAGCTGAAACTTGCTCAAACAGCTTTTGTGCATCAGGTTCTGAATGTGTACTGTTGCCTCTGTGTACAGTTGAGCAACCGAACACAAAAGATACCGGTTAAAAGCCATCACAAATAATGTGAAGCTAATTTATATGGATTATGATTCACCGCCCAGAACACTGTGAAGATAAAGCGCTTTAGCCTTTCAGTTTTTGACGCATCTTAATTTTTTTTTAAATGAGAAAACTCTACAGTGGTGTGCCTCAAGTTTAATATAAAACAAATATAAGAAATACATGCCAACTAAACACATAGTGATGTGCAGAAAGCAGCATAAGAAACAGTCAGTATCACTTTCCGCTGAGCTGTGAGCTTCTTTGAGCAGAGTATTTGTAAAAGCCATTTTCAACCATAATTTGGGTTTCTTTTAATAAATTAGTTTCAGACATTAAATGAAAGCACTCAGCCGTGAGTATGCAGACTGAAACTTATGAAAACAGAGTTAGCTGACACAGTTGAAACCAAAAGTTTACATACACTATATAAAAGACACATATGCATGTTTTTCTTACTATCTAACATTAAATCAGAATAAACCTTTCCCATTTTGGTTAATTAGGTTTATTATGAAAATTATTTCTATTTGCCAAATGCCATAATACTGAGAAAGAAAGCCATTTTAGCCATTTTTTATTACTTTCTGCAAAGTCAAAAGTTTACATACACTAAGATTACAATGCCTTTAAACAACTTGGGACAGCCCAATTTGATGATGTCATGTCTTTGGAAGCTTCTGATAGGTTTGTTGGCAACATCTGAGTTAATTAGAGACACACCTGTGGACATATTGTAAGGCACACCTGAAACACACTGCTTCTTTGCGTAACATCATGGGAATATCTAAAAAAAAAAGAAGCAGCCAATATATTAGAAGTCTGGTTCACCCATGGGTGCAACTTTGAGATGCCAACTATTGTGAGAAGTTTGTAGAAGTATATCCAAACAAGCTTGACCTAAGTCATAAAGTTTAAGGTACCAAATACTAATGAAATGTACATTTATGTAAACTTTTGACTTTTCAGAAAGTAATGAAAAGCCTAAAAATTCTCTCTCTCTCTCATTATTCTGGTATTTGGAAAATATAAATAATATTGATACTCCTTTTTTTTTTATTTAAAAATTGTATCCCATTTCCTCTCAATTTACCCAGCCAATTACCCACCCCACTCATTAGGACACCCCCTATCACTAGTGATGCCCCAACACTAAGAGAGTGAAGACTAGCACATGCCTCCTCTGATACATGTAAAGTCAGACTTCGCCTCTTTTCAAACTGCTGCTGGTGCAGCATTTCTGAGTAGCATCGCAGTGCGCTCGGAGGAAAGTGCAGCGACTCGGTTCTGATACATCAGCTCACAGATGCCTTGTGCTGATCGACATCACCCTTTGGAGGAATGAGGGGAGAGAGCGCAATCTACTGTACCCACCCAGAGAGAGCAAGGCCAATTGTGCTCCTCAGGGCTCCAGCAGCTGATGGCAAGCTACATAAACAGGAGTCGACCCAGCAATCTCCCGATCATAGTGGTAGCTCCTTAGTCTGCTGAACCACTCAGAGGTCCCAAATTTGGTAATCCTAATTGACCTAAAACAGAAAAAGATGATTCTGATTTTATGTCAGACAGTGAGAAAAACATGCATGTGCATCTTTTTGTATATTGTAGGTAATTGTAGGGTATTGTAGGCTTTTGGCTTTAACTGTATATTATTGTAAATCTGTAGCAGGCTGCTTAATCCAGGTAGTCCAGAATTCATCATCCAAACAGGCTGGAATCAGAAGACAGGCAGGTAACAGCAATGCAGGCAAATCCATCATCAAAGAACCAAAAGAACCAAGAGCAAAAACCAGCAACAGGGAATCCAAACAACAGATCCACAGATCAGAACTCAGCGTGAACACAGTAGGGGTGTAACAGTGCACAGAAGTCATGGTTCATTTAGTAGTGCGACTGTTTGTTCCACCTACTGTAGTGTAGCCCCCCTCAGTCAGGTGGTACAGCCTGTGGTGTGTTAAACAGTACAACATAAGTGAGAAAAAAAGGAAAAATCATATTTGTATGTAGGACTGATAAAAAAAGGAAAACGAAAGGCAATGGGTCATAATTGGCTATAAAAATAAACATCTTTGATCTCATTAAAGTACAAATAAATACATGAATAATGATTTAAAAAAATCATGCACAACGAGGAGTGTTTTAATTTGCCCCATTTAGGCCATATTTAAATTTAGAAAGATAAAGCCCAACCCTCACCCAAAGAAAGACTCATTTGAAAGAAGCAGGCAGGTCTTCTCACTTCTATGTTATTTACACTTACCTTTGTCACACATCAGTAAACTTGAGTCATAGCATATAGCTTAACATATAGCACCATTGCTAACATGTTAGCTGCTTAAAGCTTAATACTTCCATGTGGAATTTACTAGTGAAATTTTGCTTAGTTTTGCATCCACCACTTTTTAAATCATTGCTGGAGTCTCATCCATGTCCAGTTCCACAAATGTTCCCGTGGTTGCCTTGCAGCTTCCCGTAGCTCTCCTATTGGTTGTTGACATTGTTCATGCACTATTTGTGTGAGCCAAGTCTCAAGACTTACAATAATATTAAACACAGTTGATTTTATCTGAGTAGAATTCAGAAGCAAAGGCACTGTTATTGGATCAATATTAAATCCATATTTAATTCCAAATATGTACTTAGTAAACTTGAGTACAAATCAGACCTTTATTTGGCAAGAAGAAGACGCATCAGATCTCTTTGTGCAGATGTCAGTAAAAACTGTAGTGAAAATATATTAAAAAAAAAGAATAATTCGGGTTATAAGTGGTCCAGCGTTCTATAGCGCTGCTACTGTGATCGGGAGATTGCTGGTTTGAATCCCGACCATGCAGCTTGCCATCAGCTGCCGGAGCCCCGAGAGAGCACAATTGGCCATGCTCTCTCTGGCAGGGTAGATGCCACTCTTTCCCCTCCTCACTCTAAAGGGTGATGTCGATCAGCCAAAGGCATCTGTGAGCTGATGTATCCGAACCAAGTCGCTGCGCTTTCCTCCAAGTGTGCTGTGATGCTACTCTACAATGCTGCATCATCAGCAGCTGTTCAAAAAGAGGCGGTGGCTGACTTTTTATGTGTTGGAGGAGGCATGTGCTAGTCTTAGAGTTGGAGCATCACCTTTGATGAGGGATATACAGTTGAGTAGCAGTTGAATGGGTGGCACAATTGGCCTAGCTAATAATAAAATGTTCTGGACATGAATTTATGTGAGGTATTAACCACAAAGCTTTACTAAAAGCAACTAACACATGTGGCCCAATAATGCTGTGGTCAGATCTTTTCTCTCTGCTTGTATGATAACACAGTTTTAGCTGTGCTGGGTTTTCTCAGCACTCTCAGCCATGTCTGTAAATAGTGGACCTTGGCCAGAGGGGTGAAAGTCACAGCGTGTGGAGATGCCAAACTCTCTCTCTCTGACCGTCTGTGAGGCCTTAACAAACGCACACACACACACACACACACACACACACACCAATTGTAGACATAATTGAGCTAAGGCTCACTGGTCTCTGACATCCTGTGTGGTGTGATGGAGTGAGCGGGGTCATCTCTGGACAGGTGGGACAGGTGTAGGTCAGACAGACCGGTGGGCTGGAGGGAGAATTGGTGGTCTTGCAGAAAGGACCTTTCTTACTGCAGATTCTGTCACGATGCCAATACACATACACACACACACATACACACACCTATTGAAAATGTAATTGAACTAAGACCTGTTCCTCCCATCCCCCGTGGGTCTTTGTGTGTGTGTGTGTCTGTATGATAATTAACTTTACTTCAAACAGCACACCAGTAGGTATATTAAGCTTCTTTGTGTGTCTTAGTGTCTGAGTGTATGATGTCAGTTTTATTGTATCTTTAGTTTTCTGTTTTTTAGGTATCTGCAATTAAGTCAAATTTGAGTAATACTGAGTTTCTATTCCAGATGAATATAAACAGTAAAGCCCATAGACCACATTCTGAACTTTCCATTATGAAGCTATCTGAAGCCTTTGGGAAATTATATACACTGTAAATCTGAATATATTAACAGACACACCTTCTATTTAATGAATTTTGCTATTTTAAAGTGCACTCTAGTGTTTAGTTGCCCACACAACTTGATAATAATAATAATCTTTATGGAATAGAATTGAACAGTATAGAGGAGCTGTTCATAAGGTCAGTGTGTCCAATGATGGAGCTCCGTATCTCCATATATCCATATAAAGCCATATCCATATACTCAGATACAGTACAGGCCAAAAGTTTGGACACACCTTCTCTTTTTCAATGTGTTTTCTTTATTTTCATGACTATTTACATTGTAGATTCTCACTGAAGGCATCAAAGCTATGAATGAACACATGTGGAGTTTTATGTACTTAACAAAAAAAGGAGAGTCAGTCAAGCTGAAAAATTTAAAGGAAATTAAAAGTATCCTCAAGTGCAGTCGCGAAGACCATCAAAAACATTATGATGAAACTGGCTCTTATCAAGGCCTCTCCAGGAAAGGAGGAGCAAGAGTTACATCAGAGTTACCAGTCTCAGAAACCACAAGTTAACAGCTCCCTAGATAAGAGCACACTTCCAAATTACTCCATGATTCCTTATGTGTTCCTATATAGTAGAGCTGGGCGATTAATCGATTTTACTGCACTACAAGTTAAGATTTTTTGCATATTCATGAGAAAAGATCTTCTTATTTTATAGAACACTGGCACTTATTTAAAAGCTTTGTTTTGCAATTCAAGCCCAATGGGGAAAAAGTATTTACTTAATAGCATACCCAATTGTACTTGTTTTCTATTTTCTACTTTGTAAGTTTTATCAAAATGGGCACCATTTTATTTCTTTCTATTTGTTTTTGAGGGTGTGTTTATTTATTTATTTTTTAAGTTTGAGGGTGCATTGTGTCAGTACCTAAACTATGTTGGAGAAAGCTTTCTAAAAGTTACTGGATGTTCTCACTGTTTCAATTGTTCAATTGTTCAGTTGATTCTGGCTCCATATTCGATTTAGACTCACATTCTAAGCAGGACACTTATCAGCTCCTACGATACATGACTTCTTACTTACTTCTGTTATGTAGCTTTTACAACAGTAGCTTCAGACTTTTAGAGCATGTGTTTAGAGCACTATAATAAATCCTAAATCTGATTAATGTGCATTACTGTTCTGGAATTAATTGGATAATTACAGTCTGTGCTTACATTTCAGTAACATTATATAAAAGCTGTGGTTTATGGGATTCTGATCCATGGCCAGATGAATTTGTTAGTGTGTAAAAACGTGGTGAGAAAGCATGAATTTTGTCATAAATCCTGTGAGTGCGCTGCTGTTTGACTGCTGGCATCATTAGAGCGTTTGGGGCTGTTTGTCTCTTTAGCCTCGTGTTATGACAAGAGCCACAACAACAGGCTCATTTTAATGAGACTCTTTCCTTTCAGAACCAATAATGAGAAATGGCAGTGTGCATTTTTCTCATTCAGCGCACCCCCTCATTTAACAAATGCCCTTTTCCTCTCCCTTTTTATTTATTTCTTTTTTAGTTTTTTTATGCAATGAAAAAAGGATGAGGATTGCATGACTGCAACAATTAAGGAGCTGCACTTCATCTGCTGCGGCACTTGAGTCAGTCTTTCACGTTATTGCTTTTTCTTTTTTTTTTAATTCTGTAAGGAAAGTCCTCCCCATTTTTTACAGTAAATCCCAGTCGTTCCTTTGCATCTTCCCTTTGCGACTTTCTCTCTCTCTGACTCTGTTTCTCTCTCTCTGTTTCTCTCCATCCCCTCTCTCTTTCGCAGTGTTATCAGTCTCAGTTCCATTTCTCTCTTCTCTGATACTTCCTGACTCTGTCGCTTCCATTTTCATGATAATCCAGCCTCAAAATCATCTCTCTCTCTCTCTCCCACTCTCTCTCTCTCTCTATCCCTCTCTCTCTCTCCTTCCTCCAGTGGTTTATCTCTTTCCCTCTGGGCCGTATTTCGCTTCTCATAATTAAATGTCAGTTCCAGACACTCAGTTTCATAGGAAAGGGAAAAAAAGTTTCTTTTTGTAATAATTGTCAAAAAAAAGAAATAGAAAGGAAGTCTGGTAGAGTCTGTGTGACTTAATAAAACCGAATGGGATACAGATGTTGTAGAACTCCTCTGATTGAAAACAATGACTGGGTTCATACGACATTCCTTTTCTCATTCTTTTCCCAGCTGTTGATATAATCCTGAATGATTCAGGAGGTACGCTTCACTTGCTGCGTTTTGGTCCCAATCTCAAATTAATACAAATTAATTTTTCTCTCTCTCTCTCTCTCTCTCTCTCTGTCTCTCTCTGGTTTCAGTTCACTTTGAAAAGGAAATCCTGACAACCAGTATTTATTTGGGTCAGCTCTGGAGACAGTAGTTGGTGAAAAATGCTTGTTGGTGTTGAAAGGTGCTCAGAACATCTGCTACAGGGTGTAAAGTGCATTGTATTCTGTAGACTATGTGTTTACAAAGCCAGTTCAGGTTGTACAAAAAAATGGACAGAAATGTGTTGCATAGCCAAAAGCTATAGCACTAAACATCCTGAATATGAACAAACCAAATTAAATCAGTCTGGGTGTGAAATTTGTCATTTTGTTTGACATTAAGGTTTGTTCACAAGTGTAGTTAATAATTGGAAACAAAGCTAGGTTTAGGAATTTGCACATTGACGATTGCCGGTTACTAACTAGCAAAGCGATGAAAACAAGGCTTTCAATTCTCTCACATCAGCTGTGAGACTCACACAATTACCTCTAATCTCACACTCTCACACCACACTTGCCATTTCTCACGCATTTTTAACTTCCAGAAGCAGGGGTGGAAATTAATGATGTATAAGTACTTTATTACGCTGCTTATTTAGATTTTTGAAGTATGTGAACTTTCATTAAATATTTCTTTCGCTTAAAGTGGCAGTCCGTATTATTTTGTTACTGAAACTATAACTGAAAGCAGAAGCATTTCTGAGTGGAGAAGAATATGGATAAAATATTGTGTTTAATGGTACCAGTGTGCTGGAATGACCATCTCTGCTTAGCAGAATATATTATATATTCATTCTAAAAACTGGGCTGTTGGGTCGCTTTTTTTAACAAGTTCTTCTGGCCATGTCACACGTCTTTACGTACTTACGTCACAAATACAGTACAGCCTCTACAAGAGGATCCGGCTCCGTTTTACTGAATGCGAGCAGCTGGTGGAGCAATGGAGACTTCAGAAGGGGAAACTCAGAGCTCAGTAGCTCGTTCACCCATAGTAAAAACAAAGTTTGTAGTTGAACAGAAGTTTCTGACTGAATGCACTCTCTCTCTGACCTGGAATCGGATAAGGTCTCTCTGAAAGGAGACCGCATTGATACAATTACCCATTCTCACCAGAGAGGGCCCTAAATCCCAAAACTTACAGTGTAAAAGTACTGTACTGTCTACTTTTCACAAGCAAAAATTACGCACTTTTTATGTATTTTTCAAAATTGTCATTACTTACTTTATACATTTATTTTATTTTATTTTTTTTATTGTGCAGCTTTTAAATTAGGTATCCAGGCAGGTATACTGTTAGTATAAAGCAGATGTTGTAGCAGTTCTCCCACAGTAGGAGCAAACCAATGACCAATGAGACTTCTTATGAACTGCACAGTGCCCTGGGGTGCATTGTGTGTGTCGGAGTGGAGAAAACACTCCCAAAATATGGACAGGAATTAAAAAACATTTTTAAAACATTAAATATTAAAAAATAATGATAAAAAGACTGATTGATGATATTGTAAAATCATAATATATGTTTAATATTACAGCTACGCATAGCCTACTCTAAAATTAACATATCCTCACATGTTTTCACACAAACGTGGTAAACACTACAGCAACAGCTTATTTGCATAAAAGTGACAGAGCCCTTAAATGGCTCATTCTGAAAGGGACTGAAACTGGTAAGAATAGAGCTGGTGAGATCTCTTTATATGAGAGTGATTTTGTGCAAAGAACTTCCTGAATATGTTTTGTGTAGACCAAATACCAATTCTAATCTGTGTAAAAAGAGGTATAATTTGTCTCCTTTAAAATGTGAAAACATGAACAAAAGTTGGGCACGCCTTCTCCTTCAACATTTATTTTTCTACATTGTAAATAAATACTAAAGTAATCCAGACTATAAATGAACACATAAGGAATCGTGTAGTAACTTGAAAGTGTTAAACAAATCAAAATACTCTGTAAAGTATTTAGGTGCTTTTATCTGGGGTGCTGTTAACTTGCGGTTTTTGAGGCTGGAAACTCTGATGAACTTATCCTGTGCAACAGAGGGAACTCTTGGTCTTTCTTTCTTGGGGCAGTCCTGATGAGAGCCAGTTTCATCATAACATTTTTGATTGACTTTGCAACTGCCTGTAAGGATACTTTTAAAGTTATTGAAAATTTTCAGATTGAATGACTTTCATTGCTTAATAAAAGTATTTTTTTCTTTACTTAGTTGAGTAGTTCTTGCCATAATATGGATTTGAACATTACTCAAATAGAGTTATTCACTGTACAGTTGTGGTCAAAAGTTTACATACACTTGTAAAAAAAAATAATGTTATTTCTGTCTTGAGTTTTCAATAAGTTCTACAACTCTTATTTTTCTGTGATAGAGTGATCGGAACACATACATGTTTGTCACAAAAAAACAGTCATAAAATTTGGTTCTTTCATAAATTTATTATGGGTCTGCTGAAAATGTCACCAAATCTGCTGGGTCAAAAATATACATACAGCAACATTAGTATTTGGTTACATGTCCCTTGGCCATTTTCACGGCAACTAGGCGCTTTTGGTAGCCATCCACAAGCTCCTGGCAAGCTTCAGGTCGAATGTTTGACCACTCTTCTTGACAGAATTGGTGCAGTTCAGCTAAATGTGATGGTTTTCTTGCATGAACACGTTTCTTTAGCACTGTCCACATGTTCTCAATGGGGTTTAAGTCAGGACTTTGGGAAGGCCATTCTAAAACCTTAATTCTAGCCTGGTTTAGCCATTCCTTTACCACTTTTGATGTGTGTTTTGGGTCATTGTCTTGTTGGAACACCCAACTGCGCCCAAGACCCAACCTTCGGGCTGATGGTTTTAAGTTTTCCTGCAGAATTTGGAGGTAATCCTCCTTCTTCATTATCCCATTTACTTTCTGCAAAGAACCAGTTCCACTGGCAGCAAAACATCCCCAGAGCATAATACTACCACCACCATGCTTGACAGTAGGCATGGTGTTCCTGGGATTAAAGGCCTCACCTTTTCTCCTCCAAACATATTGCTGGGTGTTGTGGCCAAACAGCTCAATTTTTGTTTCGTCTGACCAGAGAACTTTCCTCCAGAAGGTTTTATCTTTGTCCATGTGATCAGCAGCAAACTTCAGCCGAGTCTTAAGGTGCCTTTTCTGGAGCAAGGGCTTCTTTCTTGCACGGCAGCCTCTCAGTCCATGGCGATGTAAAACACGCTTGACTGTGGAGACTGACACCTGTGTTCCATCAGCTTCCAAATCCTTGCAGACCTGCTTCTTGGTGATTCTTGGTTGACTCTTGACCATCCTGACCAATCTCCTCTCGGCAGCATGTGATAGCTTGCGTTTTCTTCCTGATCGTGGCAGTGACACAACTGTTCCATGCACTTTATACTTGCGTATAATTGTCTGCACAGTCGCTCTTGGGACCTGTAGCTGCTTTGAAATGGCTCCAAGTGACTTCCCTGACTTGTTCAAGTCAATAATTCGCTTTTTCAGATCCACACTGAGTTCCTTTGACTTTCCCATTGTAGCTTTTGTAGCTGAGTCTAATCACTGGGTCAAATGAGCCCTATTTAAATGGGCTCATGAGAAGTCAACAGCTGTAGTCAATCAGAATCACTTACAAGAAGTGAAGAGGCCATGACATGAAGCTAATTTGATTGACACAACTCGCTACATCACCAAAATTGACAAATTTTGTTGCTGTATGTATATTTTTGACCCAGCAGATTTGGTGACATTTTCAGCAGACCCATAATAAATTTATGAAAGAACCAAATTTTATGACTGTTTTTTGTGACAAACATGTATGTGTTCCGATCACTCTATCACAGAAAAATAAGAGTTGTAGAACTTATTGAAAACTCAAGACAGCCATAACATTATGTTTTTTTACAAGTGTATGTAAACTTTTGACCACAACTGTATACCAACTCTACCTCTTCACAACTTTACAACTGATGCTCTCAAACACATTAAGAGGCAAGAAATTCAAGTCATTAACTCTTGACGAGTTCAGCACAGCTGTTAACTGAAAGCCTGAATTCCAGGTGACTCTACCTCATAAATCTGAATGAGAAAATCCAGCCAAGATGTGAAAAACTGTCATCTAAGCAAGAGGTAAAACTATAAGAATCTAAAATAAAAAAAAAACAGTGAATTAAAGGTGTGTAGAACTTTTGACTTGTACTGTAAATGTTAAGAAATCAAAGCTTTGCCAGGTTCTCAAATAATTGGTTAAGTTTCTGACTCTCCACGTGTTCGATACAAGTGCACGTTCTGTAGATGTTAACAGTTTGGATTGCACTTCAGTGAAGAAACACACATTTTAGTGTTCAGTGATTCTGTAATTGTATCCATATTGTGGGGTAAAGTCTCAGTGGTGGGTGTTGTAAGTGTGCGTGTGTGTGTGTGTGTGTGCGCGTAGGCCCTATGGGTGGTGTCAGTGACAGGGGATCAATGTGTCTGAGACTGAGCTGAAATGAATTGATTGTGGGAAATAAAACTCCAATTAGAGGAAGGAACAGGCGGTCAGAGAGAGAGAGAGAGCGAGAGAGAGAGAGAACGAGGGAGAGGCACTCATTCTATCATCATTCCTTGGGGAGGAGTGACGAGTCTGCGTAGGCACAACACCGGACTCTCACAAATGGAGTAAGTGAGAGTGGTACTGTAAGAGAGACAGAGTGATAGAGAGAGAGAGAGAGAGAAGTCATGAGAGTGAGTGAGATGAAATTACTGGATCAGTCTAACACGGTGGCCATCGATCCCGAGCTTTCCAGTGATGTAGAGGTGTCTTAATTGTGACTGCGTGACTGTGTTTAGACAAACCAGCCAATCCCCCAAGTCCCTCCATGCCCTCCTGTGAGATCCTGGATAACTCTGTTCTCCGGTTCCTCGTTCTCTATCTGACTCGGCACGTTTAGCCTTTCTCTCTGCCTCATAAAACTGTCTTAAGGTGCTTTTTTTTCCCCGCTCGTAGATGCTCCAGATGAAGTTAGCGATTATTAATGGCCCTCGTGCTCGGAAGCCGGCGTGCTCTCTCCCCTTCTCCTCTCTCATCGCCCGTAATGCCATTTTCCTCCTATGAACCTTCTCAAAGGCGCCGTAATCAAATTGTCTTTATATTAAATTCTTTGAGACCTACATATGTATACACAGCTCGGCTTCGAGGATCACTCCATCTTCTGCTCGACTCAGTAGGTTATTATTTCCCTTTGAATAGAAAGAGAGAGAGAGAGAAAGAGAGAGAGAGAGATAGAGATGATATATAGGAATGAAAGACCTTATCGTAAATCAGCATGCTTTCCTATATTGCTCCTGTAAAAGACAGTAGATTTCCATTTAATACTTAATATTGCTTTCTTCACAGTTGTAAATGCATGTACTTGAAAGCAACTAACAGTGAGGCTCAACTAGGGATTCTCAATCCAGGATTCACCGCAGTAATTTCAAATCTGTATAGAAGCATCTGAAGAGGACAAATTGGACAAAAAAAAAACATGCTTGTAACTTAAAAAAAAAAACAATACAAAACAAAACTATAGCTGTGTTTATTTTTGTAATTACTCTTTTATGATTTATGATCAATACCAATACCTTGTATCTAATCAAATGAAACAAGCTTAACAAAATATAAATCCTACAAACAATCTTCATGAAGATCATAAAATTGTTCTTAAATGCAATTCTCCAAAATCCTGAGAAGTTCTCAGATATTCTCCTAATGATATAAAATTAATTAATTAAGATGCTCTGTGGTCGATTTATATAGCCATTTTTTAACATAGCTTTTATTTAGTTTGTCATAAACATGCAAGACACATTTTCATTTTCAAAATGGGGACAAAAGCTTTTTAAATAAGACTTAATGGAGGAGGAAACAGCCTGCAGGGAAGACATCCTACTCTGAAAATATGATAACTTTGGCGTGGCAGCAGATAGACAGATAGACAGATAGATTTCTTTCTCTTCATTTTTTGTATTTGTGGTTTGTGTTCTGATTTTATTTAATTTTGTACAGGTGAATGTTTAAAAAAATATGGTATATTTAAAAAAGACAAAGTGTTTGTATCACTTGTTTTAAAAATCCAAATCATATTTTTTTTTTGGTGAGGGTACTCAATGGTTAAAATCCACACTGTTTTAACAAAGATTCTAACATTGTTTTTTGGGATATATCCTGTTTAGAAGGAAAGTGGATCTACAATTGATCTAATTCAGGTCTGTGTTGCAACACCCAGATTAAGACCCCCTGATCAAAATCATTATTAGAGCATATCAAATGCAGATTTTTTAAACAAAGTTTTCAACAAATTTTGTCAAAGACACATTAATGCACTTAGAACTGGGCAATCTGATATTTATCATTATTGTGGTATTTCACAATAAGCATTCTAAGCATATAATGGATACCATCCAGTTCTAGATTACTGAACAGCTGCATTACAAACAAATCATCATCAAATAATTAATCTTAGAAAGAAGTGTCACAGATTTTACGTATTAATTTTGTCTATTTTAACTTATCAGACTACCAGCCTCCCTGGAGCTGTAGCGACGAACTTGGTTCTTGCAGTTTATCAGGTGACCCAAGGAAAGCCCACGTTTGCAAAAAGGAGCCTTTTTGAGAACTTTTATTGTTTGCGGTAATACTGAGTCAACACTCGGAGCTCCATAGCTTCCAAATGCTTAGTTAGCATGGGGACTGTTAGCCAGCAGCGTTGCAGAGTGGAGTGGGGGTGGTGGTCGTCCTCCTTCACGGAAAAGACCTCCCATTCCTTCTTCCCGCCAGTTCAGAGCGCAGGGTACCTCGAACTGGGCTGGCAGGAGTGACCTCAAACACTTGGTTATGGCGTGACAGCTCTCGGTCAGAAACGATTGCAGGAAGGAGGAGCAGATGTGCTGGGGTTGGTGCGTATGTGTGGAAGTGTGTGTATGTGTCCCAGGGAGGTTGAAGTGTGCTGAGTAGGCATGATATGAAGGACTGGAGCACAGTTACCCTCATTATTACTATGCCTGTTCTCCTTTTTCTGGGCTGTAGAGAGGGAGAGGGAGAGAGTAGGCTGGTGGAAGTGGAGAGAAAAACAATTCTATCACTGTTACCACTAATTTACAGTAGCCTGACCCTTCAGTGTGTCCTTGATGAATAAATGAAATGAATAAACTGAATCTGAAAGGAGACTTCAGGGCCTTGGGTGGTATAGTGGTTTGGTGGTTAGAATATTCGCCTCTCAGCACTTGGGTCTTCGAGTCCCATTCTGGATGTATTCAAGTTTTCATGTTGTCTGCATGGGTTTTCCTCCATGCACTACAGTTTCTTCCCACAGTCCAAAAAAAAAACATGGAGATCTGACTTATTTTGTGTCATTTACACCAGGGGATCTCAACTGGTGTCACATCCTGGTCTCGTCTCGTGTCTCTGTGTGTCTTCCCCACGTGACCTATGCTCCCCTGTGTCTCCCGTCTCAGTACCTTTCCACCACTTGTCTCATTTGTGGCTCCGCCCCTTCCCCAGGTGTTTCCAATTATAGTGCGTTTCCTGTTTCTTTAAATAGCCCTCCTCTGCCACTTTGTCTCCGTCGGTCTTTGCACCTTCCCCTGTTGTTTTGTCTCTCTGTGTTTCTCTGCGTTTCATAGCCCTAGTTCTTGCTCCGTGTTTATTTCTTGTTTAGTTTTCTAGTTTCTTGTTTCTTCCTCGTTTCCCCAGTTCCCTGCTTAGTGTTTAGTTCCTTTCTGCTTAGTTTATTTATTATTGTCTAGCCTAGTTTTTCCCTGTCTAGTAATAGCTTCTTGTTTGTTTTCCCTTGTAAATATATATGCCTGCCCTGTTTAGTTTTGTTTATCTTCTTGGTTATTCTTGGTAGTTTCTAGTTTCTTTGTGTTCTTACCTCGTTTGTTTCTTTGTTTATTTACTCCCTGTTTGTTTATCATTAGTACTTCTTGTTTTGCTTAATTTATGTTCTCTAGTCTTACTGGTTTGTTTTGGTTATTGGTTATTTGTTTATCTAGTTTCATTTATTTGGTTCACTCCCTTGTTCCTTGTATATATCTCCCTGTTCCGTATTTAAGTGTTTACTTGTTTCTTGTTTCTTTGTTACTTGTTATTTATTTATTAAATTATTATTTATTGATTTCACCCTACCTGCACTTGTGTCCGCTTTCCTCGTCACCCTGCCTGGGTATTCCTGACAACTGGTCTCAGCCTGAAACCCACATTTTATCATGGTCATCAAATTTTAATCAACCTAAAACAAATTTATTTTTAAAATAGCCTTTATACATATACATACAGGGGTTGGACAATGAAACTGAAACACCTGTCATTTTAGTGTGGAGCAGCCTGGTGGCTAATGTCAGTATACCACCAAGAAGGATGAACCACATCCAACAGGATTAACTGTGGACGCAAGAGGAAGCTGTCTGAAAGGGATGTTCTGGTGCTAACCCGGATTGTGTTTTTTTTTTGTTTTTTTTTAAATAGCCTTTATATACATATACATACAGGGGTTGGACAATGAAACTAAAACACCTGGTTTTAGACCACAATAATTTATTGTGGTGACGGACAGTTCTGGTGGAAACAGGAGAGCTGAGGTTGAGGTGCACATTGAATTCTGCCCTGATTTGATCAGCCATGGTATTATGTTTTTTGGACACAATCCGGGTTAGCACCCGAACATGCCTTTCAGACAGCTTCCTCTTACAGTGTCCACAGTTAATCCTGTTGGATGTGGTTCATCCTTCTTGGTGGTATGCTAACATTAGCCCCCAGGCTGCTCCACACTAAAATGACAGGTGTTTCAGTTTCATTGTCCAACCCCTGTAGATAGGCAAAGTGAATTTAAGAGTATTTTTCTTAAGAAACATGTGGCAGAACATTAGACAACTACAGAACATGTATACATAAATAAGGCCACAAAATGAGATATTTCACTTCTCTACATATCTCTGCATTCAGATTACTTTAGTAAGAAACTCTCTCTGTCTCTAAAATCAGATGAGCATTAATTATTGTAATTTTTTTATTACTTTTTTTATGTTTTTTTTATTTTTTACAAGCTGTCCATGACCCGCCCAGTACCTTTTTGGGTCCTTTTGGGTCCTGAGCCAACATTTAAGAATCGCCGCTTTACACAGTTTCCTGTGTGTGAAAGTGTGAATGCCTGCATGGCCTGAATTGGCGCTCCGTCCAGGGTCTGTGCAGTTGTTTCCGGTTGAGAGTATGCTGTCCGTGATTGGCTGCCGTTTGTGTGCTTGTGAGGGCTGAGTGTAAAGAATGTAAAGAATGTGTCGATTGTAAGTGTCATTGGATTCTAAAAGAAGAGCTATATAAGTATAATAAATGCTAAAAAATGTAATAATAAAGAGACAAACCAACTACAAACAAACATCAAAACAGAATTCATCACCAGACTCTTCCAGGCAGTCGGCAGCAAAAATGAGAGTAATCTAAGTTTTATTTAAGTGTCTCTGCAGTCTGCCAACCCCCTGCTCTCTGCTGAGCATCCAATACCGAAGTGTGTGTTTGAAACTCCATTTTTAATCTTGTGCGTCACGAGTTTGCCTTTTCAGTGACAGCAGCCAAATCAATGCACAGTGTTGTGCAATCATAATTGATCCACACCAAGTACAATGTTTGTTGCTATTTGGATGGGATCGATGCTCTTATGTTACTGCAGGCTGGAGACAGCATCCAACACTGCGTGCAGGATGACACTTTGGACTTCTTCATCCATCAGTACAGGGTCAAGGGTCAGAGGAGAAGTCGGAGGACGTGGCAGGAGCTTGTCTTCATGACTGTGTGAAGCTGAGCTGGGCAGGGGTTGGCATAACAGATGGCACATCAGAAGATGTCTCTCTTCGACTCTGCTGACTTGGCAGAGCGTCGGTGCAAGGCAGGCGCGGAGGTGCCTGTGCGTTTACGCTATCATGCCGCTGCTCACACTGTGTGAATCATCCTTTTGCAACAAATGTGGCAGCCCCAGAGCAGCGTGATGCTGCGGACCGCTTCCTTACAGCAAGCTGCTGCATTAATACACACAGCTTTTGTTGACAGTAAAAATAAAATAAGCGTCATTTTACACACTTTGCAGTTTTGTTTTATACATTTTTTGATTTCAGCAGATTACAGCAATTTGTTCAGGCCCTGAAGCAGCAAAGCAGCCCCAGACCATCACACTAACACCACCATGTTTTACGTTCAGTATGATGTTCTATTTCTGAAATAATGTGTTAGTTTTTACGCCAGATTTAACAGGACACATCTTCCAAAATGTTCCACCTTTGTCCTGTAAGTCCAAAGAATAATTTCCCAAAGTCCTGGGGATCATCAAGATGTTTGTTGTTAAATGTGGCCATGATGAGCCGTTGTGTCCTTTTTGTTCAGTAGTGTTTTTTGCCTTGTAACTCTCCCATGAAGACCGTTTTCACCCAGTGTCTTTCCTATTAGTAAACCATTAACACTAACCCTAACTAAGACAAGTGAGACCTGCAGTTTTTTAAATGTTGTTCTGGGTTCTTTTGTGACCTCCTGGATGAGTTATTAATGGCCTTTTGAATAATTATGGTCAATCGGCCACTCCTGGGAAGGTTTACCAGGGGTCCATGCTTTCTCCATTTGTGAATAATATTCAGCTTTCCATAAAAAGTTAATTTATTAGTTTATAGAGGGGGCAAACACTTTTCACAAAAGGCTAGATTGATTTGGATAGCTTTTTTCCCTTGATAAATTAAATCATCATTGTAAAAATGCTTTTTATATTTACTCAGGTTATATTTGCCTGGTATAAAAGCTTGTTTTTTCTTTTTCATGCCACTGTATACTCTTATCATCAAATGAAAATGTTGCGCTCCGTATTAAGTGTCAGATTGCAGTGCTACTAAAAGGGAAATTAAAGGTTACTTGGAGAAATAAAAATAAAATAAAGGGCCCTATCTTACACTCTGCACAAGGCACATCACAATGCTTATTACTATCTTACACCCCACCAACAGTCTTTTTTCAACCCTTCCCTCTGCATTATTTAAATAGCATAGGCACTTGAGAATATATCTAGCCCTGATGGGTGTGGTGGTCTCGAAATGATGTGCGTTCAGGTAAATTTCTGGCGTATTGCTATCTTAGCAAAAAAAAACACAGGTATGCCACTGACTGAAATGAACCAGCAGACGTTTATTGTTATCTTGGCAGTGAATTGTCAACAGGTAAATCCCCCTCGCTTATACACCCCGCTTGTAACACACACACACATGGACACACAGCAGTGCACAAACCCATAGCGACAAACTTTTACATCATCAATAAAGAGAATGAATGAGTGTGAACAGGTGATCAGGTCAGTTTATTCTGCTGAGAAGCATTGGACTTGTCCAAGTCAAAGCATATATGGCCCTTAAAGGTTATGGTTTATTGTACGTTATGCCAAAACCGAGCCACGATTTATTAAATTAATTAAAAGAATTAGTACACAAGCTGTGCACAGTTAATGACTTATCTACAGATCACTGAAACAGGGCTCTTAGACTGAAATGGGTGATAATTATTGAGCTAAACATGCAAAAGTAGTGTATAACACATGTAACGCATGTTTAATTCATGTGTACTGCAAAATGCTGATGTTGCTCCTGTGATAATCCACCCCGTGCAGCTCAAATATTCCTGCAGACATTAAGATACTCAAGCCACATTAAAAAAGAGAAAAAAGCAGGAAACAGCTTTTATATTTAGGCCGATGTTCGGTCTTGTCCTTGGGCTTGAAGACGCTCAGCTTCAGCATCTGTCATTTGGTCGATTGTCCTGGGAATCGTGACAGCGGTGACCTTGAACACATCAGTCCAGAAAGTTGCAAGCAATGACTATCTTCTAATGAGACAAGAGTCTGGCTGAGATCAGAGTAGGATCAGCCAGCAAGCTGGAGTCCGGAGACTCAAGTCTGAAGTTGATTATTGGTGATCCTGAGATCTCCAATGTGCACTTCAAAGAGAAATCGACAAGTTTGAAACTCTAAAAATGATCTCAGTATTTTGAGAGTGCTACATTATAGCATAGCATAGTATATAATGACATCAGTGACATATAACGTAAAATCCTGTGACATTTCCATTCTGATATAATAATGGAAAAGTTTGAATCAGTATTAATGTTAATTTATTGGCCATTAACTGATTCCTCATTTTGAGATCCAAAACAGTTCAGGCCCAAGTCTCTTTATGCCATAAATACCACACAACACTATATCTGCAGTTTGATGCATTACTTCTCAGATATCAACATATATTTTATTCTGCTAAAATGCTCTTGATCCTTTAGGCCACAATTACTTTAGTAAAAAATAGAAATATTCATATTTTCAATGAAAATGCTTTGCAGTTAATCTAATGCAAAAATCTCTAATGTGCACCATTGTAAAAAAAAAAAAAAAAAAAAAAAACAGAGATTGAGATTTTGTGCTTGTGGGCTCCCCCTACAGTTGCAGAGTGTAATAAATGTTTTAATTAGTTTCTCTTTCTCGTTTTCTGGCTTTCACAGACATATTCGGTCTCTTTCCAGCTTCTGCCAGGGTGTCTGTTTGTTAGTTTGTAAAGAAAGAACCAATAGTCCTTGTAGAAGTGTTAGAACTAAAGGCCGGAAAGCAGGTCGCAGATCTTGCGAGCGTTGGTTGCCGCCGCCTCAGACAACTTACAGAGTCTGGTTTGAGCTCAGAGGAGCTCCGGCTCAGACATGAGAGCACCGCTATTCCTCCTATTACACCTTCATGCAGCGCTGCAGTGAGTTTCAAGCTGTAATTTTAATAATAAATCAAGGAAATCCTACCTAGTGCTGCTTTAAAGTCAAACATGAGATATTTGTAATTTTTTACTTGTGAAAATGTAAAAATAATGAATTATGCATGCATACTACATTAATATCATTATACATCATTTTACACCAATGGCATTTTACATATCACAACAAATTTATTAATGATACCTTTTGCATATTTTGAAGTTTGAGAACTCACTCTCACTGGTTGTTTACTCAGTTTCCATTATTTTCCAGTGAAACGTTGCAGGACAGTTTTACACAAGTCTCTCCAAAATGCTGTATCTGCAGTTTGAAGCTTTAATTCTCAGAGATATCAGCAAAAAAATATTATACTGCTGTAATGATCATGCTCCTACAGGTCAGACTAACAACAGTATTAATATGAGGATTATATTTAATACTCGGATGAAAATCATTTGCAGTTAATCACTGCCTAAAGTCTGGAATCCATGGACGTCACTAAATGCTGAGTGTCCTTCCTCGAGATGTTTTTGTCAGGCCTTTACTGCGGCCACCTTCAGTGGTTGCCTATTTCTAGGTCTGTCTACCTTCAGGTTTGTCTAAAGCAGCTTAGTTATGTTGAAGACAGCTGACCCATTTAGACACTTACAAAAAAAATCGCATTCCTTTTGTGCCATTTTTTTGTCAGTTTAACAGGATTTGTCTGAATTTAAGCAGAAAGTAGAGCTCTTCACACATCCAAACTCATCCTGCTACGTGTATCAACAGTCAGTCTTCAAAAAACACTAGTGCCCCAGTTCCACTGGCAGCCATAAGTGGCCATGCCATAACACTACCTCCACCATGTTTGACAGGTGATGTGGTATGCTTCAGAGCCTCAGATGATAAATCCTTTTTTTCTTTCAACATTCTCATCTCTACTGGTCATTATGGTTCAAGACGATTTTGGTTTTATCTGTCCAAACAATGTTGTACCAGAATTGAACAGGCTTTTTACCATTTTAGTTTTCTTGTCTGTTCTGTCCTTTCTGTTCTTAAATGTTTAGTTGATTAAATCTTTAAATTAATTAAAGTTTTTCTGGAGTTTGACAATGCTATGTCTGCTTCCCAAGAATGTTCTTGTTTTTTGTTGTTTTGTTTTTTACCAAGGAATTAAATCTGCATTAATCATCCACTTTAGTTGTCTTCTGTGGTCTTTTCTGGTGTTGTTGAGAATTTCCTAAATTTCAGAAATGTTCCAAAGTTTTAACTTAGTCAGTTGTTGTCAGCAATTTTGCTGTTATTATATATATGTATATATATATATATATATATATATATATAGAGAGAGAGAGAGAGAGAGATATTTTTTATATTATTATTATTCATTAATAATATTATTATGTTATACAAAATACTTGTTTTAAACTTTAAAGTTATGTTTGAAGCTTTAACGTGTATTTTGTTGCAGTTGTAAATTCTTGAAATTAATTAAGTAATATTACCAAAAATATCATTATCCAAAGAATACCCTGAAATATTGCAGTCCATATTGCCTTCCCCTTATAGTCTCTACAGATTTGCTGACTGCTGTAAAATAATCACTCACACTGCGGTTGTACTCTCTCTCACTACTACAGGTGAGCTCTGAGTTGCAACTGAATAAGTACAAGTATCAAGTTCTCTTCCATCTGTGTCCACTGACCACTGGCTGTTTAAAATCCACTCAGAGTCATTATCCAGTCAATAGTCATTCATCACCATCTCTTTTTTTAATCTATGGGGCCAGGGATCGATATTCCTCCACTTATTCCGCTCTAATCAATTCCCCTGATGTGGGCAGTCTGAAAGACAGGTAGAGGAAGGGTCCATGAGTTAAATGAATTGAATGGCGGTGGACATTACCAGCAGCTTTGACAAATGTTGCAACAAATGGCGACATGAATTTCGCTGTCAGCTTCCGCTGAGCGATGAGCGCGTGTGCGGAGGTTCCTGGTCCCTGATGGCCGAGTCGGATTAGAATAAGATGATGTTGGCCTCCCTGTGGTGGACTGTGCGTGGACGGACGTTGGTTTAAAAGGCTCGCTGAGGGGCTCTGTGAGTTCCAGCAGTGTCGCTACTGTTACTCCGGCGACCTCAAAATAAAGCCTTTTACTCTGAATCCTCACCTTTCAGTGACAGCACCTCAATTGTACTTTGAA
The DNA here is from genome assembly GCF_023375975.1 of Astyanax mexicanus. Classification (NCBI taxonomy): domain Eukaryota; kingdom Metazoa; phylum Chordata; class Actinopteri; order Characiformes; family Acestrorhamphidae; genus Astyanax; species Astyanax mexicanus. The sequence goes on from NC_064412.1 coordinate 9,776,299, forward strand.
GAGGGGACAAGCTTGAAGTCTGGAGTGTCAGTGTGAGTGTGAACGTACCACGAATGTGTTTGTGTGTGTGTCTGTTTCCTTTCATACTTTTCCTTTTTTTTTTTTGCAGCTTAGTTTATTTTTCTTTCAGTAGGTGAGTGTGTGTGTATGTGTGTTAGTGTTGGCGAATGTGTTTGATGCTTGTGGAGATGAGGATAAAATAAAATAGGCCGTCTGTTTTTTTATTTTTTCAGTTAGTCAGCACTGTACACATTCTCAGACATACACACTCATATAAATACACACACACACACTCAGACATACACACACAGGATTAAAGAACCGACTTCAGAACAGACATCCATTACTCTGGTTACACCTTTCCCTTTTTTCGTGTAAATACAACACTAGCGCAATATTAAACGCATCGTAAAAATAGAAATGCTACAAAGAGCGCTGGATCAAAGATCAGAACGTGAAGTGTAAGCTGTCAGACGCTCTACGTCTGGAATGAAAGGGTGGTTGTGGCAGTGGCTGGTGAGGTAAAGGCTGCGCAGACTCTCACAAATCTAGATTTCACTCGGCTCAGGTCCTAGAGTTCTCGTCCTATGGGAATTCTTTCTAAGATTGGTTTGAAGAAATCTAGAGCTCCAGACGTTTCCACTGTATATGTGAGGCACATCTAAGGACTGAGATCTGGGTCTCCTAGGCAGCACAGCCACAATATGAACACGGTGCTTTTCTCTGCTTTTTTGCTCAAAAAACATGCACTTATTGATTCTCAGCGGATTGTAATTGTTCGGCATACATGGAGGCTTGAAGTAGCCTGGATTGTGTTTTGTTAAAACAGATGTAGATTGGAAATCATTCAGTTTGCCAACGAACTGTACAAGAAAAGCACTTGCATGCTCTGTTGTCCATCTGAATACAATAATACCCATTCAGCAAAAGTGAAATTAAATCATTGGTCTCAAAATACACTTAAAAACCATTCTTTATTTATTTACTGCTTTTCACAGTGCACAAAAGCATCTCTAGCCTTTATCTCTAGCTTTTTTTTCCCCCATTCTCACCTACTTTTTCTTGTTTGTCTTTCTTTAGGTGCATGGCCTGGGAAAACAGGTTAGCAAATCTGTCGATTACCCAGAGCTAGGAGCAACAGGGTCCATCCTGAAGACCCTCCCATATGGTGTAGCCGGTGGAAGGGTGATAGAGGCACCAGGAGGAGTCAAGCCAGACATCCATAAGCCCAGGATACACTCCACTCTGGACCACATGCCCACAAAGCCCAAACTCTCCACCTACGGCTCCCACAGTCCGTACGGCTGGGGCAAGAACCAGACGCATCTCCTAGATCAGACAGGTTACCACCCCAAGCGCAAGACTCCGCTCAAAACGGCCACCAAGACCAAGAAGATCTTCGGCTGGGGAGACTTCTACTTCAACGTGCAGACCCTGAAGTTCAGACTGCTGGTGACGGGAAAGATCGTAGACCACGTCAACGGAACTTTTACCGTCTTCTTCCGCCACAACTCATCCAGCCTCGGAAACGTCTCCGTCAGCATCGTGCCGCCGTCCAAAGTGGTAGAGTTTGAAGTTCTTCAGCAGCAGCAAAGCACCCTTCATCAGCCAGAGATCCATTTCCACCAGCCTCATCAGTCAACCATCGACCCCAAGGACATCAAAACCTTTAACTGTCGCGTGGAGTACGAGAAGACCGACCGCTCCAAGAAGTCCAAGCCCTGCCTGTACGACCCGTCTCAAATTTGCTTCACCGAGCACACCCAGTCCCATGCCGCCTGGCTCTGCTCAAAGCCTTTTAAAGTCATCTGCATCTTCATCTCCTTCTTCAGCATCGACTATAAGCTGGTGCAGAAGGTCTGCCCAGACTACAATTTTCAGAGCCAACAACCGTACTTTGGATGAGTGGGGGCAAACTGAAGGAAGCAGGGGGTTGACCGACGAGTGGGATGTTGTTGTGTGTCTTCTGTCTATTCCACGTTCTCGAGATTCTGTTAAAAGAATGTGGAACACGCAAAAAATGCTAAACCTGGTGGACACTTTACCAAGACGCTTGGAAGAGGTTTTTGTTCTGAGTTTTCTTTGTATATACTGTAAACAGATCCAGCTCAGTTAAACTCTTAATATTTATTTATTGTTTTTCGTTGACTTTTGTCTGTCTGACTGTTAGAAATAATTTTGGAAGAATGATGGTGAACATGGAATTTTTATATTATTCCTTTATATGACCCTGCACACTCTGGAGTGTCTTAGTATGAGCGCCGTATTGTATGTGAAACTGATCGTAGCACAGATTATAACAGCATCAAAAAGCAGAACTGCAGCCAGCGCTGGCAGATTGTTGAGGTCCATACTAGGAGTGGGCGATATGATCAAAATATAACATCATATTAAGAAATACAGCCTTGAAGTGATATTAATATACTGTTATTTAAAGGAACAAGTTGCCAACAAAACCTAATTAACTAGATTTATTGTGTACACACAGCTAAAACATATTTAATATCTGACGTATGCTTATTTGTTAGACTAACATTGCTAACCAACACTGGACCTGGACTGTTATCTTGGCAAATATTCAAACAAAATTATATTTTAGTTGCATAACAGTATATTAAAAAGTTGATAAAACAATAACTGTGGATAGATCTTAATTAAACTCTATTCTTAATTAAACTAATTTCTCCTATGCTGTTTATCCTTAAGCTGGACCACGATGGGCAGAACAATAGCATATTTTGTACTAAGGTAAAAGTGGTTGCGGTTACTCAAAATAATGACCAGAGTTAGTGCACAGATTTCCTAATTCAGAGTAGGGACTGACCCAAAGAGCCTGTGGTGAGGTATGTGTCACAGACCATTTAAAATATTTACATTTACTGCATTTAGCTGATGCTCTTACCCAGAGTGACTTACAAGGTTATTCCTATTATAGAGGGGGCCCAATGTAATGTTAGGAGTCTTGCCCAAGGACTCTTATTGGTGTAGCACAGCATACTGTCACCTAGACCTGGAATTAAACCCAGTCTCCCACATGATAGCTCACTGGAAGGCGGTGGTGTTATTCATTGCACCACACCAAGTTCCTTACGGCACTTTGTCCTTTACTTTAACTCATTAAGTGAGACTGTGTGTGAGTGTGTGATCACATATATTTATAGAATGTAGCAGTGTTGGGCTAGTGCTGGAGATAAAAGTAGCTTCTTTTAAAAGTATGTATGTTTTGCCTCTACAGGTCTGTCCCAACTATTTTAACAATTCAAGCGCTTTCTTAACATTCCATATAACTAGTTCTGACCTAATAACAGCATGAATGAGCTGCTAATACAATTCTGCTTTTTCAATTTTGAATTTGATATCAATAGTCAGAAACAGGTCCAGGCTTTTATGGGTTAAGACTAATCTAATTAAGAAACCTAATAAAGAGAGCTGGATTTTAGCTCAGTAATGAGATTTCTCAATTTGTGCATGGAAACAAATGTATAAAGTGGAAATATGTGAGCAGTGTTTAGTGCAGAACCTGCGAGATAGCAACATAACACTATCTTAGCGATGTAATCTTTATCTTCTAGCAGATGTTTGTTATTTTGTGGCTTGATGTGTTTAAAAAGGCTGCCACATTAAATTTTATTGAGATTATTGGCTGGTTCCAAAGCAGAAATCTCATTATTGCCTGACTCATGCAAACTTTGAGTTTTCCTCTTATCTAATTACTGAAGTTAAGTAAACTCAAAAATCGGATTACTGACAAACTGCAATGGTTAGCACTAATTGGATTATAAACTGCATGCAAATGCTTTTTATGGATTTTTAAGTGAAGATCTGGAGGCATTATGAGCTGGATTATAGACATTGTTTATGTTCACATTTAAGAAGAGCATCAATCAAGTGGAGCTAAAGAGCAAATAAAATATTATTTAATCAAATAAAACTATAAAATGTATGAATATAGATGTTGTTTAGACTTGTAAGACCAAATGGCATGAATAAAAGCAGAATTAAAAGCTAAAATAGTACAAGTAAAATTTAAAAAAATAATACCAATGATAAGAAGAAGACCATTCTAAATATACAATACTATATATTCTGGGCACATATGGATTTTAGCCTCTCCATTTAATCCATCAGTGCAAGTGGCCTGGTGCTCTAAACGCTGAGGAAAATTTTAAGACAACCATAAAAATGTTAAAATCAAAACTATTATGAAGCTAAAATCTAATACAATTACTAGAAAAAATATAAATAAAGAATACAAAATAATGAAAGTAATAAAAGCAAGATGAGATTGGTGACTGTCTAAATCTACAGTTTGTTAGTAATGTTAGCTTAACGTCTCTGGGCCAAGTCATCAACTCTTCTGTTATTCAGCAAAGCATATTGTGACACATTTATGATTAAAATGATGATATATCTACATATTGCCCACCCCTACTACATACTGACACATTTCACATTTTGTGTAGTATTGAAGCTCGCTGCACAACCAGCTCATCAAATTATCAACCAGGCACCACTTCAGCTCTGCAGTCATGTCAGTTTTATCCAAATGAAATGTCTCACGGGTGTGCAGTCTTTCTTCCCACCCCTGAGTGGTTACTCAAGTAATGAGAAGACGTTATAGAAAAACTGTTATAATCTGCCGGGGCTTAATGCAGCTCATCTTAACAGGTGCTGTCAGAGTGTGTACTTTACTCATCTTACCCTGTAGACACACACCCAGAATCACAAACACACAAATCCTCCTTTAGGGAAGTATTCTGTCATCAAAACCGTTGGCAAATGCTCAGAACACTCTTAAAAAGAAAATAAAGGTGCTACTGAAGGCTCTTTTTGCAGAGTCATGGAAGAACCTCTTTTGGTTTCATAAAGAACCTCTTTGTAAAGGAGATGCATGTGTGAAGAACCTTTGCATTAACTTATTTAAACCATTAAAAGGTTCTTTACACTCGTAACTTAAAACTAAGGCCATAAGATAAATTGTATTTACTTTAATGTGGTGAGAGTTAATGCATTAATGTATCCAACTTATCTGGACACTTTACTCCTTTCAGACACTGCATCCATTACAATAGACGTCATGTATTTTCTTTATTTTTAAATGGTTTGCTGCACATAACACTATTTGAGAGCTGTTGTTTATCAAAATAGATCATGAATCAGCCTAAGAAGTATATAAACCAATAAAACAGTAGCTTGGCCCCGCCCACTGGAAAAACAGAAGTACTAGAGCCATTGAGGGAAAGTAGCAGCTAATATTTCTAATTTTAATGTGATTTAGAACACTTTGGAAAGAAACTATTAAATATTTTAGTTAATTGGATTTATTTGCTATATATATTTTTAAAGTAGAATATTAAAGTCTTATTTTCTGTGCAGACAAAAAACAGCATTCTTACATTTTCTTTCTATCACTAGAGATAATTCAAGTCTGAAAGGGTTAATACGTATATATTTTTAAATACATTAATTACATTACATCTTCCTCACAAAATTCATTGTTTTAACAGAACCTCTGAAAAGTTAGCAGTTTTATTTAGCAACATAAACACAGTGTTCTACTGTCATGCTCAGAAGATAGATTATGCGTTATATATTCTGAAATATGGATTAAATCTCAAAAGTAACTATTTCTACCCCTAATTTCCCTCTCTCTCTCTCTCTCTCTTCCTCTCTCTCTTTCTGACAGACACACACACATAGCTGCTGATCCTGTTAATTCAGTATGTTTTCTTTTCTATCTGACTAAACCTACCTGTTTATTTGATATCTCTTATGTCTGTTTGGCTCTGAGTGGTCCAGCGGTTTAAGGCACTTCCACATGCTTTATGCCTTCAGCAGCTGGAGTCTGAGAGAACACAATTGGCAATGCTCTCTCTGGGTGGGTAGATGGCGCTTTCTCCTCTCATCATTCCTAGTGAGATGTTAGCTGTTCCCAGGCCTCTGTTAGCTTCTATATCTAAGCTGGTTCGCTGCGCTTCCCTATAAGTGCACTCGCTATACAGTGATGCTGCAGTCAGTTTGAAAAGGGATGGTGGCTGGCTTCACATGTATCAGAGGAGGCATGTGCTGGTCTTCACCCTCCTAGTGTTAAGCGCATTAATAGTGATAGGGGGATACCTTGAGAGTGGTCTGGGTATTGGCCTTCTAAATTGGGGAAAAATAATAATAATTTTAAAAACATAAAAACTGCCCTCTATAATTTTGTTTGCAATAGTTCTTTATGAAACTAAAATGGTTCTTCTAGGGCCATCAAATCTGTACTTTAAATCCAGTAATCATTCTTGAATTTTGAAACCTGGAAATTAAAGAGGTAAAGTCATCTTTGTAGTATCTTCATTTTAAATGTGTATAGCAGATCACCACTGTCATTTAAAAACCTCTGGATTAAATCTTCAAAATGCTAACTTTACAGAAGAAAAAAAACCTTCTTAACTTTTAATGGAAGAATTTTTATTATATCATTATATCTAAACTACAAAATGAAATTCTATCAAAAATCATTAAATGCTGAATACAGAGATAGTATTTGTTTTGCACAATAGTAAAAACATACACTCAGAACATATGACGATATGAGTTTTCAGGTATATCCATTATCTTTAGCTACTTATAAACTCCTCCCAACAGAACAGGAGTTGTGGCCCAGATGTTACTCTGTTTTAGAGAGATTATGCGATATTTATGGTTGTTATTTATGGAGGGCATTCTCTATTCTATGTGTTTTCCTAGACAATGCTGTGAAGAATTACAGGTTTAGTGTTTTACAAACTCTTGTTTGTTATTTTGGATCCTCCTCCTGTTATTCTAAATTGTAGAGCATGCTCTTGGATTACAGCCCTTGGTTTACAACAGTATTACCTTAGATGTTTCTGAAGGTTGCATCCAAGTGACGAAGTGGCATTAGGATAAATCGGGGGGTGAATAAAGCTGCTAAACTATGTATTTGGATTTGTATATGCATATGCCATATACCTAGTAGGTAACCAGTGAAAAGTAATGTATGTAAAGAAAGAAATTAACTCTATGATTACCTCTATATATATAATGTAATGAAGGAACCAGATCAATTTAGCTTAAGTATTAAAAGTAATTATCACATATGTATGCTGGCCTAAAGATGCAAAACTAAATGGATGTTGATGAGTTGCTGACGCTGGACTCAAGACACGGTCACGTCTCATCTACGTATTTATTTTATTCTCTTTTGTTTGCGCGGTAAAGCACCAAAAATCAAATTTTGTTCATTTCTGGACAACCGATCAGTCTGTGAAACTAAGAGGCTATCTGGATCAGGACTGAAATTGCAGGTCTGTGAATAAAGTATTGCTTGATAATGTGTATATTTGACATTGGAAAAATTATTGTGTGTAAATAATGTATCTGAAATAAATTATTAAATCTGGTCAGATTGGTGTCATGTAATTTGTGGATGTTCACAGTGAAGATTATGATCTATTGAAAAGCCTACATTAATTATTAAAAGTGTGTTTTCTGGCTGCCTTACTAGATTACAGAGAAAGTCATTTTGTGTGTGTGTGTGTGTGTGTGTGTGTGTGCAGGTGTACAGTAATGCTGATTAAATGTTAACGTTGCAGGCAGAGCTCATTCCTGACAGATAAACTGCAACTCTCAGTATCTACTGCATTAATGGCTGAATATGTAATTCTTGGTATTTGCCCCATTTTTTATTAAGTGACTACTTTTATTCTGTGTAAAAAGCCTGACTGCATAGAACACAATGGCCTACTGAACCACTGACACAAGCAATTTGGGAATCCCTGATGTAGAACTGATATTAATTAAGAACTCTATACTCTATATCCTTAACTGCACCACGGAGCGTATTACTTTCTCTTTGACTCTATATGAGTCTATATGAATTGGATTATTCTTTATATCAGGGCCATTATTATCTTATTATGTTATAACATTATAACACATGGGGCAAAATAAATAATTGAGGGGGCTCAACTATATTCACCCAGTGAAAGGGCTTGTGATATAAAATTTATATATGTATTTATTAATATTGTCGCAATACAGCTTTACAGAAATGTGGTTTCAGGACAAAGAATCAAACAAAACAATGAACATACAATATATAACCCCCAGTGAGTGACAGGGCCAAGGGAAAGCTCCCTCATGTACTGACAGGGCTAATTTATACAGTAGTATGAAAAGGTTTGGGAACCCCTGATAATTTAATGATTTTCTTTTATAAATCATTGGTTGTTCAGATCAAACAAAATTAGGCAGGTGCATAAATTTGGTGACCGCCAACAGGAAAATTACATCAATATTTAGTAAATTCTCTTTTTGCAGAAATAGCAGCCTCCAAATGCTTCCTATAGCTTCTAATGAGAGTCTGGTTTCTGGTTGAAGGTGTTTTGGATCATTCTTCTTTACAAAACATCTCCAGTTTAGTCAGGTTTGATGGTTTCTAAGCATGAACAGCCCGCATTAAATCACACCACAGATTTTCAATAATATTCAGGTCTGGGGACTGAGATGATCTGAGATGATCATTCTAGAACGTTGTATTTGTTCCTCTGCATGAAAGCTTTAGTAGATTTTGAGCAGTGTTTAGGGTCATTGTCATGTTGAAGTATCCAGCCCCAGCGCAACTTACGCTTCACTCCTCCACAAAAATCCACCTCACTATTTTAAGTCTTAAGATTAAGAACTAAAACATTTTTGTTTGGTTTTAAAATTACCAATGTGTTCATTAGATTTTGTTTTTTACTTTTTTAATCTACAAGTTGTCTGTTACCTCTTTTTAAATTTGAATTTGAATGAATAAACCAAAATTGCAAAAGCACATTTTTTTGTTTCTTCTTCAGTACAGCCATGATATTGTACATGACTTGCGGGCATCAGGGAGCCACTTTGATAATTGGAAGAGATTTGAGATGAAATGCCATCACGGGAGAAGAAAGATGTCTGGATCACTGTCAACAGGTAAACTATTACTGATGCCATCGATTTTCAGCAGGGGGATTTTAGAATTCAGAGTTTAGGGGTGAAGAGCATTTTATATATATATATATATATATATATATATATATATATACATGTATATATATATATATATATATATATATATATATGTATATATATATATATATATATATATATATATACATATATATATATATATATATACATATGTATATATATATATATACATATATATATATACATATGTATATATATATATATATACATATGTATATATATATATATATACATGTATATATATATACATGTATATATATATATATATATATATATATATATATATATATACATATATGTATATATGTATATATATATATATATATATATATATATATATATATATATATATATATATATATGTATATATATATATGAATGAAATTCTTGCCAATGTCCATAAATATGTGCTTCTATAATGTATATATAGAGATTTTATTGTAAACGTGGCTTCAATCTATTTTTTTACTTTTTGAAGCCAGACAGCAAAGACAAACAAACTAAATAGGTTTAAACTCACTTCTGCATGGTAACATTTGCTTAAATGGTGATTCATTGCTTATTGTTCATTACTCAAAATATTTTTATTGATGTTTATTGTTGTCTTGCTGTATTAGCCATTACCTAATAAAGCAGTAGAAATTATACACTACCTGATAGTACAAAGTAAAATAAGTACAGTATACAGAAAAATTTCCTTACTTTATATATTTCCACAGGATTTTCTATTTTAAATGTTTCTTCTTCAGAATAGCAATAAGGTTTATACTGCAAAAAGGGAAATTTCTGAAGAATATCCCATATTTCCTTTTATACAGAATTAGTATTCCAGTTGACATTTCAATGTTAAATCAACATTGAATCAACATTGATGTTATGGTTGAATCATGGTTGAACTTAACCATAGCTCACAAAAACACAACAGTAAAATAAATAGAACCTCCAGGAATGCTGATGAATTTATGCCAAATTAAAAAGCAATTACAGCAAATTGCGTCTTTTAGCAGCATTATGGGTTTGTAGGCCAATTTCTACAAAAAAACTACAATTCCCATGAACACCCTGCGCACGTTGCTCTAGACTACCGCTGGCTTGTGGGACCAACGTGTGCAGGCAGAGCCTCGAGACGCCGCTCGCTCGTTCACTCACTCACTCAGCGCTGCCGTGATGTTGACACTGACACTGAGACAGCTCGCCCGGGTGAGTATAAAGCTCGGTTCTCCTATTAAAGGACATTAATAACGCACACAGACACAGCTGCGGGGTATTTTTGGAGCAGTATGTAGTAGCTAGTTGGCTCGTGCGCTGGTTTGGGTTGTAGCACCAAACAAACGGTAGCGTTAACGGTTGGCTAACGCTAGCTGGGCTTTAATGTGTAGCTCAGCTAACCTAACCCTAGCTATGTTTGTCACTGGAGTGCACTGGTAGGTGTTTTCACACTATTTATTTCAAACAAGACGGCAAATAAAGTGAATTTAGCGAAGCTTAGATAGTTAACGCTATCTAAAATAGCTTCCTATCTAGTGCTAATGTTATTTTGTGAACGTGGTAGCCAGTTTAGCTAGCTAGCATGCATGCTAACTGTCCAAAGCATGTAAAAAAATGTTTTTTCTTAAATGTCTATATTTTTGGATAAAACACTATTATTGTCACAGTTTTAATTGTGACAAAAATCTGATGTTTCAAACCTTAAAACTTAGCAAGCCTAAGCTAAGGTATGCATTTTACCTTTTAAACTCGCTGTAAAGTTATCCTGAATAAACTGACACTATCATTTCTTATCTAACTAGCTAGCAACCATATAGCAACACCATTATTGCCACAGTTTAACTTTGTTAAATGTGCTGAGTGACAAGAAGCTAATGTTTCAAACCTTATAACTTGGCTAACCTTATGCAGTTTACCTTTTAAACTCGCTGTAAAGTTATCCTGAATAAACTGATACTATCATTTCTTATCTAACTAGCTATTAACTATATAGCAACACCAGTATTGCCACAGTTTAACTGTATTAAATGTGCCAAATGACAAGAAGCTGATGTTTCAAACCTTTAACTTACCTAACCTAAGCTAAGTTATGCATTTTACATTTTAATCTAACCTAACTTGCTAGTAAATTATCCTGAGTAAACTGACACTAACATTTCTTATTTAACTAGCTAGCTAACTAACTATACAGCAGCCCAGTAGTTTTGTGTGTATGGTATGGTGCTGCATGTGAAGTTGAAGAAGTGAACTGAAGTGAAGCGATGATGCAATCATGCAGCCTGTCTTTCATCAGAACTTGTGGAGCTACCTCTGCACTGGACAGCCTGCAGGCTTCACCTACTTTCCCCTGATCTCCTTCACTCACCCAGGCCCCTGTCCACTTGAGGGGAAGTGATGTGTTAGAGTGTGAAGGCCCTGCAGAATCTGCAGCTTTATTGCAGTACAAACACTGCAAACAATATTCAGAATGTATCTTTAGGTCTGTCATGATTACTATTATTATGTGATTTTTTTGGACAATATGTTGTACCATAAGTAAATGCAACAAATGATATTGTCAGCTAAGATCGTTTTATGTAGTTGGAATAATGTAATAGCATAATAATGCAATTATGCCTTTCTAGTGCTAGACAATATATAGATATTTTAATCTAATATATATTTTATTTGCTTTCAGCATTGATCTAGGACAGTTACTGTTAGTATGTGGTTTTATTTTGGTACAAGGGACGCAGTACAAGTGCTTTATATCTAAAAAGTGACTTGAGTAGAAGTAGAGATGTTCTTTAAACACCACACTTAAATAGAAGTACTAAAGTATTAAAAAAAAACTCAAGTATTGCAGTAAGTAGTTTATTGTAAAATGTAGTACTAAACTGCTGAAGGTAAAAGTATTCTACAGTGTTATGTAGTTATTACAGAAAGCAGTGGAACTTTCTCAGAACAAAAGGCAGAAGGCAGAACGCTGCTGCATAACATCCAATTTTTAAGTACTATTATTATTTAATTACTATTAAAATTAAATAACTGTATTGTGATACTAATCTGCATATACAACAATTTATTGCCAGTAAGCAGCCCTAATGTTTTCTTACTCTGCCCATGTGTGTAATTTAAATATAAGATTATAATTTTACTACTGTTGTGTCATGGAATGAAATCATTAGCTTTTTTTAGACACAACTTTTTGTGTAGACTTAATTGGGTAATTGGGTGGTTAAAATATAAAGATAGCGCCTAAATGAAAATGTGTGTTGATGTTTTCTAAGATCATTACACAGTATACTACTTTTCCTGTTGCTGAATGAATGAACAGCATCATCCTGTTCTTAGTGGTTTGCACTAGAAATTCAAATTTGCCAAGTCCATACTGCCAGCTTTGCTAGTCTGAACTAGGTTTACTTTGTATTGACAATCCCCTTCTTTATTGGCTGGAAGGGGTGTGCTAGATTTAGGTTAAAACCTGCAGAAAGGAAGCTTTTCAGGTGGAGGGTTGGAGACCATTGACAATAACAAAGAAAGCCCTGTTCTAAGATCTAAGAACATGTCAAAAATGTTTACAGCTGTGCTGAACCAGACTTTAAAGCTGCACATGCCTCTTAACCATACTACTACGATAAGAGTCATACGGCAAGAGTCCTACCTAAATGATTCAGATGTCTCGAATGCCCCAAATGTTAATATAATAAAGTTAATATACTAATTGTTATGCCTTATGCCTGAGACCAGTGAACAGTTTACTGTGTTCTTTAAAATGTATTTTAAAGACACTTTGTGCAGACATTTTTTAGAGTTTGTTTTTGAGCATCTTAGTCTGTTTGTGTAAAAACTGCAAACAATAACTTTGCTATAACATAAAAAGAGAGAGCTTAAAGCTATTAGTGAGGAGAGGAAAATAAATAGTAGACATTTAGTAGAACTATGGATTTCCTAGCCCTGTTTACAAAAGGAGTGTAAGAAAATGCCAATACATCAAAGTGTTGTGATAGTATGTTTTGCAATACTGCATTCATTTTTAAAAACACGATTTTTAGTTAGGAGTTTAGATGTTATGGTTGGTGTGAGGCACAGGTTCAGTATGTGTTGTGTTTAAACCCTAACCTATAGGTAGCAGTGTTGTAGATCCCATACTTCTGATTAATTAGAAAAAGTAGATTTTGTTTTATTAGAATAGTGAATAATAATGTATTTCTTTTTTGTTATTGATTTATATAAATTGCGATTATGTTAGCTTGTTTAAGCTTTGCAATACATCACAGCATATTGAAGCGTAACCCCTGTATTGTGACACATATCTTATCACACACTATTTTTCTGTCAAAAATAGATGCATGTAAATACATGTAGCCTAACTCATAGCCCCAACATTTTATGTATTGTGTGTCATCAGCTAAACGATCAAAGGGCAAAGTGGCATACAGTCTCAGCAAGATTTACTCACCCATGGAAAAATGCATTTATGGTCAACTATTAGTATTCATTTGTTTAGTTAATATGTAATGCCATGCAGTTCCACAGTTTAAACCACTGATTATTTGATGGCCATAATTGAGGTGTAGTCTTATTGTTTTATGTTGCTTTCTTTACAGTGTAGTCAGACAGCCTACTATACCCATCTACTGGCAAACAGGCTTCATGTGTTTGCATGCTTTTTCAATTGTACAAAAGTAATGCCTTGTGCTCTTTAATGCAATATAGAAGCACATGCTTCTCTTTAGCTTTGTTGGCCAACTTACTGCATCCGCTGAAGCCAATTCCATTCATTCACTTCCATTAATTTATTTTAGGGCATTAGTAGTATTAGTGTGCTGAGTAGAGATGGCACATTATCTCATTTTATAAACTTTCAAATAAGCTACTTCTGATTATAGCACTAAATTAAAATGAGTATTTAAAAGTAGGCTGTCCTGGTAAAACACCCAGTTGTATAATGTGGTTATTCTTTTTCAATAAGAAGCGTTCTGTGTTGACAGCATAACAAATACAAAATGGTCTGCTTACAGCACAGAATACAGTGTATTATTCATATAATTGTTTGTTTGCAGTTTATATGCATATACTAAAACTCCTGCACTTCAGTACTGTCTAGGGGTAGACGATATTACTCCGATATTACAATATCGGAGGCTATTTGTGTGATAATAATATTCCTGGCAAAAAAAAAAACCCTGAAAACTATTTTGTTAAAATAATTTTCATAATACTGCAACCAAACAAATTTTTAAGATATTTAGTATAAATAAAACACATTTAAACATTCAGTAGCAATACAAGCAAGAATATTTTTATTTAACATAATTTAACATAATTTTTATTATTTATTTAATTTATTATTTTTATTATTATTTTATGCGAATTCATAATATTGGTAAGAAACTGTTGAAACATTTGAGAATGTATTATTTTATTTTTGTAGTAGTTCTTTTGGAAGTGTACAAACATATTTTAATTGTTTTGTCACATTGCCAGGAACATTGTTAAGGCAAAAATACCCTAATTTTTCGTCATATTATTTCTGGGCCATCCAAATACTACCCTGCTTGAAGAAATATACAACTAACAATATTATATAACCAACTGATATTTGGGGCTGGAGTTATACAAATAAATCATTTTATTCATTTTGTTTTAATTAATTTTTGTTTTATTATTTAGTGTCACTGTGTTTTGGCAAAGTATGAGAAACAAAGTGCAAAGTACTTTTACTGTCACCCAGATTAACCCAGCAGAATCCGGCCTCAACTGGAAAGCCTCACTCTGTCTGGCTAGATATCTGCATATTTGCTAGATCAGCAGACTTTATCTCGAGCTCGTGTTTGTCTTCCCAAATATTCAACATTTATTGACTATTTAAAAAGTCTTTCTGAAATGAGGTCAGTAAACTGAATTTAGAGTGGCTGTATCTGCACTGTGGATCATTTTGCCAAATTAATGCTGTGTTCCTCAGCCAGGATGAGCAGATCTTCAGCCAGCTTGACTCCAGCTGAACGCCTGAAAGCACCTAGACTCTTACAAAGCTGCTTTTATTCAGGTGCCTGAGACAGGCTGTGTAGTGGTGAAACAGAATTATTTGGGATGTGCAGCGGACAGTGTTTTTTTCCCTGCGTTCCTCCTCTCCTTCCCTCTCCACCTGACAGCCTATAGCCTCTTATCTCTATTCTTTCATAAGCAGCTCTTTCAACCAGACAACTCAATTATTAACTTCTTGTTGTTGTGTTTGCATAATATGACTTTTAGCAGAGCCAAAGCTCACGTGTGCTCGACCAATCAAATCTGTACTTTGTATACACACCCTTACCCCTCAGACAGACCTGAACATCCATAGTATTTGGTCCAGAAAAAGAAGTGTGCTCAGCTTTATCCTGTTACTTATTTCTAATAAATACACTTAATTATTTATATAATAATGATAATTATTATTTATTTAATAATTATTTATTTTTGACACAGTATTTAGCACTGGAAAGTGTGCAGCAGTGTATTAAAGTCCTATTTATGATCTCTGCATGCCACTCTATAAACAGCTGATGTATGGATGATGTTACATTGCTTAAGAAATTGAAGAACCTCATCTGAGAACTATTAGAATAAAATCTGTATTTGTATACCATATTTTTTGCACTATAAGGCGCAAAGACTTAAATTCCCTTAATTTTCCCAAAAATCATCAGTGAGCCCTGTGTTTAAGGAATTTACCAGTCAGGTTGTAAGGAGCAGTAAAGCCACTCCCCTGAAGTACAGCGTTATACAGGAGTTTCAGTTTAGTTTTCCAGCACCGGGGCTGGAGTAGCATTAGCATTAGCTGCTATCCACTATTTCCCCGTTCAAGGTGAGTATGATCGGCCTGTAGCCTGCTGCTAATCCCAGCTAACACTGCTGGAGCAGTGTTAGCTGCTAACCGCACTAGCTTGTTTATCGTTCGTAGGGGACTAGATCAGACTGTAGCCTGCGCTTTTAACTTGTAAAACAAGCTACATGGGAAGAACCGCTAACTAATATCGCCGTGACTTACCGTAGCACTCACGGTTCTTCAGTGAAGTGATGTCGGACAGCATTAGCCAGTGGTTAGTTGCTAATGACAGTGCTCCAGCCTTATTGCTGAAAAAATTCAGGAATCTAAGCTTACTGTAAATAAACGAAAGTGCTTTACTCACCCAAATAAACAGAAGAGAAATCTGTGTAAATTAACATCCAGCGCTCGTTTGACTTTAAAAGAAAGTTTTTTTTATTACAGTTTTGTTTACTTAACCTTTCTTAACTTAGCTCACCCCTTAGGCAGACCTGAACATTCTTTGGTCTCTTGTCCAAAAAAATAATTGTACAGAGTTTCATCCTGTTAGTAATCTAATCTAAACATAACTGCTTTAGAGTTTGGGTGGGGGTGGGGAGGAGGGGCAGTGGCGATGACGTGCAATTACATGACAGTAATTCGTTTAAAAAAACAAAATCTTGATATTGTCTTTCACACCAAGTACGAAACAGTCCTGCAACAGTGTGAAAAATTTTAAACCTGAGCTTTTTCAATTTTCTGGGATGTCGGGTGGTTTCCTTAAATAATTACTCAGGTGGAGAAGAGATATTATAGAGTGGAGTCCTTGATGCATCTTTTGTTAATGTTTTTTATCCACATTTCTTTTTTTTAATACACTAGTTCACATATAATCTCCTCCGTGTAATACAGCAAGAGTGAATTTAAAGTACTATAACAATGCTAGTAACACTGCATTTTTTAACAGATTTTCACATCACAGATGGAGCAGATTTAACCTTAAGTGCCATGAGAACAGTGCGTTCCTCTTTATATAACACATTTGGAGTGAACTGAACGTTCAATAATCATGCTGATAAACTATCTTTGCATGATCATTTCACGCAGTAACTTTTTATCAACTTTTTTAATCAAACTGTACTCCTTTTACACTGAGGACACATGGGCACATCTTTGCACTTAAAATAATGATTCATCTTCATGAGTCTGACATGTTATAATCTATAATGCCACATAACATTTTTTTTTTATTAGCCTGTGTCTTAGAAATGATTGACTGAAGTGATTATTTATAAATAGATGCATGTTTGTAATAAACATGTAAGGGCACTTTAAATAAACAGATCTAGGTATTTGAATGCATCCATGACCAGTCTGGTCACCAGCCTTCTGCCATAATTTGTTTACTGTTCATTTGTTTGTTTTATCCTATTTTTAATGTTAGATGTCCTTGTTTTTATAGTATAATATATGCTAAACTGTTTTTTTAACTTATGAATAAAGAGAGATAAACTGCCTTATTTGGATTGTCGCATCCAGATTCAAGGCTACTTAATAATTGATTAGAGCATATATTTTAATGGTTTCATCTCTATTTTTAGCCCCACTCTGCCTAAGTCCCAGTTTTGTGAAAGTGGGTGGGGAGGATGGAGGGATGGTGTTGAGAAGGGGGGGTGAGTTGCAGCTGCCTGCACCGGCATTGGCAGGACGCTGCCGTCAAATCCGGCAGCCAAACGAACTGATTGAGCAGCCACTCAGAAATGCAGAGTTAGTCTAGATGCATATTAAAGAGATTCCTCCAGCGCCCTTCATGTTCCTCTGCTCTCTAACTGCTTCGGCTCAAGCTCCCGTACTCTCTCTTTCACTTCGTTGGGCCCAGATGTGTCCCATCATGCACCGGAGAACGCGGCCTGACAGGGACGGATGCGTTCCAGGATCGCTCCTCGCGGCCGACTCCATCTCCAGGATTACGGCGATAATGTTCCAGTCTCCGTGGGAAATTGGCTTTCCACACTCCTGATTGTTCTGTGTCACTCGGCTTCAGGCTGTGAGGAGCCGAGCGCTAGGCAGTGAGGGCTCAGACCACTTCTCCAACTCTCTCCCTCTCTTTCTCCACCCTCACTTTGCCTCCTGCCCCTGCCCCGTGTGTCATCCTCGGACAAATTGGCGGGTAATTTGTAACGGCCGCTTGCCTATTAGTCACTGACAAGAAAGAAAAGAGCGTGTGTCACTCTGACTGATCTCCACGGCCCGTCGACACTCTTCCGCTCACACTCATCCCTCGTTCTGCGCTCTCTCTCCGTCACCCGTGTTACAAGGCTGATTGTCATCCGGCAAGACCGTGATGGACAGCAGTCATCTGTAAAATTGACTCCTTCCCTTGGAAACAAGAAAATAACAAAAAATAATAAGTAAAATGAAATGATTCTCTCCTCCTCCCTCTCTTTCTTTTTCTGTCTTGGGCCACTTTATTGCGTGAGTCAGGCAGGCCAGATGTGAAATGGCGTGCTCTAAAATGACAAACATTGTGTCAGTCATTTCAGCGGATGTGTGTGTATGTGTGTGTGTTTGAGCTATTCTTGTGCTCTGTGCCGCTACAAAGTTCCCACTTCAAAGTTCACCTTCAGCGCCTGTAATATCTCTCGTTCCAAATATAGTTCTATGACAGATCTGGTCCTTGTGTCTTATCAGATCTAATTTTCATCTTTTTTTTCATCCTCCTCAGAATATTTTAATAATTTTACTCTGTAAGTGTTGATAATGCTTCAGAATAATTTGGGAGTGCAGTACAGATATTTCAATTGCTACAGTCGTCATGATAAAGTTATAAAATACATTTTACAACGTTGTTTCTTAATTGTTTATTAGATTAAAGATGGACCGATCAGGGCTTTTTTGAGGCAATTTTGAACATCCATCAGCCTGATCTGCCAGAAGTGTGCTGGATGCCACATTAACCTTTCCAGGCAAACTAGGCAATGCATACAGTCGTGCAGGGCATCTGTAAAATTCTGTTAATTGTGTCACAAAATAAAATGTAATTATTTTTTCTGTGTTCTGATACTCACTGTCCTAGTACATGCGTTGTACTCTTTAAAGGGGTATTCGGGTAGGAATGTTTAAAAATTTACTTACCATTCTCCATGTAGAACATGACTTTTAATCATTCTACAAATTACCTGGCAATTAATATGTTGCACACGATAATGATTTTACAATATTTTATCACTGTGATTCTGCAACAATTCTCTATTCTACAGAATAATCTTCACTGCAGGCTTACCCTATTCATGCAGTTAGTGCCATGTGAAGTAATGAAGCAGTAACGTTAAGTCAATTTGGGGGTGGGTCTTAGGAAGTTTAGATCGCCTATGTTTCAATAAATATATCAGTATTTGCTGCCATAAATTGATATAATCGGAATTATGCAATACATCACAATATCAGTATATTGTCACACTATTAATAATTTAATTTTTTTTTTGCAATACTTTGTTTATTTGACAGTGGTTCATGTTGTATTGTGTTTAAACTAGGGCTGCAATTAATACTTGGCACAATACACAATGTTGCTGCTCACTCACTCACAAGTGATTGATGCAACAGATTACATATATTCTCACTAAATATCCGATCATTTCACATCTCCTGGGCATTTAAAGGGCATTCAAGTCCCATGTTCATCTGTTTCCATGTTTTTATTTATTGAAGAGATGGAGAGAGAGAGAGAGCTTGGCAGAAATAATAGTTGACTAATAAGAAAAGTAATAGTCAGATTAGTCGACTAGCAAAATAAACATTTAAACTTGTTTAAACCCTGACCACTAAAAAGCAATGTTATCTTCTGTCATTAGACATATGGAGTATGGTTGGATACAAAATTGTTTTTTATTCATATTTAGAAGTATGATGTAAATATAATGTTTTTATACTATGACGTAAGTGTGTAACGAGATCTTGTGAGATTAAAATGTGACAATATTTCTCGTCAAGCTTAAGCCTGTCTCGCGGAGGAAAAAAATAATTTAATGTGGACTTTTTAAGAGGGATCTGGCAACACAGTAGTGATAGCAGCAAGTGTGGTGGCTGAGCAGTGAGAGCAGCTCTCAGCAGAAGAGGAAAATTTCGAGCATTTGTATAGAAGATGCTTCTGCTACTTTTAATTTGTATGTCTGGCTGCATTTTGGTTTTCCAGTGGAAACATTAATCGGTAACAGAGTGACCAACAAGACACAAACCATATGTAAATACTCTAAGCAAATCCTACACATGACTGTTTCATAGGCAGTTGTACTAATCCCTTTACTCTGTACTGTATTAAAAAAATGTTCTGTCTCTGTTTGCACTTCAAGGATAGTCTTAATATGACTGGTTATGGTTGTGCATAGTTAAATTACAAGAGATTTAGGAGAAAAAAAAACACAAATCATAGTCTTAATATGACTGGTTGTGGTTTGCACTATATAAGACCTAGAAAAGTTTTATTTTTATTTTTTATTCTTATTCTTATTTCTATTTCTTATAGAATCAATTTGTGAGGGAAACCAGTCTGTTAAGTGTGCGTTATCTGATTTTGTCAAATAAAACTCTAGTTTTAGACATTTAGACATTTTCTTTAAAATTTTATTTTTAAATTTCGTCTCGTTCTCGTGAACACAGTATCGTGTCTCGTCTCGTGATATTAGTGTCTCGTCACACCCCTACTATGACGGGTTTATTAAACTTTGATTTATACAATTGCAATATATCGCATTGCTTGCAGTATCGCAATGTGTTGCAATTGCATTGGGCCACTGTGTCTTCTTCTCCTGCCTGGAATTGGCAATCAGCTGTCAGACGACTCAGTTTGTGTTCACAGTGTGTCTCAAGGTTTGCTCTTTATTGTGCACTTTTGCACACATGCTCACAAATCCTTCCGCTTCACTCTGTTCCTTCTATATCGCCATGGTCTCTGTGTCCCCAGTGGAAGAGCCGACAGCAAAGGACAGGTCCCGTCAGAGAGTAATGACCCATGTGATATGTGTGTGCGCGCCTGTGAGTGTGTGTGCGCTCATGATGTGGCCCCAGAGAGACAGCCGGGCGCTCTCTGTCCTGCGGCTGGCGCGTGGGGCGCTGGCGCTGACAGAAGGCCAGGGGAGCTGTGCCACTCTGCTGCCCATTACCGCAGCAACACTGCTTCCATGGGCACCTCTCGTCTTGACCCCCTTTCTTACTGCAGGATGAGGAGAGCAGTTCGAGCATATGTGCATGTGTGATCATATCCTGAGAAGGAGAGCAAGTCGGGAATGTAACGTCCTGCTGTGTAGTAATGTCTAATTGACGGACAAGCTGTTGTGATGGGGAGTTTTGGTTAGTAACTGGTTGACTAATGGGTGGTCTGGTATTTTTTAACTGTTTTGGTGGGAGGTTAAAAGGGTAGCATTCCACATATTACAGGTGCAGTGGTGTAATTCGAGAACAGTGAGTAGTCGCCTTCTGGATAGTGATAGATTTAAAAATCACAATTAAATTCTGTGATTTATTTATTTTTTTTTTTGTTTACTGTATTATAATAAAAGTAGTTTTGATTCTTTTTAAACTAGAACATTGTAATGTGCTGAGTCACGAAGTTTAATTAAAAGTGAACTTTTTTCACAGAGCATAGTGACATATAATGCCTGATTCACACTACACAACCTTTTGCGTCGTTAAGTTGTTTTGCCATTCGCACAACATGATTAGTTGTGCTTTAATTGTGTGTTATTTAAGTTGTGGCTTTCACATTATATTACTGATCGGCAGCAGAGGGTCCCAAATTATATGATTTTTCACTCTCTCACACACCTGCTACTTATTGTTCCTGGATTAATCCATCTGTTTATCTGTTAAAAAGTTGATGAAGCTTAAATAAAGAGGAGTTTAAGTGGTTGAGCTGCGAGCTGCACCACACTAGCATTTTATTCATCTTGTCTGAGCTTCCTCATCTTTGATGATAAAGCTCTTTTTGTTTTAAAATTGTCCTAAAATATTCAATTTGGAAGAGCATTAAACCAACAAAACTACAGATAATAGAGATAATATAAAAATGTTCTAGATTGCCTATACAGTTACATTTATCTCCCTTCCAATTAATTTTATTTCATGATTTTAATAATAATTTATCACAGAATATTATTGTTGTGATATACAATAAAACATTAATTGGCACAACAAATATTTCCTAGAACCTTTTATAAAAATGCTTATTTTACCCTTTAACCTATTATTAAATAGAAAAATAAATAAACATCTCGGCTAACATTAGGTATATTTATTGCTTAGATATATAACAGTTACATTTGTGCACAAAAAACTTCATACAACTCCAACAACTTTTTCTTGGTCTATCAGTGAGTGTATTTTAATTAGGGCTGGACATCATCCTTGTATAAGACAATAAACCTCTTGATAATGTGCTTTCTTCTTCTTTCTTTTTTTCTGTTTGTCATTGCTCAGTAAATAAGGAGTTTCTGTACTGCCCGTAACCTGTAGCATTTTCTTAACCTTCTACAAACTCAGCCATTTGCCCTTGTGCCATGCACTGCTTTGCACTAAAGTAATGAACGTCTTATTCATTTTGTCATGTGCCCTAAGGACTATTATAACACTCATTACTGTTATTTATTTACTCATAAGATTTACAGTATTTACCCATTATATCATTGAGACACCAAGGGGCGCCCACCTTACCCTGCAGTATTATGGCTTCTGATGAAGTGACAGAGTCTGTTCCGACCGTCAGTGCTCTCTTGCTAGGCAAAGCCAGTCTCTCATACATCGTCTCCTAATGCTCCCACATCATTGAGCTAATTGTTTTTTAATAACGTTTTTTAAATGAAGTAGTTCATCACACTCCTGGCCTCCTGTGGAGCAAGGAGCATCGCTGGATTGGAAAAGGGGTCAGGCAGGGGGTTCATTATCTTTATTACTGTTATTTATGAAGTGACTTGCCTGGTGCGTTTATTAAGTAAGAAATACTTTCTTCTTAGCCATTTTATTGTGAAACAAACATTTCCAAGAATACACAGTATTCTTTAGTCAGCCCTTTTTGTTTATGGTTTGGGCATAGCTGAAAGGGTAACACATGTAAAAGAAAAAAGGAAAATAGAAGATAGAAATAGAAGAAATGTCAAAGAAGCAACTAGCTGTTCGCTGTTGACGCAAAGCAATATAGGAGAGAACAGGAAGAAATGAAAGGAAAGAAAGAGGTGGAGAGGATGACCTGAAAATGAGGCCTGAACTAAAGCGAATGAGCATGACTGAACAGATCGGATGGAGCCGAGCGTTTGAAGAAGGGCGAGGAGAGAGCAGAAAGAACTGATAAAGGCTTCATGCATAGTGAAGTGTGAGTGAGTGTGTGATTAGATAAGAGTGCTGAATTTTTTGCTCTGCTTTGTAGAGTCCTGCAATAAAGTCAGTACTGCTGACTCCAGCATAATTAACCCTGAACACTGCTTATTACATCTCTCAACCAGCCCTCTCTCTCATCTCTGGATGAGACTGCGTTTAGTGGTTAGTTCTAAATCTAGATGATCTGATTTGATCATCAAATAAACTATTTAAAGCTTTAAAGGTGCTCTTTGTCAAAAATGCTCCTAACATTCAAATAGACAGTCCATAAAGAACATTACTGCTAGTGAGTTGATATTAGGTCTCAATTTATTAGTTGTTGATTACTAGATTTCTTTATTATGGTTAACCCACTGTTCCAGGTTTCATAATGCAGGTCTCCAAAAACTATGCACATGTCATACAACCTACACTTATGCTATACATATCAATGATAGCATGACTTATATTGTACTCTATATAACCTGCCTTTGGCCTGTCCAGCTTAATAATACTGCTAAAATAACATCAATTCCCACTAGATCGCAAATAATTGCCTTATATTTGGTCATGTCTTCTTTGAGATAACGGCATGTCCTGCCTGTGAACTCTTCTTTTGTGTGATTACTGTCTCTACCTGACTGCCGTGCTGCCGTGGCTGTTCCAATTTCACTGAACCCGGATCCTGAAGCAGGATGCTCCAGCCCTGCTTAAAGCCAGTTTATGCCTTTGCGTTGAATGTATGCCATAGCCTGCACGTACCCTATGCGTAGCGACATACCCTGTACGTAGACCATGACTGGTCTGCTGAGTGTTGCCTTCACATTTTCACATAGACACACAATGCATATATGATGTGTGTGTATACAGCTCTGGAAAAAAATAAGAGACCACTTAAAAAGGATGAGTTTCTTTGATTTTACCGAATTGAAAACCTATGGAATATAATCAAGAGGAAGATGGATGATCACAAGCCATCAAACCAAGCTGAACTGCTTGAATTTTTGCACCAGTAAAAACTGGTGCAAAAATTCCAGTGTATAAGACTGGTGGAGGAGAACATGCCAAGATGCATGAAAACTGATTAAAAACCAGCAAATATTAATTTCTGAACTCTTAAAACTTTATGAATATGAACCTGTTTTTTTGCATTATTTGAGGTCTGAAAGCTCTGCATATTTTTTGTTATTTCAACCATGTCTCATTTTCTGCAAATAAATACTCTCTTATTTTTTTTACAGAGCTGTGTATACAAATAAATTGTCGCAGCTAGGGCTGTCACGATTATGTCGACTATTAAAATAGTCGACGACTAATTTAATAGTCGATTAGTCGTTTTTTTTTTTTTCTTTGTTTTTCTCTCCAAACTGCTGCGACTGCCTTTCTGTCCTGGACGCACATGCGCAGTAGTGGAAACCGGGGTAGGTAGTGGACGACATCTCAGGACATTATACAGACAGGCTCTGGTTTCATGGCTACCCCGCTACAGAACTTAAAAGTGTGGGATCACCAAGAAAATAAAAGTGAAACGCGTGCAATGCAATATCTGCAATGAAGAAGCTTCATTGCCTTCCTCGGCAGCACAACCGCGATGCACGAGCACCTGAAAAGGAGGCATGTTGTGGCTGATTAAACGACGAAGAAGCTAAATTGCTATTTAGCTGCTAAAATTAGCGTAAACAGAGCGTTAACTTAGTACTTAACTTACTCATCTTGATAGCTTTAAAACAGAGGTCACTAATAGGCGGACCGCGATCCGGATCCGGACCCAGACGTTGTCACAAATGCCGTCCCAAACCGATAAACTACAGAGAAGGATTTCATTCTGACAGTGGCTTTTGTTTTCAGTGCTTTTCGGTGCAGTAAACTCACAGATCAGTCATGTGTGGTGTAAAATCACCAAACGCTCTCCTCTGCCAATCAGATCTGTGCAGACCGCTGCCCTGTGTACGGTAATGTACACTATATCTGGACAGAGAGGCATTTTTTATTAATATACTTTTTTTTTCATAATAGTTCAAACAACCTCACGGTTGAGATGTTTCATAAATGCCAGTGCCTTATCCTTATTTTACACAGTTGTTTACACTTTATGCTAAACAGTAAAATAATTGTCTGTTACAACAAGCTGCATATTTCATTAAAGGTTTAATGAACTATGATTTTAATTGTTTTTATTTTTAGTTAGCATATAGCTGAAATCTAATGTTGGTTGTATAATAGCAGCTGCATTCTATTGTGATAAACTGTGTTTTATATTCAATTAACGTATGATCCGATTAGTCGACTAATCATAAAAAATAATCGGTGATTAGTCGACTATAAAAATAATCGTTTGTGGCAGCCCTAGTCGCAGCACACATTGCACTGACTACTTAGTTTGCATTGACTTGCCACTAGGGCTGTAAAATAAGTCACATTTTTAGCGTTATTGCAATAAAGGTTTTGACAATTAACATAATTAGAAGAACTGCAACATCACTGTGAAGAACAGGGGATCTCCATGAAAACCTTTTGTAACATATTAAAACATTTGTGCATTTGATCTAAGTTTGGACAAATATTGAGAGATGGATGAAATATAACATATTCAAGTATGACTGTTTTTTTGTTGTTTTTGTATTCATTAAAAATTAATGAGGCTTTCATTCTGATTATCTGGATCATCGGCAGCATCTCTGGACACTGAGCTGCAGTTCAGCATGTTAATCTTTAGTGGAATCTGCCAAACAATACTGATTTTGGTGTTAAAAAGAAATAATGTTAAGGACTGGGTCCTGTTCATTAGTTTGCAGTTAGACCGTGCTTCTAACAGTTGCAGAAAAGCTTTTTTCAGCAGCACCCAAACAGCTGTTCAATGCTCAGTCTCACACAGTTCCCACATTTTCCTGTGCTTATTAAAAATAATGACTGCAAGCATGACTTCATGTACTTTGCCCAGATGTTGCTTTACTTATTTCTACTTGCTGTTCTATGTGACATTTAAAATGATGTTGCATGTGGTATCGATTGGCTTAGGGTGCAGAAGCTCTTTTCTTACTACCACAGAGAAATAGTTTACTATAATACACTGTGTAGACTTGAATGGATAGTAGCTCTACATGCATTACAGTACCAGTTATCATGTTAGCTGTATATACAGCCTATATTGTTAGTGTGGTGTGCTAGGCTATTTCTATTGCGATGTTCATATTGGGCTAAGTTGCTTGTTTCTGTACAGATGCAGCATGAAATCTTAATTTACATTATTCTGTCTCTAACAATCTTGAGTTATGTTTACTATGAAGTTGATGCTGATGATGCCTTCCATCCTCATCACCATAAGCTCAACTTGAAAGTGGGCTGCCTCTGTCTGGCTGTAAGATGAAAGCGGCGGATAATATTGCTTTACATTACCCTAAAGTTAGTTAGAATTTATTTGACGTACCCAGCTCCTGGAAAGTTGTTAAATGTTTCATCACACTGTATTGTATGTCTGTTGCATAATGGAATTTTGGTCTTATTTGGGTTTTGCTGCATTAATACAGAATTTAATTGAGTTTCAGGTGTTTACTTTGAAGCACTAATTTAAAGCAAGACACTGCAACCACCAAATTAAAAAAAAAATATATTTACTGAATTTGTTTATTTTATTTCTTCCTTGTTATTAAAAGATAAAAGATAGCTTTATACCTGGAGCCAGTATGATTTGATTGAATTTTAACTTGTATGGTATTTGTCTCCATTTCTAAACCCAGCCCCTGTGCCAGCGTGGCCCTGCAGCATTGAGCACAGGCCTGAGGTGGCAGCACTCTGCAGCTGCTCGAGCAGCTGAGCATGACAGGCCCTGGACCGGACAAGACAGTCTGGCTCAAGATGACCCCGAGATGTGGGACCTGTTGCAGAAAGAGAAAGACAGACAGTGTCGTGGCCTGGAACTCATTGCCTCAGAGGTAAACAAAAATATAAAGCATACTACACTCAGAATTCTAATGGGTTGATACAAATCCTCACTTCCTGAGGTCCTAAAAGCCTGTGGAATAAACTTTTTAAATCTCTTTAGGAACCATATGGAATATTTGATAGGATTAGTTTTACCTAAGGAGGTTGGACAATGTCCTTTCTGAATGTTTATCAGTCATTTGTCCTGGACTGCATGCTTCCACGTTAATAGGTTAAATTAGTTCTGCTTAAATATAATATAAATAAATAGTAAATATGCACTTATATTCTGTGAAAGAGATGTTTCTGCAGCAGATGAACCTGTATCTGCTAGCTACAATTTCATTATAACTGTAAGTGGGTTAGCATTATTTATTTATTTATTTATGTTTTTATTTTTTTGATATGACAAAAGGGCATAGTGGAGGGCCCACTTCCATCTCTATTATTTATGCCAAGATTTCTTTTCCTGTGTGAATAACTTCTATTTTTCTGATGTCCTGTAGTAAAAATATTTTACTTTACCCATCAGAATAGCGCTTAAGATGTGTATCCCAATTTATTAAGTGACAGTAGAACAGACTAGAGCACCCCATGTCCAAATGTTTAGTGATCAAGATTTACTTTTTTTTTTTTTTTTATACCACTAACAAAACACAACCTGTAGAAGGGCAGACAACACCAACACACAGGCTTGGGCATAAGCACCACAACCCTCTCAACATCTGCTACACCTAGCAGCTTCTCCATCCACTGTAAGCCTCCCATCACCACACAGCAATCCTGACTCCAGTGGAACCTGTTGGGTTTGTGCTATGAATGCCTGGAGAAATCTTCAGACTCCCTGCAGTTTGCCTACAGCAGGAACAGATAAGTTGATGATGCTGTCGTATTTTGCCCAGCCTGCATCACTCTCACTGGATGAAGTTGGCATGCACTCCCAGAGGCTAAACAGTGCCTGGATAATTTGAGGGCATCATGCTAGGAGCTTGACAGCCTCACTGGTATAATCTCTGGGTGTTTTCAATGAGGGCATTGCTGGTTAGGTATCATTTTATGCATCTCTGAGGTCCTCCGAATGTCCCAGTGTCACCAATGACCCGTACTTTGCTACATTGAACCCCCAGGTCACTTATGTAGTTTTTGCTAATTTGCACTCCCAGTTCTCCGCTTTTAGATTTAGAAGTATAGCTGTTTACTCATGGAGACACGGGCTGATGATTCGCTTGTAGTGCTTACACAAGAACTGAGCTACAGAGCAGCGGATGAAGAGAATGAGTGGGTTTGTTATGAAACCATGGAACTCTGAAGAAACAAGACTTTGTAGAGCACTTGAGAGCCTGTCATGTTCTTTCGTTCTAAAGCAAATTACTTTTATGAGTCTGCAGCATATGGTCCTGTGGTTTTCTACTCTTCATTGATGCTGGGCCTGACCTGAAACGTTAGCAAAAGAACACAGCTTTAAAACCTACCATTGTGGTTATATATTGTTTTATCATAGTGATATGTCTTTTTTGTAGATGTCACCTGCAGTGTATTACATCTAATAGTGTTTGGAAAAAACACAAAAGTTAGCAGTTCCCAAACCTGTACATTGTAATATCACCATACCCACTGTACATCTTACCTTGTTGTCAACAACAATGCAACTTATATTTCAGCTAATTTAATAAATGTCTATAAACCACTAAAAATTGCAGAAGAGGACATTGAAGGTCACTGATGTTAACTATTTAAAATGATTTAGTAATTAATCAAACCCTTTGTGTAGCTGCTGATTACTCCAGTACAGCATGTAGAAGTTATTTGAGGCTGTTTATCATTTATTTATACAAGACGTCTCAATTTTGGGATGTCTTGCTTAAACGTCCTTCAGATCTCACCTGCATATCAAAAGACTGTAAATTAGGGGTGCACAATATAGACAAAAAATAGGATTCATTATACTCCTGAAATGTTTTTCAGTCTTTGCTTGACTGCTCTAATTTGTTCTAGCCTAAGAAATTTCTGAGTGCGTAGGTGAGCGTGTTCACTATGGACCTCTTACTATAACTTCTGCCTCGTTTGCACATAAGCACAGTCTGCAGAGTGTAATGCAATTAGAGTTTGAGGTTCATGTCCTTATTGCAGTTCTTTCTTATATTAAAATAACAAGACAAATACAATTAATTGCATAGCCCTGCTTAAAAGGAACAACATACTGATTTTACTAATGTAAAATACAACATTTCTTCTGTTTGACTTTGCTATTTATTAGAGATGGACCAATTAGTGAGTCCCGTTTTAATCACTAATCATCTTTCAACTTGATCGCATGTGCAACTGTTTAATCTTTTGCAAAATTTACTCCAAAAAGCACAAAAATCTTTTTAATACTTTTGATTTATGAATGAACAGTGAATGAGCATGTCCTAATTCTTTTGTTCATATAGTGTATCTAGTTAGCATTTCTTCAAAATATCTACCTTTGTGTGTAAAAAATAATAACGGTTTTAGGGCAGTCTGCAGTTGTTGATAAGAACAACACACTACCCCACCCTGGGCTGCTTTTTGTTGACAGTCCACACCTAGTTTTACTTAATTATTACTACAACTTCTACTTCCACTATGATAATGATGATGATGATGGTGATGATGATTACTCTTATTGTTCAAAGCAGTGGTCACCCACTCGTTCCTGGTTTCTCCCTTCCACTGATCAGCCCCAACTGATCCACCGTATTCTTGTTTTCAGTAGTCTTTGATGGACTGGAGGGGGTGTGTTGGAGTAGGTTTATGTTTGTGAAATGTGCAGGAAGGAACATTTTGTTCAGCAAAAAAAGTGATTTAAATGCTGTGTGGGGTTTGTTATTCAAAAGTGTCTATGATAGTCAAGTCCTATTAAAATTGATCATGCAGAAATTTTGGCAATTTCAATGGGTTTACATGCTTTTCACAAGCTCACTTTTACACATATATTCTGTATTTTTAACATCTGTACTGTGGCGGTATATGTTCTCTGAGATTTCACAGTAAGGCAGTGTAAAATGACCTAATATAAAGCAGCAAGTCCAGAGATTATTAAGTTTACTTCAAGTGTATAATGAACTAGCCACCAGTTTAACTCTATCTAATTAGGTTAACATGGTGATTCAGTTGGGTTGGGGTCTGACAAAAAATTTGTTTTGTAAGGTAATTAATAGTCCAACTTTCAGGTGTGAAAAAGTAATTGCCCATCTGTTGAATGCTACCTAGTTGTAGAAATAATGAGGGTCAGCTATTGAAAAACTTTAATAAACAGTCTAGGCTGATCTGCCGACTATAAATTGGCTTTTACTTACGTAGTGAACAGAGCACCGCATGTCTTATAGAAGCTCAAAAAGCTAATCTTATCTTCCAGAAACAGCCATTAATGTGAGTCGCATCGTGTCCTAATAGAGAAACTTTTGAGACAGTAGATTGTCTTCAAAGGAGTGGGTGTTCTGACAGCATCTATTCAGTGGCAGCTTAGGTCAATGTACATGAAATGGAATTTCTGGCACAGCAGCAGAATGGTAGAAGGAAACATCTGCTTGATATAGAGAACATTGCTACTTCAAGAATTTCCCCTCGGGGATCAATAAAGTATCTATCTATCTATCTCTATCTATCTCTACTTGTCTTGTCTAGAGAGGCTTTGAATAACTTTTAAGACCATGTTGATATTTGCTCTGGGCAAATTCATAGAAGCTGAACCTGTTTTACTAGTCTTAGGTCCTTTAGCGTTTGGTAAAATGGCCAGTCATAATGATGGACAATAGGTAATTATGATATAATTTTACATTATTCATGGTTCTGCTCAAAGTAGTAAAGAGTTTTTTTTTTTCCTTTACCCGTTTACTCATTAAAACGCTTGAAAAGCATCATCTATTGGTATATTGAATTTGTATTGTTAACTGGGTATCAGTTTATCACTAAGGACATACCCTGGTTCTCTTATTTTTTTTACGAAATTTAGTATCTTTACATTAGTATATTGTTTAGTATATAATGAGAATTGGTGCCTTTTTATAGGAGTTGTTCCTAAATGAAAAGGTATGTGGCTGTCTTTGTTGCTTTGGATCTGCTGGGGCTGGCCAGCTGGAAGGCAGAAATTGGATGACTGACAAGTAACCCAAGGCCAGTGCTTGATGGATGATGATTGCCTGTGTTGGAGGAGAGAGCTGATAGTGAGCTTAAAAATATTGGATAATATTAACATGCATTGCTTTGTTTCTTTTCTTATTGTGTTTGGTTACAGGATGGCGAATTTATTAGCGGGAAGATAATAAGCCATTATCTGTTTCCTTTTTGTTCCGATAAGATACCAAAAATAGTCCTATCCCTTTAAAAAAGAATCTCATGTACGCTTTTACTGTCTGAAGAAAAAGAAACCCCCAAAAAACAAGCATTTTCTGTACACAGTCGTGGGATAGCAGTGTTGGATCATAAAATGATGCCTCAAGGGATGGCCTGAGGACACCCACATCTGTATAAGTTGTAAGGTACTCTTTTTCAAGTAAAATGAACTACAAGAAAATGGGTAAATATTTAATCATATCCTGTAAAAAAAATAGTTTTGAGTGTGCTTTATGACTTCCACACCTCAAATCCGAAAGACCAAGCAAGGGACTACTTAGAGCCACGTAGCTTTAGGCAAGTAGTTGTGGAGCATAGTCTATAGCCTAAAAATGTGTTGAACACGTGTAACTTAATTTTAAAGTTAAAATTCCAGTACTACTAGTGGGTTATAAGATGCATGTTTTGGAGGTGATGGCTGTGTGTAAATCAAGAAGCAACTCCCATCGCATTATTTAGGCAAAGATTTCTTTTTCCAGTGCACATCTGTGATATCTTTTCCTGACATCCTGTAGTAAAAATACCAGTCATAATATGACTGTAGACATCAACAAATGCTATTTGAATCTTTCTGCATTATTGTTCCCCACCTGCTTTATTGATCCCCTACCTGCTCCACTGGTCAGTGACCTGTTTGTAGATGCGTTAAATGTTTAAATCTGCAATAAAATGACAGCTGTCTTGTCATGATGCTGTAAAAATTGTTTGTTTTTTTGTGTGTGTGTGTGCTTTTT
Source organism: Astyanax mexicanus (assembly GCF_023375975.1). Taxonomy (NCBI): domain Eukaryota; kingdom Metazoa; phylum Chordata; class Actinopteri; order Characiformes; family Acestrorhamphidae; genus Astyanax; species Astyanax mexicanus. The sequence goes on from NC_064412.1 coordinate 9,808,429, forward strand.
AAGTGTTCTCGCTCCTGTTTATTAAAGTATCTAAAGCAGCTTACTCTCTTCAGATGGATTTTGGCACTGCATCCTTGCCTTCTCTCTCTCTTTCTCTCTCTCTCTCCCCCTCTCTCCCTCTCTCTCTCTCTCTCTCTCTCTCTCAGTACCTGTTGGTCCCCTGTAGTGACACTGTGTTTTTGCAGCAAGAGCACAAAAGTCCTCAAATTGCATTTCCAATTTGTGTGTGTGCTTTCACAGCATGACTATGCCATGTGGTGGAGAGCTGTTGCCTGCACTGTGGTACCTGATGATCTGAGGCCAAACATTAAGTGTGTGTGTGGGTGTGTGAGAAGGACAGTAGGACAGATAGAAATTGGGATGCTGTGATATTTTGTGTAGAGGCTTGTCTGGATACCACCCTGCAGGGGCAGTTCCTTTTTCTCTCCTCAGGGGTTATAGCCCTAGGTTTATGATAAACACCACTAAAATATTTACTCACCTGTGTGCGTGTGTGTGCGTGTGTGCGTGTGTGCGTGTGTGCGTGTGTGCGTGTGTGCGTGTGTGCGTGTGTGTGTGTGTGTGTGTGCGTGTGTGCGTGTGTGCGTGTGTGCGTGTGTGCGTGTGTGCGTGTGTGCGTGTGTGCGTGTGTGTGTGTGCGTGTGTGCGTGTGTGCGTGTGTGCGTGTGTGCGTGTGTGCGTGTGTGTGTGTGTGTGTGTGTGTGTGTGTGTGTGTGTGCGTGTGTGTGTGCGTGTGTGCGTGTGTGCGTGTGTGTGTGTGTGTGTGTGTGTGTGTGTGTGTGTTTCTCCTGTACAGAATTTCTGCAGCAGAGCAGCTCTTGAGGCCCAAGGCTCCTGTCTCAATAACAAGTACTCAGAAGGCTACCCAGGAAAGAGGTACTTGTGTTTGAATGATAGACTGTAAATGCATCTGCTGTGTCACTTTTGTTGCATGTGCTGTGGCATGGTTCTATTGCCACACATTGTAAAGGTGAGATTAAAAGAAGGTCTGGGACTATTTCTCCATAGAAGATTCTCTTTAGATCTTTTAGCATCCTTGGCCCAAAAATATAAAATCTTCTCTTCAGCTCAGCCAACAGGGTTTCAGTGTGTCTTTATATTAACCGACAAAAACCTGATTCTTTGATCAGTACAGAATTTTTGTGTGGCTTAGACTTAATGTTTTGAATCTGTGTTCTTCTGGAGGATGGCCAAAACGAGTGTTTGTGCTCTGGATGAGACATTTGTTAGATGTCTCTCATATTTTGAGTGTAAGGTCGAACTTTTAAACTGGTAAAAAATACATAAAGATGTTTAGAAGGTGCTGTAAAATCCTAAATTAATGTTGTCCTTGCTAGAAAGGTTTTAGTGTAATATTACAATAGCATTATTAGAATTGATTAAGCTGATCAGTTTCATATTCTTATATTTGTATGTTAATATGAAGGTATTATGGTGGTGCAGAGGTTGTGGACCAGATCGAACTGCTGTGTCAGAAGCGGGCTCTGGAGGCTTTTGATTTGGATCCATCACGCTGGGGTGTCAACGTGCAGCCCTACTCAGGCTCCCCTGCCAACTTTGCTGCTTACACTGCTGTCCTCAAGCCCCATGACCGTCTGATGGGCTTGGACCTGCCTGATGGAGGACAGTAAGTGGCCTTTAAGTGTATATTGTGGAAAATAATTGTTCACTGTATTTTTCGTACTATAAGGCGCACCGGATTATACCCTGGATTATAGGCACACTCAACGCTGGGTGAGACCTGTAAAGCTAAGATAAATAAAGTAAACAAAACTGTAACTGTAATTAGTTTTAAAAAAAAAAAAAGAAAGAAAGAGAGAAAACATTTACAGACAAGTCAGACAAGTATAACCCGCAATGGATGTTAATCTACACAGATTTCTCTCCTGAAAACTGTTTATTTGAGTGAGTAAAGCACTTCTGTTTATTTATTTATTAGGAAGCTTAGATTTCCAAATTTCAACTAAGGCTGGAGCAATTGACGCTAATGCTCCCTAACTACTACCCGACAGCGCTACACTAAAAAAACCCTGAGTGTTCCGGTTAGCCAGGGCGATATTAGCTAGCAGTTCATCCCACGTAGCTTCTTTTAACATGGTAAATGCACAAACTACAGTCTAATATACTCACCACTGAACAGCCAAAAAACTAGCGCTTAGTGGGTAATGCTAATACTGCTCCATCAGTGCTAGGCGGGGGTTAGAAGGAGACTACAGGCCGATAATACTCACCAATACTGTCCGATTGGCTAGCGCTTAGTGGGTAATGTTAATACTGCTGGAGAACCAAACTGAAACTTCTGTTTAATGCTCTACTTCAGCATGTGAAATTCATACAAAAGGTGCATTGGATTAAAAGGCACCCTGATGATTTTTGGGAAAATTAAAGTATTTTAAGTGCCCCTTATAGTGCAAAAATATGGTAATTATGTTGTAATGTCTTTTACTCCGAGGTTTAACTATTTCTGTCCACATACGTTTACAACAGTGTTTATTCATGCTCTGTTACTGGTGCAGAGCTTTCTAATCTAGGAGTGAACTGACATTTTACTCACACAAGTGTTTTTGCTCCGTTGTTCTACTGCTGCTACTGCCAAGGCTTAATAGTTAAGCATAGAATAAGTGAATCATTAAAAATGGTCAGAATAATTGTTACTTGGGCCCCTTTTAGGTAGCAACTTTTAATGTCTGGTCAAACTAAAATCTTTTACTAAAATTGTTAATACTACAAGCAATAAGACAATAATATGAACTTTTTAAAATACATTTTATTTGCTCTCCTATGCTGCGATTGAGATTACTGACAGTAATTATTAACAAAACCCTGTTTTATGTAGTGAGTAGCTTGCTTGGTAGTATGATTCGACTAAAAGAGCTAACTTGCATAGGATTTAACAAAACTTCCATAATTTTGTTTAATTCAAAAATATGGAAATAATAATAAACTTTTCTGTGGTGCTAAGATAAACCTGTTGGTGGCCCAATATTTCTTTCCATCATGTCTGTCCAGTTTTATAGTGAGATATTCGCACTCATTCATCCGTACTTTCCATCAATGGATTCAGCACAGGCAGTTCTTTTGTGCACTCATTCTGCATCTGACTCACTCACTCACTCACCCACTCACTTACTCCTTCACTGTCCTGCCTAATGGAGAAGAGTGTGTGTTTCTCTTGTTAATTTTGTTCCCCTGTTAGACTGAAGGCAGTGTAATTGTGTTTTAATATATTAAATATTGTCACATCCTGTAGTTTTAAGAGTGGCGGATGTTGTACGTGAGCTAATGAGTTAATGCGTGTGTAAATAAATCTCACTCATTAGTACTCTTCTTTTTTTTCCTTCTCACTTATTCTCCCTCTCTCCCCTCTCTTCCTCTTGTGTTCTCTCTCTCTTTCTTTCTCTCTCTCTAGTCTTACCCATGGCTACATGTCTGACGTGAAGCGTATCTCTGCTACCTCTATCTATTTTGAGTCCATGCCCTACAAGCTCAATGTAAGTTGGCCAGTCTATTACTCAGAAGGCTACCGGGAAAAAGGTACTTGTGTGTCAATAACAGACTGTGAATGCATCTGCAGTGTCATTTTGTTGCTTTTGCTGAGGCATGTTTTAATTTTCACACATGGTAAAGGTGAGATTAAAAAGACATCTGGGACTATTCCTCCATACAAAAAGCTCCCCAGATCCTTGAGCATCCTTGGTTCAAAAATATTAAATCTTTTCTTCAGCTCAGCCAACAGGGTTTTTATTATGTCTTTATATCATTGGACTGGAGTAATCACTACAAAAACCTGATTTTGTGGTCAGTGGATTTCTTTTGTGAGGATTAGATTTAATGTTTTCAGTCAGTGTCCTTCTGGACAATGTCCAATGACAAGTGTTTGGGCCCTGAATGAAATTCCCACATTTTGTCTTAACCTTTTTTTTTTTAAAGTATTGCAACCTAGGCCCATTACACTAACAACATCTTTTGGTGATATTGAAGCGTATCTCTGCTACTTATATCTGTTTTAGTCTATGCCCTACAAGCTCAACATCATTCAATCAATCAATTAACCTTTATTATTTTACTCAAGAACACATTGAGGATGACATTTACAATGTTGCAGAACATTTACAGTATAAAAGGGATTGAAAACATTTAATAAGAAGTTAGTAATAATAAGGAATAAAATAGTAAAAAATAATAAAATAAATACTAATTTTAAATCAACATTTAATATATATGAATAAAATATATATGTAAAAAAAAATAGAAGATTCAAGAGAACCATAAAAAAAGAGTTTATAAAATATACAATAAAGAAATAGATGATAATAGCAAAAGTAAAGTAAAATGATAATGATAAGAAATGATGAAACGAATAATAATGAACTAAGAACATAAATCAAAATATGAAACATTAGATTAAAAAATAAATAACAATAAGTAAATAAATAAATAATAAAATCTAAAATAAGAAAAAAGATAAACTAATTAAATAACTAATTTAAAACAGTCACAGGCTTCCTGATGGTGATTAGGAACTAAAAGCAGATTTTCCCAGTTCTGTAAAAAACGTTTGGCTAAACATAAGTTTGGCCAGTCGATTACTCATATTCTCATACACGCATATGTCTAAATACTGTATATTTAATGCAGTGTGTGCTTTTTTTGTGCAACATAGTTTATTAGATTATATTTAAGTTTGCATTAAAAAGCTGGGCAAGACTACTAACACCACATTCTCCTCCTTTTGCAAAATCATCTGCTAAGAAAATCAACCAAATGCAGTAAACATGAGTATAGTATTGTAACCATGCCATGTTGTAGCTGTTGTTTTCACACTTGTGTGCAAAACAGGTAGACTAGCCATTGTCTGCTAGGCATTCCTCAGGCTGCTGCGGCTCCTGCGTGATTCATTGATCAGTGCCTATGTGTGCACGCGTCTGTACGTTTGTACGTGCGGCTCATCAATGCAGCAGAGTTTTTGGGTGATCAATGTGTTGGGCTGTGTGCTGTCTCCGTGGTCTGCCATCTGATGGATGGAAGGACATTCCCCTCTCTACGGGAGAGATAATAGGAAATCGACAGGCGGGCCGTGGCCTCTCTCTCTTCTCTCTCACACACACACAGACACACACACACACACACAGACACTCTCACAAAGACCCTAAGAGCCCATGTCAGTGAAGGAGTGAGTAGATGGACTGAGAGTGAAAGAGTGGTGGAGATGGGAGATTACCACCTGTGCAGGCGGAGCGAGGAGTAGAGATGAGTAGTGGCACAAGAGAGCCTTCAGATTATCAATGGTATTTTTCTGATAATCAGTCCTTTATATTAGCTAATCAGGGTTACTTTACCAGGTAGAATATGGTCCGATTCATCCATAGAGAGCCTCTCAACATCAGCAAGCATCAGTCTGCTAAATCCAGCACCAGTCACAGTGCAGAAATGTGAGGTATTACAGTGCAGTTTATACACTGTGCTGTTCATCAGAATCGTCTGAGTAGTGGCAGCTGCTGAAGTATGGAGTTTTATGAGTGGGTGGGTTTGTTTGAGTAGGGGGTGGGACGCTGCCTTGATCTGATTGAAGTGTAGAATTGAGCAGAAAATCTGAGCATCCTGCAGAAGCACGTGCCTGTTGTGAGAAGGAAATAGTGCCAAAACATTAGTGACCCCTCTTTCACATTTTCTCTGATGATTAATATGAAGAAAAGTAATGTGTACATGGGGACTGGCACAGCAAATGCATTTGATATATAAACATTTATGGTGCTTGGCTGGTACTCTAATCCATACTGACTTAAATTTGAATCATGGTGCAGAGGTGGAGGAATGAATGAGAAAGTAATGATATTAAATGTCTGGAGTTCATTCCAAGAGTTGCATTTGGTAGCGATTTCATGGGAACTCTCATGTGTGTTCTGAATATTTGTTAACGTGGAAAAAAGTGAAAGTGTAAAAATATTCGGAAAAAGAAGGAATTTACTGTTTAATATAATATAAACTAAGAAAAATATTATTTTATTGTACTATGACAAATTTATTTTGGATCTGAGTTTATTATAGATTTATTCATTATCTAAAACACATTGAACAACTGCACATCTCATTACAGGAATTCAAGGAATTTATTTTTATTAATTGCAGCACATTTTGAATAAAAATCATTATTTAAATAACTAGTATTTAATTGAATTAACATCTTTAAGAATTTGCTACTTCTAATGCAAAAATGTAAAAATATGAAATATTGTGTGTAATGAAAATAGTTTTACATCTTGTAATACAATATTTTTACAGAATCGCTCATACCAACTACAGAGGACAATTAGAAGTGGATGATCACACAATTCTTCTTTTGGTGAAGAAAAGATCTTTCACAAAACCAAATTAACCAAAATATTTCCCCCCAAAATCAACATCTAATAATGCATAAGAAAAGAAAAAACATAATATTTAGCTAAAAAACAGCTTGCTCAGCTCTGGGTCAGAATTTGAGCAGAGTAATACAATGTTTCTTTGTACCAGAATGATGGGCACGTCCAAACGTCCCCATCGTCCAAAGAACAAAATCATTCGACCAAATCATGCAAGTTTTTATTTTACACGTTTATATTATTTTGCCAACAATAGATTTAGCTAAAAGTAGCGAAATGCATTTATTAGGAGGGATGTCCACAAACATTTGATCATACAGTGTGTAAACAATAGTTAGCCTTATGTCTATCAAATGTACATTTATTTATTGTATTTATTGGTTTTAGTTACTTGTTTTTTCCCCAATAAGCATATGAGGAGGTGTTTAAAATTTACTGTCATATGAAAGTGACTACAAAATGCACTACAAATGAATGACATTCACATGAAAAATGACGCACCGCTCTCTCTTTCCTTTACGTCTAGCCTAAAACAGGTCTAATAGACTATGACCAGATGGAGACGACTGCAAAGCTGTTCAGGCCCAAGCTGATCATTGCTGGCACCAGTGCCTACGCCCGCCTCATTGACTACGCCCGCATCAAGAAGGTGCCACACACTTCTCTCTCGCTCTCTGTCATTTTATACCTCTCCACCTGTTCTCCTTTGTCTTTTTTCTTTTCGTTTTCCTGTTTCTGTCTTTTTTCTAGTTTCTGCTACAGCTGTTCTCTCTAACATATTCTCACTGTTATCTATTGTTCTATCTGTGTTTCTTTCTATTTCACACACACACACAGATCTTCTCTGCTTCACATAGATACACACCATTGTTTAATTAATCATTTTTGATGCTGATTTTTGCACCCTTTTTTTTTTTTTTTTTACTTTCATCTCACATTATCCACCACTTTATCTCTCCCTCTATTACTCTCAAACATGCACACACTTCTGTCTTATTCTCTCTTGCAAACCTTCTCACACTCACACACACAGTGTTGGTCTTATTCTGTCTGCATCAGTAGGATGTTTTTAGCACTGTGCCATGTGTTGTGTTTCCTCACTGGAACAGACTTGTGAGAGACATGCTCCTCACACCCGTTCTGTCTCTTTCGTGTTCACACACACACTTCTTGACCATAACTAAGCAGTTTTTGTGTTTATAAAATAAGTGTTAGTCTGCTTTGCAGCTGATAATAGCTGACTGCAAAACTCACATTCACATAATGTTCCATAACATTTCTGCAGTGTCTGCTTTTTTTTTTTTTTGCTTTTGGGAAAAGAAGAAAGGTTCTATGCCTCTGTCACAGAGTTTAAGATAACATACATAAATGTATCTTCAATGTTATGTACATGATTCAGAATAGGGTACTTAGCCTTTCAAATTGAAAATATGAGAAAATGTGATAAAATTACAAAAATATATTATTTAAAAAATGTGGTAAGTTTAACTAAAACAGCCTGCATCATTACAAACATTTTGCTTTGAGTTTGAGTAGCATTGCATTAAGCTTCTTCCCTCTCGGTTCCCTTAGGATAATTTAATATTAGAAAAATGTATCTGTTGGTTTATAGGGCAGTGTAAAAAAAAAAAAAAAGCAGAAGATATGGCCAGGTTTAAGAGATGTTACTTATGGGTTTTAATTTACAACTTAATTAATAACCATTAGTAAACGTCCATCCAAAATACTAAAATTGACGGAAAAGACAAAGAAAAACTTCTGAGCTTTTAATGGAAGTTAATGCAAACCGACTTAATTCTAAATCCTAAAAATGGAGAAACAAGGTTTTGCCAGAGAGTGATGCTTAAATTAATATCTTTAAATTTAACGCCAACACCTGTCCAGGTAAACGGGTTGAGATCTTTCTGTGCTCACTGTCGCTTTTTCTTTTGGAACGTGGATTGCCATATAATATGAAGGCTGTGGTGTATTATTATCGTCTCTGCAAACAGCTGGCGAAATTTTTCCACCCTCTGCAAAAAGTAGCGAAAGTCTGTGTTCCTCACTTGCGTGCGAGTCACAGTTCCAGCAGATCTGCACCTCCTTTATAGACTGACAGTGCAGTGCTGCCACTGCAACACTGGAGTTCATCCTTTATATTGTATTTAACCACATTTAGCTGGTTTAATAAATGAACCAAAAGGTGCAGCGTAAATAAATAAAGTGCATTAATGACCGCAGTGTCTGATTGAACAGACTGGACATCAGTGATTTTGCACATCCAGTGAGTTCATCCTGCCCTCTTTTTTCAGTATTCTCTAAAAGAGTTTGCTGGGTTCTTCTTAGCTGGGACCAGCTCCAGCTTTCCTGGGGCTGCTACTCCTCTCTCTCTCGTTCTTTCTTACCCCCTCTAGTTCTGCCTCTATCTCTTATGCTCTCACGGTCTCTTCGTCTTCCTCTTTTCCTTTCATCCTCTCCTCTCTTCCCCTCGTTCTTTCATGGATTTTTATCCTCTCTCTTCCTGCAGGGCCAGATTGTGTGTTATGTTTGTTGCAGGGACTCAGTGTGGCCTGATTTTACTGCTTGATAAACACCAGATCCACCACACACACATACATACACAGATTATGCATATTAAGCAGTCGTGCATGAAATTATCAGTTGATAATCAGTTGGAAAGGAACTTTTGTATCTCTTCCCGTGATAAGCAGTGATGCATCACTTTCTATACTGTTCGAGGACGACACAGATTTTTTTTTTCTCCCTAGAAAGCAGTTTTTGTAAATTAAGTATTATTTTGAGCTTTTGTGAATACGTTTTATAGTGCTGCGAATGCATTTGCTGCCTTCTAAGTTGCTTAGTTTTTGCCAGTAAACCTTAAAATCGTTTGGTAAAACATTCAGTGGACTAATGTCCACAAATAACATCTATAAAACCTGTACGACTTGTAATAATTGATATCAAAAACACCTGTCAGTTTATGACCTACAGTTCAAGCTCAGCAGGGTTATGCAGCAGGACAATGACCCAAAGTGCACAAACACGACCACCTCTGAATGGTTAAAAAGAAATATAGTTCAAATTTTGTAGTAAGAAGTCAAAATCCAGAACTGAATGCCAAAATTCTGTGGCTAGATTTTAAGTAGGCATTTCATACTCAAAACTCTGCAGTTTAGGCAAATTAAAACAATTATGGAAAAGACAAGAAGGCCACTGTTTCTCCACAGCGATGAT